>NC_134361.1:62085874-62719624 GCF_048569485.1 Anomaloglossus baeobatrachus
GGGGCCCTGACTAGGAGATCGTCCAAGTAGGGGATCACCGAGTGGCCCTGAAAGCGCAGGACCGCCACGACGGATGCCATGGCTTGGGTGAAAACGCGTGGGGCTGTCGCCAGGCCGAAGGGCAATGCGACGAACTGGAGGTGTTCGTCCCCGATGGCGAAACGCAGGAAACGTTGATGTTCGGGTGCGATCGGCACATGGAGATAAGCATTCTTGATGTCGATCGATGCTAGGAAGTCTCCTTGTGACATCGAGGCGATGACCGAGCGGAGAGATTCCAGCCGAAGCCGTCTGGTTCTCACATGTCTGTTGAGCAGCTTGAGGTCCAGAACGGGACGGAATGACCCGTCCTTTTTTGGCACCACGAACAAGTTGGAGTAAAATCCGCGACCACGTGCCTGAAGGGGAACGGGAATCACAACTCCTTCGATCTTTAGAGCGTCCACTGCCTGAAAAAGTGCGTCGGCCTGTGCAGGGGGTGGGGAGGTTCTGAAGAAACGAGCCGTAGGTCGAGAGCTGAACTCTATCCTGTAACCATGAGACAGAATGTCTCACCCATCGGTCTTGAACGTGTGGCCACCAGGCGTCGCCAAAGCGAGAGAGCCCGCCACCGACCGAGGATGTGGCTAGGTGAGGCCGAGAGTCATGAGGAGGCAGTCTTGGAGGCAGTGCCTCCTGCGGCCTTTTGGGGGCGTGACTTGGACCGCCACGCATAGGAGTTCCTCTGGCCTTTCTCCGGCCGGTTGGACGAAGAGGATTGAGGCTTGGCGGAGGGACGAAAGGACCGAAACCTCGATTGGATTTTTCTCTGCTGAGGTCTCTTAGGTTTGGACTGGGGTGAGGAGGAGTCCTTTCCCGAGGATTCCTTAATAATCTCATCCAACCGTTCGCCAAATAAACGGTCGCCAGAAAAAGGCAAACCAGTTAAGAACCTCTTGGAAGCAGAGTCTGCTTTCCATTCACGCAGCCACATGGCCCTGCGGACTGCCACGGAGTTAGCGGATGCTACAGCCGTACGGCTAGTGGGAGTCCAGGACGGCGTTCATGGCGTAGGACGAAAATGCTGATGCCTGAGAGGTCAAGGAAGAAACATGCGGAGCAGAATTCCGCGTGACAGCATTAATCTCCGTCAGACAAGCCGAGATTGCTTGGAGAGCCCACACGGCCGCAAAGGCCGGGGCGAAAGACGCGCCCGTGGCCTCATAAATAGACTTCACCAAGAGCTCTGTCTGTCAGTGGCATCCTTCAGGGATGAGCCATCGGCAACAGTAACAACGGACCTAGCAGCCAATCTAGAGACTGGAGGATCCACCTTGGGAGAGTGTGCCCAGCCCTTAACGACTTCAGGTGGAAAGGGATAACGCGTGTCAGTGTGCCGTTTAGCAAAGCGCTTGTCCGGGACCGCTCTGGGCTTCTGGACAGCGTCCCTGAAGTTAGAGTGATCAAAAAACGTATTGCGTGTACGTTTGGGGAAACGAAATTGGTGTTTCTCCTGCTGAGAAGCAGACTCCTCTACAGGAGGAGGTGGGGGTGAGAGATCCAACACCTGGTTGATGGACGAGATAAGATCATTTACTAAGGCGTCCCCCTCAGGGGTATCAAGGTTAAGGGCGAAGTCAGGGTCAGAGCCCTGAGCTCCCACGTCCGCCTCGTCTTCCTGAGAGTCCTCAAGCTGGGATCCAGAGCAGCGTGAGGAGGCCGGGGAAGAGTCCCAGCGAGGCCGCTTAGCTGGTCTGGGACTGCGATCCGGGCAGGAGTCCTCCGCCTGGGACCTAGGGGCTATCCTGGGAGCGCGCTGCGGCGCGGACCGAGAAGGGCCTGGAGGAGACAAACTAACAGGGGCCGGGGCCTGTGAAGGGCCCGGTCTGGACTGCAATGCCTCAAGGAGCTTAGATGACCATTTGTCCATAGACTGTGCAATGGATTGAGAAAGTGACAGTTTCTCAGCGAAAGAGGCCAACGACGGTGACTCTGTCCCTGCAGCCTGCTCAGGGGGAGCAGGGGGATCTACATGAGCCGAGGGGCCCACAAGTGCCCTAGGCTCCGGCTGAGCAAGCGTGGCAGGAGTCGAGCATTGATCACAGTGAGGGTAGGTGGATCCCGCAGGCAACATAGCCCCACAAGAAGTACAGGCCGCGAAAAAAATCTGTGCCTTAGTAGCTTTGCTCCTTGTGGACGACATGCTGTTGTCTCTTAGGAGAGTGACCACTGAGGGTATATGGGAAAAGGGTATACAGCCTGTCCGAACAGATATATATATCTATTATATATATCTATTCCGGCACCCTAGGGGGACCAGCACCGGGTGACCGGTGTGGCTTACCAACCGCTAACGAGCGGAGTGTGTCCTCCAGATTCCCTGTCGTGGATCCCCCGGAGCTGCAGAGCTTTGCTGCTGAGTAGCATCCACCGGCAGAATGCCAAAAATGGCCGCCGGAGCTCTCAGGGGAGGAGTGGAGCCGAGGGCGGCGCTAGCAAAGAGCGGGAATCTGGAGTCCCCACAGTGGTCAATGAGGGGGGAGGGAGACATGCAAGATGCTCCAGCCCTCAAAGCAGACGTCATGTCGGTAATCCCGCCCTTACCCCTGACAGGCAGGCTCGGGGGCGGGATTTTTCGCGACTAGGCCGCGGCGAAGCCGGGGACTAAATTTAAGGCCGCACCCGACAAGCAGGCACGGTCGGCGCGGAAGTCCGCCGAAAAGACAACGGACTGAACTACCGCGGCTTCCGGGGAGAAGGTGCGACCCTCCCTGTACAGTCCCCACATGGGGACACAGAGTACCTTCAAGTTGCAGGGCCCGGTCCCTGGGGGTGAAGAGGCTCCGGTCCGGTAGGTTCCACCAGGGGCTGCGGATGGAGCACGGTCCCAGCAAAGGGATGACCGCTTAGGATCCCACTTCTCCCAGAGCCGCATAAGGAATGGTGAAGGAGACGGCATGTGGCTCCAGCCTCCGTACCCGCAATGGGTACCTCAACCTTAACAGCACCGCCGACATAGTGGGGTGAGAAGGGAACATGCCGGGGGCCCCATCGGGGTCCTCTTTTCTTCTATCCGACATAACTATGTATGAGAATGCATGAGTGGATGTGTGCCTCCTTCCACACAAAGCATAAAACTGAGGAGCCCGTGGTCCACGGGAGGGTGTATAGGCAGAGGGGAGGGGTTACACTTTTTTAAAAGTGTAATACTTTGTGTGGCCTCCAGAGGCAGAAGCTATACACCCAATTGTCTGGGTCTCCCAATGGAGCGACAAAGAAATACTCAGTTGCCTAATAATTCTGCACACAGTGTATATAAAATGTTCCAAATAAAAGCTTCAACTCAATCCAGAAAAAATAAAACTCACAACTCAGGTCCGTCTTCTTTCAATGGAAATATAGGAAGCATCCATATTACTGGTCACACAGAATCTCTGGAAAAGTGGTATGCTTTCACCTAAAAAGGAACCCAGCAAAATCTGCACTCCAAAATCCCCTCCTCACTTCTGAGCCCCGCCGTATGCTTGTTGGCACTACTGTAGTGAGGATAGCCCGCTTAATTTACAGGGTACCTATCTCTAGAAGCACAAGCTGGGCACTACAATGTATTGGCATTATAATGGTAGATTTGCAATTTTTACTCAGCAATATCCATTGTTGCTTGTTTCTGGAAAACAGCCATGTAGTCAAAATAGTTACTACACTCATGGATAAATTCCCAGATGGGTGTAATTTACAAAATTGGGACACTTGAGGGGAGATTCTGCTCTTCTGGCATTTAGGCATTTTGCATATGGGGTTTGAAAATCTGTGCTCCAAGAGTCAAATAGTGCTCCTTCCTTTGAAAGTCTGGGTGGTTAAGCAGTACTGTTCAGCCACATGAAGAGTATTGCCATGTTTTGCAGAAATTGTGTAACAAATTTGTGCCATTTTTACCCATTCCTATGTGTGAAAATGCAAAATCCAAGTCTAAAACTAATTTTATTGTAAATTTTTTTTCATCACCCATCGGTTTAAAATTTTGTGACACCTGTGGTGTCAATATGATCAATGAAACCCTAGATGCATTCCTTGAGGTTTAGTTTCCAAAATGGGGTCACTTAAGATTTTCTGCTGTTTTGGCATATCAGGGGCCCTTCAAATATGACATGGTGCCTGCAATCTATTCCAGCCAAAATTGCGGTCCAAAATTCAAATAGTGCTCCTTCCCTTCTAAGCCCTGCCATGTGCACTCAAAAAGTAGTTTTCTACCACATATGGGATATCTCAGTACTCATTGGAAACTGCACAAAAAAAAAAATAATTGTATGATCTACATTCTTCTGTTAGCCTTGTGAAAATACGTAATTACTTACTGGTAATGTGTTTTTTCTGAACCCATGACAGCACCACGAGAGAGGGGATCCACCCTTCAAGGACAGGAAACCTCCAGGATTAAAAGGGGCGGCACCCCTCCCCTCAGTTGGTTACAGAGCATGAAAGGACCTCCGCAAAAAGGAACATTGTTATGACACAAAACTACCAAACATAAAGCCATGTGGAGAGAAGTGAAAAACCCAAGAACTACTAACACATCCATGTGCAGGGAGGGAATGTAATGGTGCTGTCATGGGTTCAGAAAAAAATTACATTGCCGGTAAGTAATTACGCATTTTTCCAGCACCCATGACAGCACCACGAGAGAATTACATAGACAGGAAAACCTAGGGAGGGACCAAAGCTTGCAGAACCCTTCTGCCAAAGGTGAGGCCAGTAAATGATAATCCATCTATTGTGCCTATAGAAGTGGAAAGTGAAGACCACGTGGTCACCAACAGAACTGCACGATGTTAACTTCTGATCTTTCCGCCCAGGGAGATGCCATTGTTATTGGGAAGTGAGCTTTCAGACATCTCCCTACCACTGGTGAGTAGGCGACAGAAATGGCTTCTATGATCCACCCAGCCAAGGTAGATCTGGAGGCTTAGAGCCCCTTCCTATTACCCCAAACAGAACAACAGGGACTAGTATCTTCTCCAGGTACTGGTGGCTGAGAGATGCTAGAAGGCCACGTCTAACACTGAGGCAATGCCATCCTTCCTCCCCTGCTCTTTCAGATTACCATACAGGTCGGAAGAATAACTCTTGAGACCTATGAAGCTGGAAACTACCTTCGGGAAGGAAGCTGGGTTAGGCCCAGGACCACTCTATTCTCAAGAACCTGAGTAAAGGAAGGAACTAAAGATAGGCTTAGTGACATCCAAGCCCTACGTGCTGCTGTTAAACTTCCAAGAATTGATCCTTAAGAGATATGGACTCTAAGGGTTCAAATATGGCTTGGTAAAGGCTGAGGATGAGAATAAGATCCCATGATGGAAAGGACAGACCACACTCAGGTCAATTCTGGAGTGAATCGGGAATCCAGTGATCTCCCGCTAGGTCAATTATACAGGGCAGCTAGGGCCAACACGCGAACAGGTAGCGGGTTAACTGATAAGACTCAGTTTAGTTTAGACCTCTTCTGGAAGAACTCCAAGACTAATGCAATTGGCGCTGGGTCATCTAGATTTGCCCCTATGGATGACAAGGAGTTTCTCAGTTCTGCTGTAGAGTTTAGTCTTAATTTACGGTTTCTTGCATTGCATAAGAGTAGTGATGAGGCCAGGAGAAAACTCTCCATTTACTTAGAAGTGACCATCTGAAGCCACACTGTTATATACCGCCCAGGAGTGCTTCTGCTCTCTCCTCCCGTATTATCGTCAGAACTGCTGGAATGAGGGCTATGGGAGGAAAAGCGTAAGCAAGGTTGAAGTTCCATTTGATTAGCAGGGCGTCCACTGCAGGAGGCCGATCCCTTTGAGTTAGAGAACAGAACCGGTGAACGTTCCCGTTTTTGCTGTTGCAAAAAGATCAAATCTCCGGGACACCCCACAAGTCTGGTGTTAGATTGAAAATGAACTGACTTAAAGGTCCATTTTCCTACCTCAACCTGCTGCCGCTGAGAAAATCCGCCGTACAGTTCTCTTCGGATTATAAATAATGCTCTGCTTACTATTGCAATCAGTGATCAAGACAGAGAACCCCGTGATAGAGATATGCTACTATCGCTTGATTGTCAGAGGATTACGTACAATGACCAGTTAGAGAATGCAGGAACTGATTCACTGCTGTTTCTACTGCAAGGAATTCCCTGGTGTTTGAGGGAAACATCGGTATCTCTTCCAGACCACACTCCATGGACAAAATGACCTAGAAAATGGGTCCTTTGGATGCAGCCAACAATGCAGGGATCCACAGTGTTGGGCCGGAGAGTAACCTACTCATCCGGATGACCTCCGAGAATCGCCTGATACTTCAGAATGTTCGACTGAAGGACTCCGGCGTGTACCAGCGCCCAAAGCACCGCCAAGATGCTGGATGTAAAGGAGCCCAGAAGGGACATTGTGTCTGAGTTCTCTCAGGACTTTTGTTGCCTGTGCCACTTGCACCTGGAGATTCTCTAGTTCAGACTCTAGAAGTCGGCAGTCTTCAGCTTTTGAATCTAAACACCCTCCTGCCGAAGTTCGGTACAATGTCAGGCAGAGCTGCCGATAACCATGAAGTCATCTAGATACAGGATCTCAGAACCCTTTCCTCTCCTTAGAAGAGCTGTAATTTCAGATATTCTTGTAAAAACCTTGGTGCCATCCCCAGACCAACGCAAGAGCTGTATACTGGAAATGTCTAATCTTCCCTTCCATATACAGGGCTACCTTGGGGAAATACTTAACCCTGATGCATATCAGGGCATGAGAATACACATTCTTCAGATCTACCACTGCCATGTGTCATCAGGAAATAAATGTTTCACTGTGGATCTCACTGACTCCATTTGAAGCTAAGTATTGAGGATTTTCAGGTTTATTTTTGTGCGAACCTTTGGAACGGAATCTGAGGCTAGAGTACAAAAAGGGTTCGGGTTCATTGGTTTGAGGACATCTTCACGTAGGACAAAAGAAAAATGAGAAAGTTTCCTCCCCGGACCCGGGGGGGATAAGTCACTGGGGGGACCCTCTGCTTATCCTTAAAGGGTCTCTTAAACATAAATCTTTCCCCTGATTTCCTTCGGTCAGAACAACAAGGCTGATCTTTAGGTTTTTCAGCCAAAACATCTTTCCCAAAGGTCTACTTAAGGCTGGAATTGACGTGTATTGAACCCTTCTATCATCTGCTTCTCCTAAAATATCATCCAGGACTGGGCCAAACAGAAATTCCCCTTGTCATTGGATAGGAAAGTCACAGTGGTGAACACACCATTTGATTGTTGCGCCACCCAGGCACCAGGTAATACCAGCAGTAGCAACGCAGCCACAGTAGCCACTGCAAAGTCTTGATCTTGGCTGGATATCCCCCAGCCAGCACTTCAGCCGGAGGACCCTTCTGGCTACGCCAGCTAAGGCTGCGGATTTAGCTGACAGCCTGGGTGAGACTGCAGATGTGTCTGTAAGGAACGCTGCTGCCCCACGTAATAAAAGGAAAAGAAGATACAACAATCTCTTCTTCATTAAGCTGATCCCTAAGTTGGTCAGACTATACCGCCAGGGGCCTTGTTGTGCAGGTAGCTGCAGTGGCTGATCATAGGACCCTAGGTGAAGGTTTCTATACTTTTTTTTTTTTGGGGGGGGGGGGGGGGGGGAGAACTTTATCTGCACGAGTGTCCATAGTGGACCTGACTGTTTTTACTGGCTGCCCCGAATGCTCGATCGTAAGCATTGATGACCCCCTAAGTTGCTATGACCTGGAAGGGAGACTGATTTGGAAGATTTGTTCTCCCCCTTGGAACCATTTGAGTCCTCAGAAACAGGTCTGCATTTCATAAGTCTATGCCTCAAGTTGATAGGGATCCCTAACCACAGCCCTAATCATGGACCTCAGGTCCAAGGCAAGCTTCGGGCTTAATCTGAGTCTGTTGAACACAGCTCTTGACAAGCTCTTTAGACCAGGTATTAGACAGCTCCCGTTTACAGAGAGCGCATTTCTGGGTCTGTCCTGAACCTGAAGGAACCAGATAAAAGGACCTCTATATAAAGAAGGGAATTTTGTTACTTACCGTAAATTCCTTTTCTTCTAGCTCCAATTGGGAGACCCAGACAATTGGGTGTATAGCTTCTGCCTCCGGAGGCCACACAAAGTATTACACTTAAAAGTGTAAAGCCCCTCCCCTTCTGCCTATACACCCCCCCCGTGCATCACGGGCTCCTCAGTTTTGGTGCAAAAGCAGGAAGGAGGAAACTTATAAATTGGTCTAAAGTAAATTCAATCCGAAGGAAGTTCGGAAAACTGAAAACCATTCAACATGAACAACATGTGTACACAAAGAACAACAGCCCGAAGGGAACAGGGGCGGGTGCTGGGTCTCCCAATTGGAGCTAGAAGAAAAGGAATTTACGGTAAGTAAACAAAATTCCCTTTGTCGCTCCATTGGGAGACCCAGACAATTGGGACGTCCAAAAGCAGTCCCTGGGTGGGTAAAATAATACCTCGTAATAGAGCCGTAAAACGGCCCCTTCCTACAGGTGGGCAACCGCCGCCTGAAGGACTCGCCTACCTAGGCTGGCATCTGCCGAGGCATAGGTATGCACCTGATAGTGTTTCGTGAAAGTGTGCAGGCTCGACCAGGTAGCCGCCTGACACACCTGCTGAGCCGTAGCCTGGTGCCACAAAGCCCAGGACGCACCCACGGCTCTGGTAGAATGGGCCTTTAGCCCTGAGGGAACCGGAAGCCCAGAAGAACGGTAGGCTTCGAGAATTGGTTCCTTGATCCACCGAGCCAGGGTTGATTTGGAAGCCTGTGACCCTTTACGCTGACCAGCGACAAGGACAAAAGAGTGCATCCGAGCGGCGCAGGGGCGCCGTACGAGAAATGTAGAGTCTGAGTGCTCTCACCAGATCTAACAAGTGCAAATCCTTTTCACATTGGTGAACTGGATGTGGACAAAAAGAAGGTAAGGAGATATCCTGATTGAGATGAAAGGGGGATACCACCTTAGGGAGAAATTCCGGAACCGGACGCAGAACCACCTTGTCCTGGTGAAACACCAGGAAAGGAGCTTTGCATGACAGCGCTGCTAGCTCAGACACTCTCCGAAGTGATGTGACTGCTACTAAGAAGACCACTTTCTGCGAAAGGCGTGAACGAGAAATATCCTTCATTGGCTCGAAGGGTGGTTTCTGAAGAGCCATCAGCACCCTGTTCAGATCCCAGGGTTCTAACGGACGCTTGTAAGGAGGGACTATGTGACAAACCCCCTGCAGGAACGTGCGTACCTTTGGAAGTCTGGCTAGGCGCTTCTGAAAAAACACAGAGCGCTGAGACTTGTCCCTTAAGGGAGCCGAGCGACAAACCCTTTTCCAATCCGGATTGAAGGAAGGAAAGAAAAGTGGGCAAGGCAAATGGCCAGGGAGTAAAACCCTGATCAGAGCACCAGGATAAGAATATCCTCCACATCCTGTGGTAGATCTTGGCGGACGTTGGTTTCCTGGCCTGTCTCATAGTGGCAATGACCTCTTGAGATAACCCTGAAGACGCTAGGATCCAGGACTCAATGGCCACACAGTCAGGTTGAGGGCCGCAGAATTCAGATGGAAAAACGGCCCTTGAGACAGCAAGTCTGGTCGGTCTGGTAGTGCCCACGGTTGGCCCACCGTGAGATGCCACAGATCCGGGTACCACGACCTCCTCGGCGGCAGTCGGACCTGATCTTGCGTAACACTCTGGGCAACAGTGCCAGAGGAGGAAACACATAAAGGGAGTTGAAACTGCGACCAATCCTGAACTAATGCGTCTGCCGCCAGAGCTCTGTGATCTTGAGACCGTGCCATGAATGCTGGGACCTTGTGGTTGTGCCGGGACGCCATTAGGTCGACGTCCGGCATCCCCCAGCGGCAACAGATCTCTTGAAACACGTCCGGGTGAAGTGACCATTCCCCTGCGTCCATGCCCTGGCGACTGAGAAAGTCTGCTTCCCAGTTTTCTACGCCCGGGATGTGAACTGCGGAGATGGTGGAGGCTGTGGCTTCCACCCACAGCAGAATCCGCCGGACTTCCTGGAAGGCTTGCCGACTGCGTGTTCCGCCTTGGTGGTTGATGTATGCCACCGCTGTGGAGTTGTCCGACTGAATTCGGATCTGCTTGCCTTCCAGCCACGGCTGGAACGCCTTTAGGGCAAGATACACTGCCCTTATCTCCAGAACATTGATCTGAAGGGAGGACTCTGGCTGAGTCCAGGTACCCTGGGCTCTGTGGTGGAGAAAGACCGCTCCCCACCCTGACAGACTCGCGTCCGTCGTGACCACCGCCCAGGATGGGGGTAGGAAGGATTTCCCCTTCGACAATGAAGTGGGAAGAAGCCACCACCGAAGGGAGGCTTTGGCTGCCTGAGAAAGGGAGACGTTCCTGTCGAGGGACGTCGACTTCCTGTCCCACTTGCGGAGAATGTCCCATTGAAGTGGACGCAGATGAAACTGCGCAAAAGGAACTGCCTCCATTGCTGCCACCATCTTCCCTAGGAAGTGCATGAGGCGCCTCAAGGGGTGTGACTGGCCTTGAAGGAGAGATTGCACCCCTGTCTGTAGTGAACGCTGTTTGTCCAGCGGAAGCTTCACTATCGCTGAGAGAGTATGAAACTCCATCCCGAGATATGTCAGTGATTGGGCCGGTGTCAGATTTGACTTTGGGAAATTGATGATCCACCAGAATCTCTGGAGAGTCTCCAGAGCAATGTCCAGGCTGTGTTGGCATGCCACTCGAGAGGGTGCCTTGACAAGCAGATCGTCTAAGTAAGGGATCACCGAGTGTCCCTGAGAGTGTAGGACTGCTACCACTGTTGCCATGACCTTGAAGACCCGTGGTGCTGTCGCCAGGCCGAAAGGCAGTGCCACGAACTGAAGGTGTTCGTCCCCTATGGCGAACCGCAGGAAGCGCTGATGCTCTAATGCAATCGGTACGTGGAGATAAGCATCTTTGATGTCGATTGATGCTAGGAAATCTCCTTGGGACATTGAGGCGATGACGGAGCGGAGCGATTCCATCCGGAACCGCCTGGTTTTTACGTGTTTGTTGAGCAGTTTTAGGTCCAGAACAGGACGGAAAGATCCGTCCTTTTTTGGCACCACAAACAAGTTGGAGTAAAAACCGTGACCCTGTTGCTGAAGAGGAACAGGGATCACCACTCCTTCTGCCTTCAGAGTGCACACCGCCTGAAGAGCATCGGCTCGCTCGGGGAGCGGAGATGTTCTGAAGAATCGAGTCAGAGGACGAGAGCTGAACTCTATCCTGTAACCGTGAGACAGAATGTCTCTCACCCAACGGTCTTGTACCTGTGGCAGCCAGGCGTCGCAAAAGCGGGAGAGCCTGCCACCGACCGAGGATGCGGTGTGAAGAGGCCGAAAGTCATGAGGAGGCCGCTTTGGGAGCAGTTCCTCCGGCGGTCTTTTTAGGACGTGACTTAGACCGCCATGAATCGGAGTTCGTCTGACCCTTCTGAGGCCTTTTGGACGAGGAGAATTGAGACCTGGCCGCGGGCCGAAAGGACCGAAACCTCGATTGTACCTTCCGTTGTTGAGGTCTATTTGGTTTGGACTGGGGTAAGGATGAGTCCTTTCCCTTGGATTGTTTAATGATTTCATCCAAATCGCTCACCAAACAGGCGGTCGCCAGAAAATGGCAAACCGGTTAAGAACTTTTTGGAAGCAGAGTCTGCCTTCCATTCACGTAGCCACATGGCCCTGCGGACTGCCACCGAATTGGCGGATGCTACCGCCGTACGGCTCGCAGAGTCCAGGACAGCATTAATGGCGTAGGATGCAAACGCCGACGCCTGAGAGGTTAAGGACACCACCTGCGGAGCAGAGGCACGTGTGACTGCATTAATCTGCGAGTGACAAGCTGAGATAGCTTGGAGTGCCCATACGGCTGCGAATGCCGGAGCAAAGGACGCGCCGATAGCCTCATAGATGGATTTCAACCAGAGCTCCATCTGTCTGTCAGTGGCATCTTTGAGTGAAGCCCCATCTTCCACTGCAACTATGGATCTAGCCGCCAGTCTGGAGACAGGAGGATCCACCTTGGGACACTGAGCCCAACCCTTGACAACGTCAGGGGGGGGAAGGGATAACGTGTGTCCTTAAGGCGCTTAGAAAAGCGCTTATCTGGACAAGCTCGGTGTTTCTGGACTGCCTCTCTAAAGTCGGAGTGATCCAGAAACGTACTCATTGTACGCTTGGGAAACCTAAAACGGAATTTCTCCTGCTGAGAAGCTGACTCCTCAATTGGAGGAGCTGGGGCAGAAAGATCCAACACCTGATTGATGGACGCTATAAGGTCATTCACTATGGCATCTCCTTCTGGTGTATCTAGGTTGAGAGCGGCTTCAGGATCAGAATCCTGATCTGCCACCTCCACTTCATCCTCTAGAGTGTCCTCCTGCTGAGACCCTGAGCTGTGTGATGAAGTCGAGGGAAGCTCCCAGCGAGCCCGCTTAGGCGGTCTGGGACTGCGGTCCGTGTCAGAGACCTCACCTTGGGACCTATGAGTCACCCCAGGAGCACTTTGCTGCTCCAACCGAGGGGGGCGTGGGGTCAATGATTCAACAGTGCCCGGGGCCTGTGTCACCGGCCTGGACTGCAAGGCTTCTAGTATCTTAGCAGACCATTTATCCATAGTCTCAGAAAGTTTGTCCGCGAATACTGCAAACTCCATCCCTGTCACCTGGACAGTGGTAGCAGGTGGTTCCACTTGGGCCACCAGTGGCAGAGGCTCCGGCTGAGTAAGTGCCACAGGGGCCGAGCATTGCACACAATGAGGGTAGGTGGAACCTGCCGGTAGTATAGCCGCACATGAGGTACAGGTTGCAACGTAAGCCTGTGCTTTGGCACCCTTGCTTTTTGCGGACGACATGCTGTTGTCTCCTCTGAATACAATCCGGGAGGGTATATAGCCAAAAACCAACAGTGCGACCGTACAGAGTAACTGTATAGCATAATATATATATATATATATATATATATATATATATATATATATATATATATATATATATATATATATATACATACACATATATACACACACATACATATACATATACACACACACTTCGGCACCCAGGGGGGCCAGCACCTAGAAACAGGTGCGGCTTACCGACCGCCCAAAGCGGTTGTGTGACCACCAGATTCCCTGCCTGGGCCTCCCAGAGCAGTGTTGTCTCTCCTCTCCAGCTTCAGAAGTGCTGACAGGAATGGCTGCCGGCGTTCTGTGAGGAGGAGGGGGCCGTGGGCGTGCCCTAGAAAGTGCGGGAATCTGGTGCCCCACGGTGCTCAGTGAGGGGGGAGGAGGATACAAAGTATGCTCCAGCCCTCAGCGCTGACGTCCAGTGCAGCGTCCCTCCCTTCCCCTGACTGGCAGGCCCGGGGGCGGGAATATGCGGTACTAGGCCGCAGAAGCCGGGGACTAAAGTTATAAGCGCGGCCGGCAAACAAGCACGGTCAGCGCGGTAGTCCCGGCGCACTAACACACCCAGCAGTGCTGCAGAGTGTATGACACAAGCGCTCCATGCGCTGTCCCCAAGGGGACACAGAGTACCTCACAGTAGCAGGGCCTTGTCCCTGACGATACCCAGCTCCTGTCCAGCAGATTCCCCAGGGGCTGCGGAGGGAGCACGGTCCCAGTGCCTGGAGACCGATTAGGATCCCACTTCACCCAGAGCCCTAAGGGATGGGGAAGGAAAACGGCATGTGGCTCCTGCCTATGTACCCGCAATGGGTACCTCAACCTTAACAGCACCGCCGACCAGAGTGGGGTGAGAAGGGAGCATGCCGGGGGCCCTGTTTTCTTCCATCCGATATAGTCAGCAGCTGCTGACTAAATTGTGGAGCTATGCGTGCATGTGTGCCTCCTTCGCACAAAGCATAAAAACTGAGGAGCCCGTGATGCACGGGGGGGGGGTGTATAGGCAGAAGGGGAGGGGCTTTACACTTTTAAGTGTAATACTTTGTGTGGCCTCCGGAGGCAGAAGCTATACACCCAATTGTCTGGGTCTCCCAATGGAGCGACAAAGAAAGGGAACTTTCATGAAGAGCACTTAACACTCAGATGCAAAAAAGAGGCGGAACAGGGTTGGAAGGAGGAGTGATGTCCTCAGACAAAGTCCCTCTTAAGGCTTTCCAGAAATCCGGTCTATTGGATTTCAGACTCTGCTGGCTGGACCAGGTGTCCCTTCTTCCCAAGCGTATCTCACCTGAGTCAGAACACTGCTCCCCAGTCTGCGCTGAGGCCTGCTTTCCTGCTGCCTCTGAGTGACAGCCTATGGCTGTGGTGGTAACAGCGGAGGCTGCTGCTGCTCCTCACCTATTCTGCTGGAGGGCTAAGCCGGAGCATACCGAACTGCTCGATGGTTACTGTGGCGTAAACACTCTCCGGGCACCCATAATCCCAGCACTTCCGGGAAATGTCAGAAGCGCGTCATCCTTCTTGCGCATGCACAGATGATCACATGTGCGGCGGCCGGCCATTCACAAGATGGCGCCACACTACATGCCACAATATACAGATCCCGACAGCCACGCTGGATCGTACCAGTTACCCAGTGCCCAACAGACTTACCGGGTAAGATGGTGGTCGCCACACTGCTGTCGCGTGAGCGGCATCACTAACCACAGACAAAGACATTCGGGGCCAATGCATGTGGGTGGGTAGGTTTTATTTCCTCTATTGGAGATGTAGAGCTGCAGACTTCCATGAGACAAGGTGGAGAGTAGATGACACTAGTTGTGGTGCTGCAGCCACATAGTTGTTTGCAGGAAGGCAGGTGACCCTGGTGATCGTGAGGAAAAGGCCAGGCCAATCCCACAGAAGAAGAAGAGGTACCACAACCACACAAAAGATAGCAGGAGTCTGAATTATTTTCTGATCTCAGGAAACTACTCCCCTGAACCTCGTACGTGGAATTCTCATGACACATCAGGTAGTGCTACAGTTTGAAATGTTTCCCTCACTTCAGGCTCTGACCGCACACTGCAAACCACCACTCATTAGCACATTCCCAGAATATACCAGGGAGCACTTTTGTGTAAGCTTTTCACTAGCGCAGTAGCAGCCGATTAGCAGTGGGCCATCTGCTTTTTGCCCCACGCTTCCTTTGGTGCAATTTCATCTGCGCGCGCACACACCAATGGTGCTACACGGCATCAATGCACTTCTGGGGCAAGGCCAGATGGGTTGGCCATGAGATCCTAGCCAGCAGTCAAAAAGCATAAATGACTGCTGCATGACTTGTGGCTCACACTGCTTGGCTGATTTTGACTAGGTTGAGGTGGAATTAAGATCATGAAACTCCAGAAAGCCCAGAAATAGCTTAGCTGTGGACAAGCTGGAAGACAATGCAAAGGCATTGGTAGCCATCTAATCTAAAACCGCCTCAACATCTTCTGGCCTCACCCTTCATGCAGCAGTACTCAGGCCTCAGAAATTATGAAGACCAGCCTGAGACCCACATGCACCAAAGGAAAGTGTTTAAGTCTGAAGGGTAGAAGGCCCAGATCTACCACATCCTCAGATTCATGCAACTGACCTGCTCCTGTGAGCAGAGAGTCCGTGACAGGTGATACACCGCAACACTCATGCGCGGCAATTGCAAGTGTGACACCGGCCTTACCCACTGGATACCAATATAGTAAAATATCAGCTCCTGTACAGACTAAATTAACAAGTGTAAGCAGTTCAGAAAAGAATCAAAGGAAATCAAGGAGTCGAGTGAAATTTTTTTATTTCTGTCATTTTATCAGGATAACAGGGTACAATTTTAAAAGACCATTCCCCCTCCATATTAGCAGACTGTAAATTGTGACTATCAGATGCACATGTGCACTACCTAGGTTGCTCTAATCTTTGAAAGAGCTCTGTCACACCCCAGGGTAATTGAAAGGACCTGGCCCCAGGTCAAAATGTGGCCAATTTGTGCCTTTGTATTAATGTTTGTTTTTTTTATTTTTAAACTTACAGGTTTCAGAGAAGGGCTTTATTTAGTGCCAATTGTTTTCTTTTCCAAGAATGCTTGGCTCACAGGCTAATCTAGAGCTGGCTAAAGCTATGGCTAAAGATATGGCTCCAGAGTATCCAAGGAGCCACTCAACTGTGCTAAAGGGCATTAAAACAAATTAGCACTAAATAGGACAGTGCTCATAGCTCTGGAACCAAATGGTGGATCAAAAACAAAGAAAGGCATGAATATTTATGGAAGGGGTTTGCTACAAAAAAAATAAAATAAATAAAAATGGCCATTTGACCCGTTAACAGTTTCGTCTGCCACTCAGACAAGCACTTCCTGAAGCATACAAGCCAAATATAAAAACTAAACTCCTTATACTTACCTCTGCTATTACCAACTGCATCTCATGTGATATTGGTGGCAGGGCTCACATTACCTTAAAAGGGAACATATATACATATATATATATATATATATATATATATAACAAAGCCAGTGCTGTACTAGCATTACTAGGCTGATTCTCTACATACCTGTGGTAGTCAGCTTGTATATTTAGGTTTTGAAATCCAAGACAGTAAAGTTGATCGCTTCTTGAGTGACAGCAGCTGAGGATCCGATATTAGCTGGGGGGTTATTCATAGTTATCCCCTGTTAGAATTAGCATAAGCATTATACAATAGATTTATTTTCCCTAGCAGGACCAGTTGTGAGGTCATACCCATGTGACCAGAAGGGGCAAGTCCTCAGCCAACAAAGCATATACCAGGAAGCAACATTTTTCTGTTGGCTGAGGCCCCTCCCCTTCTGGTCACATGGGTATGACCTCACAGGTCCTTCTAGTGAAAGTAAATAGATTGTATAATACTTATGCTAATTCTAATGAGGGTGGGGATAGGGCGCTTACACGCATCCGGCTTGTCGCCGGTTTGCCGGATACGGCGCACGCCAGTACACTGTATACAGTACAATGACAGTGCGACAAGTGCCGGTCACATGCTGTTATGTGACCAGAGCATGTGACCCCGAAGTTGCTGTGCAGACATTGTACTGTATACAGTGTACTGACGTGCACTGTATCCAGCAAAAAGCCAGATGTGTGAAAGCACCCATAACTGAATTACACCCTCCCTCCCACTATTATCTGATCCTCAGCTGCTGTCACTGAAGAAGCTGATTTTAATAACTTTACTTTCTTGAATTTCAAAGCCTGAACATCAGAGCTGCCCACTACAGGTATGTGCAGACTCCACCTGATAGTGCCAGTACTGCACTGGCTTTAGGATATATAGGAAAATCCTGGTAATTGGTTCCCTTTAAAAGTCAGTGTCTGGTCAACCTGGACTTTACAAGCGAGTTGGAAGATTGTATTCAATAACTGAGTGGGCCAAGTAGTGTACACCATTCATCTAATCTGCAAGAGGACTTGTAAAGGGGTAAACCACTGACTACATAGTGTGCCTCACTACACTCAATCGGATTGATCTCAGTTGCTGTTTAGCCCCCCTACATCCAGAAGGAAGTCTGAATATCAGCCTCTATAAAAAAGGGGCAGCCCACCATCACTAGGTTAGACAATTTTGGAAGCCTGATTACACATTTGCAAAATGTTTCATTTTACTTCAATTTTTCCCAAAGAGGAGACCGGTCTGAAAAATGCAATGATGTGCGACAGACACGAAAGTTTCAAATCAAGACTATCTAATTTTTGGAACAAAGCTGTGTACAAGAAAAGCAGAGCAATAGTCTTGTCAGAGGAGACTGTTTTAATCCCACTCCTCTTGAGCACTTAAAGGGAATTGGTCTCCAGCTTTTTGCCACCTAATCTGAGTGTAGCATAATAGAGAGCCCGATTCCAGGAATGTGTCACTTACTGAGCTGCTTAGTTAGTTTTGATAAAAATTAGTGTAATTAGCACAGATTTACATTAGAAAGGTGTTCTTAGGAAAAAAAAAAAAAAAAAAAAAAAATCTGGTCAGAAAGTGCCTCAGGTTGTTTTCAGCATCTGACATTTAAAGTTTTTGGTACAGGCAGGATTTAAAGGTATTCCCATCTCCAATATTTAGTATATTTAATATTAGCTAATCAGGAGGACTACACCTCTAATTAGAAATATATTTGCAATGTTGATTACCTCATGTGCAGAGCATTAGAGCTTAGATATCCATGCTTACAACTAGAGATGAGCGCTTGCTCGCTGCTGCTACTTGATTGAGCATTTCAGTTTGAAAATGCTTGAGTTTCCCATAGACTTACATTATACTCTGTACTCCTGTTGCATTGGAGCCCCCCAGTGCTCAATTGTGTAACAAGCAGCGAGCATGGTTGCCCATCACTAGTTACAACACTCCTCTCCTTATAAGTTAGCTGCTCATGGTCATACCTGGGGATCATTAATCTGTAATTCCCTACACCTGATGTAAGCAACATAACTAAATCAGCACTATACTAAACTTTCAGGTATTCAATATTACTACACCTACTACATATTGGGATAGGATCTGTTAGATGATAACACCCATACCAACACGCCTGAAACTTATGTCACTGTAAATCTAATGCCCTATACTGACTGGTGTGACAGGTCATTTGCAGCTGAGCCTGAGCCTTTAGTTTAAGACCCGACTATGCACAGCCCTGAGTAATATTTCAGCAACAAGAAATGGTCTCCAAATGACAAAAAAGGGTTCATGCTAAAAATGTATATACTTTATTAAAATAATATTACATATAAAAATAACAGAAATTTACTCTAGAGGGACCATGAATAATAATCAGATATTTCTATATGTGCAAAAAAAGGGGGAATTGAATAATACATTGGCAGACAGTAGGAGACAACAAATAAATAATGTGCAATAATGTTGTAAAAATTATTATTTATATAGTATTGATATATAAACTGGGTTTGGACTACTGCTTTATATAAAATCAAGAAATATTGTACTAATGACATTATAGAAAACAAACCCAACTATCGTACTAACCACACATTACTATAAATTGCACATGCCCTGGTAGGAAGATTTAAACATTCCACTCGTGCTGCTGTTTAACACTAGAAGTCCCAGAGAGGAGTCATTTAACATTTGTACCATTGAAACCCTATGGAGCTCGAAATTCCTGGGATTTCTAGTGTTAAATTATACAGACATAAAATAGCTGCCAGCTATTTTATATCTGTCTGTGTAATTTAATGTTATTTTTAAATGGAATATTTTAATTAATAAAGCATATAAGTTTTAGCATGAATCGCTTTTATTGTCTTGATTTTGAGACAATTTCTTGTTGTTGAAATATAATTGTTTATTCTCATGCATACATGGGAGGTGTGTTTTGGTTGAATAACAGCCCTGAGTAAGCCTACAGCTATACCGACCACCAGGATCCCTCCTCCACTAGTATACCGCTACCAAACCATCCAGAATCTATGGTAAATGAAGCCTAAGAAAGTAGCACAATACTTTTACCCGTCGGTGGGGGACCACCACTTACTCAGTATCCCCCACAAAAAAAATCCATTTCACAGGATATTTCTTCATTCCACAAGAGATGGCCCACGACTGTTCTGCAAAAAAAAAAAAAAAAAATAAAATAAAATTATAAAAAAAAAAATAGTTACGTTTTCTGGATCAGAAACAGATTTCTGTAATCCATTATACCGCTACTGAATTTGGTCACAAATCAAATTTCATTCCACATGAACTTTTTTCACATAAGACTTAGGCAGGCTTTACACGTTGTGACATCGCTACCGATATATCGGGGTCACGTCGTTAGTGACGCACATCTGGCGGCGGTAGCGACATCGCAATGTGTAAATCCTAGGTGAGACTAGGAAAGAGCGCAAAAGCGTAAAAGAGATAAGCTTATCTGTGTCACGTCGTTAATTTCCATAATGTCGTTACTGCTGCAGATACGATGTTTGTCATTCCTGCAACACCACACATCGCTATGTGTGACACCGTAGGAACGACGAACATCTCCTTACCTGCCTCCACCATCAATGCGGAAGGTGGTGGGCGGGATGTTACGTCCCGCTCATCTCTGCCCCTCAGCTTCTATTGGCCGGCCGCTTAGCGACGTCGCTATGACGCCGACCGCACCTCCCCCTTGAAGGAGGGATTGTTTGGCAGTCACAGCGACGTCGCCCGACCAGGTATGTGCGTGTGACACTGCCGTAGCGATAATGTTCGCTACGGCAGCAAGCACCGGATATTGCATGGACAGGGGCGGGTGCTATCACGCAATTGCTATCGATGGTGCAACGTGTAAAGCCCGCCTTCGTGTTACCCACTTTCTGAAGATGACTACTAAAGGGAACCGGTCATGTTAAAGACATTACCCAGCAGAAGTGGGGTTATTCAGCAGGTTAGTAAGCATTATGAAACCATGTGGCAGCTGTTGGGAAGAAATGGACTTTATTCCTACCAGCAGCCTTAGGCCATAGTCACACTTGTGAGAGACTTGTGTAAGTCTTGCATCACATCACCTGACATGGCTTGCAGCTCTCCGGACAGGAGCGTCTCAGCTGCAAAGAAATACATGCAGCCGACCCCGCTCCTGTCAGGAGAGTGTGGCCACGCCGGGTGATGTGATGTGAGACTCGCACGAGTCTCTCACAAGTGTGACTCCAGCCTCAGGCTTCCACTCACAGCTGTAGCTACACTCCCGGCACTGACAGCCAGCTAAGCATTTGTATATTTTTATACCACAGGTTTTTTCAAAAGGCTAAAATGGTACAGCAGATAAAAACCCAAAACACACAAAACCGCAACTGAATGAAGGGCTTATCTCCCTGGATGGCCCATTCTGACAGCATTAAATCATAGTTCTAGTCAATGCCGCTGCGCACAGCGCTGACAGCTAGTGACACCAGTCCAGAGGGGAGCATGGTTTTTTAATTTCATTTTACAAAGTACACAAGTTACAGCATATCTTTGTCTGCAAATGTAGATTTTATAACAGAAGTCAACTTTGAAGAATTAAGGCTTGGGACAATTCACAAGTGGTTTAACTCTGCACTATCCCCGCCTAGTGCAGCACCATGATATTCATTGAATGGTGGTCTTTATGAAGCATTTGCTGACAGGAGGACATGGTTCAACCTATGTCTCAACCCTAGCCTGCAACAGTCTGGTCATCCTCAATCATTGTCTACTAACCACTGAGATTACTACATTTAGAGGTTGAAAGACCAGTGTAGAGCTCCCAGCAGTGCCACGTCATGGGAACAGTCCTTGGTATTAAATTCGTGCAAAGCCATGGGGTGTTTCCTTTAACACAACTATAGGGCATATTCACACTTCACAGATGTGGTAATAAAGTGTGAAAGAAAATTCGTCACATTTAAGTATTAGCATACATGGATTTTTCAATATCAAAGCTGTAAGGAAGTTTATTTGTGGGACATTATTACATATAGGTTGTAATATCCAGTTCAACCTTCATTGAACAGGCTCATAGGTGACAGGACAGGGGGAGGTTGTAGTTTATCAGAAACTGCTAAATCCTGTATTTGCAAAGGATTGAAATATGAATAGAAGAAATCATATGCCAAAAGTTATATTGAAAATTGGTATTCTGTCATTTTGAAATCCAATACATTGGAAGGCTACATTCACACTTGCGTTGTATTAAATCCGTCTGGTCTGTTGCGACGGATCCGTTGTTTTTTTTATAGATGTCAACTGACGCAACGGATGTGTTATTTCACAGGATTTTATTCACTGGAATCCTGTGAAAAAACTGATTGTTGCATCCGCTGTGCGTCCTTTTTTTTGACGGATCTGACGTGATCTGTTTGGGACAATCCAATGCGTGCGAGACATGCTGGGCATGCTCAGTAGAACATGACGGAATCTAGCGCTGGATCCAGTCGTATGACGGATTACAGCAGAGTCCAGCACCATAGACAGGCATTACAGCTCTTGATGGATGGCGACAGAATCCTGCACAGTGCTTTTTTTGCAGCTCAAAAAAAAAAAATCACATCACATCACATTACATTCTTTCTGGCCGACAGTCCGTCGCTCCACGACTGATCCGCCATGCAGCAGATGCAACACAAGGCCATCAGTCACAATCCGTCCTTAATACAAGTCTATGGGGAAAAAAACATTTCTGCAAAGAAGGGAATTTTGTTTACTTACCGTAAATTCCTTTTCTTCTAGCTCCAATTGGGAGACCCAGACAATTGGGTGTATAGCTATTGCCTCTGGAGGCCACACAAAGTATTACACTTAAAAGTGTAAGGCCCCTCCCCTTCTGGCTATACACCCCCAGTGGGATCACTGGCTCACCAGTTTTAGTGCCAAAGCAAGAAGGAGGAAAGCCAATAACTGGTTTAAAGACCAATTCAATCCGAGGAAACATCGGAGAACTGAACCATACCACATGAACAACATGTGTACCCGAAAAAACAGAAAAACCCCGAGAAAACAGGGCGGGTGCTGGGTCTCCCAATTGGAGCTAGAAGAAAAGGAATTTACGGTAAGTAAACAAAATTCCCTTCTTTGTCGCTCCATTGGGAGACCCAGACAATTGGGATGTCCAAAAGCAATCCCTGGGTGGGTAAAAGAATACCTCATGATAGGGCCGTCAAACGGCCCTCTCCTACAGGTGGCCAACCGCCGCCTGAATGACTTATCTACCTAGGCTGGCGTCTGCCGAAGCGTAGGTATGCATCTGATAATGCTTGGTAAAAGTAAGTAGACTCGACCAGGTGGGTGCCTGACACACCTGCTGAGCCGTAGCCTGGTGCCGTAATGCCCAGGATGCACCCACGGCTCTGGTAGAATGGGCCTTCGGCCTTGAGAGAACCAGAAGCCCAGTAGAACTGTAGGTTTCAAGAATTGGTTCCTCGAGCCCCCGAGCAAGGGTGGATCTGGAAGCTTGCGACTGTTTACGCCGACCAGCGACAAGGACAAAGAGTGCATCCGGGTGGCGCAGGAGCGCCATGCGGGAAGTAGAACCTGAGTGCTCTCACCAGAACCAACAGATGCAAATCTTTCTGAAATTGATGGACTGGACGAGGACACAAAGAAGGTGAGGTGATATCCTGATATGAAAATGGGATACCACCTTAGGGAGAAATTCCGGAACCGGACGCAGAACTACCCTGTCCTGGTGAAGGACCAGGAAGGGAGTTTGTATGAGAGCGTTGCTAGCTCGGAAACTCTCCTAAGAGACGAGACCGTTACTAGAAGGCCACTTCCCGTGAAAAACGGGAAGGGAGACATCCTTCAAAGGCTCGAAAGGCGGCATCTGGAGAGCAATTAGAACCTTGTTCAGATCTCAGGGCTCTAACGGCCGCTTGTACGGAGTGCTGAGAAGACAAACTCCCCGTAGGAACGTGCGTACCTGAGGAAGTCGTCGTTTCTGAAAAAATACAGATAGCGCTGAGACTTGTCCCTAAAGGGAACTGAGCGACAACCCATTTTCCTACCTAGATTGCAGGAAGGAAGGAAACATAGACGATGCAACCGGCCAGGGAGAAACACCCTGCGCCGAGCACCGAGATAAGAACATCTTCCACGTCCTGTGGTCAATCTTGGCGGACGTTGGTATGCTAGCCTGTCTCATGGTGGCAACCACGTCCTGAGGTAATCCTGACGACACTAGGTTCCAGGACTCAATGCCACACCATCCGGTTGAGGGCCGTAGAATTCAAATGGAAGAATGGCCCTTGAGACAGCCAGTCTGATTGGTCTGGTAGTGCCCCCGGTTAGCCTACCGTGAGGCACCACAGAACCGAGTACCACAACATCCTCGGCCAATTTGTAGCGACGAGGATGGCGCGGCCGCAGTCGGTCTTGATCTAGCGCAGTACTCTGGGCAACAATGCCAGAGGTGGCACCTAAGGTAGCTGGAACTGCGACCAATGCTGAACTAAGGCGTTTGCCGCCAGAGCTCGATGATTGTGAAACCGTGCCATGAAGCTGGCACATTGTTGTTGTGCCGTGACGCCATTAGATCGACGTCCGGCCTCTGTCAGCGGCGCCAGATCTCCTGAAACCCGTCCGGGTGAGGAGACCATACTCTTTCGGCCACACCTCAGCGACTTAGGAAGTCAGCTTCCTAGTTTCCACACTTGGGATGTGAATTGTGGATATGGTGGATGCCGTGTCTTCCACCCACATCAGAACCTGCCGGACTTCCTGGAAGGCTTGCCGGTTGCGCGTTCTTCCTTGGTGGTTGATGTATGCCACCGCTGTGGAGCTGTCCGACTGAAGTCGGATATGCTTGCTTTCCAGCCGCTGTTGGAAGGATTGTAGGGCAAGATACACTGCTCTGTGTTCAAGAACATTGATCTGAAGAGTGGACTCTTGCTGAGTCCACGTACCCTGAGCGCTGTAGTGGAGAAAAACTGCTCCCCACCCTGATAGACTCGCGTCTGTCGTAACTATCGCCCAGGACGGGGATAGGAAGGACCTTCTTTTTGACCAAGAGGTGAGAAGAAGCCACCACCGTAGAGATTCCTTGGCCGCCTGAGAAAGAACGACGACTCTGTTGAGGGACGTCGACTCCTCGTCCCATTGGCGGAGAATGTCCCATTGTAGTGGACGCAGTAAAACTGCGCGAAAGGAACTGCCTCCATTGCTACCATCTTACGTAGTAAGTGCATGAGGCGTCTCAATGTGTGCGACTGGTTCTTAAAGAAGAGCTTGCAGCCCGTAGTGAATGCTGTTTGTCTAGCGGCAGCTTCACTATCGCTGAGAGAGTAAGAAACTCTATGCCTAGATATGTTATCGATAGGGTCGGGGTCGGATCTGACTTTAAAAAGTTGATGATCCACCCAAAACTCTAGAGAGTCTCCAGCGCAACGTTCGGGCAGTGTTGGCATGTTTCCTAAGAGAGTGCCTTGACAAGTAGATCGTCTAAATACGGGACCACAGAGTGACCCTGAGAGTGCAGGACTGTGACTACTGCTGCCCTGACCTTGGCGAAGACCAGTTGGACTGTCGCTAGCCGGAAGGTAGAGCTACGAACAGAGGGTGTTCGTCTCCTATAACGAAGCGTAGAAACGCTAGTGCTCTGGATCAATCGGCACGTGTGGATAAGCATCCTTGATGCCTAATGATGCTAGGAAATATCCTTGGGACCTTGAGGCGATGACATGGCGGAGGGATTCCATCCGGAACCGCCTGGTGTCCACGAGCTTGCTGAGCATTTTTAGATCCAGAACGGGACGGAACGGCCCGTTGTTATAGGTACCGCAAAGAATTTGGGGTAAAAACCGTGACCTTGTTCCTGAAGAGGAACGGGGGTCATCACTCTTTCTGCCTATAGAGTGCACCCTGTTTGCAGAAGAGCAGCGGCCCGGCCGGGAGGTGGAGAAATTCTGAAGAATCGAGTTGGAGGACGAGAAGTGAGCTCTATCCTGTACCCGTGAGACAGAATGTCTCACACTCAATGGTCATTGACCTATGGCAGCTAAATATCGCCAAGGCGGGAGAGCCTGCTACCGACCGAGGCCGCAAGTCATGAGGAAGCCGCCTTGGAAGCGGGTTTTCAGACTGTCGCTTTTTTGGGCGAGACTGAGCCCGCTAAGAATCTTAGCTCCTCTGATCCTTTTGAGTCCACATTGGACGAGGAAAAATGGGACCTGCCCGAGCCTCGAAAAGGCCGAAAACCCCGACTGCCTCTTGCTCTGTTGGGGTTTGTTGTGTCCGGGCTGAGGAAAGGATGAATCCTTACCCCTGGACTGTTTGATGGTTACATCCAACGCTCACCAAACAGTCGGTCAGCAGAAAAAGGCAACTGGTTAGGCAACCTTTTTTGGAAGCAGAATCTGCCTTCCATTCACTTAACGAGCAGACCAGGCTCTGCTTAAAAACACGGAGTAGCGGAGGCTACCGCCGCACGGTTCGCAGAGTCCAGGACAACCTGAATCGCGTAAGAAACAAATGCAGACATTTGAGAGGTTAAGGATGCCACCTGCGGCACAGATGTACGTGTAACCGTGTCAATCTGTGTAAGACAAGCTGAAATAGCTTGGAGTGCCCCAAGGGAGAGAATGCCGGAGCCAACGGTGCGCCGACAGCCTCATAGATGGCTTTCGACCAGAGATCCATCTGTCTGTCAGTGGCATCTTTGAGTTTGCAGTTCCATCTCCCACTGCAACTATGGATCTAGCTACAAGCCTGGAGATTGGAGGATGCCGCTCGGGACATTGGGTCCAGTCCTTGACCAAGTCAGGGGACAGGGATAACGTGTATCCTAAGCCGTTTGGAGAAGCGCATATCTGGATAAGCGTGGTGTTCCTGGACTGCCTCTCTGAAGGCAGAGTGGTCCAGAAAAATACGTGAAGCTGACTCCTCCACTGGAGGAGCTGTGAGAAATAACCCACATTCTATAGATGGACGCTATAAGATTATTTACTATGGCGTCACAATCAGGTGTATCCAGATTGAGAGCGGTCTCAGGATCAGAATCCTGAGCCGCTACTTCCGCCTCATTACACAGCGAGTCCTTCTGTTAGGACCCTGATGAAACCGAGGCCGCTCATAGCGAGCCCACTTAGGCTGTCTGGGACTGACGTCCGTGCAGAGCCGTGACTCTGGGATGCGTGTGACATTCCCGGAGCTGTTAGTTATTCACACTGAGGGGGGCCATGGATCAATGATTCAACAGTGCCCATATTGTGAGAGACATGTCCGGACTGCTAGGCTTCTAGTATCATAGCCATAGTCTCAGAAAAACTGTCAGTAAATACTGCAGACACCGTCCTCATCCCCTGGCCATTAGTGCATACAATGGGAGTCTATGTACCTGCCGGCCGTATAGCCGTACATGCTGTACCAGCTGTATAGAAAAACATGTGGTTCTGCACCTTTGTTTTACACAGAGAATATGCTGATAACTCCTCCGCATAATCCAGGAGGGTATATACAACGTGCGACCAAACAGTGCAATGTATATAGTACAAGCATATCTATAAGTGCACTTCTGCACTAGTGGGGTTAGCACCACAGGTGCTGCTTAACGCCTGTTACAGCGATTGTGTGACTATCAGAATGCCAGGGTCTTCCACACTTGTCTCTGTATCGTACAGAAACTGACACTAATGGCTGCCGGTGTCCTTGTAGAGAAGGAAGCCGTGGGCGTGCCTGAGAAAGTGCGGGAATCCGGATTCACAGTGCACACAGTGAGAGGGGTGGAGTATGCAAAACATACTCCAGCTCTCAGCTCTGCTCTATGCAGCGTCACGCCCCTACCCTGACTGTCAGGGCTGTGGGCGGTAACGAAGGGAGACTAGGCCCAGAAGCCGGGGACTCGAGTTAACAGCGCGGCCGCCGTAAAAGCGCGGGCCGCGCTGAAGTCCCCGGCGCACCACAAGTGCTAGCCGCGCCGCAGTTCCAGCGGCCGGCGCGACCGATTCATAGAAGTGGCCAGCGTCCCGCCCCTCTCCTGACTGGCAGGTCTGGGGGCGGGAACGAACGGAAGCAGGCCGCAAAAGCCGGGGACTCTAGTTATCAGCGCGGCCGCCGTAAAAGCGCGGGTCGCGCTGAAGTCCCCGGCGCACCACAAGTGCCAGCCGCGCCGCTGCCAGCGCGACCGATTCCTGGAAGTGGCCAGCGTCCCGCCCCTCTCCTGACTGGCAGGTCTGGGGGCGGGAACGAACGGAAGCAGGCCGCAAAAGCCGGGGACTCTAGTTATCAGCGCGGCCGCCGTAAAAGCGCAGGCCGCGCTGAAGTCCCCGGCGCACTACAAGTGCCAGCCGCGCCGCAGTCCCAGCGGCCGGCGCGACCAATTCCCATAAGTGAGCCTGCTTCAGCAAAGCTGAATGAGGCCATGGCACAGGCGCCGCAGCGCTGATGTCCCCCGGCGCACTACAACACCCAGCATGCTGCGGTGTGAGCGCCAAATGCACGGGGACACAGAGTACCTTGAGGAAGCAGGGCCATGTCCCTGATGTACTCCGCTCCATCCAGCATCTTCTCCAGGGGCTGTAGATGGAGCACGGTCTCAGTGCCTGGAGACCGGTAAATCCCACTTCACCCAGAGCCCTGTAAAAAGGGATGGGGAAGGAATCAGCATGTGGGCTCCTGCCGCCGTACCCGCAATGGGTACCTCAACCTTACAAACACCTCCGACATACAGTGGGGTGAGAAGGGAGCATGCTGGGGACACTATATGTGTCCTCTTTTCTTCCATCCGACATAGTCAGCAGCTGCTGCTGACTAAAAAGTGGAGCTATGCGTGGATGTGTTGCCTCCTTCGCACAAAGCACAAAACTGGTGAGCCAGTGATCCCACTGGGGGTGTATAGCCAGAAGGGGAGGGGCCTTACACTTTTAAGTGTAATACTTTGTGTGGCCTCCAGAGGCAATAGCTATACACCCAATTGTCTGGGTCTCCCAATGGAGCGACAAAGAAATATTTTGCAGGATACCGTAATTCCTCAAGGCGATTGATTGTGACTGATGCAAAACGGAAGTGTGAAAGCAGCCTAAAAGTAACGTTCATTTATTTATAGAGAACTTGATACATCAATTTTTGATCAGTTGGGTATGGGGTTGACTTACAGCTGTTGAACGCAGCTCAGAGCAAAGACTACCGCAGACTGAGGTATGCCTCTCAGCAGAGCAGACGACCAGACCCAAGGAACGCAGCTCAGAGCAGACGACTACCGCAGACACGAGGAACGCCTCAGCAGAGAGCAGACGACTACCGAAGACCCGAGGAACGCCTCAGCAGAGAGCAGACGACCAGACCCGAGGAACGCCTCTCAGCAGAGCAGACGACCAGACCTGAGGAACGCCTCAGCAGAGAGCAGACGACCGCAGACCCGAGGAACGCCTCAGCAGAGAGCAGACGACCAGACCCGAGGAACGCCTCTCAGCAGAGCAGACGACCAGACCTGAGGAACGCCTCAGCAGAGAGCAGACGACCGCAGACCCGAGGAACGCCTCAGCAGAGAGCAGACGACCGCAGACATTAGGAACACGCCTCAGCAGAGAGCAGACGACCGCATACCCGAGGAACGCCTCTCAGCAGAGAGTAGACGACCGCAGACCCGAGGAACACCGCTCAGCAGAGAATGCAATCTACCAACAATGCACCAAGATAAAAACAATTAAAAATCATACCTCAAGTACTCCAGGATGACCGGTGGTCTGTGTTCACATAACCAGATGCTCTCACGAATGTTTACCCTGTAACAAAAACAGTTATAAGTGGGTGGTTTAAGGCCACAGCCCTCTAACCACCCATCCCAATCTGTAGCTTCAATGACTTCCAGGAGCCACTTGTTTGGAAAGGAACATTGGGATGACTTAAAGCACGTAGCTTCCGTTGTGCACTGCCGGATTAGCTTAGTTTTTTTGTAGATCTCCAGTACATTCAAGTTTGAAACGTCAAAAGATGAGGTGTCAAATACATACATGTGGCAATAAGCTGCTTGTTTTCTTTTAAATACATACATCTAGACTGGCGCTTTTGTTTGAACTTCCGAGGCTAAAAGGCGAGGAGTCAAGAGGATTTCACTTAGAATTAGTTTAAGTGAAATCCCCCCTACTGAAAAAGCTGGGGTCCATCTCCACACTAATTGAGTTATGTTACTCCGAGCATTACAGGGTTTGTATTTAGTTATCCAGCAGTACCTTTCCAGGTTTAATTTCCACAAAGTAAGAACTCTGTACCATGAGACAAATGCAGCGCAAGTTTCACTTAAGACTGAAAAACAAAAAGGTGCGGTCTTTGCTTACCCTCAGCAGTTTCTCGGGAATATGATGGTTAACAGTGGAAAGATTCACTTGTTTTAGGCTCTCATGTTCTTTGAGAAGAGACATCATTTGGTTCTTCATTAGCCTTTAGAGTCAAGCCTTTAAAAGTGACACTACAGATTTGCAAACACATTGAAACAGTAAAAGTAACATTTGGTTTGGAAGCTTCTTTGAATGATTGGACTATTTTGTTAACCGTGTATCAAATTCATTATGGTGGGTGTGCAAGGAGTCCATTTTTTTGTTTGACAACTGTTGGCGAGCTGGGTATGCATTATCCAGGCTTAGTGTGTATCTTATGATCCGTTAAAAACCCATTTGACATACGTTTGGAGAGTTGGGGTTGTCATGTTAGCAGCACTCATTAACAATTATATAGACAAGTTGCATTAATTCGTATTTTGTAGTTTCCATTGCAACTCGGTGGCATGGTGGCTCAGTGGTTAGCACTGTATGGTGGCTCAGTGGTTAGCACTGCAGTCTTGCAAGCGCTGGGGTCCTGGGATCAAATCCCACCAAGGACAACATCTGCAAGGAGTTTGTATGTTCTCCCTGTGTTTTGCGTGGGTTTCCTCCAGGGTCAAAAAACATACTGATAACTGATAGGTAAATTTAGATTGTGAGCCCCAATGGGGACAGTGTTGCCAATGTATGTAAAGCGCTGTGGAATTAATAGCGCTATATAAATGAATAAATAAATATTCTCGTGTGTGCGCTCAGTTATGGGAGGGAAAGTATGAAATAAGCCGAGATGGGGGAGTTTCACTGGATCTTTTACTTGTTGGAAGAAAAAAAAAAAAAAAAAATACAAACACTAATACACAACTTACTACACATTGTACATTTCAGAAAGGCTAACAGAATGTGAAGGTTAAGCAATTCAACTTCCTCTAATGAAGATTCATGGGAGGAGGGAAAAATAAAAAAAAAAATTACAGGTTAAAAAAAAAAGTAAAGATAAATAAAAACCAAACAAACTCCTTTATAGGTCGTCCGCTGGTGGTAAAGGCAAAAGCATATGCCACGTGTCATTCAATAAAATGTCTTTGGTCCATGATTTACGTTGTTATTTTACTTTAATATCGACTTCTGCCGCCTCCTCTATCAGACCTGCTTCCCCCTCGCCCACCACCTCGGGGGACGCCGCGACTTGAGCTGCTGTAAGAATCACGTGGAGGTGGATAGCCTCTATCCATTGGTGGTGGCATGCCACGTTCCTGTCTGCCAACTCGGTCACGTCCGCTTGAGTAGAGATCGTTTCTGCTGCTGGAGTAACTGTCTCTGCCTCCGTAGCCATCCCGAGAGCTGCTGTAATCGTCATAGCGACTGCTGCCACCATATGATGGAGGGGGGCCTCTTGCAGGTGGGGCACTACGTGAGTTACCTGCAGGGTCAATGGTCAGGCAATAGGGCAATACTTTAAGTTACATATCACACAGCAATTTGATATTTGCAGCTTATTTACGTTTGCTTGTAATTTTATTTTTTTTTTAGCAGTTGATTTGGAATTGTGTCTTGTTCAGGATATTCTACTGAAAAAAGGACTGAATGTGAATTACCTATGGTCGAATATAACCGTAACAGGCACATAAAAATCATCTCATCTGGGCACTGATCTCCAGAGCTGCAGCTTAGATTGCAGATTCTGCCACATGTTATCCATGGAGTTGTGTTTGCTTCACTCAGATTTATTTTATTTTTTTTTTAATCTTGCTGTAGAGCATATTGGGCTTCCATGTATGGGAGAGTATAATTTGTCTGCCCCAAAATAGACTAGTATTTCTTTGTTCTTTTATAGTTTATCTTCAGCATGGGGCAATTATGTATCCTGAAAAAACAGAGCAATGTGCAAAATGACATCTTACCGTAAGGCTCATATGAGTCTCTGTATGAACCGCCACTAGGATGGTCAGAATAATCTCTATCACGAGCTCCGTAGCCATCACGATCCCTAAACAAAGTGAAGAAGAATTATAATATATAATACAATACATAATATACAGAATATATCATAAAATATATATCTGTTAATGTAACAAAAAAACACCAAAACAATAAGTGGAAAAACGTCCACGCTGCTGTGCCAATAAAGAGTTAATTCCAAATAAGCGCAATGCAGGGTGGTATATTCTATGCGTTTCAGAGATAACGCCCTCTCCATCAGGAAATCCACCATCCTTCTCCTGATGGAGGGGGTTCTCCGAAACGCATAGAATATACCACCCTAAATTGCTCTTATTTGGAATAACTTGTCACAGCAGCGGACGCTTTTCCACTTAATCCTTGTTTTTTTTCTTGCTTCTGCCTTGGTCACGTGGAGTCTGCAGCAGCTGATACATGCTTTAATACTGGTGTGTCACACAACCACCCCAGGTGAGTGGTTTTCATTAACCCTTACTGTTATCCTGGTAAAACCCTATATGCGCTTTTTATAGCCAATTTATTTTTTTTTAATCCATTAATTTTTAATAAAATGTGTCAAGTATTCCATCACATTGACAAGTTCTCAACAGTAAACAAAAATAAGGGGGTTGGGGAGGGGAAATGGTGACGTTACATTAATTTTCCAATCACATTCTTTATATATGAATCTACGAAGTTATTTGATAACACTATTTAAAAACGGAAAGACAACCAATTGTTCCATTTATGAAATTGCGGTGTTATTAGATGAACAAATACCAGCAGTATAGAAACAGGTGATGAGAAGCCGTTCCCAAATTACCTCTCAAAATTAAGATAAGTATCAGCAGTGAGAAAGGGAATAATACATAACTTTTATTAGAATTATTAGAAAAATTGCGTAGTGCTGCAATTTATAAATTAATTTTTTGTGCAAAAAAATGAAACAATACTCATGTCCAAGAGGACCAACAAAGATAGCGTTGGAGCCCCCCCGGTGGTGTCCGTCAATGATAGACCATAATCACCAGATGGACATTGAGGGGCTTCGACGCCAAATCAGTGTCCAAGATTCATAGACACTGTGAATTGATGACTACTATGAGCCGGATAAATGGGGCAACAACCTATAATCCTATTAGTCAGGTTAGGGTCATGGGAGGATATATTCCAGTGGGAACCAAGCCCCCCAATAGGACTCACCAATGTAATATACAATATGGGGTTATTAAATCCCCCAAAAAACAAGCTTTTCATACATGTAAGCACCAATTACCAACCATAACCTAACAGAAATCTAACAAAAATCCATCCAAGATCACAGTGGTGTTTCTTGGATTTAATTCAGAGTATAATCACGGCAGTAAACATATAGGTATAATTATTGCCTCTTGCTTATAATGACCGGCTCATTTATACATCATGCAATTATAAATAGAGAAATGGAATGGTCTCACCCAGTTGTAGGTGCAGGTCAGTAGTTAGAAGGGGGTCATCAGGATAGATGAATCGGGTGGCTGTCCATAGCCGGGCAGGAGCTCTCTCCCTGGCAGGAACTAGCTGAACCCTCAAGCCCCATTAGCTCCAGCCCTTACAAGGACCGTCCCAAACTGACCCTGATTAAATTAGCCCTAAAGATTCATCACCATGGAACCTCCCGACGCGTTTCCTCCGCCAGGATTCATCAGGGGAGATACTGTAGGTGAAGGGCTCAAGATGCAGGTATAGAGACCCCAAAATACAAGTGGTCAGACTCTAGAGTCTGACCACTTGTATTTTGGGGTCTCTATACCTGCATCTTGAGCCCTTCACCTACAGTATCTCCCCTGATGAATCCTGGCGGAGGAAACGCGTCGGGAGGTTCCATGGTGATGAATCTTTAGGGCTAATTTAATCAGGGTCAGTTTGGGACGGTCCTTGTAAGGGCTGGAGCTAATGGGGCTTGAGGGTTCAGCTAGTTCCTGCCAGGGAGAGAGCTCCTGCCCGGCTATGGACAGCCACCCGATTCATCTATCCTGATGACCCCCTTCTAACTACTGACCTGCACCTACAACTGGGTGAGACCATTCCATTTCTCTATTTATAATTGCATGATGTATAAATGAGCCGGTCATTATAAGCAAGAGGCAATAATTATACCTATATGTTTACTGCCGTGATTATACTCTGAATTAAATCCAAGAAACACCACTGTGATCTTGGATGGATTTTTGTTAGATTTCTGTTAGGTTATGGTTGGTAATTGGTGCTTACATGTATGAAAAGCTTGTTTTTTGGGGGATTTAATAACCCCATATTGTATATTACATTGGTGAGTCCTATTGGGGGGCTTGGTTCCCACTGGAATATATCCTCCCATGACCCTAACCTGACTAATAGGATTATAGGTTGTTGCCCCATTTATCCGGCTCATAGTAGTCATCAATTCACAGTGTCTATGAATCTTGGACACTGATTTGGCGTCGAAGCCCCTCAATGTCCATCTGGTGATTATGGTCTATCATTGACGGACACCACCGGGGGGGCTCCAACGCTATCTTTGTTGGTCCTCTTGGACATGAGTATTGTTTCATTTTTTTGCACAAAAAATTAATTTATAAATTGCAGCACTACGCAATTTTTCTAATAATTCTAATAAAAGTTATGTATTATTCCCTTTCTCACTGCTGATACTTGTTATTAGATGAAGCAATAGCCAGTTTTTACTGTTAACCAATGTAAACATACCCATATCCTCTGGAGCCGTAATCGTCACGTGAGCTTGAGTGGCCGTAGTCCCGATACGCATAGTCTCTTGGGGGCGGTGCGTAATCTCGCGAGTCTCTGGAGCTTCCATAATCCCTGCCAGAGTAACTAACAACAAGTCTCATTAGCTGAGGTGAAATATCATCGGTTACTAATCCAAGTATAACAAGCCCCCCTCTTACCTGTCATAACGGTCTTTACCACTGTAGCCATCATCTCTTGGTGACATGTACACATCTCTACGAGAGGACATTGGGTCTCTGCGAGGAGGTCCTCCATATCCATCCCTTTCACGTGATAGTGGAGCTACGAGGAAAAAAAAAAACATTTAGTCAACACTGCAAAAAAAAAAAAAAAAAAAGGAATGTGTACGGTCATATCCAAGAGTGGAGTGACAAGTTTTGGTGCTCAAATCAAAGATTGTTGCTTTGGTGTTCAGATCTTTAAGTTAGATGCGTCTATGGTTACTTAGTTGAGACATTGCTCCTGTTTTCACTTTTCCTATGTGACCATCTCCATCTTGATGGAAAATGCATTGTTAATCACTAAATTGCTCTTGGATGATTGTGAGAAATTTTTTTTAGATCCCATTCTATATTCATGGCCATGTTCTTAGGCCAAATTGAGAGTGAGCCCCCTACATGGATGAAAGCCACCCCCACAAGAACCCAGCAGGTAGTTGTCAGTGCATCAGCACAGGCAAAAGATGACCTGGTGCAAATAAGCCACACCAAGAAAATCAAGGAGACTGACATTTTGCAGAAAGTAGAGGAATTGGACTATAAAAGTACTGTGGTCAAGTTATTTTCTCTGAGGAACCTTCCTTCAGACTGTTTTGGACACCTAGAATAACGATTGGAGAACAGAAGGAGAGTGCTGCCATGTGTCCAGGATTCTTTACTATGGACATCACCGCAATTGGTCATGGGGGGGTGGATTTTCATACATAAAGGGGGCTAACATTTAAGAAAACTGATGACAAATTGCATCCAAACCTCCTCCAAGGGCATCTTCTCCCAACAATTCAAGAGTAATCTGATGATTATAAGGTTGTCCACTTAAGATAGGTCATCAATGTCTGATCGGCTGGGGTCAGGCACCTGGCACCCCTGCTGATCAGCAGATTTCGGTGTCAGCAACAGCACGTGGACTGAAATGCTCAGTTGCAGAACTGCTGTGATTGTGAGCAGGCATTGCACAACCGCCTCTTATTGATTTTAATGGGTGGCATATGTACAGTACACAGTCCTGACCACTATCAAATCTAAGCAGCTCCAGAACAAAGTATTTCTGGCCACCTGCTGCCGCCACTGAAAGCAGCTGATTGACAGGGGGGGGGGGTGCAGTGTGATCCTAGCCGATCACACATCAATGACTTATCCTAAAGATAGGCTATCAAATGTTTAAATAGTCAACAACCTAATGCTTTTTGCAGCATGGAAACCATGTGAAGACAAAAGTGAAAACTAAATGGCTCACTGAACAAAACTTTAGGGAATCCCAGAGAACATAACTAAATCCTCAAAAGGTGGGGGGGGGGGACGGACAGACAAGGACATCATGAAACTCCAACCTGTGATAAGAATTGGTTCTCAGTCAAGATTTGGCCCAGGAGCTGATAGCCAACTGGTCGGGGTGAATAGAAGTCTCAAAATAAAAAGGTCACTAAATATTGAACCTTTATGTAAAATTGATGTCAAAACTTTAAAAACTAAAGAAATGCAGATATTTGTACTTTAGTGATTTGATCTTTTAGTCATGTGTCTATGGTTACTGAGGCAGCAAGTTATGAAAAACAATGTCAGTTTTAAAACTTGACTACGACTTTACATTCAAGCAAACAAATTATCCATACCACCGCTGCGAACAGGACCAGACGGTGCCGATCTCTTCGGTGGTGGACCTCCACTCCTGGGCGGTGGACCTCTTTTCATAGGCATCTGTCCTCTTGATGAACCACCTATAGAAAAAAAAAAATAAAGTTATATGGGCACATTGTACTAGTGAGAACAGTCCATGGGTTGCTTGCTCCTCTCAGCCTGTTTTACTTTGGAAGCAGACTGGATATTTCAGTCACTAGTTTGGGACCACATTTACAACAGCAAATGAACTAGTGTTGAGTGCTGGGTTATGTCTGTATCTAAACGTTACTAGTATTCAGCTTGATATTGAGCCATAGCAACTTGATTGGTAAGTGCTCTGTACAGATTGATCTTGTGCAGCGTAGAAAGGTCCACAATCGTCTCCACAGTTTTCTTGATTGCGTCAAGCCATTAGCTTGCTTGTCTTCCTCTTTGCTTTTTCCTTCTATTCTTCTGACCATCATGTCTTCCAGTAATTGTTCTCTTTGTATGTGTCCAAAGTCGGCAAGTTCTAGCTTGGTGATCCTTGTTTCATGATCTATAACTTTATTTGTCCTTCAAATTGATTAGTTTGTTCTTTTTGCCATCTTTAGTTTTTGTTCAATTTTCGTTTAGCATTGCCCAAATAGTAGACCCAATGTGCATTTGATTGGAATGTCTGGATTTAGTGCATCACAGTGGCTCAGTGGTTAGCACTGCAGTCTTGCAGCTCTGGGGTCTTGGGGTCAATTCCCACAAAGGACACCATCTGCAAGGAGTTTGTATGTTCTCCCCGTGTTTGCGTGGGTTTCCTCCCACACTCCAAAAACAGTTAGGGACCTTAGATTGTGAGCCCCAATAGGGACAGAGTTGCTAATGTATGTAAAGTGCTATGGAATAGCACTATATAATGTATTAATTTATCTTAGGTCTCCAATTCCAAGTCCTGCTCTGTCCATTTCAGGTTTGATTAGGTCAAGTGCTTTGGTTCATGGTTATTACATTCCAAGTTCTGAACTTTGATATCTTCGCAGCTTTTGATCTTCCCTTTCAACAAAGTGATATCAGAATCAAGACTTGCATGCTCCTAGACACAAGTGCAATGCCACACAACCCACTGTACTACTTTGGAAGCAGACCTGGGTATTTCACCCGAGTCCCTGCAGCTATAAATGTGGTCCCAAACTTAGACTAGAGTTGAGTGCTGAAATAAGTCTGCATTTAACCAGCATGACCTTATAGAAGCACATTTAATGGGAACTTGTCACCTGATTTATGCTGCACAAACCATGGCTAGCATGAGTCAGTCTGGCTGCACAACTGGATGCAGGGTTTTTTTTTTTTAGGAAATTCTCAGATTTTTGAGAACACTTTAAAACATCCAGCAAGAAGGGGCACATAATGGAGAATAGCCAGGTACTTTCCCTGACTTCAGACAGAAATTGAGGTTACTGACAGGTCTCCTGCTATGGGAGAGACTCCACTCTAGAAACACTGGGAAAAGCCTGCCATCTTTAATAAAGCATTCTGTCTGAGACAATGGAGTGTTTCAGAGACTACTATACGGCATGCTGTCCACGGTTTGGGCAGAACACATCAGGTGACCCCTTCTCTTTAATCCAGAAAAGCTAAAACCAATGCGTTTCAAGTAGATAAGCCACCATTTATCAATGTGGTATTCAACTGAGCTCCAGGTTAGATTCAGTAGAGCATTGTGGCTACTGGATCACATGGAAGGTGATAGCGGTTTAAGGGGGCGGCCATTACTCTGACAACCCTTCTCAATCTTTTTAATTTACATTAACAGATTTACTCCTCTCCGATGTGGGCACTATAACAGATATATTGCTATCTGCACTTCCTTTCAAATGCAAAGGACATCAATTCTTCCATGCTTTTTGTCTGAAAGAAGCGGTCGCTGCAGACTTTGCATGACAATGCCAAGTAAGCATTCGCCGATATTGCTGGAAAAGCGCTCACACCACAGGTGTATAGCCGCTATTGTACATGTGGAAAATATAGGGACTGACACTGGTCTGTACAAGTAGTGGGCAAACCCTTTAAACAAGAAAATATAAAAGGCCACATATATTAAAGATACACCTACATGAAATATGGCTGAGTGTTTCTCCCAAACCTAACAGACCCCAGAAAGATTAATGAGGCCTGGGGGGGGGGGGCTTTATTTTTCCCGTTATAATGAGTAACGAACAGGAACTAGCCAGCCTGGTGTGGAGGGGTGAGCATCTAGTACACATACAGCATAGATGCCATGGCTGTACTATTCTAGCCCACAATTACCTCCTCTAGACCCTCTTAGACCTCTGGGTGGGCCTCTACTTTTAGGTGGAAGGGTACCTCTCCTACCGTCTGCTCCGGCTCCGAAAGAAGGCTTAATTGCTTGTTCAACCTTGATTGGCTTTCCATCCAAAGCCTAGCGAAGAAAATAAAAAAAAAAAATAATAAAGTTAAATTTAGAAAGGGCCATACAACATTAGGTCAAAAATCATTACTGGTAATGTCCTGTGGGGATATGGGAGACTAAACTGCTGAAATCTATAGATCTTCCCATATCAGAATTTAAAGGGAATGTGTCCATAAAACATCTCACTGACATCAGGTAAGGAAAACTGACAGACGGTTCTGGTCAGGAAAAAGAATCTGTCAGCAGGTTACTTCCCCATCTGAACAGCATGATGAATGGGCAGAGACCCCAATTACAGCAATGTGTTACATCACTGATTGCTGCAAATGTTTTTAGACACTGTCCTGCTGCAGATCCAGCAGTTCTCTGCATACTGAGCTCTACAAAGCCCTTCCCACAGTCAGCAGTGGGGGTGGGGTTAACTTCATGGCAACAGGTTTGCTAGTCCTCCAACACTGACAGTACATCCACTAGGTGGGAACAGGTTCAAGCTGAAAATTCAAAGTTACAAATATGCACAGCAGCACTGAGAAAAGCTAAACAAACATGACATAGGAATTTTGGCTCTGCATTACTGCTATTGGGAAAAATGAGATTGGTTACAAACTGGCCAATTTGTGTAAGCTTGACAGGTACAAGGTGTACCTCTTTGTTGGGACTCTACCCTAATACACCCCCATGCTCTGGGTTAAAAAAAAAAAAAAAAAAAAAAAAAGGGCAGGTAGGTCCCGACAAGGAAGATTTTTATCCATTGGATGTCGTGCTGGATTCCTTTTTTGTAGGTCCCGACAAAGGTACGCCTTGTCATTGGCTGTCGGGCTTACATGAATTGGCCAATTTGTAAACCAAAATTCTCATTTTCCCAATTGCAGTGCCAAAGAAGGGAATTTTGTTTACTTACCATAAATTCCTTTTCTTCTAGCTCCTATTGGGAGACCCAGACAATTGGGGGTGTATAGCTTCTGCCTCCGGAGGCCACACAAAGTATTACACTTTAAAAAGTGTAACCCCTCCCCTCTGCCTATACACCCTCCCGTGCATCACGGGCTCCTCAGTTTTGGGGCTAAAGCAGGAAGGAGGAAACTTATAAATTGGTCTAAGGCAAATTCAATCCGAAGGATGTTCGGAGAACTGAACCATGAACCAAAAGAACAATTCAACATGAACAACATGTGTACACAAAAGAACAACCAGCCCGAAGGGCACAGGGGCGGGTGCTGGGTCTCCCAATAGGAGCTAGAAGAAAAGGAATTTACGGTAAGTAAACAAAATTCCCTTCTTTGTCGCTCCATTGGGAGACCCAGACAATTGGGACGTCCAAAAGCAGTCCCTGGGTGGGTAAAAGAATACCTCGATAAAAAGCCGAAAAAACGGCCCCCTCTTACAGGTGGGCAACCGCCGCCTGAAGGACTCGCCTACCTAGGCTGGCATCTGCCGAAGCATAGGTATGCACCTGATAGTGTTTCGTGAAAGTGTGCAGACTCGACCAGGTAGCCGCTTGACACCTGCTGAGCCGTAGCCTGGTGCCGCAATGCCCAGGATGCACCCACAGCTCTGGTAGAATGGGCTTTCAGCCCTGAAGGGAGCGGAAGCCCAGAAGAACGGTAGGCTTCAAGAATCGGTTCCTTGATCCACCGAGCCAAGGTTGACTTGGAAGCCTGCGACGCCTTACGCTGGCCAGCGACAAGGACAAAGAGCGTATCAGAACGGCGCAGGGGCGCCGTGCGAGACACGTAGAGCCGGAGTGCTCTCACCAGATCTAACAAATGCAAATCCTTTTCACATTGGTGAACTGGATGAGGGCAAAAAGAAGGTAAAGAGATATCCTGATTGAGATGAAAAGGGGATACCACCTTAGGAAGAAATTCAGGGACCGGACGCAGAACCACCTTATCCTGGTGAAAAACCAGGAAGGGGGCTTTGCATGACAGCGCTGCAAGCTCAGACACTCTCCGGAGTGATGTAACTGCCACTAGAAAGGCCACCTTCTGCGAAAGACGTGATAGAGACATCCCGCAGTGGCTCGAAAGGTGGTTTCTGAAGAGCCTTTAGCACTCTGTTAAGATCCCATGGTTCCAGCGGCCTCTTGTAAGGTGGGACTATGTGGCAAACTCCCTGCAGGAACGTGCGGACCTGCGGAAGCCTGGCTAGGCGCTTTTGAATAAACACGGAAAGCGCCGATACTTGTCCCTTGAGAGAGCCGAGAGACAAACCCTTGTCCATTCCGGATTGCAGGAATGAAAGAAAAGTGGGCAAGGCAAACGGCCAGGGAGTAAAACCCTGATCAGAGCACCAGGATAAGAAGATCCTCCAAGTCCTGTGATAGATCTTGGCGGACGTTTGTTTCCTGGCCTGTCAGTGGCGATGACATCTTGAGATAACCCTGAGGACGCTAGGAGCCAGGACTCAATGGCCACACAGTCAGGTTGAGGGCCGCAGAATTCAGATGGAAAAATGGCCCTTGAGACAGCAAGTCTGGTCGGTCTGGGAGTGCCCACGGTTGACCCACCGTGAGGTGCCACAGATCCGGGTACCACGACCTCCTCGGCCAGTCTGGAGCGACGAGGATGGCGCGGCGGCAGTCGGACCTGATCTTGCGTAACACTCTGGGCAGCAGTGCCAGAGGAGGAAATACATAAGGCAGTCGAAACTGCGACCAATCCTGAACTAATGCATCCGCCGCCAGAGCTCTGTGATCTTGAGACCGTGCCATGAATGCCGGGACTTTGTTGTTGTGCCGAGACGCCATGAGGTCGACGTCCGGCGCTCCCCAGCGGCGACAGATCTCTTGAAACACGTCCGGGTGAAGAGACCATTCCCCTGCGTCCATGCTCTGGCGACTGAGAAAGTCTGCTTCCCAGTTTTCTACGCCCGGGATGTGAACTGCGGAGATGGTGGAGGCTGTGGCCTCCGCCCACAGCAGAATCCGCCGAACTTCTTGGAAGGCTTGACGACTGCGTGTGCCGCCCTGGTGGTTGATGTACGCGACCGCCGTGGCGTTGTCCGACTGTATGCGGATCTGCCTGCCCTCCAGCCACCGATGGAACGCCTTTAGGGCTAGATACACTGCCCTTATCTCCAGAACATTGATCTGAAGGGAGGACTCTGTCGGAGTCCAGGTTCCCTGAGCCCTGTGGTGGAGAAAAACCGCTCCCCACCCTGACAGGCTCGCGTCCGTCGTGACCACAGCCCAGGATGGGGGCAGGAAGGATTTTCCCCTCGACAAAGAAGTGGGAAGAAGCCACCACTAAAGAGAGGTTTTGGTTGCCAGTGAAAGAGATACGTTCCTGTCTAGGGACGTCGACCTCCTGTCCCATTTGCGGAGAATGTCCCATTGAAGTGGACGCAGATGAAACTGCGCAAAGGGAACTGCCTCCATTGCTGCCACCATCTTCCCTAGGAAGTGCATGAGGCGCCGCAAGGGGTGTGACTGGGCCCGAAGAAGAGAGTGCACCCCTGTCTGCAGCGAACGCTGTTTGTCCAGCGGAAGCTTGACTATCGCTGAGAGAGTATGAAACTCCATCCCGAGGTAAGTCAGTGATTGGGTCGGTGTCAATTTTGACTTTGGGAAATTGATGATCCACCCGAACCTCTGGAGAGTCTCCAGAGCAATGGTCAGGCAGTGCCACAAACTGAAGGTGTTCGTCCCCGATGGCGAAACGCAGGAAGCGTTGATGCTCCGGTGCAATCGGCACATGGAGATAAGCATCCCTGATGTCGATTGATGCTAGGAAGTCTCCTTGGGACATCGAAGCGATGACAGAGCGGAGAGATTCCATCCGAAACCGTCTGGTTCTCACGTGTCTGTTGAGCAGTTTGAGGTCCAGAACGGGACGGAATGATCCGTCCTTTTTTGGCACCACGAACAAGTTGGAGTAAAAACCGTGACCACGTTCTTGAAGGGGAACGGGGGATCACAACTCCTGTCTTCAGAGTGTTCACCGCCTGAAAAAGTGCATCGGCTCGCTCGGGGGGCGGGGATGTTCTGAAGAAACGAGTCGGAGGACGAGAGCTGAGCTCTATCCTGTAACCGTGAGACAGAATGTCTCTTACCCATCGGTCTTGGACATGTGGCCACCAGGCGTCGCAAAAGCGGGAGAGCCTGCCACCGACCGAGGATGCGGTTTGGGGAGGCCGAAAGTCATGAGGAGGCCGCCTTGGAGACTGTGCCTCCGGCGGTCTTTGGAGGACGTGACTTAGACCGCCATGCATCAGAGTTCCTCTGGCCCTTCTGTGGCCTGTTGGACGTGGATGATTGGGACCTGGCTGAGGGCCGAAAGGACCGAAACCTCGATTGAATTTTTCGTTGCTGAGGTCTGTTTGGTTTGGACTGGGGTAAGGACGAGTCCTTTCCCTTGGATTGCTTAATAATTTCATCCAATCGCTCGCCAAACAAACGGTCGCCAGAAAATGGCAAACCGGTTAAGAACTTCTTGGAAGCAGAATCTGCCTTCCATTCGCGTAGCCACATGGCCCTGCGGACTGCCACCGAATTGGCGGACGCTACCGCTGTACGGCTCGCAGAGTCCAGGACTGCGTTCATGGCGTAGGACGAAAATACCGACGCCTGAGAAGTCAAAGACGCAACTTGCGGAGCAGAGGTACGTGTGACCGCATTAATCTCAGACAGACAAGCTGAGATAGCTTGGAGTGCCCACACTGCTGCAAAGGCTGGGGCAAAAGACGCGCCTGTGGCTTCATAGATGGATTTCATCAGGAGTTCTGCCTGTCAGTGGCATCCTTGAGCGATGAACCATCTGCCACTGATACTACGGATCTAGCCGCCAGTCTAGAGACTGGAGGATCCACCTTGGGACATTGAGCCCAACCCTTAACTACGTCAGCGGGGAAGGGGTAACGTGTGTCATTAAGACGCTTAGAAAAGCGCTTGTCCGGAAATGCTCTGTGCTTCTGGACAGCATCTCTGAAGTTAAGAGTGATCGAAAAACGCACTCCGTGTACGTTTGGGAAACCTGAACTGGTGTTTCTCCTGTTGAGAAGCAGACTCCTCTACAGGTGGAGGCGGGGGAGATAGATCTAACACCTGGTTGATGGACGCTATAAGGTCATTTACTATGGCGTCCCCTTCCGGTGTATCAAGATTGAGAGCAACGTCAGGGTCAGAGCCCTGAGCTGCGACCTCCGCTTCATCCTCCAGAGAGTCCTCAAGTTGAGACCCCGAACAGTGTGATGAAGTCGGGGAAGGTTCCCAGCGAGCCCGCTTAGCCGGTCTGGGACTGCGGTCTGTGTCGGAGTCCTCCCCGTGAGACCTAGGTGTCACCCCAGGAGCACGCTGCTGTGCAGACCAAGAGGGGCCTGGGGGCGATGAACTTACAGTGCCCGAGGCCTGTGTAAGGACCGGTCTGGACTGCAAGGCTTCTAGTATCTTAGCAGACCATCTGTCCATAGACTGAGCCATGGATTGTGAAAGCGACTCAGTTTCTCAGCCAAAACTGTAAACTCTGTCCCTGCCACCTGGACAGTGGAAGCAGGGGGTTCTACCTGAGCAGAGGGTCCCACCAGTGCCCGAGGCTCCGGCTGAGCGAGTGCAACAGGGGCCGAGCATTGCTCAAAGTGAGGGTAGGTGGAACCTGCAGGTAACATAGCCGCACAAGAGGTACAGGTTGCAAAATAACCCTGTGTCTTGGCACCCTTGCTCTTTGCGGACGACATGCTGTTGTCTCCTCGGAGAGTGATCACTGAGGGTATATAGCCAAAAGCAAAACAGTGCGGCCGAACAGAGAAAATGTATACACACATACATACATACATACACACACACACACTTCGGCACCCCAGGGGGACCAGCACCGGGTAACCGCTGTGGCTTACCGACCGCCCAAAGCGGTTGTGTGTCCACCAGATTCCCTGCCTTGGGCCTCCCAGAGCTGCAGAGCTCGTTCTGAAATCCTCCACCGGCAGAAGTGATTGTAAAAATGGCTGCCGGAGCTCTCAGGGGAGGAGGGAGCCGTGGGCGGCGACTAATAAAGTGCGGTAATCTGGTGCCCCACAGTGATCAGTGAGGGGGGAACACCTAAGTATGCTCCAGCCCTCACTGCCGACGTCCAGTCGACAGTCCCGCCCTTACCCCTGACTGGCAGGCCTGGGGGCGGGAGTTATGGTACTAGGCCGCATGAAGCCGGGGACTAAAGTTAATAACGCGGCCGGCAAACAGGCACGGTCGGCGCGGTAGTCCCGGTCGTCACAAAAAAACAGCAGCCGCTGCAGGGTCTGTGACACAGGCGCTCCATGCACCGTCCCTAAGGGGACACAGAGTACCTTTAGATGCAGGGCCTTGTCCCTGATGATACCAAGTCTCCTGTCCGGCAGATTCCCCCAGGGGCTGCGGAGGGAACCCGGTCCCAGTGAATGGTGACCGGATAGGATCCCACTTCTCCCAGAGCCTCTAAGGGATGGGGAAGGAAAACAGCATGTGGCTCCAGCCTTTGTACCCGCAATGGGTACCTCAACCTTAACAGCACCGCCGACTTAGTGGGGTGAGAAGGGAGCATGCCGGGGGCCCTCTTTTCTTCCATCCGATACAATCAGCAGCTGCTGCTGACTAAAATGGGAGCTTGAGTGAATGTGTGCCTCCTTCAACACAAAGCATAAAACTGAGGAGCCCGTGATGCACGGGAGGGTGTATAGGCAGAGGGGAGGGGTTACACTTTTTAAAGTGTAATACTTTGTGTGGCCTCCGGAGGCAGAAGCTATACACCCCCAATTGTCTGGGTCTCCCAATGGAGCGACAAAGAAATTCCTATATTTAATATTTACTTCAGCTTTTCAGAGTACTGCTGTACATATTTTTGCTAGTCCTAGTGACAAGATCAGCTGTCCACTAGAGGACCAGTAAACACACTGTCCTTCTGTACACCATATTCATGACCCCCACTAATTTGAAGCTGTCTATGCATACTGTGCACAATCACGGATCAGTAATCAGAACAGCCAGATCTGCACCACAGGATATGAACAAAACTGCAGCACTCACTATGACATTGTTGGAATCTGTGTCTCTGCTGCTCTCAGATTACATGATAAGAACCTGGTGAGATCCCTTTAATGTCTCATTTGCACATGACTAAACTGATCAGAAATGCAGCAGACTGAAGATGTAAAGGTGTTTATTAATTTCAGACATGCATGTCTATATACAGTGAGTTTAAAAAGGAATCTGTTAGTAAGGTCAAGCACCACCGGATGAAGCCATCATTAAAGGGAACCTGTCAGCAGAAATTTCGCCCAAAACCTAAAAGATTCCCCCTCTGCAGCTCCTGGGCTGCATTCTAGAAAGGTCCCTGTTATTATTGTGCCCCATGTGAGACCAAAATAAAGACTTTATAAAGTGGTACCTTTTTGTATTCAGATTCTGTAAATGTGACACAGGGGCGGGCTCTCTGGCGTTTGTTATTCTGCCCCCCGGTCCTGTATGCCGCCCCCCCCATCGCTCTTTTCCATAGCTGATGCACCGCCCACTGCTCCAGCCATCCCCGCGCATGCCCAGTGCCAGTCTCATGGGACTGAGCAGTGTGACCGCTGGTGACGTGTGCACAGGCAAGAGATTATGGGCGGGGCTGTGATTGTTAGCAAGTACCCGCCCATAATCTCGTGAGCGCGCAAACCTCACCAGCGGTCACACTGTGCTCAGGGCAGCTAGATTGTATGGGCTGCTTCCAGGGATGACGTCCCTTTTGTCACGTGATAGCATTTTGAACACGCCCCTATCACGTGACTAAAGGGACGTCATCCCTGGAAGCCGCCCATACAGTCTAGCACTACCCTGAGCACAGTGTGACCGCTGGTGAGGTTTGCGCGCTCACGAGATTAAGGGCGGGTACTAGCTGATAAAAATCACAGCCCCGCCCATAATCACTTGCCTGCGCACACGTCACCAGCGGTCACACTGCTCAGTCCCGTGAGACTGGCACTGGGCATGCGCGGGGATGGCTGGAGCAGTGGGCAGTGCATCAGCTATGGAAATGAGTGATGGCGGCGGCATACAGGACCAGAATAACGGACACCAGAGAGCCCGCCCCTGTGTCACATTTACACTATCTGAATACAAAAAGGTACCACTTTATAAAGTCTTTATTTTGGTCTCACATGGGGCACAATAATAGGGACCGTTCTAGAATGCAGCCCAGGAGCTGCAGAGGGGGAATCTTTTAGGTTTTGGGTGAAGAAGGGAATTTTGTTACTTACCGTAAATTCCTTTTCTTCTAGCTCTTATTGGGAGACCCAGACGATTGGGGTATAGCTACTGCCCTCTGGAGGCCACACAAAGCACTACATTAAAAGTGCAAGGCCCCTCCCCCTCTGGCTATACCCCCCCCGTGGTATCACGGGTTCTCCAGTTTTAGTGCCAAAGCAAGAAGGAGGAAGCCAATAACTGGTTTAAACAAATTAACTCCGAACAACATCGGAGAACTGAAAAACCGTTCAACATGAACAACATGTGTACCCGCAAACAACAAAAAAACATCCCGAAGGACAACAGGGCGGGTGCTGGGTCTCCCAATAAGAGCTAGAAGAAAAGGAATTTACGGTAAGTAACAAAATTCCCTTCTTCAGCGCTCTATTGGGAGACCCAGACGATTGGGACGTCCAAAAGCTGTCCCTGGGTGGGTAAAGAAATACCTCATGTTAGAGCTGCAAAACAGCCCTCCCCTACGGGGGTGTCACTGCCGCCTGCAGGACTCTTCTACCTAAGCTGGCATCCGCCGAAGCATAGGTATGCACCTGATAATGCTTGGTGAAAGTGTGCAGACTGGACCAGGTAGCTGCCTGGCACACCTGTTGAGCCGAAGCCTGGTGACGTAATGCCCAGGACGCACCCACGGCTCTGGTTGAGTGGGCTTTTAGCCCTGAAGGAACCGGAAGCCCCGCAGAACGGTAGGCCTCTAGAATTGGTTCTTTGATCCATCGAGCCAGGGTGGCTTTAGAAGCCTGCAACCCCTTGCGCGGACCAGCGACAAGGACAAAAAGTGCATCGGCACGGCGCATGGGCGCCGTGCGGGAAATGTAGATTCTGAGTGCTCTCACCAGATCTAGCAAACGTAAGTCCTTTTCATACCGGTGAACCGGATGAGGACAAAAAGAAGGCAAGGATATATCCTGATTAAGATGAAAAGAGGATACGACCTTATGGAGAAACTCCGGAATAGGGCGCAGCACTACCTTGTCCTGGTGGAACACCAGGAAGGGAGCCTTGGATGACAGAGCTGCCAGCTCAGACACTCGCCGAAGCGATGTGATCGCAACAAGAAACGCCACTTTCTGTGACAGCCGAGAAAAGGAAACTTCCTTCAGAGGCTCGAAGGGCGGCTTCTGGAGAGCAACTAGTACCCTGTTCAGATCCCATGGATCTAACGGCCGCTTGTACGGGGGCACAATATGACAGACCCCCTGCATGAACGTGCGCACCTTAGAAAGACGTGCTAGACGCTTCTGAAAAAACACGGATAGTGCCGAAACTTGCCCTTTAAGGGAGCTGAGCGACAAGCCCTTTTCTAACCCCGATTGCAGGAAGGAAAGAAACTTGGGCAATGCAAATGGCCAGGGAGACACTCCCTGAGCAGAGCACCAGGATAAGAAAATCTTCCACGTTCTGTGGTAGATCTTAGCCGAATTCGACTTTCTAGCTTGCCTCATTGTGGCAACGACTCCTTGAGATAATCCTGCAGATGCTAGGATCCAGGACTCAATGGCCACACAGTCAGGTTCAGGGCCGCAGAATTCTGATGGAAAAACGGCCCTTGGGACAGTAAGTCTGGTCGGTCTGGCAGTGACCACGGTCGACCGATGGTGAGATGCCACAGATCCGGATACCACGACCTCCTCGGCCAGTCTGGAGCGACGAGTATGATGCGGCTGCACTCGGATCTGATCTTGCGTAGCACTCTGGGCAAGAGCGCCAGAGGCGGAAACACATATGGGAGCTGAAACTGCGACCAATCTTGAACCAAGGCGTCTGCCGCCAGAGCTCTTTGATCGCGCGACCTCGCCATGAATGCCGGGACCTTGTTGTTGTGCCGGGATGCCATTAGGTCGACGTCCGGCACTCCCCAGCGGCGACAGATTTCCTGAAACACGTCCGGGTGAAGGGACCATTCCCCTGCGTCCATGCCCTGGCGACTGAGGAAGTCTGCTTCCCAGTTTTCTACGCCTGGGATGTGAACCGCGGATATGGTGGATGCTCTGTCCTCCACCCACATTAGAATGCGCCGGACTTCTTGGAAGGCTTGCCGACTGCGCGTCCCTCCTTGGTGGTTGATGTATGCCACCGCTGTGGAGTTGTCCGATTGGATTCGGATCTGCTTTCCTTCCAGCCACTGTTGGAAGGCCAGTAGAGCAAGATACACTGCTCTGATCTCCAGAACATTGATCTGAAGGGTGGACTCCTGCGGAGTCCACGTCCCCTGAGCCCTGTGGTGGAGAAATACTGCTCCCCACCCTGACAGACTCGCATCTGTCGTGACTACTGCCCAGGATGGGGGCAGGAAGGATCTTCCCTGAGACAATGAGGTGGGAAGGAGCCACCATTGTAGGGAGTCCTTGGCCGTCTGGGAAAGCGAGACTTTCCTGTCCAGGGACGTTGACTTCCCGTCCCATTGGCGGAGAATGTCCCATTGAAGTGGGCGCAGATGAAACTGCGCAAAGGGAACTGCTTCCATGGCTGCCACCATCTTCCCTAGGAAATGCATGAGGCGCCGCAAGGGATGCAACTGGCCCTGCAGAAGAGATTGCACCCCTGTCTGTAGTGACCGCTGCTTGTTCAGCGGAAGCTTCACTATCGCTGCTAGAGTATGAAACTCCATGCCAAGATACGTTAGTGATTGAGTCGGTGATAGGATCGACTTTGGAAAGTTGATGATCCATCCGAAAGACTGTAGGGTCTCCAGCGTAGCATTCAGGCTGTGCTGACATGCCTCTTGAGAGGGAGCTTTGACCAATAAATCGTCTAGGTAAGGGATCACCGAGTGTCCCTGAGAGTGCAAGACTGCTACCACCGCCGCCATGACCTTGGTGAAGACCCGTGGGGCTGTTGCCAGACCAAATGGCAGAGCTACGAACTGAAAATGGTCGTCTCCTATCACAAAACGTAGAAAACGTTGATGTTCTGTAGCAATTGGCACGTGGAGATAAGCATCTTTGATGTCTATTGAGGCAAGGAAGTCTCCTCTGGACATTGAGGCAATGACAGAACGCAGGGTTTCCATCCGGAACTTCCTGGCGTGCACATGTTTGTTGAGCCGTTTTAGGTCCAGAACAGGACGGAACGAGCCGTCCTTTTTTGGAACCACAAAGAGATTGGAGTAAAACCCTTGCCCTTGTTCCTGAGGAGGGACTGGGATCACCACTCCTTCCGCTCTTAGGGAGCCCACCGCCTGCAGCAGAGCATCTGCTCGGTCTGGATGTGGGGAGGTTCTGAAGAACCGAGCTGGAGGACGAGAATTGAACTCGATTCTGTACCCGCGAGACAAAATGTCCGTCACCCACCGGTCTTTGACCTGTGACATCAAAATGCCGGAAAAGCGGGAGAGCCTGCCCCCGACCGGCGATGCGTAGGGAGGGGGCTGGAAGTCATGAGGTAGCCGCTTTGGAAGCGGTACCTTTATTTGCTTTCTTGGGGCACGTGTGAGCCCGCCACGAATCTGAGTTTCTTTGCGTCCTCTGAGTCCCTTTGGACGAGGTAAATGGTGTCTTGCCCGAACCTCGAAAGGACTGTGGGTTGTGGTAAAGAGGAGTCTTTACCCTTAGACTGCTTAATGATATCAGCCAATGGCTCGCCAAACAGTCTATCTCTAGATAAAGGCAAACTGGTTAAACATTTTTTGGAACCAGCATCTGCTTTCCAGTCCTTTAACCACAATGCTCTGCGCAAAACTACCGAATTGGCGGACGCCATTGAGGTGCGACTGGTAGATTCTAGGACCGCATTGATAGCGTAAGACGCAAACGCCGACATCTGCGTGGTAAGGTGCGCCACTTGCGGCACTGCTGGATGTATGATAGCATCCACTTTTGCTAAGCCAGCTGAAATAGCCTGGAGTGCCCATACGGCTGCGAATGCCGGAGCAAACGACGCGCCGATAGCTTCATAGACAGATTTTAACCAAAGGTCCATCTGTCTGTCATTGGCATCTTTAAGTGAAGCGCCATCCTCCACTGCAACTATGGACCTAGCTGCGAGTTTGGAAATCGGGGGGTCTACCTTTGGACACTGTGTCCAGCGCTTGACCACCTCAGGGGGGAAAGGGAAACGCGTATCTTTAGATCGTTTAGAGAAACGCCTTTCTGGGTGAGCGTCGTGCTTCTGGATTGATTCTCTGAAGTCAGCGTGATCCAACAAAGCACTCAATTTACGCTTGGGATAAAGGAAACGAAACTTCTCCTGCTCCGCAGCCGCCTCTTCTGCTGAAGGGGCTGGGGGAGAAATATCCAACAGCCTATTGATGGCTGAGATAAGGTCGTTTACCATGGCATCCCCATCAGGGGTATCCAGGTTGAGAGGGGTTCCAGGAATGGATTCCTGATCACTCTCATCAGACACATCACAGGGAGACTGATTGCGCTGAGACCCTGAGCAGTGTGATGACGTCGAGGGTCTTTCCCAGCGAGCTCGCTTATGGTGGCTGGGGCTATCATCTGAGTCATAATCCTCGGCCTGTGAAGCCGGGGACCCCCCTGTGGGCTGGATTAATTCCAAGTGAGGGGGACCTGAGGACAGAGGCCTCGCCGTGCCCAAAGACTGAGCCCCATGCATAGATTGCAAGGTTTCAAGGATTTTTGCCATAGAGACAGACATATTATCAGCAAAAACTGCAAAGTCTGTCCCTGTCACCGGGGCAGGACTTACAGGCGTCTCAGCCTGGGTCACTCTCCCTCCTGACTCCGGCTGGCGAAGCAGCACCGGGTCGGAGCATTGCACACAATGGGGGTCATCGGAGCCTGCTGGTAGATTAGCCCGACATGCAGCACACGCAGTATACACAGCCCTAGCCTTGGCAGCCTTGCGTTTTGAGGATGGCATGTTGTTGCTTCCACAGAGGGATCTGGGAGATGCAGCCAGAAGCGACCTCACAGTGCAAGAAATACAATATCTCTATATCCTACACAGTACACCGATACACCATGAGGCACTAGAGGGACCAGCACAGAAAAATCGCTTACCGCCCGCTTAAAAAGCGGGTGTGTGGTCGCCAGATAGCCCCTAGTCCAGGTCTCCCAGAGCCTTGCGTCCTTCCTCCAGCCAGACTGCATGTAATGGCTGCCGGCGTCCTGAGAGAGAAGGGGGGCGGGCCCTGGGCGTTCCTGGCTAAGAGCGGGAAGCCTGCTTCCCTCTGTGCCTAGTGTGAGGGCTGGAGCATGTAAATCAGGCTCCAGCCCTCGTCGCTGCTAGCGAACAGCGTCTCTCCCCTACCCTGAATGACAGGGTGGGGGCGGGAACGAATCGGAGCTGCCGGCGTCCTAGGCCCAAAAAGCCAGGGACTCAATTTATAACCGCCGCCGCCGTAAAAGCGCGGACGGCGGATCCCCGGCGCACCACAAGTCACAGCAGCGCCGCCCGGTCCAGAGGGGGTCGGCGCTGCGTTCCCATACACAAAAAATCCCCCAGTAATCTGTAGGGACACTAACTCCAACGTTGCGGTCCCCGGCGCACTACAACACCCAGCCAGCCCGGAGTGTGTCTGTGCCTGCCGGGGACACAGAGTACCTGTATGATGCAGGGCCTGTCCCTGATCGTACTCCTGCTCCGTCTCCATCAGGTTCTAATGGGTCTGTGGATGGAGCCCGGCGTCAGAGCTGAGAGGCCGGCAGGATCCCACTTCCACAGAGCCCTACCAGGGGATGTGGAAGGAAAACAGCATGTCAGGCTCCAGCCCTGTACCAGCAATAGGTACCTCAACCTTACAACACCATCCAGGGGTGAGAAGGGAGCATGCTGGGGACACTATATGTGTCCTCTTTTCTTCCATCCGAAATAGTCAGCAGCTACTGCTGACTAAAATCTGTGGAGCTATGCATGGAATGTCTGACCTCCTTCGCACACAAAGCTAAAACTGGAGAACCCGTGATACCACGGGGGGGGGTATAGCCAGAGGGGGAGGGGCCTTGCACTTTTAATGTAGTGCTTTGTGTGGCCTCCAGAGGGCAGTAGCTATACCCCAATCGTCTGGGTCTCCCAATAGAGCGCTGAAGAAATTTCTGCTGACAGGTTCCCTTTAAATAATTCGGTTACATAGGCCTACTACAGGAAACTAAACAAACCCTTACTTTTCTGTGATTAATTTTTTTAAAATGTATTGTTTCCTCAGAACGAGGCAAGCCTACAATATTACATTTGTCCAACATTACATACATTCCCTGCATTTGCCAACGCGTTAGATGCTCTAGCTTCATTAAAGGGAACCTATCAGAAATTTTGCACTAAACCTAAAAGATTCCCCCTCTGCAGCTCCTGGGCTGGATTCTAACAAGGTTCCTGCTGTTCTTTTGCCCACTTTCTGACCAAAATAAAGACTTTTATAAAGTGGTACCTTTTTGTATTCAAATCTTGATAATGGTACACGGGGGCGGGCTCTCTGGTGTCCATTAGTCTGCCTCCTGCCGCTTTAGGCAGTCTCCCATCGTGCAATTTCATGCCTCAGGAGGCCGCCCAGTGCGTCCGAGGTCTCGCGCATGCGCCGTGCCACTCTAGCGGGACTGTGCAATGTGCACAGTGTGACCACTGGTGACGTGTTGCGTAGGCGCAAGATTATAGGCGGCGCTGTGATTTTCATCAGCAAGTACCCGCCCATAATCTCGTGCTTTCACCGCCGCCTCCACCATTCTGCACAAGCGCTGGCCAGCTTACCTCACGTCACCTCTTTGAAATTGCGCGATGGGGACGGCCTAAAGCGACAGGAGGCAGACTGACACCAGAGAGCCCGCCCCCGTGTACCATTATCAAGATTTGAATACAAAAAGGTACCACTTTATAAAGTCTTTATTTTGGTCAGAAAGGGGGCACAAGAACAGGAACCTTGCTAGAATGCAGCCCAGGAGCTGCAAAGGGGGAATCTTAGGTTTAGTGCAAAATTTCTGATGACAGGTTCCCTTTAAGAGGTGTGGGTCTTGATGAATTTGGCACATCTTACTCCAGCATATCTATTAAGACTGGCGTGCAAAATGCTAGCCTTGAAGAATCAGGGACAGTCTACTCTATAGAATAATCTAGAGGTAGGGCTGCAAAGTCTTGTTTACTAGGATCACACCCAAAAGCAAATCAGATGAATGACCGTTGCTGCGTGAAAAGAAGTTACCGCCAAAAGACAGGACTGGCACAGGGCCATACTAGCAGGAAATTACCGCAAAACCATTGTGTATTACCAGCACAGGACAAGTGATTTAAAGAATAGACATCACAGCAGTGCTGTGCAGTGACCAAGGACCGCTGATGCCTGAAACATGTTTTAGTAGTTTCCTCTGCATATTTTTTTAGATTTTACCATGGCTTAATAAACATTTTTTTTATGACAAGTGCTGTTCTACCTTTGAGCCTTCTGACCGTGCACTGCACTGGTGAGGAGATTTGGGTTCTTTTTTATACATTGACGTTGTACAGTAAGACAACCCTCCTTAACGTCAGTATGAGTCTCCTGTATTTGTGCTATTCTCCGATGGTCCTGTAGCTGTGATTGGCTGCAGCCTTTACTCTATCAGAGCGCACAGATCACCACAGGACTTCAAGTGAACCTGTCAGGTGCAATATGCACCCAGAACCACGAGCAATTTGGGTGCATATTGGTAATCTCTGCATCTAGTAGCACAGATAGAGATCTTTAGAAAGTATTTCTGAAGATCTTTTATATGCCAATGAGGTCAGGGACTAATCACAAAGGTGTTACCTTGGCTAATCGCCCCCTTTAGCATGTGAGCACGCCCCTGTGGGAGTGCTAACATGCCATGAATGCTTAGTGTCAGAGGCATGGTGCTGGTTTATGGCTCAGTGCACACCATCATAAAGTCCCTGGACTTGGTCATGAGCACACCAGTTTGAAGCCAGAACGTGTACACCCAGCTTCATAGTATGTATGACTATCTCCAGGACTTCAGATGAAGCGTACTGAGCCGAAAATCAGCGGAAGCAGCAGAGGTGAGTGACCATGCCTCTGACGCTGCATATTCATTAGCATGTTAGCACGCCCACAGGAGCGTGCATACATGCTAAGGGGGGCAGAGTAGCCAAGAGCTAATGCCCTTGCAGTCATATGATATAAGATCTTTAAAAATTCTTTTTAAGGCTATGTGCACACGCTGCAGATTTACTGCAGAAAATGTGTAACATTTCTGCAGTCATTCCTCAGCAAAAACCTATGGGTAAAAAAAAAAAAAAAACAAAAAAAACTGCGGTTTTTTATACCTGCGGATTTACCCGCAGAATTAATGTGCATGTCACTTTTCTGCAGCAGGGACCTGCGGTTTTCGCCATAATGGTAAAAAAAAAAAATCAGCAGAAAACCGCATGTGGCTTTCATTGCAATTTCTTACTGTAGGTGCAGGATTCTTTAAGAGGGTCCGGATTTTCCTTGAGAAAGTAAATTTCTAGTGCGCACATGGCCTAAAGATCTCCATCTATGCTAGTGTATACAGGCATTAGCAATATTCACCCAGAACTGCTGATTGTTCTGGATGCATATTGCACCTGGCCGGTTCACTTTCAGCATTTATCAATGTCACATGAGCCGCTGAGTATACTACAGACATTACAGCAATGGCTACGCTGCTCGAGTGCATCCATTTTATTTGGGACAGTGATAAAATTAAGGAGGGGTTGTGCACTACTAACCTCATTAATGAAAACTCTAATGCTAAAATACTAAAAAGTCACACCCAGGCCTTCAGGATATGAACAAAAAAAAAAAAAAAACACCACTTAACTCCAGGGAATACTAGAAAAACAACATACCTTTCCGTTCAGTTCCCTTGCAGCATCCTTGGCATCTGCTGGGCTTTCAAACGTGACGAAGGCAAATCCTCTGGACTTGTTAGTCTCCCGATCTTTCATCAGCAGGACTGCCGGGGAGAGAAGAAGGCCATGTTATACAGGCTCTTAGAAAAGTAAAATGTCTACATTGTGGATACAGACGCTCAGAGCTTCTTAGAGGACAAAAAGGCTTTATCAGTTCAAAACTTGATCACAGCCAAAAAAGTCATCACAGCGATCTTATTTCATGAAAGAGCCGTATGTAGAATAGCGCTCACCTTCAACAATGCGGCCATATTTCCCGAACACTCCTTCCAGAGCCTTCTCCGTGGTCTCGGTGTTCAGACCACCAATGAACAGTTTGCCGGGGCGATCTGCTTCAAACATTTTCAAACCTAAAATGAGGTCAATGTTACAGAGGTGTAAGCTTTGTGAACAGAACATTATACAGCTGAAACTACTTCATTCATCCTCCCAATTAGGCCATGATATATGTATGATGCAGATTACACTTCACAAGTGTCAAGATTCATTGTGGTAACTGTTATTACTCTTGTTGTTACAATTGTTCTATTGTAAACTTTTGTATCAATGTTTAGCCTGTCTGAGACGCCCTAAAATCCGGATCGGTGATTTGAGGGGGGCACATTTCAGACCACCTGTGTCACAGGACTGCAGACTAGGACAAGTGGCAGAATGAGGACACTGCAGATTATTCCAGTCCAGAAGAACCCACTGTCTGGTGCAGGGCGGCCATTTATCACCTATGGCTGTAAGCACCCAGGATCACCCTGACAAAGACCCTTACGGGAGGTAGGGGGTGGTGTTAGCCCATGAACTCCACTTCTCTACCATAGGTAATGACAGATGTGAATCCTATGATCAATAGGAGCTGCACCGAGTTAGGCTATGTGCGCATTGCATGCGTCCTGCGTCTCCAGCACAATCTATGAAGATTGTGCATGAGATGTGCACACGTGGCGTATTAGAAGGCAGCGATTCGGCTGCTGCCCGAAGCGTGCGTTCTAAGGAGTGACATGTCACTTTTCGTGCACTTTGCATGCTGTCTATAGGGAGAGGCAGCATGCAGAGTGCACGAATTCTGCAGGCACTTCAGAAAAGAGCTTTTCAGCTGCGCTCTGAACCAGACCTTGTGTGCGGTGCAGAGCGCACACAGCCTTAATGAGTTAGTTCCAACATTGTGAGTGGGGGAGAAGGTCTTAATTTCTAGGGGCATGCACTGATCGGCATGAAACCTCAACTTCATTCATTATAGGGGTCCTGGAGATAACTGTTGTACTCTAATCAGAGCAGAGGACCAGCAGTCAGTACCCCAACAATAGGTCATCACCTGGCAATAAGATGACTAAGGTGATAGGAGTTATACAAGCACATGTCTATAGGACTGAAAGACAGCACAGAATGCCGGCAGGCAAAAAGCACATGACGCCAGCCATACCACAGCTCCATTCACAAAAGCACTCCCCCAATTGTAGGGATCATACAGGCCTCAGGTGATGCGTATAAAAAGGTGGTCCAAAATCATTAATCCAAAGATTAATGCATGATTGGAGGGCCCTTCACTAGTCACACTACACAGCAGCTGTGAGAGGCATACCCAGGCACCACCATACACCCAGGCATGGACAGCTGCTCAGTCACTGGACAAATATAGCTGGGGCCTGGGGGGAGGTGTCCAAGCAGCCCAGGGCCTGTAGAGGGAAAGAAGGTGGGGGGGGGGGGGTCTGAGCTGCCCAGGGCCTGTAGAGGGAAAGAAGGTGGGGGGGGGGTCTGAGCTGCCCAGGGCCTGTAGAGGGAAAGAAGGTGGGGGGGGGGGGGTCTGAGCTGCCCAGGGCCTGTAGAGGGAAAGAAGGTGGGGGGGGGGGGGGGGTCTGAGCTGCCCAGGGCCTGTAGAGGGAAAGAAGGTGGGGGGGGGGGGGGGGGGTCTGAGCTGCCCAGGGCCTGTAGAGGGAAAGAAGGTGGGGGGGGTCTGAGCTGCCCAGGGCCTGTAGAGGGAAAGAAGGTGGGGGGGGGTCTGAGCTGCCCAGGGCCTGTAGAGGGAAAGAAGGTGGGGGGGGGTCTGAGCTGCCCAGGGCCTGTAGAGGGAAAGAAGGTGGGGGGGGGGGGGGTCTGAGCTGCCCAGGGCCTGTAGAGGGAAAGAAGGTGGGGGGGGGTCTGAGCTGCCCAGGGCCTGTAGAGGGAAAGAAGGTGGGGGGGGGGGTCTGAGCTGCCCAGGGCCTGTAGAGGGAAAGAAGGTGGGGGGGGGGTCTGAGCTGCCCAGGGCCTGTAGAGGGAAAGAAGGTGGGGGGGGGGTCTGAGCTGCCCAGGGCCTGTAGAGGGAAAGAAGGTGGGGGGGGTCTGAGCTGCCCAGGGCCTGTAGAGGGAAAGAAGGTGGGGGGGTCTGAGCTGCCCAGGGCCTGTAGAGGGAAAGAAGGTGGGGGGGGGGGGGGTCTGAGCTGCCCAGGGCCTGTAGAGGGAAAGAAGGTGGGGGGGGGGGTCTGAGCTGCCCAGGGCCTGTAGAGGGAAAGAAGGTGGGGGGGGGGGGGGTCTGAGCTGCCCAGGGCCTGTAGAGGGAAAGAAGGTGGGGGGGGGGGGGGTCTGAGCTGCCCAGGGCCTGTAGAGGGAAAGGTGGGGGGAGGGGTCTGAGCTGCCCAGGGCCTGTAGAGGGAAAGAAGGTGGGGGGAGGGGTCTGAGCTGCCCAGGGCCTGTAGAGGGAAAGAAGGTGGGAGGGGGGGTCTGAGCTGCCCAGGGCCTGTAGAGGGAAAGAAGGTGGGGGGGGGGGGGTCTGAGCTGCCCAGGGCCTGTAGAGGGAAAGAAGGTGGGGGGGGGGTCTGAGCTGCCCAGGGCCTGTAGAGGGAAAGAAGGTGGGGGGGGGTCTGAGCTGCCCAGGGCCTGTAGAGGGAAAGAAGGTGGGGGGGGGGGGGTCTGAGCTGCCCAGGGCCTGTAGAGGGAAAGAAGGTGGGGGGGGGGGGGGGTCTGAGCTGCCCAGGGCCTGTAGAGGGAAAGGTGGGGGGAGGGGTCTGAGCTGCCCAGGGCCTGTAGAGGGAAAGAAGGTGGGGGGAGGGGTCTGAGCTGCCCAGGGCCTGTAGAGGGAAAGAAGGTGGGAGGGGGGTCTGAGCTGCCCAGGGCCTGTAGCGGGAAAGAAGGTGGGGGGGGGGGGTCTGAGCTGCCCAGGGCCTGTAGAGGGAAAGAAGGTGGGAGGGGGGTCTGAGCTGCCCAGGGCCTGTAGAGGGAAAGAAGGTGGGAGGGGGGGTCTGAGCTGCCCAGGGCCTGTAGAGGGAAAGAAGGTGGGGGGGGGTCTGAGCTGCCCAGGGCCTGTAGCGGGAAAGAAGGTGGGGGGGGGTCTGAGCTGCCCAGGGCCTGTAGAGGGAAAGAAGGTGGGGGGGGGGGGGGTCTGAGCTGCCCAGGGCCTGTAGAGGGAAAGAAGGTGGGGGGGGGGGGGTCTGAGCTGCCCAGGGCCTGTAGAGGGAAAGAAGGTGGGGGGGGGGGGTCTGAGCTGCCCAGGGCCTGTTGGGGGAATGAGCTGACAGGGCCTGTAGAGGGAGGGAAGGAAGGGGGGTGAGCTGGCCAGGGCCTGTTGGGGGGGGTGGATGAAGGGGGGGGGTGAGCTGGCCAGGGCCTGTTGGGGGGGGGGATGAAGGGGGGTGTCATCGCATGGGTGTGAAGGGTCAATCACTCCTGGGGTGCAGCACATGGCCGCAGGGGACCATGCAGCGCCCATTAATGAGCCATAAACCTCACCTAAATTATGCACTTAGTGCCGCTAATTACTAGGCTGGGCGCTAAGTAGCTGCAGGATGTCGCACATTGTCACTAGACGATATCCGCGCGTGCGACTAGTGAATGCCGCAAGATGGCGGCTCCGCACAGTACGGGGGGGGGGGGGGGGCTGTGGTCCTGGGGCGGGAAAAGGGTTCGGGTGGGCGCAGAAGTCACAATGTGACAGAAACCGGCCATAAATGCTCCGGAGACGTCGCAGCCCGGTACACCGGCATCCGCAGCAATTAGGACCGAGCACACGTCCTCCGCCGGCCTCACAGAACACTAAGATGGTCACCACGCGATGTCACAAAATGGCGGCTCCATCCCTCAGGCTCGTGTTACCCGCTCACTGCGGCGGTGAGAGGAGGTGCCGCACACCCGAGTGGTAAGGGGGGGACAAAAAGAACCGGATGCCTCCCAGAAGCGCGCTCCACGAGGCCGCCCGCCGCCACTTACCGATGTGCACTGCTTCCTCACACAGCTTCTGAAAGAAAATGACCGCGGACAAAGGCAGCGCCCACTTTATATAGACGTGACGTCACCGAGTCAAAGCGAGGCTCCAGTGCCCGGATGTGGGGAGAGACGAATGGCAGAAGGTCACGTAATAAGATCACGTGCCAGTCTGGCATTTCGCGCCGCGTATAGTGTCGTCTGTGAGGGGAGGGAGGGCGCCATCTTATTGGTGGGACCGCGTAAAAGTAGCCCGAGTCGTTATGACACCATGACGACCCATGATGCATTTCGAAAAGTAAGAATCCCACCCAGCAGACTTGCAAGAAATGGCTGACTGTCCCAATTATGTCAATTATGGTACTGCCCTGCCTGCAGCACCTCTCCAGCGTTTTATTCCCCCCTATAATGGTGCTTTATATGTAAGTCCCCTGCTCCCCGTCTTATACTCACCTGCCACCATCTTCACGCTCTATCACTGCCGCTGCGGTCGGTCTCCAATGATTTGTGACCTTCCAGCAGCTCCAGTATCCCATGGTGCAACCGGAGGTCACAACTCAATACAAGTCTATGGGGGCCTCGTTCTGGCTCTCATAGAGTTGTACTAAATAAATAAATAAATCTTTATTCCGCAGCGCTTTACATACATCAAGAACACTGTCCCCATTGGGGCTCACAATCTATATTCTCTATCTGTATGTCTTTGGAGTGTGGGAGGAAACTTGAGTACCCGGAGGAAACCCATGCAAAGACGGGGAGAACTGGGAGCTTGTGACGTAACTTCTGACTTCAGGACACTTGCAGCCACCACCACTGAGCTCTTATATACAGCATTCCAGAATATTGTATATAAGAGCCCAGGCCGCTGTGTATAACATAAAAATTACTTTTTATTATACTGACCTGCGGGGCGGTCTGGTCCGATGGACGTTGCTGGTTTTGGTCCGGCACCTCCTATCTTCCTTCCATCCATCGCTGTCTTCCTTCATTGCTCCTCGCGTCCTATGTCAGGGCAGAGCAAAGTACTGTAATGCGCAGGCACTGGGAAAGGTCAAAGGCCGCCCGCGCATGCGCACTATAATACTTTGCTCTGCCCTCAGCAGGGCAGATCAAAGTGCGCATGCGCAGGAGCACAATGGCAGACTCTGTGTGAATGATGTAGGACGCATCATCCACACGGTGCTGGAGAGGGCGGCAATGGAAGGAAGTGAGCAGGCGCCAGACAGAGCGGCAACACCCATCGGATCAGACCGCCTCGCAGGTGAGAATAAAGCTGTTTTCTATTTTATACACAGCGGCCTGGGCTCTTACATACAGTATTCTAGAATTCAGTATATAAGAACTCACTGGTGGTGGCTGCAGTTTATTGGGGGGCAAATCTGGTGACAACTAAAAACAGTGGACGCTTGCCTCCTGGAGCCACAACGTTCCTGCACTGTAGGCGCTGCTATTCCTGGAGACTGATATGTGATGTGTCCGCTGCAGCCAATCACCAGCCAATGTTTGGCTGCAGCCCTTATTATTTCATCAGAATGGATAAGCTGCAGCTATAAAAGGGACCCCTGATTGGCTGCAATGGACACTTCACATCAATGTCACATCACCCTCCAAGAATAGCTAGGGCTACCATTGCAGGAATGACAACACTGCAGGAGGCGAGTGTCCACTATTTTTAATTTAAAGGGAACCTGTCAGATCCAATATGCACCAAGAGCCACGAGCAGTTCTGGGAGCATGTCTAGAATCCCTGCCTAAAGGGTGCAACATCGCTAGCAATCTCATTAGCGATGTAACACGCCAGATCGCACATACGATTTGCCGAGATCGCACATGTGACCGGCGCTACAAAAATGACCTATGTGCGATCTCCGCAAATCTTATCTGCGATCTGGCGTGTCACATCGCTAATGAGATCGCTAGCAATGTTGCAGCGTGTAAAGCTCCCTTAACGTTATGTGCGCACTAGAAAGTGCCTTTTTCTTTAGAAAAATCAGGACCCTCTTAAAGATTCCCGCACTCGCTGTAAAAAAACTCACCAAAACCGCAGCGAAATCTGCATGCGGTTTTGCTGCGGTTTGTTACGTTTTGGTGCGGTTTTTTTGCAGATTTGCCATGGGTTTTGTACGGATTTACCGCGGATTTTCCACAGGTTGGTCCCTGCAGATTTTTACCATTATCTATGGCAAAAACCGCAGTTACCTGCAGAAAAGAAGTGACATGCTCATTAATTCCGCAACGGAAAATCCACGGGTATAAAAAAACGCAGTGTGCGCACAGCATTTTTTAAAACCCATAGGATTTGCTGGGGAATGACTGCAGCAATGTTAGACACATTTTATGCAGCAAATCCGCGGTAAATCCGCAGCGTGCGCACATAGTCTAACAGTCCAGCATATAGTAGCAAACATAAACAGGTTATTATAAAAAGTATCACTAAAAATTGCTTATCTCTAAAAATTGCTTATGAGATGCTAATGAGGGGACTAGTCACAGGGGCGTTGGCTGCTGAAATATCTAATCAAAGTTACAGAAATGCACTTCACTTTGATTGGCCTGTGCTTCGGCGCGGGCCTTCGTGGGTCGGGTCTTCGCTGTAAAGTCTTCCTGCAGCATCCTCAACAGCAGCAATGGCGGCATGGCGCGATATTTAAATAAAGAAAGGGGAGCACGCATAGAGGACGCTGGAGGAAGACTTTAATGCGCACACCTATCAAAGTGCAGGGGATTTCTGTAACTTTGATTACAGATATTTCAGCAACCAAGCATCGGATCTTTCTACAAAATGTATGCCTGCAATCAACATGATAGCGCCAGTATGGCACTGCCTTTACTTCATATAGCAAAATCCTGGTGGCTGATTCCCTTTAAAACTGCAATGGTCTTTTTAAAGCTGGAATTCCAGCATTTTTGCAATATCCACATTAAAAAAAAACCCGCACCAACAAATTTGAAATACATTAAAAATAAATGCAATTGTCTGAGTAAAATTTGTATTTTGGTGCAAACTAATGTGGAAGATCTGCAGGGAAAAACAAAAAAACAGCGGAAAAACACAGCATTGGCCTTACAGGGACTCATTGCTCGTTCCCAGCTGAATTCAACTTTTATGCAGCTAATACAACAGTAGTGGTTGTTAGCGGCACACATCTCACTGGATATGTAGGAGATATGCTGCAGACGATATGGACACCGTATGGTGGTATTATAGACGGTGTGTCCCTAGGCTGCATCAGTCTGTGCAGAAAGCCCACTAAGGGCAGTTTCACACATCCGGCATTTCGCCGGATTACCGGATCCGTCACACTCCAGTACAGTGTTAATACTCCGGTCCGGTCACATGCTCTGGTCACATGACAGCATGTGACCTGAGCTTGCCGTGATGCCACTGTACTGTATTACACTGTACTGGAGTGCGCCGGATCCGGTAATCCGGTGAATTGCCGGATGTGTGAAACGGCCCTAACGAGTGACCACCAACTTGTTGTATCGCCGATCAGCATTTGTTGTGGGGAAGCAATCTTGTCTAAACCTTCCTATATCTACATTATGTTTATGGATCTTCTGCCTGTTTTCCTCTGGGTGTAGCCACAGTTCACACCCTGAATACAAATGTGGGTGGGATAGATACAGTTTTGATACAGGTATGACACTTGACAGTATCTTGGCCCGCAGCCCAAAGCCTTGTGCATCTAAACCAAAAGGATTGAACTCTATACAAGTCAGAAAAAAGTTGTAAAGTAAAAGTAAAAAATCCCTCACATGGACGTATTGCATAATTGAAGGCAGATGCAGGCCGACGTATGGCACGCCGTGCATGTGTTTAATATATATGCCCAACACATACATTAACAGATGTACAAACGTGAACCGAACCTGTCAGTGACCCTCAGTAGGGTGTGTGGTTGGCTTTGTTTTCTCCGAGCCATAAAGTTGGGCAACATCTGCCCTATGAAATATCTGTAATGTAAATCCAAGGCACCTACACTATACCCCAGGCAAGAATATTGTGCAACATGGTGAAATGCCATGTTTTATGCAGCACATAGTATTTATCATTATCATTATTATTATTTATTAGTATAGTTCCATTTATTCTATGGTGCTTTACAAGTGAAAAGGGTATACATAAAAACAAGTACAATAGTCATTAACAATACAAAACAGACTGGTACAGAAGAAGAGAGGACCCTGCCCACGAGGGCTCATAGTCTACAGGAGGAGAGAGGACCCTGCCCACGAGGGCTCACAGTCTACAGAAGGAGAGAGGACCCTGCCCACGAGGGCTCACAGTCTACAGGAGGAGAGAAGACCATGCATGCGAGGGCCCACAGTCTACAGGAGGAGAGAGGACCCTGCCTGTGAGGGCTCACAGTCTACAGGAGGAGAGAGGACCCTGCCTGCGAGGGCTCACAGTCTACAGGAGGAGAGAAGACCATGCATGCGAGGGCCCACAGTCTACAGGAGGAGAGAGGACCCTGCATGCAAGGGCTCACAGTCTACAGGAGGAGAGAGGACCCTGCATGCGAGGGCTCACAGTCTACAGGAGGAGAGAGGACCCTGCATGCGAGGGCTCACAGTCTACAGGAGGAGAGAGGACCCTGCATGCGAGGGCTCACAGTCTACAGGAGGAGAGAGGACCCTGCATGCGAGGGCTCACAGTCTACAGGAGGAGAGAGGACCCTGCCCGTGAAGGCTCACAGTCTACAGGAGGAGAGAGGTCCCTGCCCGCGAGGGATCACAGTCTACAGGAAGAGAGAAGACCCTGCATGCGAGGGCTCACAGTCTACAGCAGGAGAGAAGACCCTACCGACGAGGGCTCACAGTCTACAGGAGGAGAGAGGACCCTGCCCGCGAGGACTCACAGTCTACAGGAGGAGAGAAGACCCTGCATGTGAGGGCTCACAGTTTACAGGAGGAGAAAGGACCCTGCATGCGAGGGCTCACAGTCTACAGGAGGAGAGAGGACCCTGTCCGCGAGGGCTCACAGTCTACAGGGGATGGGTGAGGGTACAATAGGTGAGGGCAGAGCTGGTTGCGCAGTGGTGTACTGGACTGAGGGCTATTGTTGGTTGTAGGCTTGCTGGAAGAGATGGCTCTTTAGGTTCCTCTTGAAGCTTTCCATGGTAGTGGAGAGTCTGATGTGCTGAGGTAGAGCATTCCAGAGTATGTGGGAGGCGCGGGAGAAATCTTGTATGTGATTGTGGGAAGAGGAGATGAGAGAGGAGTAGAGAAGGAGATCTTGTGTAGATCTGAGGTTGTGTGCAGGTAGGTACCGGGATTTATGGTGGACACAGATATAGTTATACAGTGCTTGCCCATCATTGATCCTAAGCAGTGTGACATTAATCTTCCCTCTGACATGAAAAATTCTGTACACAGAAAAATGAGCGGAGCAAGAAAATGGCATGGAGGGTCAAATGTGTCCCGGAAGGGAACAGGTTGGGCACCCCTGTTCTAGAATAACCTCACTTGCCATTCCTACTTAAAGGTAGTATGAAACACAACACTAAAGGCCGCTTTACATGCTGAGGGCAGAGTAAAGTACTGTAATGCGCAGGTGCAAGGAAAGGACAAAGAACGCCGGCGCATGTGCACTACAATACTTTCATCTGTTCTCTGCAGGGCAGAGAAATGCACGTGCGCAGGAGAATAATGGTGGCCTCTGTGGAGATGACGTAGGACGCGTCATTTACATGGAGCTGAGAAGGATGGCGATCGCAAGCAGAGAGGAGGCACCGGACCGAGACCAGCGACGCCCATCGGACCGGACCGTCCCCCATGTGAGTATAATAAGGGTGTTTTTTTTGTTATACAGAGTGGCCTGGGCTCTTATATACAGTATTCTAGAATGCTGTATATAAGAGCCCACTGGTGGTGGCCGCAGCTTATAAGAGAAAATCCTAGTGACAGGTTCCCTTTAAAGGCATACAGTATAGGAGTCAGAGTGGGGGCTGCCTGTGCGTGCAGCTCTCTCTATTCTATTTTAAGGGAATTGTGAAATTCCGCCAATTACTACAACACCTGTCGTCTTCAATAGAGAGAGTTATATGTGTCCGAGTCTCGTCCTCTCGAGTACTGATTGCCGGAGAATAGCGCCCACCATTCACCAGATATGTGGGACTCTTGGTAGTGGAACTTGCATGTCTTAAATATTCAAATATTCATGACTTATACTTTTGATATAAACACTCCTTAAGTCTCACTGTGGCCCTTGGAAGTCGGTTGCTATGACAATGTGGCCAGTGGGTCAAAAAAGAGCGTTCATTTCTGTTCTAGACAAAGCTACTAACCAAATAAAAGTGTAAACTTTTCATAAACGCTATATCAGCACGGTGATTGTTTACTGTGCAAACAATGCACCCAAAAGAACTAGGCCGGGGTCACATAAGGCCGGGGTCACATAAGGCCGGGGTCACATGAGTGTTCATTCTCTTATGCAAGAGAACTGGATCCATTACACTGGTCAACATGATTTTTTTTCAAAAGAACACTTAAAGGGAACCTGTCACCAGATTTTTACCTATTAAACTAAAAGAATCCCCTTCTGCAGCTCCTGGGCTGCATTCAGTGAAGATGCACCTTGGCCCTGACTCCCCTTCCAGACCCCAAAAATAACTTTATAAAACTTGGCCGTTAGGTATGCTAATTACCTGTGTTGGCCAGATGGGTGGGCTTATTTTCTGCTTCTGTCCCCCCTCCTGCCGCTGATCACCGTCCTCCTTTCTTGATTGATGGGATGATGCCTCCATCTTCATCCTCGTCGCATTTTCAAATCTTGTGCCTGTGCAGTTAGGTCGGCTCGCGCAGGCGCAGTTCGCTCTGCCATATCGCGGGCAGAGAAGAAAACATAGCTGTCCTCGCTCGCGCTGCTGAGCTAAATGCGCAGGCGCAAGATTATAGGCGGATACGAGCATGGCGCTGGTGAGGTCATGCACAGCGCCGACCATAATCTCACGATGAGGAGCGACGTCTTCTGTTATATTATTCGACAAAATAACAAGTTAATTCCTGTTCAGACATGCTTACATATTGCATCTTTTGTAAGTAGAAAGTCAAGTTAATCTCATTACGACTGATGACATACTTGTATGTCACTGGCTGTGTCCCTGCCTTTGATGCGGGCTCACATGCTGAGCCCATATCTTTCCCAGCACTTGCACATCAGCCATCAAGTGCCTCTAACAGCAGATCCACCTGTGACTGTTAATTGGTTAAATGCTGATTAACGCCCCATTAAAAATAAAACAATTAAAAAATAAATAAATTATACATAATTGGTATCGCCGCGTTCAGAAATATCCAATAAACATTGAAAAATTGCTATAAAAGGGTACGTTTTATGTAGTAATGGTTGTTCTATTATGGAGACCCTTGATATCAACTGAGTGACGATTGTTCATAGACTCATGAAAAATTAGTTTGTAGGCTGTTCTGCAGAATGGTAATAACCTCCCGTCAATACCTGTTGTGCATGCTGGTGATAGGAAAGAGACATACGAAAGTATGAAACTGTTACAATATATCCAGTATGAATGAAAAATATAACTGAAATATCTGTGCAGACTTGAAGATGGTTGCTTTATTGCTTGGATTGCAACTTGGGTACACTACATTCTGCTGTTTCTTACGTGAATGGGATAGCAGGGATAGGAAGTATATTTGAAAACAATGGCCTATACCTGAATCTCTTGTTTCTGGACAAAAAAATGTGTCAAATGTACATGAAAAAGTATATGTAATGCTAGTCACTAGTTTTTGATAGAATAGACGGAAGGGTAGTCAGGCAACAGGAGGGCATGACAGGACACAGGGATTAAGCAGAAACGCAGTAAAGTCACAGGCCGAGGGTCAGAATTCCAGGAGAGTACATATTAGATTCAGGGAGCACACAGAGACGTGGTCAGGTAAACGGATCCGAGGTCAGAAGCCAGGAGATAACGACAAGAACAGACAGTTCCGTAGCAGAAAATTGCCGCATCTACCCACCCACAAGTATCAGCCTTAATGCACAAAACGGAGTGTGGACAGGGATCCTCCATGTGAACTGGCAGGGAGGTGCACGTCCAATAAGGCAATAGTTCCTAGGCAGAATGCAATTCAAGGAAAGGACGGCACTCACCGGAATCCAGCTAAATTCTTTATTGAAATATAGTGCAATAAAACAGCAGGAGCAGAGCTGACAGCGGACCCCCCTCACGGACCTTTCTGTGAGGACCTGTCCGTGAGGGGGGTCCGCTGTCAGCTCTGCTCCTGCCGTTTTATTGCACTATACTTCAATAAAGAATTTTGCTGGATTCTGGTGAGTGCCGTCCTTTCCCTGAATTGGATTCTAACGACAAGAACAGGGAGCGGGCATAGAGGAGTCAATGAACGGTGAGGGGGAAAGAAACTTAGATCAGAGGTTTCTTGACAAGTACAAAACAAGCCAAGAGCACAACTGCAGAACTAGAGAGTACGACATTCGAGGTTCTGGGAGAGTATGCTCAGTAATGAAACAGAGCAATCACCAGGAAGGTGGAAAACCTGAGAAAGCGCCTCCCAGAACCGGCAACGGAGTTCCCAATGAACTCTGATGACACCCCTGCGACATGCATTCCTGCTATGAAAAACATGCAAAAATTGAGATAGTTAGAACACAAAAATGGCCAGTTTTATGTGAGCCCAACAGCCAACGGCAAGGCAACCCCTTTTGTTGGGTCCCTACCAAACTAATGCCTCTCTTTGGGTTAAAAAACCTAAAACATCTACAATTTATGGGCGGACAGGAACCTGCAAATGGAGAATTAAAATTGTCTAAGGCTGAAGACCAGGAGTGCTCAATCAGAAGACATGACACTATAATCTAAGAAAAAGACTGATGGCACATCCTATCTTTATAATGTGAACAGGTGCAAACTGAACATGAAACATAGTAACAAAAAGGAGACAGTTGCACTCTACTGTGCTAAGATATGTGGAACAATGAATACGGAAATATAGACATGCATTACTGCTATGAAAAACATGTAAAAATTGAGATACTTACCACACAAAACTGGCCAGATTTATGTGAGCCCAACGGCAAGGCTCACATAAAAGTGGCCATTTTTGTGTGCTAAGTATCTCAATTTTTACGTTTTTCATAGCAGTAATGCATGTCTATATTCTTTTTGTTACTATGTTTCTTGTTCAGTTTGCACCTGTTCACATTAGATAGATAGAATGTGCCATCAGTCTTTTACTTAAATAGAATTAAAAACAAGAATGAAACATACCTAGAAAACCCAGGCGCGTGTCTGCCTCCTAACTTGACCCTAGGCTAAGCTGGTGTAATCCGTGCCACTAGGCGCATATATCCTGCATGGTAGGGGTGAGACCTGTTCTATGTATCAGGTTTTAGCAAACATCCATGGTGCCTGTGTCCCCCACTGAAGTAACCGAGAAATGTGTTCCTGTTTTCTACTTTGATACTGCGTGGCCAGGATATGTCATCACTTTCGGCTTCTCAGAACTGATCTTCATTGTTTTTCCAGCGCGGTGATGGCCCGGCCTCTGTGTAGGGAACTGTAGTGCAGCTTCATTAAATTATGCATACTGTATGGGTGAGGACCAAGTATTGCTGCCAACAGGTGGTAAACCACTGCCAAACCGGTCCTATCTCTCACCATGCATAACATAATGTCATAGGAAACATGCCGCCTCCTCAAGGTCACGAACAGCTGCAATGGCATCAGCCCAGGAGCTGCGCCCGTAGGTGCCAGCTGCACTATACAGCTGACACCTGCTCTAAGAGCCAAGATTGGAGGAAACTCTGATCCCAGCCATGACTCTCCGGCTGCAGGGAGGGTGAACAAGGGAGACCAAGTTTGCAATGTGGCAGGTGATAAAACCTTGCTGCGTTGTGTGAGGCTGCATATGGTGAGGCCCAGGGCCGGATTTAAGAGGTGGGTGACCCGGGGCCCATTTTGGAGAAAGGCTCATTTTTCAAGGTGTTGCAATATGTAACACAAAATGAAACAAACGCAAATTTATTTACAAAAATCATTTACGCAGATTAATTCAGGTAAAATCATTCATTTTTTTACAATCCAGGCACTTTCCTTGATTTTCGTGCTGCAAAATCACTAATGATGTCACTAAAGTCCAATTCACCCAGTATATCTGACTCGATGCGCATGATAGCCAAATTTACAAGTCGTTCCTGCTTCATGGTTGTCCTTAATCAGTTTTCAATTAATTTGAGTTTTGAGAAGGAACGCTCACCACTGCCATGTTTTCCCCCATCCTTGCATGTTTCCCCATCCGTCCATGTTTTCCCCCATACTGCCATGTTTTCCCCATCCTTCCAAATTTTCCCCCATGCTGCCATGTTTTCCCCTATTCTTCCATGTTTTCCCCCATCCTGCCATGTTTTCCCCCATCCTTCCATGTTTTCCCCCATCCTTCCATATTTGCCCCCCATCCTGCCATGTTTTCCCCCATCCTTCCATGTTTCCCCCATCCTGCCATGTTTTCCCCATCCTTCCATGTTTGCCCCCCATGCTGCCATGTTTTCCCCCATCCTTCCATGTTTCCCCCATCCTGCCATGTTTTCTCCCATCCTTCCATGTTTGCCCCCCATGCTGCCATGTTTTCCCCCATCCTTCCATGTTTCCCCCATCCTTCCATGTTTTCCCCCATCCTTCCATGTTTTCCCCCTTGCTGCCATGTTTCCCTCCATGCTGCCATGTTCCCCCCCATCCTTTCATGTTTCCTCCATGCTGCCATGTTTTCTCCATCCTGCCATGTTTTCCCCCATCCTGCCATGTTTTCCTCCATCCTTGCAGGTTTTCCCCATCCTTCCACATGCTGACATGTTTTCCCCATCCTTCCATGTTTTCCCCCATGTTGCCATGTTTTCCAAATCCATCCATGTTTTCCCCCATGCTGCCTTGTTTTCCCCTATGCTGCCTTGTTTTCCCCCATGCTGCCTTGTTTTCCCCCATGCTGCCATGTTTTCCCCCATGCTGCCATGTTTTCCCCCATGCTGCCATGTTTTCCCCCATGCCTCCATGTTTTCCCCCATGCCTCCATGTTTGCCCCCATGCTGTCACGTTTTCCCTCATGCTGCCATGTTTTCCCCATCCTTCCATGTTTGCCCGCCATGCTGCCATGTTTTCTTCCATCCTTGCATGTTTCCCCATCCTTCCATGTTTCCCCCATCCTTCCATGTTTTCCCCCATGCTTCCATGTTTCCCCCCATCCTTTCATGTTTCCTCCTTGCTGCCATGTTTTCTCCATCCTGCCATGTTTTCCCCCATCCTGCCATGTTTTCCTCCATCCTTCCAAGTTTCCCCCATGCTGCCATGTTTTCCCCATCCTTCCATGTTTTCCCCCATGCTGCCATGTTTCCGCCCATGCCTCCATGTTTTCCCCCATGCCTCCATGTTTTCCCCCATCTTTCCATGTTTTCCCCCATGCTGCCTTGTTTTCCCCCATGCTGCTATGTTTTCCCCCATGCCTCCATGTTTTCCCCCATGCTTCCATGTTTGCCCCCATGCTGCCATGTTTGCCCCCATGCTGCCATGTTTCCGCCCATGCCTCCATGTTTTCCCCCATGCCTCCATGTTTTCCCCCATCTTTCCATGTTTTCCCCCATGCTGCCTTGTTTTCCCCCATGCTGCTATGTTTTCCCCCATGCCTCCATGTTTTCCCCATGCCTCCATGTTTGCCCCCATGCTGCCATGTTTTCCCCCATGCTGCCATGTTTTTCCCCATGCTGCCATGTTTTCCCCCATGCCTCCATGTTTTCCCCCATCTTTCCATGTTTTCCCCCATGCTGCTATGTTTTCCCCCATGCCTCCATGTTTTCCCCCATGCCTCCATGTTTGCCCCATGCCTCCATGTTTGCCCCCATGCTGCCATGTTTCCCCCCCTACCTTGACACAGCCACACACAGTTTAAAAAACAAAACAAAAAAAAAGACCTTCACCTTCCAGCACCCGCTGCACCGCTACGCACCGCTGGGTCGGGTCCTCAGTTCCTGCACTGCCACCAGTCATCATTACGCCGGCGCCGCTTTCTGACGCTCCCGCCGTCTCCTAGGCAACAGGCCTGCAGCCTAGAGGAGGAGTGTCAGAGTGAGGAGAAATGTCTCCTCTGCTCCAACACAAATGTATCTTACTAATCTAATTTATCACTAGAAACAGTTCACAGCAATGAGACGTGTATTTTACATGTGTTAAGATATTTATCCCTACATAGGTGGGAGGCCCCTGCATGGTGGGTGGCTCAGGGTCCGGGATCCTTCGCCCCCCCTAAATTCGGGCCTGGTGAGGCCACCGATTAGCTGCAGCGGTACGCAGATTATAAGCAGTGACCTATAATTTACCGCGGCGCCCAGGATAGCCAGGCCTGCTGGGCGTCATGTGACTGACGTATAGCGGTAACCTAGGGGTTCACTGATGTAGCATTGCCCTGGAGTCACCCTTGGCCAAGCCACCTATAGTCTCATGTAACCACTGCGGCCATCACTGTGAGGATTTCCCCGCAGACCGGTCAGAGCTGGCTCCTGCACCGTCCACACCGCGGCTACAGGGGGCGCCCTCCAATGCAGAAACAGCTGCCTCCTGAGCGAGCCGCATCCCGCCACAAGCGCAGGCTGGGGAGAACGTGGACGCGCACGTACGTCATGACGTCACGCGACACGTAGAGCCGAGCACCTAGCAGCGGCGCAGCGTCACGGGGTAACGCCATCGTCGTCACCCGGAGTCTTCCTGTACGCTCGGCTGGAGGAGTAGGATGGCGCTGTCATCAGGACGGAGGCTCCGGGCGCCCGCGGCGCTGCTGCTGCTCCTGTGCTCCGGCTCCGCTTTCTATCTGCCTGGTTTGGCTCCTGTGAGTTTCTGTGAGGAAGGAAAAGTGAAGGATAACTGCAAGGTGAGTGCGGGGGGCGGGGCGCAGGTGCGGAGTGCCGGCCGCGTCCTGTGCAGTATCGGCCTGTCAGAGGCTGGAGCAGGCGGTGTCCTGCGCACCCTCTCCCCCGGTCCTGTGCTGCTGGGGCACCTCCTCTGCTTCCCGTCCTGTTCTGCCGCTGGGGCACCCCCTGTTCTATCTTGTGCTGTTGAGGTACCTCCCTCCTAATGCTGGGGCAGCCCCCACCTCCTAATGCTGGGATACCCCCTCTTTATCTTGTGCTGTTGAGACACCCCCCCTTCCTAATGCAGGGGACCCCTCCTACCCATCCTGTGCTGTTGAGGCACCCCCCCTCCTAATGTGGGGGCACCCCCCATCCATCCTGTGCTATTGGGACAGCCCCCCCCCAATGCTGGGACACCCCCCTCTTTATCTTGTACTATGTAGAGGCACACCCCTACCCATCCTGTGCTGTTGAGGCAGTTTACCACCTCCTTTTCCTAATGCTGAGGCATCCCCCCCCCCCTTTCCCCGTCTTGTGCTGTTAGGGACACCCCCCCCCCTCTTGTTATGTTGAGGCACCCCCCTCTCCTAATGTGGGGGCACCCCCTCTCCCTGTTCTGTGCTGTTAGGGCATCTCATCCTTTCCTGCTGCAGGGGCTCCCCCATCCATGTCCAGTGCTGCCGTTAGGGCAACCCCCTCCTGTCCTGTGTTAAGGCACCCTCCCCCTCCCTGTCTTGTGTTGTTGTGGCACCCCGTCCTGTGGCATCCTGTCCTTCCCGACCATAAGTGCCAGGATTATTAATTATTATAGCGCCATTTATTCCATGGGGCTTTACATATGAAAAGGGTATACATAATAGGGACAAGTACTATAATCATAAACAATACACGGAACAGGAGGAGAGGACCCTGCCTGCGAGGACTCAGTCTACAAGGGATGGGTGAGGATACACTAAGTGAGGGTAGAGACAGTCGTGCGGCGCTGTATCGGACATGATTGGGACCCCTGTGCTTGCACTGGTGACTGCTTTTCTTCGGGTGCCACATCTGCACATTTTCCATTGACCTCTGTAAAGTTTACAAAGACAAGTAAACAAGCAACCGTCCAACTCTCTTCTAATAAGTTGTTTATTCCTCCAGTTGGTTGTCTCAGTATGTATTAGCGGTGATGGAGCATATGCAGCGCTCATAGGCTCATTCTCACTGAGCTTGTAAGTGCTGTTCTGATGTTGGCCGGGATTGCTGGGTCGTGCAGTTAGCCTTGATCCCGGCAAACATCCCCTGCACTTGGCTCTGTAAATGCTGCGGAGGCAAAGCTGTTGGGAGTGCACGGTTTGGGTCAGTAGGGCGACCATGGATTCCCAATTTTGAAATTTTTTTTCTAGTAATACCTATTATTGCTTCAGGAAATTTGTGAATAAGTTTTCAGTCTGACATTGTCCGATCAGTGGTGTGAGCAGAGGATCGGTGACGCCGCACGAGGCACAATGCGGCGTTTAATGGGACACTCTGGTCTACATGACCACCCGTCCACTGGATAGGTTTTGATTGTTAGTCAGCATAGATTGCACTGATCGTCAGTAGTTGTGCCTCCATGCTCCCCCGGCCAGGAGGGTTGGTAAGTTCTGGTCATATATGCTCCACTAATGCAGTTATAAGGCTGGTCTATGCTTGGATGCAAATCTGCAGTCCCTCTATGTGGACCTATGTGACTGCAGACTTGTGAATCCTCACAGTGAGCAGTGTGCACCCTGTCAGGATTTTCTGGGAGTGGGTGATCATGTACTGTCGGGAGCAAGAAAATTCAGGAATCCGGCACAGCATCTTCATAAAAAAACAAATTTTATTGATCCATTAAAATTTAATAAAACGGACAATACGCGTTTCGGGGACACCCTTGTTCACAATCCGTTCCTGTCGTGTTGGGAGCAAGTATACAATTTACATACTTCTGCCCACGTTCCGACTAGGCTGTGTCCTGCTCAAGTCAGACTTGCTGTCACCTGCCTGCCTGCTTCCGGGACCGGAGAATCCTGACGCTGCGCACACTGTACGCTGTGAAGATTCACAAGTCTGCCGTCAGAGTGACTAGAGACTTCCACCCAAGCCTGGACAACCCCTTTAGAGGCTGTATAGCATATCTGTACATGGCAGAGTGCAGTGTTCAGCCGTCTTCTCATCTTTGAGGTCACCATAACCTCTCCGTTCTGCTCCTGGCACGTCCTACCTATAAAACTCTGGAGAAAGGAGGGGAGAGGCCGGAGAGAAACAAATAAACTACTGAGGCTTCTAGTGTAGATAAGTCATATAATAACCGGAAATGGGATGAGTCCTCCCTCGTACTATGAAGTGCTGAAGCTTGAGGAAAACTGGGGTGCAAGTCCCCCTCTTCTGGTGATCGATGGGGGTCCCACTGACTGATGAGATGAAACATAAAAGAAAGCTGTAACTGCTTCTAGGATTCTTTTCACCGAGCAGAAAGAGACTTGCACAACTGTGTTTGACCCTTGGATTGCCGCTCGTCGATTCTTCTGGAGCGGTGACGTCAGGATCATTGATTTCCTTATAGGCAAATTCTTCCAGGAAGGTTGTGACGGTTTATTTTCTGAGCTGTAAAGTTACTGTAGAAAGTATCTAAACCTCAAACGTCATCCTCGTATTGAGGTTCTCATGATAACTGCAATGCTCAGAATTCCTGTAGCTCCTGTGAACCCGACTTATATTTCCTTTGTACCTCTATAGTGATCCAAGTTTGGTTCTGTTGAGCTAAGGCTACTTTCACACATCCGGTTTGAGCAGTGCGGCTCAATCCGGCTGTGAAACCTATGCAAACACCGCATCCTTTGCATAAGTTTTTACATGCGGCACGTCCGTTTTTTTCCGGTTGCGGCACGCTACTGAGCATGCGCAGTGGAAGAAACCGCATGCGGCGGCCGGATGCGTTTTTCCGCATCGCGCCGCATCCGGTGTCCATAGGCATGCATTGAAAAATGCGCCGCAGCGGCCGGATGCGGCGCAATGCGGGTTTTTTTTGCCGGAGCAAAAATCGTTGCAGGCAACGTTCCATCCGGCCGCGGCATCGGCTAAATCTACCGCATGCGGCAAAAACCGGACCGAACGCAAGCCCATGCGGCACAATACGGCACTAATGTAAGTCTATGCAAAAAAAAACGCAACCGGCGGAAAAAAAAACGGTTGCGGTTTTTCTGCAGAGTGCTGAATTGTGCCGCACTGCAAAAACCGGATGTGAAAGTAGCCTAAGGCTACATGCGCATGCTGCTTCTTTTTCGTGTTCACAAACTGCAGCCAAAACTGCACCTTGTCAGAGAGAGCCTGGAAATGTCACAAAAAATGTAGGTGCTTTTTTTGGTGCGTTTTTGCTGCTTTTTTGGTGCGTTTTTGGCTGCAGTTTTGTCAACAATTGTTTCATGTATTTTTCAGTTCAAACAAGCCCATAAAGCTTGTTGAATTGAAAAAAAAAAATTAGAAATAAATTAATAAATTAAAAAAAACTGGCGTGCGGTCCCCCCCAATTTTAATGCCAGCCAGATAAAGCCATACGGCTGAAGGCTGGTATTCTCAGGATGGGGAGCTCCACATTATGGGGAGCCCCCCAGCCTAACAATATCAGTCAGCAGCCGCCCAGAATTGCCGCATACATTATATGCGACAGTTCTGGGACTGTACCCGGCTCTTCCCGATTTACCCTGGTGCGTTGGCAAATCGGGGTAATAAGGAGTTATTGGCAGCCCATAGCTGCCAATAAGTCCTAGATTAATCATGTCAGGCGTCTCCCCGAGATACCTTCCATGATTAATCTGTAAATAAACACACACACCCGAAAAATCCTTTATTAGAAATAAAAAACACAAACACATTCCCTCATTACCAATTTATGAACCCCGACAAAGCCCTCCATGTCCGGCGTAATCCAGGATGGTCCAGCGCCGCATCCAGCTCTGCTGCATGGAGGTGACCAGAGCTGGAGCAGACACCGCCGCTCCTGTCACCTCCATGCAGCAAATGAAGACAGCCGTGATCAGCTGAGCTGTCACCGAGGTTACCCGCGGCCACCGCTGGATCCAGCGGTGGCCGCGAGTAACCTCAGTGACAGCTCAGCTGATCGCGCTACTGCGTTGAGCTGACAGGAGCGTGGAGGACGGGACTTTCAGCGGTGGCGGTGAGAGGGGTCCATCATCTCCCCTGTGCGGGGACAGCGGTACTTCGGGAAACACGGGGAGGACGGGACTATCAGCGGCGGCAGTGAGAGGGGGATGGAGATTGGCAGCTGAAAACATTGATTTTTCCCTCTCGCTGCCGCCGCTGATAGTCCCGCCCTCCACATCATCTCCCCTGTGCGTGCACGCTGGGGACAGTGGTACTTCGGGGAACACGTAGAGGACGGGACGATCAGCGGCGGCAGCAAGAGGGGGATGGACATTGGCAGCTGAAAACATTGATTTTTTCCCTCTCGCTGCCGCCGCTGCTGATAGTCCCGTCCTTCACATCATCTCCCCTGGGGACAGCGGTACTTCGGGGAACACATGGAGGACGGGACGGGACCACTTGCCTGACCTCACTTCCTGACAAATCACCTGCGTTTTTGGTACCAAAAACGCAGGTAAAATGCACCACTTTTGATTAGCATGCATTTTTCCTGCGTTTTTGATGCCCTCATTGATTTCAATGGGTGACAAATGTTGACAAAAACGCAGGAAGAATGAACATGCTGCATTTTTTTTTTTGTCACAAACTTTTGACAAAAAAAAACGCTGACAAATAAAGGTCCTACAAGTTCATCTTTGATGATCCCAGCCCATACCAGCACCCCACCTCCACCTTGCTGGCATCTGAGTCGGAGTGGAGCTCTCTGCCCTTTACTGATCCAGCCTCTGGCCCATCCATCTGGCCCATCAAGAGTCACTCTCATTTCATCAGTCCAGAAAACCTTTGAAAAATCAGTCTTAAGATATTTCTTGGCCCAGTCTTGACGTTTTATCTTATGTTTCTTGTTCAGAGGTGGTGGTTTTTCAGCCTTCCTCACCTTGGCCATGTCCCTGAGTATGGCACACCTTGTGTTTTTTGATACTCCAGTAACGTTGCAGCTCTGAAATATGGCCAAACTGGTGGAAAATGGCATCTTGGCAGCTTCACTCTTGATTTTCCTCAATTCATGGGCAGTTATTCTGCGCCTTCTTTGCCCAACACACTTCTTGCGACCGTGTTGGCTATTTGCCATGAAACGCTTGATTGTTCAGTGATCACGCTTCAAAAGTTTGGCAATTTCAAGACTGCTGCATCCCTCTGCAAGACAGGTCACAATTTTTGGACTTTTCAGAGCCCGTCAAATCTCTCTTCTGACCTTTTTTTGCCAAAGGAAAGGAAGTTGCCTAATAATTAAGCACCCCTTATATAGGGTGTTGATGTCATTACACCGCACCCCTTCTCATTACAGAGATGCACATCACCTGATTTACTTAATTGGTAGTTGGCTCTCAGCCTATACAGCTTGGAGTAGGACCACATGTATAAAAAGTATCAAGTGATCAAAATACTCATTTGCCTAATAATTCTGCACACAGTGTATACACGTGACGTAATGAGGATACGGCAGAAAAATCACATTCAAACGTTACAGAAAAACGTAGTGCTGGAGATGAGATCAATAACGCACATGCTCAAGTGCCACTATTCAGACAGGACTCTGCTGGGCCCTGTTCTCAGGATTGGGGGGAGTCCCAGCAGGTGGTCCTCAAACTGATCAGCAAATACTAGCTTGAAAATGTGGTACGTACGCTTTACAAGGGGGGTATCACTTAGGGTACTTTCACACTTGCGTTATTTTCCTTCCGTTACAATCCGCCCTTTTGGGAAACAGCGGAATCCGTTAACGGATTCCGCTGTTTCCCATAGACTTGTATGGTTGACGGATTGTACCAAAAGGAGCTGCGTTGCTTCCGCTGGGCGACGCTCCGTTGCTTCCGCCCAGCGGGAGGAACGCAGCATGTAACGTTATTTTGAGCAGCGGAATCCTCTGGATTTCACTGCGCATGCTCTTTTTTTTTTTTTTTTTTTTTTTTTTTTTTTTTAAATTATTATTATTATTATTATTATTATTTATTATTATAGCGCCATTTATTCCATGGCGCTTTACAAGTGAAAGAGGGTATACGTACAACAATCATTAACAGTACAAGACAGACTGGTATAGGAGGAGAGAGGACCCTGCCCGCGAGGGCTCACAGTCTACAGGAGGAGAGAGGTCCCTGCCCGCGAGGGCTCACAGTCTACAGGAGGAGAGAGGACCCTGCCCGCGAGGGCTCACAGTCTATAGGAGGAGAGAGGACCCTGCCCACGAGGGCTCACAGTCTACAGGAGGAGAGAGGACCCTGCCCACGAGGGCTCACGGTCTACAGAAGGAGAGAGGACCCTGCCCGCGAGGGCTCACAGTCTACAGGAGGAGAGAGGACCCTGCCCGCGAGGGCTCACAGTCTACAGGAGGAGAGAGGACCCTGCCCGCGAGGGCTCACAGTCTACAGGAGGAGAGAGGACCCTGCCCGCGAGGGCTCACAGTCTACAGGAGGAGAGAGGACCCTGCCCGCGAGGGCTCACAGTAAATCAAACTTTATTTTGGCTCGCGGTGGCCGAACGTTCAGCTGAGCGCCCGGCCGTCGGCAAGCGACAGCGCTCAGCTGAATGACCGGCCACCAGCATGCCCGGCCGCCGGCAAGTCACAGCGCTCAGCTGAGCGCCCGCCCGCCGGCATGCCCGGGCGCCGGCAAGTGACAGCGATCAGCTGATCACCCGGCAGCCGGCTGCAGGGAGCGATCAGCTGATCACCCGGCGGCCGGCTGCAGGGAGCGATCAGCTGATCACCCGGCGGCCGGCTGCAGGGAGCGATCAGCTGATCACCCGGCGGCCGGGAGCGATCAGCTGATCACCCGGCGGCCGGCTGCAGGGAGCGATCAGCTGATCACCCGGCGGCCGGGAGCGATCAGCTGATCACCCGGCAGCCGGCTGCAGGGAGCGATCAGCTGATCACCCGGCGGCCGGCTGCAGGGAGCGATCAGCTGATCACCCGGCGGCCGGCTGCAGGGAGCGATCAGCTGATCACCCGGCGGCCGGCTGCAGGGAGCGATCAGCTGATCACCCGGCGGCCGGGAGCGATCAGCTGATCACCCGGCGGCCGGGAGCGATCAGCTGATCACCCGGCGGCCGGGAGCGATCAGCTGATCACCCGGCGGCCGGGAGCGATCAGCTGATCACCCGGCGGCCGGGAGCGATCAGCTGATCACCCGGCAGCCGGCTGCAGGGAGCGATCAGCTGATCACCCGGCAGCCGGGAGCGATCAGCTGATCACCCGGCGGGCGGGAGCGATCAGCTGATCACCCGGCGGCCGGCTACTGGGAGCAATCAGCTGATCACCCGGCGTCCGGCTACTGGGAGCAATCAGCTGATCACCCAGCGGCCGGCTGCAGGGAGCAATCAGCTGATCACCCAGCGGCCGGCTGCAGGGAACGATCAGCTGATCGTTCACTATAGTCTGCCGCTGGTAAAACCGGGAAAAAAAAAAAAAAAAAAATCAAAACGAATTGCGTTGTTTTGCAGCATCCGTTGCATCCGTTGTGTCACTATATGCAACACATCCGTTGCATCCGTTACACAACGCAATGCAACGGATACCGTTCAACGCAAGTGTGAAAGTAGCCTTATACACAAGACGTCTTTAAGTCCACAGTGACTGAAGTGATGCAGCATTGGTAATCTATGCGTAACATTCACTTCTCACTGTTTTAGGCTATGTGCGCACTAGAAATGTGAATTTTCTCAAGAAAATTTCTTGAGAAACTTCTGGGAGTGGAAGATTTCCGAACCTCCGGAAAAAATCCGCACCAAATCCGCATGCGGATTTGCTGCGGATTAGCTGCTAATTTGCCGCGATTTTCCCAGGTACCTGCGGAAAAGAATTGACATGCTCATTTTCTCAAGAAATTTTCTCAAGATAATCTTCTCAAGGAAATTTCTTGAGAAAAATCCGCAGTGTACGCACAGCTATTTTTTTTTTTCTCATAGGATTTGCTGGGAAATGTCTGCACAAAGATTGCAGACATTTTTCAAGAAATTTCCGCAGCAAATCCGCGGGTAATTCCGCGGGTAAAACGGCCTAGTGCGCACATTGCCTTAGAGTATTTTGGCTCTAAATTTTATATCTTCATTAGTAACTAGACTAGTAAGTGCCATCTTCTGCCCATAAAACTTTATGGAAAAAGGAGAACGAGATACAAAAACAGGCAAAAGGCGAAACTGCAGAGGGCTTTAGTGCCAAGGGATTAACTGTAAAAAATGCGGTTTACAAGTCATAACAGCCGGAAAATGATTCCCCATCTACATGAGAGCGTGTGCTGAAAAGTTAGCTGAAAAACAAGTATGATATAAAGATTGACGGCATCTTTTAAATTAAAACAAATATTTTTTACATGAATTAGCTGTTACCTTACTTTTGGTCTGCAGTGTTCATTCCTTTCTGACCCTGGTATGCAGTTTGCAGCCTCCTGTAAATGTCTGATTTTAACCTGGGAGTGTCTCTGCAAGTAATATAGGCTGGATGTGAGGTTTCGGTCTATTCAATGGGCTGTTTTTAGCTTAATAAAGTTGGTCAACAGGAAGTGACGCTGCACCTGCCTCTCACTTCCTGTTGATTGCTCATTTGGTCCGAAGGTGTGGAGAGGGAAGTTGGTGATGATTGGACCCAGGGCTCCCGTGATGTCACGTGAGTCCGAACCGTGGTTACCGATAGCGCTGGAACGGCACCAGAATGGGATGGGAGTACTGGGTCTTTTATTTTAACTGGGGCGGACAAAGTAGAATCAGAAGGGGTTGTCCTCATATATTGGCCCATCCATTTAACTCATCAGCACAGCTTCTATCCTGCACTTATTGTCTGCTCATGTGCTTTCCTCATTGTGTGCAGCCTGGTTTCTCTGCAGTCCCTAAGATCATACATGCTCCCTCCCTTCTCCTACTCCTCTGCCTTCTGCTTTCTCTAACACTGAGAGAAGGGCAGAGGAGAGCAGAGAACTATCAGGAGCAGGACCTCTTATGTAGTGTTTTTTTTTTTTGTTTTTTTTTAATGAGCTCTCAGCTAATGGACTTATAGGAACATTTTTAATTAAAGGGCATCTGTCACCAATTTTTAATTCGCTCAACAAATGGCACAACCTTTATCTGCTGCTGTTATGCATTTCACAAATAATTACTTTGTCTCCTGACTCCCTCTGTATCCCAACCTTTTGATTTGGTCCCACACTGTTTTTAAATGAGGATGGTCCGATTCGATGGGTGTGCTGGTTGCAGCATCTCTTCCTCCTCATTACTCCTAAAAAAAGTTCTCTGGCTCTGATTGACGTGGATGAAACATTCTGCATTATCCATACAACTAAGGCTAAGTTCAAATTTCCATTGTTTTGTATCAGTCACATGCGTCGCTTGACGCATGTGACTGATGCGCTGTTCAACGCTGTACAACAGATGACAAAGAACAGAATTCTTTGTCGGATTCCGTTGTGTGCGGGGGGCGGAGTTCGGGGGGTGGGGGAGAGCGGGGCCGTGGCACTGAGGACGTCAGTGCCGCAGGGACTGCAGGACAGGTGAGTGAGTGTGTGTGTGTGTGTGTGTGTGTGTGTGTATACACATGCCGAATGCGGGAGGGGGCGGAGCCGAGCGGGGGGCGGGGCCAGGCGCTGAGGATGTCAGTGGCAGTGCTGCGGTCTGCATGGCTGGGGACAGGTGAGTGTATCAGTGAGTGTGTGTGTGTATGTATGTGTGTGCATGTATGTATGTATGTATGTATGTGTGTGCACATGCGGAGTCCGGGAGGGGGCGGAGCCGACGGGGGGCGGGGCCAGACGAGGGTGTCAATGGCAGTGCTTGTCTGCATGGCTGGGGACAGGTGTGTGTGTGTGTGTGTGTGTGTGTGTACATACATGTGCGGAGTGCAGGAGGGGGCGGGGCCGAGCGGGGAAGTGTCGGCCTCCCTGCACACGTAACCAGACTAAATATCGGGTAGCAAAGCACCCGATATTTACCTTGGTTACCCGATATTTACCTTGGTTACGGGCCTACACCGCTTAGCGCTGGCTCCTTGCACCGTAACCAGGGTAAATATCGGGTAACCAACCAAAGCTGGTGACGTGTGCAGGGAGCCAGAGAGCATGCGCAGCGAAATCCGACGGATCTTGCTGCTCAAAAAACGTTACATGCTGCGTTCCTCCCGCCCGGCGGTCAGTCGTTCCACGACTGATCAGTCGGGCGGAGGGTGCAACGCAGCATCATCAGTCACAATCCGCTGCTCATACAAGTCTATGGGAGCAACGGAATCCGCTAAACGGATTCCGTTGTTTACAAGAGCAGCGGATTGTGACATACATTTTAGCGTAAATGTGAACTTGGCCTAAACAAAATCTTGTGTCTGAGCAGTAGCATCGCCGGTCGAGCAGGCGCACTTTTCTCTGTCCTACTGCGGGCTTAAGGCCGCTTTACACGCTACGATTTATATGATATTTCGTCGGGGTCACGGTTTTCGTGACGCACTTCCGTCAACGTTAGGACATTGTTGCGCGTGACACCTACGTGTGACTCCGAACGATCGCAAATAGGGTGAAAATCGTTGATCGTTGACACGCTACTAAACGACCTATGTGCGATCTCAGCAAATCGCAACAACGATCTGGGCATGTCACATCGCTAACGAGATCGCTAGCAATATCGTTGTGTGTAAAGCAGCCTTTACACAGCGATGTCCTTTGCTCTGCCCATAGAAATCTCATGCACACAATGGTTGAAATGGAAAACTGCTTAGTTTTTTGTTTTTTTTTTTAAAGAAGCAGCATGTCAATTCTTGCAGTGTTTTTTTCACAATTGAAAGCTATGAGAGAGCGCAAGAAACGCCCACCGCTGCATTTTTGCTGCTTTTGTGAATGAAACTACCTTTATTAAACATGTACTATAGACAAAACCCCAGCAAAGCCTGCTTTTTTACTGCCTAGAGAGCTGGTTTTGGCTGCAGCAAAAACACATGAACGTAGCCTTTGACCCTGTGCGCACTTGCCGTTTTTTGCCGCGGATTTGCTACATGTTTTGCTGCAGAAAATGTTCATAACATCTCTGCAGTGAATCACCAGCAAAACCTATGGGAAAAAAAAATGCTGTGCGCACTAAGCGGATTTCGACAGCTGCATGTTTTGCTGTGGGATTCCCGCAGCAAAAACAATTGCATGTCACTTCTTTTCCGCACATCGCTGCGGGATTTCACTCCATTGACTGCCATGTAATCGTGAAATCCCGCAGGGAATAACGCAGGCAGCAAATTCTGTGCGGTTCACTGCGTTTTCCTGCGTTATTCCCTCCGATATTTTGCGGTTTACCTGCGGTAGTGTTCATCGCTGCCTGCGGTTTGCAGGGAAGTGATGTCATGACAGGAAGAGGAAACGGAGCAGAGTAAACACACACAGATCACAGACACACAGAGACATAGAACATACACACATCACTCACACACAGACATATAGCATACACATACAAATCAAACGGAAATATAGAAAGAAAACACGTGGGCTCCCATGTATTTTTACCTTCCAGCCGCAGTAAGCACACAGCGGCGGCCCGGTATTCTCAGACTGGGGAGGGCGAGGGGCAGGGTTAATGCCCCCCCTCCCGCAGCCCAGAATATCAGCCGCAGCTGCCCCGGGACTGTCGCATCCATTATGTGGCCGTACTGGAGTGTCCCCGGCTCTTCCTACTGCTGTGATGCGGTGGCAGACAGGGTAATAAGGAGTTAATGGCGGCGGATCGCCGCCACTAAGTCCAGGCTTGATCATGGCAGCGTCTATGTGACAGCTGACATGATCAACCCGTAAGTAAAGTGAATAAACGCACACCGAAAAATCCTTTTATTTTAAATAAAACACAAATAAGCCGCCTCGTTCACCCTTAACCCCTCCCAAACATACAGCTCCGGCGTAATCCACGTCCTGCGATGCTCGCATCCAGCCGCGACTGACACTGTCACAGCGCTTGAATGCAGCCTCACAGCGAGACAGCAGAGGTAACCACAGGGCATTTCCCACGGCCGGTAATGTGAACTCACTACCACTCGGGAGAAATGCAGCGATCTGTCCTCTATCCATCCCTCTATTTATCTTTCTATCTATTTGACTATTTATCGATGTCAGAAGGAAATGTTTTTTTTTTTTTTTTTCTTCAATGTGCTTTATTGCATTGAATGCAATAAAACACATGTACCAACCCGCACGCGGCAATACCGCGGTAAAACCGCAGCAAACCGCATGCGGTTTTCGGGTGCGGTTTGCCGCGTTTTTTTACCGCTGGTGCGGTAATCTTTCAGACCCTGCGGAATTTTCTTAAGAAAATTCCATTTTCCAGTGCGCACAGGGCCTTAAGGGTGCGTGCCCATGTTCAGTGTTTGCAGCGTTTTGGATGTAGCGTGTTTTCACTGTGTCCAAAATGCTGCGTTGTAAAGTACAAGCAGAATGGATGGGATTTCTAGAAACCCCGTGCCCACTGTGCTTGTTTTTTCTGCAGCATGTCAGTTGTATGCTGCGGATTCGCATGCGTCCTCCGTAGGGAGAACACAAGTGAGAGACCGCAGCACCCAAACCCTGATCGTGTGTACAAGCAGCTGCGGTCTCCTGCGGAGGAGACGCTCGGCCCCCAGGTCAGACCTGTTGCATCCAAGACAGTGAGTCCTGATCGTGGGCACATACCCTAAGGCTATGTTCACACACTGCGTTTTTTACCTGCGTTTTGGGTCCGTTTTTGCTGCAGAAATTTCTTGAGAAATTCTTGTAACCTTTCTGCAGACATTCCCCAGCAAAACCTATGGCAAAAAAAATTAGCTGTGCACACACTGCGTTTTTTTCTTAAGAAAATTCTTTCAGTAGATTTTCTTAAGAAAAAGAATGAGCATGTCACTTCTTTTCTGCAGCTAACTGCGTTTTTTGCCATAGATAATTGGCACAATAACGCAGGGAGCAATCAGCGGCAAAAACGCACCAAAAACGGACCGAAAACGCACCGAAAACGCAGGTGCGTTTTTGGTGCGTTTTTTTAACACAGGTGCACTCTTAAGAAATTTCTTAAGAAAAATCATTTTTCTAGTGTGAACATAGCGATGATGTGAGTATTTATAGGATGAGTTTAGGATGATGTGAGTATTTATAGGATGAGTTAACTCCTTTCTCAAAGACCGACCATCAGTGTAATTTTAGCAATAACAGCTCTGAAGAGGAGTGCTGACCCCACGTTTCTAATCTTTGGACTGCACTAACCTGGATGATATTTTATGGTCTTCTCTCCTCTCAAGGATATATTGGTAGTTATGAGGGAACTTCCTTATACCAGGAAGGCGAAGTCCAAAGTGTAATTACCAGTCAGTTAGTCGGCCAGGGCGGTGATAACATGATTCCAGGGAGCAGGTAAATGAGCTCAAAGATTAGCTGGAGTTCACCTGTATATAAAATGAGGTCATACTGGTTTATTACACAACTGATTGTGACGGGGCATAGGCCTCATAAATTCTCTGGTTGCTCTGTCGTGTGCCGTAGAAGTACATTCTATTCATTTTTACCTTGTGCGGCTTAATCGAGCTTCGACATCAAGTCCACCTATGGCTACAAGAGTTGGGTCAAGACCCACCTCTTCCGACAAGCCTACAATCTGCCGTAACCCTCAGTCTGCTATAGCACCACACGACCAGCTCTACCCTCACCTACTGTATCCTCACCCATCTCTTGTAGACTGTGAGCTCTCGCGGGCAGGGTCCTTTCTCCTCCTGTAGACTGTGAGCCCTCGCGGGCAGGGTCCTCTCTCTGTCCTGTAGACTGTGAGCCCTCGCGGGCAGGGTCCTCTCTCTGTCCTGTAGACTGTGAGCCCTCGCGGGCAGGGTCCTCTCTCCTCGTGTAGACTGTGAGCCCTCGCAGGCAGGGTCTGCTTTCCTTCTGTAGACTGTGAGCCCTCGCAGGCAGGGTCTGCTTTCCTTCTGTAGACTGTGAGCCCTCGCGGGCAGGGTCTGCTCTCCTCCTCCTGTATCATTCTGTGCCTAGTTTTGTTTGATTATTGTTCTTGTCCCTACTGTGTATACTCCTTTCACATGTAAAGCGCCACGGAATAAATAGCGCTATAATAATAATAATAATAATAATAATAATTTACCCACTAGACATCGGAGCTCCACTGCTTTCTGCATGTAATGAAGGCCCTGAAAGTGCAGGCTGGCCACAGCGCGTAATCACATTCAAACACAATAGGAGTAGAAAATCTCCTTTTCTTTTGCTTGATTGTGAGTCCAATAACCTGAACGAGCAGCACTGCCCATAACATTAGTTTCTGTCATATAACTTGCATTTGGGACATGTGGCCATAAAAGTAGTAAAAAGCACCCACATAATGGACGTCTGAATAACCTACGGGCTTCCCAATGGCTGTTCAGGATCCATTGTAAGCGCCGCTTTACACGCTACAACATCGCTAAAGCGATCTCGTTGGGGTCACGGAATTTGTGACGCACATCTGGCCGCGTTAGCGATGCCGTTGCGTGTGACACCTATGAGTGATTTTGAATCGTTGCAAAAACGTGCAAAATCGCTAATCGGTGACATGGGGGTCCGCTCCCAATTATGGTTGCAGCTGCAGGTACGATGTTGTTTGTCGTTCCTGCGGCAGCACACATCGCTATGTGTGACACCTCAGGAGCGAGGAACCTCACCTTACCCTGTGGCCGCCGGCAATGAGGAAGGAGGTGGGCGGGATGTTATGTCCTGCTCATCTCCGCCCCTCCGCTTCTTTTGGCCGGCAGATTGGTGACGTCGCGTTGCTGTCGAATGCATCTCCCCCTTGAAGGAGGGATTGTTCAGCGGTCACAGCGACGTCTCTGACCAGGTATGTGCGTGTGACGCTGCTGTAGCGATAATGTTCGCTACGGCAGCGATCACCACATATCGGCCGTACAACGGGGCCTGGAGCTATCGCGCTCGACATCGCTAGCAATGTCACAGCGTGTAAAGCGGCCCTAAGGCTCTGTGCACACTTTGACCCCATCTCCCCACAATGATCCAGGTAGGCTGCAGTCTGGAGCACGGAGTCATCTGTGCCAGGATCTAATGCAAGAGGAGGATGACCCAGCTTTACAGGTTTGCAATAAAATTAGTGAGGCACACAGCCGGTGTCTGCAGTAATAGCACTCCACGTGTTTCTGATGTCACAGCATCCTTTGTCTTGACTGTGACAGTTCTCTCATGCGAGGGCATGGGGTGCGATAGGTTAATGACAGTCTGCTCAGACTCTGCTGTTAGCGTTATTCACTGATTGTCTCGTATGTAAAAATTGGAGGACAGGTGAAAAGATGGGGAACTTAATTTCTCCATCTTCTCCATTGCCGGTTGCAGCGGATATCAGACTGCACTCACTCGGATTACATCAGTGCAGCCCGATGTTTCACACGCTTACACTCACTCTAAAGGGTGCTTTACACGTTGCGACATCGCTAGCTATTGCTATTGATGTCGCGACCAATAGCACCCACCCCCGTCGGTGGCACGATATGTGGTGATCGCTGCCGTAGGGAATATTATCGCTACAGCAGCGTCACACTCGCATACCTTGTCAGCGACGTCGCTGTGACCACCGAACAATCCCTCCTTCAAGGGGGAGGTGCGTTCGGCGTCATAGCGACGTCACTGAGCGGCCGTCCAATAGAAGCGGAGGGGCAGAGATGAGCAGGACGTAACATCCCGCCCACCTTTTTCCTTCCGCATTGCCGATGGAGGCAGGTAAGGAGATGTTCGTCGTTCCTGCGGTGTCATACATAGCGATGTGTGATGCCGCAGGAATGACAAACCACATCGTACCGTCGCTGCAGCGATATTAAGGAAATGAGCAACGTGTCAACGAGCAACGATTTTTTTACGTTTTTGTGCTCGTTGATCGTCGCTCATTTGTGTCACACGCTGCGATGTCGCTAATGGCGCCGGATGTGCGTCACAAACGACGTGACCACGACGATATATCGTTACCGATATCGCAGCGTGTAAAGCACCCTTTAGACTTGTATGGGTGCTCATGATACGAGACACACTGCCAGTCACTGAGCACTGGTCAGCACTGCCACTAGAGCGATTGCTACCTGATAAAACATTACATAGCACTCATCAATGTCATGTATACTCCAGTGTGAGTGAAGTAGAGAGCTGCTGCAAACAGCCTGTGACCGGCTGGACTAAGGCTAAGTTCACATTTCCGTTGATTTGTATCAGTCACATGCGTCGCTTGACGCATGTGACTGATGCGCTGTTCAACGCTGTACAACGGATGACAAAGAACTGGATTCTTTGTCGGATTCCGTTGTGTGCGGGGGGCGGAGTTCGGGGGCAGAGCCGAGCGGGGGGCGGGGCCAGGTGCTGAGGATGTCAGTGGAAGTGCTGCGGTCTGCATGGCTGTGGACAGGTGAGTGTATGTGTGAGTGAGTGTGTGTATGTGCATGTATGTATGTATGTGTGTGCACATGCAAAGTGCGGGAGGGGGCGGAGCCGAGCGGGGGACGGGGCCAGACGCTGAGGATGTCAGTGGAAGTGCTGCGGTCTGCATGGCTGGGGACAGGTGAGTGTATGTGTGAGTGTGTGTATGTGCATGTATGTATGTATGTATGTATGTGTGTGCACATGCAAAGTGCGGGAGGGGGCGGAGCCGAGCGGGGGGCGGGGCCAGACGCTGAGGATGTCAGTAGAAGTGCTGCGGTCTGCATGGCTGGGGACAGGTGAGTGTATGTATGAGTGAGTGTGTGTATGTGCATGTATGTATGTTTGTGTGTGTGTGCACATGCAAAGTGTGGGAGGGGGCGGAGCCGAGCAGGGGGCGGGGCCAGACGAGGGTGTCAGTGCTTGTCTGCATGGCTGTGGACAGGTGTAGGTGTGTGTGTGTGTGTGTACATACATGTGCGGAGTGCGGGAGGGGGCGGGGCCGAGCGGTGAAGTGTCGGCCTCCCTGCACACGTAACCAGCCTAAATATCGGGTAACAGCAAAGCACCCGATGTTTACCTTGGTTACCCGATATTTACCTTGGTTACGGGCCTACACCGCTTAGCGCTGGCTCCTTGCACCGTAACCAGGGTAAATATCGGGTAACCAACCAAAGCTGGTGACGTGTGCAGGGAGCCAGAGAGCATGCGCAGCGAAATCCGACGGATCTCGCTGCTCAAAAAACGTTACATGCTGCGTTCCTCCCGCCCGGCGGTCAGTCGTTCCACGACTGATCAGTCGGGCGGAGGGTGCAACGCAGCATCATCAGTCACAATCCGCTGCTCATACAAGTCTATGGGAGTAGCGGAATCCGCTAAACGGATTCCGCTGTTTACAAGAGCAGCGGATTGTGACTGATAGATTTTAGCGGAAATGTGAACTTAGCCTAAGCCGAGCATGTTACTTGAAGAATGACCATTTAATTGACTAGTCAATAGATGCATCCATCTCTGGTCATCCTTTTTAAAATGGCTTGTCTAGTCTAAAATGACAAGTCTGCAGTCACATGGTAATACACAGTATTATTCCCATCTCAAAGAGCCTATCCCAATATCTAATAGGTGTAATAATAATATTAGCAAATATCTCCAATGTAGTATAGTTCTCCTGATTAGCCATATTTCTTACCTCATGTGCAGGGCATTGCAGCTTGGGTATCCATGGTTATGTCACCATAAGCAACTGTCACTATATGGCTCTGTTCACACTAAAAAAAAGGATTGTTCTCAAGAAATGTCTTGAGTCTGAAAGATTAGCGTACTTGCGGTAAAAAAAAATATGCATCAATAACGCACTGTAAACCGCATGTGTTTTTACCGCGTTTTTGATGCGTTCTTTCCGCAGGTTGATCCCTGAGGGGTTTTTTTACCATTATCTATGGCAAAAAGCGCAGGTACCTGCAGAAAAAAAAGTGACATGCACATTATTTTTCTCAAGAAATTCTGCAGAAAGAATGTTCTTGAGAAAAAAACAGTGTTTGCAGACAGCTTTTATTTTTTGTTTTTCTATAGGTTTTGCTGGGGAACGTCTGCAGAAAGGTTACAACCATTTCTTTTTCCAGAAATTTCTGCAGCAAAAAAAGAGAGAAAAACGCAGCATGTGAACAAGGCCTATGAGTGGACGTAACCATGGCTATCTATGCTGCAATGCCCTGCACATGAGGTAACACATGGCTATATCAGGAGAACTATACAACATTCCTAATTGGAGGTGTTTGTTAATCTTATTTTTATACCTACTACATATTGGGAAAGGAACTTGGGGTACCGTCTCACTAAACGATGTACCAGCGATTCCGATCACGATACGACCTGGTCAGGATCGCTAGTACGTCGCTACAGGGTCGCTAGTGAGCTGTCAAACAGTCAGATCCTCCCAACGACAGAGCAACGATACGGCGGCCACTGGGATCCTGTCACATAGCATGATTCAAATCTTGCTTAGTAACATGGGCGTGCATCTACATTGCCTTTTCCGCGCCCCCTCTGCTCTGCGGTCCGGGACAGGTGAGTTCAGTCCTCTGAAATGTACTGCGATCTACAAGCCAGAACAGAGGATAGAAGCAGCCAATCCGAACGCAGTAGCGATCACCAATCGGAACAGAGAGGGCGGAAAAACAACGAAGATGCACGCCTACGTGAGTCGCGAACAAGGTTGTTGGGTAAGGTGTCACACACGCCGATGCGTGCTGCCCTGCGGGAGCCCGACAACCAAAAACTGAACCAGAACAGTGTGTAACGAGCAGCGATCTCACAGCAGGGGCCAGATCGCTGCTCAGTGTGACACACAGCGAGATCGCTAATGAGGTCACCGCTGCGTCACAAAACCTGCGACTCCGCAGCGATCTCGCTATGTGAGAAGTGCCCCTTAGAGATGGGTGTAACCCCTTTTAAGGTCCTCTTAGGAAAAAACAATGTTACCACGTCGATATCGTTCGTGCAAGCTCATTACATACAAGCAAATGTTCACTCAAAAGATCGCTATTACGATCATTGGAAAGTCACTCGTTTTCATAAGAGCAATGTATGACGAGGTGTTAGCGGCTTAGTACACGCTGATCGTTTATGCCGACGAGATTTTTAAGCAAATTGAAAGATCTGGTTTCCCGAAAATCGAACACTATTCCGATCGCTGGCAGCTATTAGATTGTTTCGAATGATATTCCGATTATCGTCCCATCTAATGAGGGCTTTATGGATTTACACTGAACAACCCCTTTAATTAGAATAGTCGTTTTGCAATACCCAGCCCAGAGAAGTGTGACCTGTGATACGCTCATCGCAGTGGGTTGTCTTACGTTTTGTGCCAGTTTAGTATATGGATTACATTTTTGTTTTATTTTTTTTTTTTCAGTCCAACGTCGAACTTTTTGTGAACAGACTAGACTCGGTGGAATCTGTTCTACCCTATGAGTATGACGCGTAAGTACTTCTTATTCTATGTCTCTTATTGAATTTTCTGATAGTACGGTCTTTGGGACTATCCATAGTCTTTAAACGCCTCACCCACCGGTCCATCTATTCTACAGTGATGTTCTCTTTTCAAATGTCACTGCATTGTAGAGCAGCTCCATTGTGCGGCTGTGGGGGGGCAGCGAGTCGGCTCCATGCAGGGGAGGCAGACATCATCTCTTATCAGATCTACCGTCTTGATTGATGGTTCAAAGCTGTGTATACAGCACTGTGTATATAGATTAGGAAGAGATTAGAAAGCGGTTATCTTGCTTCTTTCCTTTTGATCTAGTGATCTCTGGGTGTAGAGAGACCAGCAGCTGCTTAAAGAGAACCTCTCATTAGAAGTCTATAATACTTACCTAACGGTCAGTACCGAGCTGTCCAGTCAGATGGGCGTCTCAGTGTCCCGCGCCTGCTCTTTCGGCCATCTTTGGCCTACTTCTGAAGCTAGTGTGGATGGCCGAAAGAGGAGGCGTGGGACCCAGAGAACGGAGACGCCCATCCGACCAGACAGCTCGGCACCAACCGTTAGGGAAGTATTATAGACTTCCGGTGACAGGTTCTCTTTAACACTAGAACTACTGGACTCGTGACGCCTATATAGAAATACATAGTGCATAGTAGTCAAAATGACTACCTCCGTAGTTCTAGTGTTAAAGGGGTGGTTCACTACTCTGCAATACTGGCCACATCTCTGTAAAACTGATAGGGAAGGCCTTTTCTATATACCGTGCTAAGCCAAGTCTGTCTGTTAGTGGCGCTATTTCGGTTTGCTCATCCCCATGAAGTGACCCCCCCCCCCCTTTCCCAGGCTCCGTAAAACCCAGTGATGCCACGTCAACATCCAATTGACCCTACATCACCGAAAACGGCCCCAGTCCCGAGTAACTTGGCTGTGGGTGGTATTTCACCACTCATCACAGCGCAGCATGTTGCACGCGCTCTCCTTCACTAGAGAGCTCCACAAGCAGGAGCGATGCTGGGCTGTGATGAGTGGTAAAACACCGCCCACAGCCCAGTCACTCAGGAAGACTGGGGCCGGCCGCGGTCATGTCGGGTCAACTGGAAATTGACGTGACATCACCAAATCTCCAGAGGTCACGTGCCCGGGAGGGTGTCACTCCATGGGTATGAGCAGACTGCAGTAGTGCCGCTTAGAGGCAGAATTGGCTGAACAAGGCTTAGGGAAGGCCTTCCCTATCAGTTTTACAGAGATGTGGCCACTATTGCAGAGTAGTTAACCACTTATTTAATATTAGGAACCCCAGACCGCTCTATGTAGAGAAGAGACTCCTGTAACTGGGACTAATATGCCAGCCCCATTCACAGGGGAAATCTGTAGTAAAACAACTGTATTAATGTGCACAAATGTCCCCAATGTTTTATAAGACCTTTTATGAAGGACACACTATGTACAATACATGGAAAAAAAAATCCACTTTAAATCCGTTCCAGCCCCACCCCATTGAAAAATGTCCAAACTATAAAAAACATTTCTAAAGAGTGGGCAGTGCATGTTAAAATTATATAAAAAATATATATACTTCTCGCCAAAATCCAACTAGATGGGCGCAGCCTCACTCAGTGCAAGTGTATTTACTGGGAATGCGTCACCAGTTTGAACACGGGACTGGGGCAACAAAATTTACCAATATTTTTTTTTTTTTTTTTTTTCTGCCCCGATTTATATACAGTATTATCTTTTATAAATGATCAGGGCTGAAGTTTATTGCTCCAACCATAATTTGTAAAATGGTTCAGGTATTGACACAAACATATGGTAACTTAACTATTATATATTATATTATTATATTATATTATATATTATATTATAATATTATTATATAATTTATTTTTTTTTTCCCTTCCTTCTCACAGCTTTGACTTCTGCAAGGATATAAATGAGAGGCATCCTTCAGAGAATCTTGGCCAAGTGCTTTTTGGAGAAAGAATTGCGTCCTCCCCATACAAGGTTGGTCCCATGTCACTGAAGGCATTGGTGTAAGTGACGTGCATGATTGTGTATAATAACGGTGGGCGCATGTGTAGAGATCGTCTGTACCAACGTTACTATGAGAAAATTCTTCAAATTGGAATATAAATCTCTATCTTCGTGCTAAATGGTCATAAAAGCTGCATCTTGTGTAACTGCGCGTCTCCATTCCAGTTCACATTTAACAAGAATGAAACCTGCAAAGAAGTCTGCCGAAAGGAATATGGCCCTACACTTAATGTCAGTCTTGTCGATTTCATTAAAAAAGGAATACAGCTTAATTATCAGCATCACTGGTAAGTGCAAATACGCTTACTGATCCTCAGCACAGAATGACTGTTCAAGCCAAGCACAGGTGCTCGGTGTGGCATGGCGGGGCCAAACATTTAAGTGCATCGTCCCACCTGCTTGTTTCCATCTATCTCCAGACTCCCCTTTTCTTTGACAGCTGTGGTTTCATAGAGTCAAATCAAATCTTTATTTTTATATAGCGCGAATATATTCCGCACTGCTTTTACATACATCAGGAACACTGTCCCCATTGGGGCTCACAATCTAAACAGTCCAGAGAAGGGTGGAGATAGATGCGAATACAAGCGGGTGGGAAGGTGCACTTAAATGTGACAGGCTTTCTTATGGGACAAAAGCATTGGAGCAATAACAAAAACTTGTTATGAAGGAGCACATAGTGTGTAGAGTATACCTCCCCAGTGCTAAGAAAAAAATGTACATGTTCTGGTTGCAAATTTCTATGGTGCATGTGTCTATAAGGGACCTTGCTTTTGCCTTACCGCCCTTATTGTAAAAAAATATTGATTGTATGTAAGTATGTATGATACTTACCATGTATGTGAAGCTGAGACCCAGGCTATATACTGTATGTATACATATATAGCCTGGGTCTCTGCTTCCCATACATGTTAAGTTTTTTAACTGCATGAGAGGACACACATTAGCTAGGGACCCCAAAAATAAGAGAATACCGTGAAGAGGTTTTGGGGCTCTGTTGCATTGATCAATTCAGTAGCTAAATTTCTTTATCGTTCCTATGGGAGACCCAGACATTGGGTGTATAGCTTCTGCCTCCGGAGGACACACAAAGTACTACACTAAAAAGTGTAGCTCCTCCCTCTGAGCATATACACCCCCTGGAGAACCAGATCTAGCCAGTTCATTGCTTTGTGTTCAGGAGGCATACATCCACACATGCATTCTCATCTGATTTTTCATTTTTGGAAAGTTTTTGAAGAAAAGCGGGTCCAAGCTTGGACTCCCGGCATGTCCCTTCTCACCCCACTGTGTCGGCGGTGCTGTTAAGGTTGATTTACAAGGCTGGAGCCTTACATGCCGCACTCCTTCACCATCCCTCGGGCTCTGGCTTGAAGTGGGAGCCAGCACGGTTCTCCTTGCTTTGCAGGAGACTGGTCTCCATCCGCAGCCCTTCAGGATCCTGCTGGACGGAGCACTCATCCCCAGGGACTTGGAACCCTGCGTCTCAGCAAGCTAAGTACCTGAGACGTTTATATTTGGGGGGTCCCGGTACTTTATTATGGTGGGAGAGTGTGCTGTGTAACTTTTGTGACATTTCCAGCCGGTTCTCTGGCTGTCGTCTGAGAACCGCGCCGATGGTGCCTGCACGCCGGCCGCATCGCTTAAATTTAGGCCCCGTCTTCGCCGGAGGCCTACTTTTGATTTCACTGCCCTCGCATGTCAATCATGCAGAGGGACAGTGCGGCTCCGCCCAGCGGCTGGTTTGCACAGGGGAGAGACACTCCTCACTGAGTACATGTCTCCTCCCCTGTAAATCTCCTTGGCCCTCCAGATCCTGCTCTCAGAGCAGGTCCCGCCCCCTCTCCTCGCTCCGGCGCCATTTTCTCAGCGTTTTTTTCTCTGGATCAGCGCTGGCTGCAGTATCCCTTCTAAGCTGCTTGGGGGTCCGGGCTGTTGGATCTGGAGGGCACACAAACGGTCTGGTAAGCCACAACCTCCGGTTGTGGACCTTATTATATACTCTCTGGGGGTCATTCTGGCTCAGAGCCCCCACTTCAGCAGCATGTCTCACACGAGGTGCAAGGCTGTACTCAATATGCAGCATGTAAGCTCATACTGCCTGAACAGAGCACATATCCACATTGTGATGCCTGCTCTAACCTGACAATGCCTCAGCCTGGAATCGCACTCACAGTGGTCCCTCCGGCTGCTCCGGCTCCGGTGGCTGAACCCCCCCCGGCTTGGGTAGAATGCTTCTCTAGGTCAATCTCCCAGTCTGTTGCCGACTCCATGGGACAGCTGTCCCGGACTTTGCTGAACATGCATCAGCCCCCTTCTCAGGGCGCCTCTGCTGCTAGGGCTCTCTCAGCAGAGCTCACAGAGGATTCTTCATCTGGTCCCAGACCCCGTCCTCCTAAAAGGAGACGCAGGGCTCCCTCTCCTGCCTCGTCCCGCGGCTCTGATTCACGAGCTGACTCGCAGGACGAGGAGGATGCCTTTACTGGGGGCTCGGACGCTACCTCCATGTGTCCCATTGATCTGTCCAAATGTGACACAGATGTTAGTGATTTGATTGCGTCCATTAACTCTCTACTGGACCTCAATCCGCCAGTATCAGAGGAGCATCCCTCTCTGGCAGAAAAGCACCAGTTTACCTTGCCTAAGAGGACAAGGAGTGTGTTCTTTAACCACTCCAGTTTTCAGGCCACTGTGACCAAGCCTAGGGCCTGTCCTGACAAACGCTTCCCAAAGCGTGGTTCTGATGACCGTTTTCCCTTTCCACCTGTGGTGGTCAAGGAGTGGGCTCATTCACCAAAGGTAGACCCTCTTAAGGATTCCACTGACCGCCAGGTTGACCTTCTGGCCAAATCTGTATATGAGGCGGCTGGGGCCTCGTTCTCCCCATCTTTTGCAGCAGTGTGGGCTCTCAAGGCCATCGCTGCTTCTCTAGAGGAGATGCATTCCCTCACCAGGGAATCTATGCCCGAAATGGTTGCCTTATCTTCTCAGGCTTCAGCTTTTTCATCCTATGCCATGTCTGCCATGCTGGAGGCTTCTCACCGCACTGCGGTGGCTTCCGCTAATTCTCTCGTTATCCACAGAATCTTGTGGCTTCGAGAGTGGAAGGCAGATGCTTCTTCAAAGAAGTACCTTGCTGGGCTCCCTTTTGCTGGATCCAGGCTATTCGGTGAACAACTGGATGAAATTATTAAGGAGGCTACTGGCGGGAAGAGTACTTCCATGCCACAAACTAAAACCAGGAAACCTGCCCAGGGTAGGAACCAGTCGAGGTTTCGTTCCTTTCGTTCCTCCAACTGGTCATCCTCTAAGCCCTCGGCCTCGTCCACTAACTCAGACAAGGACCAAAAACCCAACTGGCGCACAAAGGCGCGTCCACAAAAGACCGCAGGAGCTGCTGCCACTAAGGCAGCCTCCTCTTGACTATCTGGCCGCGCCAGCAACGTCCTTAGTTGGTGGCAGGCTCTCCCACTTTGGCGACGTGTGGTTTCAACACGTCTCCGATCAGTGGGTGCAGGATATCATCTCCCACGGCTACAGGATAGAATTCTCTTCCAGCCCGCCAAACAGATTTTTTCTGTCAACTCCCCCCCCCCTGCTCAAAGGCCGCCGCCTTCTCTCAGGCCGTGGCATCCTTGCAGGCCAACGGAGTAATTGTACCGGTTCCCGCCCGGGAACGGTTCAGAGGTTTCTACGCAAATCTCTTCCTAGTCCCCAAAAAGGACGGTTCCTTCCGGCCCATCCTGGATCTCAAGCTTCTCAATAAGTATGTTCAGGTGCGGCATTTTCGCATAGTCTCTGCGATCAGTCATTGTCTCAATAACCCAAGGAGATTTCCTGGCATCCATCGACATCAGAGATGCCTATCTGCATGTGCCAATTGCAGTTTCACACCAGCGTTGGCTACGTTTTGCAATCGAAGAGGAACATTTCCAATTCGTGGCTCTTCCCTTCGGGTTAGCCACGGCCCCTCGAGTATTCACGACAGCAGTGGTTGCGGTTCGGCACCTCCAGGGGTTGGCACTCTCGCCACTCTAACCCAATTCGGGTGGCTTGTCAATCTGCCCAAATCCACTCTGACTCAGACCCAGAGGCTCACGTACCTAGGGATGCAGTTCGAGACTCTGCCGGCACTTGTGAAGCTGCCCTTAGTCAAACAGCAGTCCCTCCATCTGGCGGTGCGCTCTCTGCTGAGGCCCCGCCGTCTTTCCATCAGGCACCTAATGCAGGTGCTGGGTCAGATGGTGGCGTCAATGGAGGCTGTTCCTTTTGCCCAGTTCCATCTGCGTCCTTTGCAGCTGGAAATTCTCTGTTGGGACAAGCGGACTTCCTCCTTGCACAGGCTAGTGGCTCTGTCGCCACAGACCAGGAGCTCCCTTCAGTGGTGGCTTCGGCACCTCTCTCTGTCTCAGGGACGCTCCTTCCTGGCCCCGTCCTGGGTGATCCTCACCACGGATGCCAGTCTATCCGGCTGGGGAGCGGTATGTCTCCACCACCGAGCACAGGGCACTTGGACTCCGTCCGAGTCAGCCCTCTCGATCAATGTGCTGGAATCCAGAGCTGTGCTTCTGGCTCTCCTAGCCTTTCAACACTTTTTGGCGGCCAAGCACATCCGAGTCCAGTCAGACAACGCGACAGCGGTTGCCTACATCAATCACCAAGGCGGGACACGCAGCCGCCTGGCAATGTTGGAGGTTCAACGCATCCTTCAATGGACGGAGGTCTCCAAGTCCACCATATCCGCAGTCCACATCCCAGGCGTGGAAAACTGTGAGGCAGATTATCTCAGCCGTCAAACCGTGGACAGTGGCGAGTGGTCCCTGCATCCGGCAGTATTTCAGTCAATCGGCCGCAAGTGGGGCACTCCGGAAGTGGATCTAATGACATCCCGGCACAACAACAAGGTTCCGGTTTACGTGGCTCGCTTCCACGATCCTCAGGCCCTTGCAGCGGACGCTCTGGTTCAAGATTGGTCCCAGTTTCGTCTGTCCTACATGTTTCCCCCTCTAGCTCTCTTGCCCAGAGTTCTGCGCAAGATCAGAATGGAGGGCCGTCGGGTCATCCTCATTGCACCGGACTGGCCCAGGCGAGCTTAGTACCAAGACCTGCTCCATCTGTCCGTAGAGGTGCCGTGGCATCTTCCGGACCGTCCAGACCTTCTCTCACAAGGTCCGTTTTTCCGCCAGAATTCTGCGGCTCTCAGATTGACGGCGTGGCTCTTGAGTCCTGGATCTTGACGGCTTCTGGTATTCCTCCTGAAGTCATCTCCACTATGACTCGGGCTTGGAAGTCTTCCTCGGCCAAAATCTATCACAGGACCTGGAGAATTTTCCTGTCCTGGTGTCGCTCTTCCGGCCATGCTCCTTGGCTTTTTTCCTTGCCGACCCTTCTGTCCTTTCTACAGTCCGGTCTGCAGCTAGGACTATCCCTCAATTCCCTCAAGGGACAAGTCTCGGCTCTGTCAGTGCTGTTCCAGCGGCGTATCGCCCGGCTGGCTCAGGTGCGCACCTTCAAGGGCGCGTCTCACATCATTCCGCCTTACCGGCGGCCCTTGGATCCCTGGGACCTCAATCTGGTCCTCACGGCCTTGCAGAAACCCCCCTTTGAGCCTCTTAGGCTACTTTCACACATCAGTTTTCTGTATTCAGGCACAGTCCTTTTTTTTGCCGTATCCAACGTTTCCGTTTTTGTTGTGCAAACCGGAGCAAACCGGACCTACCGGATCCGTTTTTAAGCGGATCCGTTTAGGACGGATCCGTTAAAAAACGGATCCGGTAGGTCCGGTTTGCATCCGTTTTGCATCCGTTATGTCCGTTTTTTGACGGATCCGTTTTTTAAACACTAAACAAACAATTAACGAGTTCCGTATTCTGATTGGCTATTGGGAACATATAGTATATATACAGTATTTTGAAGCATATATGACAGAATGAAGACAGAGGCAAGCAGAAACCATGGATGCTATTCTTGCAAATTACACAAAGATCGCTGCAGATTTTATATTTGAGGCAAATCGCTTGGCTATCATCGTCAGAGAAAAGGAGCGACAGCGACTGAGGCGTCAGCGACATCGACGCTTTTGGATCCATCCCCTGACTGCACAGAGACTGACACGTGGGGTGTTTTCAACACTATACCTGGAGCTCCGTGGAAACCATGAAAAATTCACAAGCTATGTCCGGATGTCAGTGATTAATTTTGACGTCCTCCTTGGCCTTGTTGCGGACAACATCCGTAAAACGGACACCTACAGCCGGTTCTCTATAACACCCGAGGAGCGTTTGCTGGTTACGCTTAGGTAAGTTTTTTTTTTTTTAAATTGTATCCTCCTGTAAATTGACTTTTAACTGTAATGTGTTTGCTATTATTTTTTTATAATTATTGTCTTTCCTTTACAGATTCCTTGCAACTGGAGAGTCGCTTTCATCCCTCCACTACCAGTTTCGACTAGGAATTTCCACCATCTCGGGAATCATTAGAGACACTTGCCAAGCCTTGTGGGATTGCCTCCATGATGATTTCATCCCCCAGCCCACCAGGGACAGATGGCTTGCAATTGCTGAACAATACTATAACATTTGTCAGTTTCCAAATTGCCTTGGCTCAGTGGACGGCAAACATATAAGAATTGTGAAACCAGCTGCTTCGGGGTCAGAATACTACAATTATAAAAAGTATTTCTCAATTGTCCTAATGGCAATAACGGATGCGGACTACAAATTCATCTCAGTGGACATTGGCGCATATGGGAGATCCAATGACTCTCAGGTCTTTAAAATGTCCCCAATGGGGCGGCGAATCTATGGGAATACTTTTGATTTCCCTCCTGCAAGACCTCTTCCTGGCACATGTGAGCCCCCAATGCCCTTTGTTTTTGTGGCCGACGAAGCCTTTCAACTCTCCCAACATCTATTGAAGCCATATGCAAGCCGTGGATTGACGCAAACCCAAAAAATATACAATTACAGATTATCCAGAGCCAGAAGAATGGTGGAATGCTCCTTTGGGATACTAACCAGCAAATGGCGAGTGTTGTTAACAGCCATTAATTTAAACATTGAAACTGTGGATGAAATTGTGAAAGCATGTGTGGTACTGCACAATTTTGTTTTAACAAAGGAACCTTTGTCCTTGGATGACCAGAGTTTGGAATCCACCGCTTTGTCTGACTACACCAGTCCTGGATTTAGGAGTAGTGTTGCCTGTTCCACAATCCGTGACAAATATGCTGACTATTTTGTGTCCCCAGAAGGTAGAGTAGATTGGCAAGATCAAATGGTGTAAGATCTTTGTTTAGTTTTATAACAAATAAAAATAGTTAAAAATAAATTAAAAAATATCTTGTTAACTTTGTTAATTTTAATCTTTCACTCGCTTTAAAAATTTGTAATTTCTTTGTCGCTCCATTGGGAGACCCAGACAATTGGGTGTATAGCTATTGCCTCTGGAGGCCACACAAAGTATTACACTTAAAAGTGTAAGGCCCCTCCCCTTCTGGCTATACACCCCCAGTGGGATCACTGGCTCACCAGTTTTGTGCTTTGTGCGAAGGAGGCAACACATCCACGCATAGCTCCACTTTTTAGTCAGCAGCAGCTGCTGACTATGTCGGATGGAAGAAAAGAGGACACATATAGTGTCCCCAGCATGCTCCCTTCTCACCCCACTGTATGTCGGAGGTGTTTGTAAGGTTGAGGTACCCATTGCGGGTACGGCGGCAGGAGCCCACATGCTGATTCCTTCCCCATCCCTTTTTACAGGGCTCTGGGTGAAGTGGGATTTACCGGTCTCCAGGCACTGAGACCGTGCTCCATCTACAGCCCCTGGAGAAGATGCTGGATGGAGCGGAGTACATCAGGGACATGGCCCTGCTTCCTCAAGGTACTCTGTGTCCCCGTGCATTTGGCGCTCACACCGCAGCATGCTGGGTGTTGTAGTGCGCCGGGGGACATCAGCGCTGCGGCGCCTGTGCCATGGCCTCATTCAGCTTTGCTGAAGCAGGCTCACTTATGGGAATTGGTCGCGCCGGCCGCTGGGACTGCGGCGCGGCTGGCACTTGTAGTGCGCCGGGGACTTCAGCGCGGCCTGCGCTTTTACGGCGGCCGCGCTGATAACTAGAGTCCCCGGCTTTTGCGGCCTGCTTCCGTTCGTTCCCGCCCCCAGACCTGCCAGTCAGGAGAGGGGCGGGACGCTGGCCACTTCCAGGAATCGGTCGCGCCGGCCGCTGGCAGCGGCGCGGCTGGCACTTGTGGTGCGCCGGGGACTTCAGCGCGGCCCGCGCTTTTACGGCGGCCGCGCTGATAACTAGAGTCCCCGGCTTTTGCGGCCTGCTTCCGTTCGTTCCCGCCCCCAGACCTGCCAGTCAGGAGAGGGGCGGGACGCTGACCACTTCTATGAATCGGTCGCGCCGGCCGCTGGAACTGCGGCGCGGCTGGCACTTGTGGTGCGCCGGGGACTTCAGCGCGGCCCGCGCTTTTACGGCGGCCGCGCTGTTAACTCGAGTCCCCGGCTTCTGGGCCTAGTCTCCCTTCGTTACCGCCCACAGCCCTGACAGTCAGGGTAGGGGCGTGACGCTGCATAGAGCAGAGCTGAGAGCTGGAGTATGTTTTGCATACTCCACCCCTCTCACTGTGTGCACTGTGAATCCGGATTCCCGCACTTTCTCAGGCACGCCCACGGCTTCCTTCTCTACAAGGACACCGGCAGCCATTAGTGTCAGTTTCTGTACGATACAGAGACAAGTGTGGAAGACCCTGGCATTCTGATAGTCACACAATCGCTGTAACAGGCGTTAAGCAGCACCTGTGGTGCTAACCCCACTAGTGCAGAAGTGCACTTATAGATATGCTTGTACTATATACATTGCACTGTTTGGTCGCACGTTGTATATACCCTCCTGGTTTATGCGGAGGAGTTATCAGCATATTCTCTGTGTAAAACAAAGGTGCAGAACCACATGTTTTTCTATACAGCTGGTACAGCATGTACGGCTATACGGCCGGCAGGTACATAGACTCCCATTGTATGCACTAATGGCCAGGGGATGAGGACGGTGTCTGCAGTATTTACTGACAGTTTTTCTGAGACTATGGCTATGATACTAGAAGCCTAGCAGTCCGGACATGTCTCTCACAATATGGGCACTGTTGAATCATTGATCCATGGCCCCCCTCAGTGTGAATAACTAACAGCTCCGGGAATGTCACACGCATCCCAGAGTCACGGCTCTGCACGGACGTCAGTCCCAGACAGCCTAAGTGGGCTCGCTATGAGCGGCCTCGGTTTCATCAGGGTCCTAACAGAAGGACTCGCTGTGTAATGAGGCGGAAGTAGCGGCTCAGGATTCTGATCCTGAGACCGCTCTCAATCTGGATACTCCTGATTGTGACGCCATAGTAAATAATCTTATAGCGTCCATCTATAGAATGTGGGTTATTTCTCACAGCTCCTCCAGTGGAGGAGTCAGCTTCACGTATTTTTCTGGACCACTCTGCCTTCAGAGAGGCAGTCCAGGAACACCACGCTTATCCAGATATGCGCTTCTCCAAACGGCTTAGGATACACGTTATCCCTGTCCCCTGACTTGGTCAAGGACTGGACCCAATGTCCCGAGCGGCATCCTCCAATCTCCAGGCTTGTAGCTAGATCCATAGTTGCAGTGGGAGATGGAACTGCAAACTCAAAGATGCCACTGACAGACAGATGGATCTCTGGTCGGTTGTCCTGGACTCTGCGAACCGTGCGGCGGTAGCCTCCGCTACTCCGTGTTTTTAAGCAGAGCCTGGTCTGCTCGATAAGTGAATGGAAGGCAGATTCTGCTTCCAAAAAAGGTTGCCTAACCAGTTGCCTTTTTCTGCTGACCGACTGTTTGGTGAGCGTTGGATGTAACCATCAAACAGTCCAGGGGTAAGGATTCATCCTTTCCTCAGCCCGGACACAACAAACCCCAACAGAGCAAGAGGCAGTCGGGGTTTTCGGCCTTTTCGAGGCTCGGGCAGGTCCCATTTTTCCTCGTCCAATGTGGACTCAAAAGGATCAGAGGAGCTAAGATTCTTAGCGGGCTCAGTCTCGCCCAAAAAAGCGACAGTCTGAAAACCCGCTTCCAAGGCGGCTTCCTCATGACTTGCGGCCTCGGTCGGTAGCAGGCTCTCCCGCCTTGGCGATATTTAGCTGCCATAGGTCAATGACCATTGAGTGTGAGACATTCTGTCTCACGGGTACAGGATAGAGCTCACTTCTCGTCCTCCAACTCGATTCTTCAGAATTTCTCCACCTCCCGGCCGGGCCGCTGCTCTTCTGCAAACAGGGTGCACTCTATAGGCAGAAAGAGTGATGACCCCCGTTCCTCTTCAGGAACAAGGTCACGGTTTTTACCCCAAATTCTTTGCGGTACCTATAACAACGGGCCGTTCCGTCCCGTTCTGGATCTAAAAATGCTCAGCAAGCTCGTGGACACCAGGCGGTTCCGGATGGAATCCCTCCGCCATGTCATCGCCTCAAGGTCCCAATGATATTTCCTAGCATCATTAGGCATCAAGGATGCTTATCCACACGTGCCGATTGATCCAGAGCACTAGCGTTTCTACGCTTCGTTATAGGAGACGAACACCCTCTGTTCGTAGCTCTACCTTCCGGCTAGCGACAGTCCAACTGGTCTTCGCCAAGGTCAGGGCAGCAGTAGTCACAGTCCTGCACTCTCAGGGTCACTCTGTGGTCCCGTATTTAGACGATCTACTTGTCAAGGCACTCTCTTAGGAAACATGCCAACACTGCCCGAACGTTGCGCTGGAGACTCTATAGAGTTTTGGGTGGATCATCAACTTTTTAAAGTCAGATCCGACCCCGACCCTATCGATAACATATCTAGGCATAGAGTTTCTTACTCTCTCAGCGATAGTGAAGCTGCCGCTAGACAAACGGCATTCACTACGGGCTGCAAGCTCTTCTTTAAGAACCAGTCGCACACATTGAGACGCCTCATGCACTTCCTACGTAAGATGGTAGCAATGGAGGCAGTTCCTTTCGCGCAGTTTTACTGCGTCCACTACAATGGGACATTCTCCGCCAATGGGACGAGGAGTCGACGTCCCTCAACAGAGTCGTCGTTCTTTCTCAGGCGGCCAAGGAATCTCTACGGTGGTGGCTTCTTCTCACCTCTTGGTCAAAAAGAAGGTCCTTCCTATCCCCGTCCTGGGCGATAGTTACGACAGACGCGAGTCTATCAGGGTGGGGAGCAGTTTTTCTCCACTACAGCGCTCAGGGTACGTGGACTCAGCAAGAGTCCACTCTTCAGATCAATGTTCTTGAACACAGAGCAGTGTATCTTGCCCTACAATCCTTCCAACAGCGGCTGGAAAGCAAGCATATCCGACTTCAGTCGGACAGCTCCACAGCGGTGGCATACATCAACCACCAAGGAAGAACGCGCAACCGGCAAGCCTTCCAGGAAGTCCGGCAGGTTCTGATGTGGGTGGAAGACACGGCATCCACCATATCCACAATTCACATCCCAAGTGTGGAAACTAGGAAGCTGACTTCCTAAGTCGCTGAGGTGTGGCCGAAAGAGTATGGTCGCCTCACCCGGACGGGTTTCAGGAGATCTGGCGCCGCTGACAGAGGCCGGACGTCGATCTAATGGCGTCACGGCACAACAACAATGTGCCAGCTTCGTGGCACGGTTTCACAATCATCGAGCTCTGGCGGCAAACGCCTTAGTTCAGCATTGGTCGCAGTTCCAGCTACCTTAGGTGCCACCTCTGGCATTGTTGCCCAGAGTACTGCGCTAGATCAAGACCGACTGCGGCCGCGCCATCCTCGTCGCTACAAATTGGCCGAGGATGTTGTGGTACTCGGTTCTGTGGTGCCTCACGGTAGGCTAACCGGGGGCACTACCAGACCAATCAGACTGGCTGTCTCAAGGGCCATTCTTCCATTTGAATTCTACGGCCCTCAACCGGATGGTGTGGCATTGAGTCCTGGAACCTAGTGTCGTCAGGATTACCTCAGGACGTGGTTGCCACCATGAGACAGGCTAGCATACCAACGTCCGCCAAGATTGACCACAGGACGTGGAAGATGTTCTTATCTCGGTGCTCGGCGCAGGGTGTTTCTCCCTGGCCGGTTGCATCGTCTATGTTTCCTTCCTTCCTGCAATCTAGGTAGGAAAATGGGTTGTCGCTCAGTTCCCTTTAGGGACAAGTCTCAGCGCTATCTGTATTTTTTCAGAAACGACGACTTCCTCAGGTACGCACGTTCCTACGGGGAGTTTGTCTTCTCAGCACTCCGTACAAGCGGCCGTTAGAGCCCTGAGATCTGAACAAGGTTCTAATTGCTCTCCAGATGCCGCCTTTCGAGCCTTTGAAGGATGTCTCCCTTCCCGTTTTTCACGGGAAGTGGCCTTCTAGTAACGGTCTCGTCTCTTAGGAGAGTTTCCGAGCTAGCAACGCTCTCATACAAACTCCCTTCCTGGTCCTTCACCAGGACAGGGTAGTTCTGCGTCCGGTTCCGGAATTTCTCCCTAAGGTGGTATCCCATTTTCATATCAATCAGGATATCACCTCACCTTCTTTGTGTCCTCGTCCAGTCCATCAATTTCAGAAAGATTTGCATCTGTTGGTTCTGGTGAGAGCACTCAGGTTCTACTTCCCGCATGGCGCTCCTGCGCCACCCGGATGCACTCTTTGTCCTTGTCGCTGGTCGGCGTAAACAGTCGCAAGCTTCCAGATCCACCCTTGCTCGGGGGCTCGAGGAACCAATTCTTGAAACCTACAGTTCTACTGGGCTTCTGGTTCTCTCAAGGCCGAAGGCCCATTCTACCAGAGCCGTGGGTGCATCCTGGGCATTACGGCACCAGGCTACGGCTCAGCAGGTGTGTCAGGCACCCACCTGGTCGAGTCTACTTACTTTTACCAAGCATTATCAGATGCATACCTACGCTTCGGCAGACGCCAGCCTAGGTAGATAAGTCATTCAGGCGGCGGTTGGCCACCTGTAGGAGAGGGCCGTTTGACGGCCCTATCATGAGGTATTCTTTTACCCACCCAGGGATTGCTTTTGGACATCCCAATTGTCTGGGTCTCCCAATGGAGCGACAAAGAAGAAGGGAATTTTGTTTACTTACCGTAAATTCCTTTTCTTCTAGCTCCAATTGGGAGACCCAGCACCCGCCCTGTTTTCTCGGGGTTTTTCTGTTTTTTCGGGTACACATGTTGTTCATGTGGTATGGTTCAGTTCTCCGATGTTTCCTCGGATTGAATTGGTCTTTAAACCAGTTATTGGCTTTCCTCCTTCTTGCTTTGGCACTAAAACTGGTGAGCCAGTGATCCCACTGGGGGTGTATAGCCAGAAGGGGAGGGGCCTTACACTTTTAAGTGTAATACTTTGTGTGGCCTCCAGAGGCAATAGCTATACACCCAATTGTCTGGGTCTCCCAATTGGAGCTAGAAGAAAAGGAATTTACGGTAAGTAAACAAAATTCCCTTCTTTTTCACCGTCAAATTACAACATGTTATGTTTTTGTATTACCTTATTATTAACTTAACTTGCAAAATAATATTCACCCCCAAAAAAAACAAGAACAAATAAATACTTTTCAACAAAAAACTTTTATTTTTATTACAAACATAAATTATAAATTGGTATATCTTGGGCTTGGGGTGGAGATAGTACTGGAGGGGCTGACAGGTGGGAACACACGCACAGTTGGAGTATTGAGGGTGGAAAGTGGTGTTGGTGGTGGTGGTGGGGAAGTAACAGAAGGTGAAGGTGTGGTTGAGAAACCAAGAGGGAAACCAGGAGATGGGATGGGATTTGGTAAGGATTGAGGGGTGGAGTGGAGGGATTGGGAGACAGAAGAGGTGGCGGGTGAATTAGTGGCTTGAGTTGGGGTCATGACGGGTGTGGAAGGCGAGATGTGGTAGTGGGTAGGAAGTGTAGGGGCAGATGTGGTTGGGAGCTGGTACTGGGCCGCAGGCTGGTACTGGGCAGCAGGCTGGTACTGGGCAGCAGGCTGGTACTGGGCAGCAGGCTGGTACTGGGCAGCAGGCTGGTACTGGGCAGCAGGCTGGTACTGGGCAGCAGGCTGGTACTGGGCAGCAGAGGGAGTAGGGACAATGGCTGGAGGGGGGGCAGGTGCTGGAGGAGGGGTGGGTGGAGGTGGTTGGGAGTCAACCTGCGCCAGAGCCTGCCGTGTGGCTTGCATTACATGCATCTGCTGGTCAAGAGATAGCTTTTCCATGCGCTCTAGTACGGCTTGAAAAAAACAATGATTGGGTGATTTACTTGCATCTAAATGCAGCCTGTCCAGACGCGTGCACAATTCGTGTGTATTTTTTTCCATATTGGCATTTATGAAGCTAAAAGATGCACGATTTTGTTCTGATAATAATTGAATGGCGTTCTGGAAGGCTGCATTTAGATGCAAGAACTCGGGCGCATAGCTCTTTTCCTGACCCCTATGACGCTGACGCCCAGAACCCAAAGGTGTTCTACTGAGGGCAGCAGTGTCAGAGGGGTGGGGTAGGGGAAAAGCTATCTCATCACCAGCAGCTTCAGGTAATGAAGTCTCACGGGAAGCTCCAGCGCAGGTGGATGGGACAGATGTAGATGGAAGGGAAGGTTCAGATGGGTGGGGTCTGTGCGTGTGTTCACCAGTGGCGGACTGTTCAGGGATCGCTCCTGTCGGGTTCGATGCAGGCTCCTGAGTGCTGCAGACGGTGCTGGTAAAAAGAGGAAAAACAAAATAATAATTAATTTAATTGCTATACAGTGCCACAGAAAAAAAAAAAAAAGGCAAAAAAAATCAGACATAAAATATTATACTTTGTACATATTTTGGGGAATATTTACCTTCTGCACACCATAGTTGTCCGGAGGAACGACAACGCTCTAAAGTAACGGTACTTCGATCTGCGTCCTCCGGATCCACTCGGGGCCTGCATCTCTTGATTTAACTCCTTTTTGAAGCGATCCCTGATAGACCGCCACCGCTTTTGTAGTTTGTCACCTGAAAGTGGAAAACACAAAGTGGTTAGTATACAACACATTACATCCTGCAGCATAACCTACTGAACTGTGAATACTTACGCTGTTTCTTCTGGCCACGAGAATTGAGCTCCCCCCAACCTTCTACCGCTGCGTGGCATACCTCGTCCCAGAGTCGACGGGTTACGATAGTATCAGCGTGGCGGCGGTCAGCCATGTTCCACAGCGGCTCCCTCTCTCTAACTTCATCGATGAGGAGGTCGATGTTGATAAATCCGGCCTCCTCACCGTCAGAATCGGGAGCACGCTGTGATGCCTGTTCAAAGAAAGAAAAAAGAAATTAAAAAAAAAAATAGACAAAAAATCACACTGACATGAAAAAAAAAACAAAAAAAAAAAACTTACAGTATGACCACCGCCACCTCGACGACGACCCTGGGACGGTCTTGGGGGAGCTCTATCGTGAGCCCTAGAAGTTGAAGCCTTTAGTGAATAAAAAAAAAACAACATTATTTACTTATGTGTTTGGTGTGCTGTGGTAAACAATTCCTGTATGAAACTTACACTCTGACCGCCCGCTCCGTGTATTTCTCCACCCCTTCCGTCCTCTTCTGGCAGCATCTCCTGTGATGTTTCGGCCACCTGTGTAAATGTCGTTTATTTAAAAAATTTTTTTGTTTTTTTTAAAAAAAAAAAAAAAAAAAATACCTCAGTTTGTGAACCGAAGGGCGGGCTACCAGAAGACGACATATTTTATTACAGGCCACGCACACCAACTTGATGGGCCAAACTTTTCCGTCAACACTGCACCTGCAAAAAAAGAAAAAAAAATGTCTAAGTACATGTACGCAGCTCACAGCAGTGATCTGTGGACAGTACTGTGGACATACCTCTTCCCTGGAGCACTGGACTGGAGGACAGCAGAAGTTGAAGTCAGGAACCAACGGCAGGAAGTGTGTAGAATGTGCTGGATCCTTTTATAAGTTTTGTGATGATGAAAAAAAAAATTTGCGCATGCTCTGTTTACCAAACCGGATGCGGTCACCGCATCCGGTTTAAACCGCATTGCGCCGGATCCGGCATGCATAGACACCCATTGTATACAATGCCGTATTGCGCCGGATCCGGCAGAATGCGGTTATTTTAAGGGGACAAAAAACGTTACATGATACGTTCTATCCGGCCGCCGCATTCAATTATTTTGCCGCATCCGGAAAAAAACGGATGCAACGCAAAGCCATCCGGTACAATCCGGCAACAATGCAAGTCTATGGGGAAAAAACGGATGCGGTACCGGATCCGTTTTACCCGTTTTTTTCCGGATTGAACCTGATGGCAAAAAACTGATGTGTGAAAGTAGCCTTAGGGAGGTTTCTTTGTCTCGTTTTTCACAGAAAGTGGTCTTTCTAGTGGCTAACTTCCCTCAGGAGAGTCTCTGATTTGGCTGAGCTCTCTTCGGAGTCACCTTTTTTGGTTTTTTATCAAGACAAGGTGGTTCTCCGTCCGACTCCGGATTTTCTCCCTAAGGTGGTTTCTCCTTTCCACCTTAACCAGGACATTTCCCTGCCTTCCTTTTGTCCGGCTCCTGTTCATCGCTTTGAAAAAGCGTTGCATACTCTGGATCTGGTGCGGGCGCTCCAGATCTATGTGTCTCGCACCGCTGTTCTTAGGCGGTGCACCTCTCTTGTTGTGCTAACCACAGGTCGGCGGAAGGGCCTCTCTGCTTCTAAGCCGACCTTAGCTCGTTGGATTAGGTCGGCCATATCCGATGCCTACCAGTGTACTCTGGTGCGTCCCCCGCCGGGGATCAAGGCACACTCGACCAGAGCTGTTGGTGCCTCTTGGGCTTTCAGGCACCAGGCTACGGCTCAGCAGGTCTGTCAGGCTGCCACTTGGTCTAGTCTGCATACCTTTTCAAAGCACTACCAAGTGCATGCTCATGCTTCGGCAGATGCGAGCTTGGGCAGACGCATCCTTCAGGCGGCTGTCGCCCATTTGTGAAGTTAGGCTCCGCCTACTTCTCAGTTTTCTGTTTATTCCCACCCATGGACAGCTTTGGAACGTCCCATGGTCTGGGTCTCCCATAGGAACGATAAAGAAAAAGAGAATTTTGTTTACTTACCGTAAATTCTTTTTCTTATAGTTCCGTATTGGGAGACCCAGACATTGGGTGTATAGCTTCTGCCTCCGATGTCTGGGTCTCTTAATACGGAACTATAAGAAAAAGAATTTACGGTAAGTAAACAAAATTCTCTTTTTCTCCTTATTTATATTTCATGGCAGTAATGCGGATTCCACTCTCATTTTTCCATTTTTTGCATGTAGCGATTGTATTTTTCAGGCCAGTATTCACACAGCAGTTTCTGCTATTACATGTATTCCCCTTGCATGGTTACTGCTGTGCATACTTTCTCTCCATATAGTGATATATCTTTTTTTTTTTTTAGGTTTTTGCACCCAGTTCAGACTTAGAATGGTGTTCCAAACGTTATTTCTTTATTCCCTCTTTCTGAAACTAAATATCTCCAAAACTGAACTTCTTGTGTTTCCTCCCTTCAGTAACCTACTTATATCTGATGTTGCTATTGCCTTGGGTAGTTCAACCATCTTATCACTTATCACTCCTATTTATTCTTGTTTGAACTACTGATTGCTCTCGCTCTAAAGGCCCCGTCTCCCTAAGCAACATCGCTAGCAACATCGCTGCTGAGTCACGGTTTTTGTGACGTAGCAGCGATCTTGCTAGCGATGTTGCTGTGTGTTACATCCAGCAACAACCTGGCCCCTGCTGTGAGGTCGCCGGTTGTTGCTGAATGTCCTGGACCATTTTTTAGTTGTTGCTCTCCCGCTGTGAAGCGCACATCGCTGTGTGTGACAGCGACAGAGCAACAACTGAATGTGCAAGGAGCCGGGAGCCGGCTTCTGCGGACACTGGTAACCAATGTAAATATCAGGTAACCAAGAAGCCCTTTGCTTGGTTACCCGATATTTACCTTAGTTACTAGCGTCCGCCGCTCTCAGGCTGTCAGTTCTGGCTCCCTGCACACATAGCCAGAGTACACATCGCGTAAATAAGCAAAGCGGTTTGCTTATTAACCTGATGTGTACTCCGGCTACGAGTTCAGGGAGCCAGCGCTAAGCGGTGTGCGCTGGTAATCACGGTAAATATCGGGTAACCAAGCGAAGTGCTTTGCTTGGTTAACCGATATTTACCTTAGTTACCAAGCGCAGCATCGCTTCCACGCGTCGCTGGGGGCTGGTCGCTGGTGAGATCTGCCTGATTGACAGCTCACCAGCGACCATGTAGCGACGCACCAGCGATCCTGACCAGGTCATATCGCAGGTGGGATCGCTGGAGCGTCGCTAAAGTGTGACGGTACCCTAACCAAACTCTCCTCTCCAATCCTTCCTGAATGCAGCAGTCAGGGTCATATTTTTGTCCAGCTGCTTCACCAATGCCTCCATTTTGTGCCAGTCATTGCACTGGTTACCCATTCGCTAAGGAGTACAATATAAACTTCTCTCTCATCCAGAAAGCTCCCCACATTTTTGCACCACCCTACATCTCTGTCTGTCACCCTACCTAACAACCTCCATGATCTGATCATCGCACCTCAGTCTCCAAGACTTCTCTCGAGCTGCACCAGTTTTCTGGAATTCCCAACCCCGGACAATCCGACTAATACCTAGCCCCACATTTAAGCGTCCTGTGAACACATCTCTTTAGAGAAGCTTATCACCTCAACTAATTTAACTCTCCCCTGTTCCCTCCTCCTATATGTTAATCACAATCCGCTCCCTCCTATTAATCTGACTCCACATCCTCCATGCACCCAATAGCGCCTGGTAGCTGCACTTAGACAGATATTGGCTGATGTTTGGATCATTCAGCGTTTTCATGAAAACCTCCTATTTTTTTCTAACGACGGCCAGACCATACATAGCCACCACTTTTTGCCTTTTGTCTCCCTCCTCCACCCTTCCGCCTGATGCCCACATATACCGGTGCTTCGTTAGCGCAGGCTTCTGACATGAGCACAATCAGTAGGACCTTACTGTTATTGCTCCTCATAACAGTAGTTGCTGTTTTAACTGCTGAGCCCCTTGTTCTTTATTCTGTCCTTTAATAGGATTATTGATAACATGCCGGTGACCTGGTGTTACGATGTGGAGGATAACCAGAAATACTGCAGCCCCGGATTTCCAATCGGATGTGCAGTCACCTTCGATGGCAGAGTGAAAGATGCCTGCGTTATCAATGTAAGCTGTATAATGTATAGGACCTGATGTATATAGTGACGATAGATAATTCCTATACTAAGAAATCTGTTAGAAGAGCCAATAGAAAGGTAAACTCCTCACTGCCCAATAATAATAATTAATAATAATTTTATTCATTTATATATAGCGCTATTAATTCCACAGCGCTTTACATACATTGGCAACACTGTCTTCATTGGGGCTCACAATCTAGAGTCCCTATCAGTATGTCTTCGGAGTGTGGGAGGAAACCCACGCAAACACAGGGAGAACATACAAACTCCTTGCAGATGGTGTCCGTGGTGGGATTTGAACCCAGGACCCCAGCGCTGCAAGACTGCACTGCTAACCACTGAGCCATCATACAGTGCTAACCACTGAGCCACCGTGCCGCCCATGTGTCAGAATCTCGGGACTCCCTGGGAATGGCAGGAGGTAAGGAGATTCGCAGAGCACTGACCTTTGGGGACAGACCAGAGTCCTGCAAATCCATTCTTACTTCTGGTCACAATCTGATGATTAAGTGGCGCTCATTTAGAAATTTATTTTATCTTGTCAGATGCGATTTCTATATTAAAAAGAGGTTCTGCATCAGCTGCAATGTGTATTACCCTGACCTGTGCCCAACCTGTTGCAAATCATAGAATTACTCAACTCCGATGCTCTAGATCTTGCAACGTCTGCATAGATGAGGGTTTTTTTTTTGCATTTCAGCTTAACCCCTTATGACAAAAATAAAGAGATTAGGACCCTGCTTCACCTTCTAGAGTGCTCGGGAGAAAAAACAGTCAATAACCGGAAGAGCACTCCGGCACACTACCCCAATAATTGTCAAGACAGAAGTTCTGAATCAGAAAGGTTCTTTATTACATGAAAGTCCAAAACCAGAAAAAGTCCAAACAGAAACGTTTCGATCAATTAGGTCTTCATCAAAGGACTATGTGTGTGTGAGACCGGAAGCGGTGAGCTAAAAGGCGGAGGCGCAACACAATGAGTCCCTAAGGGATTGGTATCCAGAAGATGTCAGAGTTCAATTAGACCTGAATCACATGTGTCAATGTATAGCGCTATGTGAGTCCTCACCTAGGGAGAGATTGCCAACATATATCCTCTGTGTCAAATTGTAGTAAATGGTCATAAGGACAAAGAGGCTTATCTGCAGATACCTATATCAAAGTTAGTGGTGTATAACCGTGGAAGTACCCAGGTAGGTGATCTGTGTTATGTCAGGCGGTTCGCAGAGGAGCGAGCATCCACTTTGTGAGGACAATGTATATACAGTTAGGTCCAGAAATATTTGGACAGTGACACAAGTTTTGTTATTTTAGCTGTTTACAAAACATGTTCAGAAATACAATTATATATATAATATGGGCTGAAAGTGCACACTCCCAGCTGCAATATGAGAGTTTTCACATCCAAATCGGAGAAAGGGTTTAGGAATCATAGCTCTGTAATGCATAGCCTCCTCTTTTTCAAGGGACCAAAAGTAATTGGACAAGGGACTCTAAGGGCTGCAATTAACTCTGAAGGCGTCTCCCTCGTTAACCTGTAATCAATGAAGTAGTTAAAAGGTCTGGGGTTGATTACAGGTGTGTGGTTTTGCATTTGGAAGCTGTTGCTGTGACCAGACAACATGCGGTCTAAGGAACTCTCAATTGAGGTGAAGCAGAACATCCTGAGGCTGAAAAAAAAGAAAAAATCCATCAGAGAGATAGCAGACATGCTTGGAGTAGCAAAATCAACAGTCGGGTACATTCTGAGAAAAAAGGAATTGACTGGTGAGCTTGGGAACTCAAAAAGGCCTGGGCGTCCACGGATGACAACAGTGGTGGATGATCGCCGCATACTTTCTTTGGTGAAGAAGAACCCATTCACAACATCAACTGAAGTCCAGAACACTCTCAGTGAAGTAGGTGTATCTGTCTCTAAGTCAACAGTAAAGAGAAGACTCCATGAAAGTAAATACAAAGGGTTCACATCTAGATGCAAACCATTCATCAATTCCAAAAATAGACAGGCCAGAGTTAAATTTGCTGAAAAACACCTCATGAAACCAGCTCAGTTCTGGAAAAGTATTCTATGGACAGATGAGACAAAGATCAACCTGTACCAGAATGATGGGAAGAAAAAAGTTTGGAGAAGAAAGGGAACGGCACATGATCCAAGGCACACCACATCCTCTGTAAAACATGGTGGAGGCAACGTGATGGCATGGGCATGTATGGCTTTCAATGGCACTGGGTCACTTGTGTTTATTGATGACATAACAGCAGACAAGAGTAGCCGGATGAATTCTGAAGTGTACCGGGATATACTTTCAGCCCAGATTCAGCCAAATGCAGCAAAGTTGATCGGACGGCGCTTCATAGTACAGATGGACAATGACCCCAAGCATACAGCCAAAGCTACCCAGGAGTTCATGAGTGCAAAAAAGTGGAACATTCTGCAATGGCCAAGTCAATCACCAGATCTTAACCCAATTGAGCATGCATTTCACTTGCTCAAATCCAGACTTAAGACGGAAAGACCCACAAACAAGCAAGACCTGAAGGCTGCGGCTGTAAAGGCCTGGCAAAGCATTAAGAAGGAGGAAACCCAGCGTTTGGTGATGTCCATGGGTTCCAGACTTAAGGCAGTGATTGCCTCCAAAGGATTCGCAACAAAATATTGAAAATAAAAATATTTTGTTTGGGTTTGGTTTATTTGTCCAATTACTTTTGATCTCCTAAAATGTGGAGTGTTTGTAAAGAAATGTGTACAATTCCTACAATTTCTATCAGATATTTCTTTGTCGCTCCATTGGGAGACCCAGACAATTGGGGTGTATAGCTTCTGCCTCCGGAGGCCACACAAAGTATTACACTTAAAAGTGTAAAGCCCCTCCCCTTCTGCATATACACCCCCCGTGCATCACGGGCTCCTCAGTTTTTATGCTTTGTGCGAAGGAGGCACACATGCACGCATAGCTCCACATCTTAGTCAGCAGCAGCTGCTGACTATGTCGGATGGAAGAAAAGAGGGCCCATAACAGGGCCCCCAGCATGCTCCCTTCTCACCCCACTCTTGTCGGCGGTGTTGTTAAGGTTGAGGTACCCATTGCGGGTACAGAGGCTGGAGCCCACATGCTGTTTTCCTTCCCCATCCCTTAAGGGCTCTGGGTGAAGTGGGATCCTAATCGGTCTCCAGGCACATGAGACCGTGCTCCCTCCGCAGCCCCTGGGGAATCTGCTGACAGGAGCCGAGTATCGACAGGGACAAGGCCCTGCTACTGTGAGGTACTCTGTGTCCCCGTGGGGACCGCGCATAGAGCGCTGATGCCACACACACTGCAGCACTGCTGGGTGTGTTAGTGCGCCGGGGACTAATGCCACTGACAGCCGCGCCGGTCGCGCTGTGAGGTACTCTGTGTCCCCGTGGGAACCGCGCATGGAGCGCTGGTGGCCATATACACTTCAGCACTGCTGGGTGTGTTTGTGCGCCGGGGACTACCGCGCCGACCGCGCTTATATGCCGGCCGCGCTTATTACTTTAGTCCCCGGCTTTTGCGGCCTAGTATCGCATATTCCCGCCCCCAGGCCTGCCAGTCAGGGGAAGGGCTGGACGCTGCACAGGACGTTAGTGCTGAGGGTTGGGGCATACTTGTATCCTCCTCCCCCCTCATACAGCACACTGGTTCCAGATTCCCGCACTTTCTAGGGCACGCCCACGGCCCCCTCCTCTCCACAGAACGCCGGCAGCCATTCCTGTCAGCACTTCTAACGCTGGAGAGGAGAGACAACAGGCTCTGGGAGGCCCATGCAGGGATTCTGGTGATCACACAACCGCTTTGAGCGGTCGGTAAGCAGCACCTGAGGTGCTGGCCCCACTGAGTACAGAAGTGTACATATATATATATATATATGCTTATATGCTATACATTTACACTGTACTGTCGCACTGTTGATTTTTGGCTATATACCCTCCTGGATTGTACTCAGAGGAGACAACAGCATGTCGTCTGCAAATAGCAAGGGTGCCAAAGCACAGGCTTACTTTGCAACCTGTACCTCATGTGCGGCTATACTACCGGCTGGTTCCACGGACCCTCATTGTGTGCAATGCTCGGCCCCTGTGGCACTTACTCAGCCGGAGCCTCTGCTACTGGTGGCCCAGGTAGAACCACCTGCTACCACTGTCCAGGTGACAGGGACGGAGTTTGCAGTGTTTGCTGACAAACTGTCTGAGACTATGGATAAATGGTCTGCTAGGATACTAGAAGCCTTACAGTCCAGACCGGTGATTCAGGCCCCGGGCATTGTTCAATCATTGACCCCAGGCCCCCCTCAATTGGAGCTGCAGAGTGCTCCTGGGATGACCCATGGGTCCCAGGGTGAGGTCTCTGACATGGACCGCAGTCCCAGGCCGCCTAAGCGGGGGCGCTGGGAAATTCCCTCGACTTCATCACACTGTTCAGGGTCTCAGCAGGAAGACTCTCTGGATGATGAAGCGGAGTTAGCAGATCAGGATTCTGATCCTGAGACCGCGCTTAACCTGGATACACCTGATGGTGACGCCATAGTGAATGACCTTATAGCAACCATCAATCAGGTGTTGGATATTTCTCCACCAGCTCCTACAATTGAGGAGTCAGCCTCTCAGCAGGAGAAATTCCGTTTCAGGTCTCCCAAGCGTCCATTGAGTATGTTTCTGGATCACTCTGACTTCAGAGAGGCAGTCCAGAAACACCGAGCTTGTCCAGATAAGCGTTTTTCCAAGCGCCTTAAGGATACACGTTATCCCTTCCCCCCCTGACGTTGTCAAGGGCTGGGCTCAGTGTCCTAAGGTGGATCCTCCTGTCTCCAGACTGGCGGCTAGATCCATAGTTGCAGTGGAAGATGGGGCTTCACTCAAAGATGCCACTGACAGACAGATGGAGCTCTGGTTGAAATCCATCTATGAAGCTATCGGCGCGTCTTTTGCTCCAGCATTCGCAGCCGTATGGGCACTCCAAGCTATCTCAGCTTGTCATGCGCAGATTAATGCAGTCACACGTACATCTGCTCCGCAAGTGGTGTCCTTAACCTCTCAGGCGTCGGCGTTTGCGTCCTACGCCATTAATGCGGTCCTGGACTCTACGAGCCGTACAGCGGTAGCATCCGCCAATTCGGTGGCAGTCCGCAGGGCCATGTGGTTACGTGAATGGAAGGCAGACTCCGCTTCCAAAAAGTTCTTAACCGGTTTGCCATTTTCTGGCGACCGCCTGTTTGGTGAACGATTGGATGAAATCATTAAACAATCCAAGGGAAAGGACTCTTCCTTACCCCAGTCCAAACTAAACAGACCTCAACCACGGAAGGTACAATCGAGGTTTCGGTCCTTTCGGCCCACGGGAAGGTCTCAGTTCTCCTCGTCCAAAAGGCCTCAAAAGGATCAGAGGAACTCCGATGCATGGCGGTCTAAGTCACGTCCTAAAAAGACCGCCGGAGGAACCGCTCCCAAGGCGGCCTCCTCATGACTTTTGGCCTCCTCACACCGCATCCTCGGTCGGTGGCAGGCTTTCCCGCTTTTGCGACGCCTGGCTGCCACAGGTAAAAGACCGATGGGTGAGAGACATTCTATCCCACGGTTACAGGATAGAGCTCAGCTCTCGCCCTCCGACTCGTTTTTTCAGAACATCCCCGCCCCCCGAGAGAGCCGATGCTCTTCTTCAGGCGGTGTGCACTCTGAAGGCGGAAGGGGTGGTGATCCCTGTGCCTCTTCAGCAACAGGGTCACGGTTTTTACTCCAACTTGTTTGTGGTACCGAAAAAGGACGGATCCTTCCTTCCTGTTCTGGACCTAAAACTGCTCAACAAACACGTAAAAACCAGGCGGTTCCGGATGGAATCGCTCCGCTCCGTCATCGCTTCAATGTCCAAAGGAGATTTCCTAGCATCAATCGACATCAAAGATGCTTATCTCCACGTACCAATTGCACCAGAGCATCAGCGCTTCCTGCGTTTCGCCATAGGAGACGAACATCTTCAGTTCGTGGCACTACCTTTCGGCCTGGCGACAGCCCCACGGGTCTTCACCAAGGTCATGGCAGCAGTGGTAGCAGTCCTGCACTCTCAGGGACACTCAGTGATCCCTTACTTAGACGATCTGCTTGTCAAGGCACCCACTCAAGTGGCATGCCAACACAGCCTGAACATTGCTCTGGAGACTCTCCAGAGTTTCGGGTGGATCATCAATTTTCCAAAGTCAAATCTGACACCGGCCCAATCTCTGACATATCTTGGCATGGAGTTTCATACTCTTCCAGCGATAGTGAAGCTTCCGCTGGACAAACAGCGTTCACTACAGACAGGGGTGCGATCTCTCCTTCAAGGCCAGTTACACCCTCTGAGGCGCCTCATGCACTTCCTAGGGAAGATGGTAGCAGCAATGGAGGCAGTTCCTTTTGCGCAGTTTCATCTGCGTCCTCTTCAATGGGACATTCTCCGAAAATGGGACAGGAAGTCGACGTCCCTCGACAGGAAAGTCTCCCTTTCACGGGCAGCCAAGGCTTCCCTTCAGTGGTGGCTTCTCCCCACTTCTCTGTCGGGGGGGAAATCCTTCCTTCCCCCATCATGGGCTGTGGTCACGACGGACGCGAGCCTGTCAGGGTGGGGAGCGGTCTTTCTCCACCACAGGGCTCAGGGAACCTGGACTCCGACAGAGTCCTCCCTTCAGATCAATGTTCTGGAGATAAGGGCAGTGTATCTTGCCCTAAAGGCGTTCCAGCCGTGGCTGGAAGGCCAGCAAATCCGAATTCAGTCGGACAACTCCACAGCGGTGGCATACATCAACCACCAAGGGGGAACACGCAGTCGGCAAGCCTTCCAGGAAGTCCGGCGGATTCTTATGTGGGTGGAAGCCACGGCCTCCACCATATCCGCAGTTCACATCCCGGGCGTAGAGAACTGGGAAGCAGACTTTCTCAGTCGCCAGGGCATGGACGCAGGGGAATGGTCCCTTCACCCGGACGTGTTTCAGGAGATCTGTTGCCGCTGGGGGATGCCGGACGTCGACCTAATGGCGTCACGGCACAACAACAAGGTCCCAACATTCATGGCACGGTCTCAAGATCACAGAGCTCTGGCGGCAGACGCCTTAGTTCAGGATTGGTCGCAGTTTCAGCTCCCTTATGTGTTTCCTCCTCTGGCACTGTTGCCCAGAGTGTTACGCAAGATCAGGTCCGACTGTCGCCGCGCCATCCTCGTCGCGCCAGACTGGCCGAGGAGGTCGTGGTACCCAGATCTGTGGCATCTCACGGTGGGTCAACCGTGGCCACTACCAGACCGACCAGACTTGCTGTCTCAAGGGCCGTTTTTCCATCTGAATTCTGCGGCCCTCAACCTGACTGTGTGGCCATTGAGTCCTGGATCCTAGCGTCTTCAGGATTATCTCAAGAGGTCATTGCCACTATGAGACAGGCTAGGAAACAAACGTCCGCCAAGATCTACCACAGGACGTGGAGGATATTCCTATCTTGGTGCTCGGATCAGGGTTTTTCTCCCTGGCCATTTGCCTTGCCCACTTTTCTTTCCTTCCTTCAATCAGGATTGGAAAAAGGGTTGTCGCTCGGCTCTCTTAAGGGACAAGTCTCAGCGCTCTCTGTGTTTTTTCAGAAGCGCCTGGCCAGACTTCCACAGGTACGCACGTTCCTGCAGGGGGTTTGTCACATAGTCCCTCCTTACAAGCGGCCGTTAGAACCCTGGGATCTGAACAGGGTACTGATGGCTCTTCAGAAACCACCTTTCGAGCCAATGAAGGATATTTCTCTTTCACTCCTTTCACAGAAAGTGGTTTTCCTAGTAGCAGTCACATCACTTCGGAGAGTGTCTGAGCTAGCAGCGCTGTCATGCAAAGCCCCTTTCCTGGTGTTTCACCAGGACAAGGTGGTTCTGCGTCCGGTTCCGGAATTTCTACCTAAGGTGGTATCCCCCTTTCATCTCAATCAGGATATCTCCTTACCCTCTTTTTGTCCTCATCCAGTTCACCAGTGTGAAAAGGATCTGCTCTTGTTAGATCTGGTGAGAGCACTCAGACTCTACATTTCTCGTACGGCGCCCCTGCGCCGTTCGGATGCACTCTTTGTCCTTGTCGCTGGCCAGCGTAAAGGGTCACAGGCTTCGAAATCAACCCTGGCTCGGTGGATCAAGGAACCAATTCTCGAAGCTTATCGATCTTCTGGGCTTCCGGTTCCCTCTGGGCTGAAAGCCCATTCTACCAGAGCCGTGGGTGCGTCCTGGGCTTTGCGGCACCAGGCTACGGCTCAGCAGGTGTGTCAGGCGGCTACCTGGTCGAGCCTGCACACTTTCACGAAACACTATCAGGTGCATACCTATGCTTCGGCGGATGCCAGCCTAGGTAGGCAAGTCCTTCAGGCGGCGGTTGCCCACCTGTAGGAAAGGGCCGTGGTACGGCTCTATTACGAGGTATTATTTTACCCACCCAGGGACTGCTTTTGGACGTCCCAATTGTCTGGGTCTCCCAATGGAGCGACAAAGAAGAAGGGAATTTTGTTTACTTACCGTAAATTCCTTTTCTTCTAGCTCCAATTGGGAGACCCAGCACCCGCCCCTGTTCCCTTCGGGCTGTTGTTCTTTGTGTACACATGTTGTTCATGTTGAATGGTTTCAGTTCTCCGAAATTCCTTCGGATTGAATTTACTTTAAACCAATTTATAACTTTTACTCCTTCTTGCTTTTGCACCAAAACTGAGGAGCCCGTGATGCACGGGGGGTGTATAGGCAGAAGGGAAGGGGCTTTACACTTTTAAGTGTAATACTTTGTGTGGCCTCCGGAGGCAGAAGCTATACACCCAATTGTCTGGGTCTCCCAATTGGAGCTAGAAGAAAAGGAATTTACGGTAAGTAAACAAAATTCCCTTCTTTTGTTCAAACCTTCAAATTAAACGTTACAATCTGCACTTGAATTCTGTTGTAGAGGTTTCATTTCAAATCCAATGTGGTGGCATGCAGAGCCCAACTCGCGAAAATTGTGTCACTGTCCAAATATTTCTTGACCTAACTGTAGATCCGTGCAAGGATGCACATTTGGGAGCCGGTCTGTTTATCACACGCAGGATTCTGCCATTTACCCGTTACGGGTGTTCCTTCTCAGTACCTCACAGTGTCTTTAATAAGACCTCCACCTGGACCCTACTCCAAACATGCATCCTTGCACGGATCTATATACATCCTGTTTCACACACAGTCCTTTGATGAAGACCTAATTGGTCGAAACGGTTCTGTTTGGACTTTTTTTCTGGTTTTGGACTTTCATGTAATAAAGAACCTTTTTGATTCAAAACTTCTGTCTTGAGAATTATTGGGGTAGTGTGCCGGAATTCTCTTCCTGTTATTAACCCCTTATGACTTCTGCCATAGATGTGGGGGTGGGGTGCACAGTATGTATGCTCAACACACTGCAGGTGCCAGTTGTGCTGTACTGCTGGCACCCCACTGTGATTGCAGCTTTTTGCCCGCTCTCTGATTGCAAGTTGTCAATGGTACGATCTAGTGAAGGCTCCTGTTACTGTATCTTCCATGTTAATACCACTATGAAACTATTTCACAAATGGTAAAATGACAGTACACAACAATGCAGACGTATTCCAGTGTATTGTACAAATAAAAATGTAAGAAAAATAATAGTGTATATTTATTAATATGGCATCACCATAACTGTACAGGTCTGTGGAACAAATTCATCAGGTCATTTGTATCACAAACTAGACGACATAAAAACGCACCCAAAAAGCATTGGTGAAATAGATAAGGTGTTTTCCATTATGTGGTAAAATAGGGTCCCAAAAATACACCTCCTCATTGGAAGGCTTGGAGGAAAAAATGGCTGCGTCTTCATGGGTATAAAGGATTCCAGAATTTTTTTTTTTTTCTTCCCCAGTGGTACAGATTCCTATGAGAATTTTTTTAATCCTATCAGAAAATATTTGCGCCCCCCCCCCCTTCCCACTTATGAGCCATTTCTTCCCACTGTCTCCTCATCATCCACTTAGAAAAGAAAGCAAAAATCTATGTTGCGCAAAACAAGACCGCCTGCCAACACTGTGAGGTGTCAGGTTACATCTATTATGCAGAGGGAGACTCACACATTATGCTGAGGTTTCTGACAAGTCCTTGACCTCCCCCCAGAGCTGGACTCACATCTGCACTGCTGAGTACTGCTGTTTATTCCCCCCACCCTGCTGCACGTCTTTTGTCTCTGCTTTTTTTTTTCTTTCCCCACTTTCATGTCATAATGGTTTGTTTTCTTTTTTTCTTCCTGCAGTCTGAATTTAACAAGAGAGATACCTTTTACCTATTCAATCACGTCGATGTAATAATCACTTACCACAGTGGAAAAGAAGAGAATTGGGACGGTGCTCGACTGGTCACAGCAAGACTTGAACCTAAAAGGTAACGTTTTTTTTCCTTTTTGTTTTTTTTTTTGGGCTTTGCCAGCCGTTCGGGCCTTGTGGTGAAGCTAACTGGCCAAGCCGGTTAATATTTTTCCTTCTTGTTCAAGAGTAACCAGTCTAGAACTAACTAATCTAAAGAAACACACACACACACACACACACACACACACACACACACACACACACACACACACACACACACACCAAAATCTGTGTAATCAACCGACCGTTTGTTTTGGGGCCTCCAGACTCTCCCAACAGATGAGATTGGTGAAGAGAAGGATCTGCCCTGTTGAATGTTATTGCCGCTCCTCCTCTTCTTTGTGACATTAAGCTGCTGTCAGGATGGTCAGTGACTCCATCAGAGTGCTCAGCTGAGAGTCCAGCCGACAGCCATCTCTCCAGTTCTCCCCATACACTTGGCCAAGTACTCCTGCGCTACTGAGGACCACTGTCATACTCCTCTGGCAGCAGCTCATCTTCCCTGTGGACAAAAGGTTTGGCCATTAACACTAGAAGACCCAGAAATTTCGAGCTTCCTGGGTTCCAAAGGTAGAAATATTGAATGACCCCTCTCTGGCACTTCCAGTGTTAAAAACTCATCAGTCCGGATCCTTCTCAGTTTACAACTGCCAGGGAACAGCTGAAATGCCCCATGCACATCAGATGGCTTGGCCAACTTTCGGCTAAGGTCAGACGAGCATTTAGCATCCGATGCGAGATGCTAATGACTGACTCCCGCTCTGCTGCGAGTGTGCTCAAAGTCTCATTATACTGTGATTCGATACTGCAATCAGATCACACCTGCGGAGGAGAGGGAAGGATTAATCTCTCAATCGCCTCCATTACCAACTGATGCAATTACCTCATTGCACTTGTGTAATGCGAATGCAGTGCATAGACTTGTATGGATGCAAGTGAAAACTGATCGGATTCCACCTGCAGCATGCTGCAATTATTTTCTCAGCCTGATTAGGGCTGAAAAAAAATTGCACGAGACCGGCCCCATAAGCGTAACATGGGTCCGAGCAGAATGCGTTTTTTTTTTTTTCTCTCAATCGCACTCCACTCGGACAGTTTAACTTGCTGTGTGTCCTAGGCCTAATGTCTTGAGCCAGACTTGGCAAATAAGGTAAGTCAGGCTCTACCACTCAGTAGGTAGGTGCTATTGAGATAAACAAATATAGTACAATAATAACCTCAGCACACAAACAAGAGAAGATCTGAGAATTTGAATTTGTTTTTAATTTGATAAACTGCAAAAGGTGCACAAAAGGTATAGCAAACCCGACATTTCGGCTTTACAAGCCTTTCTCGACATTTTGCGTGGAGATAAAGAGGAGATACGAGTCACAGGCGAACCGCCAAGCAAATTAATTTCAGAGGTGCCACATTTTTGCAGTACAAAAGGTTCAACCAGGGATCATGGAGTACAGTTTTGGGCAAATGGTGCCACTGCTGGTGAGAGCCTGGGGAGGAGGAGACGTCCTGGTGAGGCAGTGGTGGCAATGGAGATAGTGGCGTCACGTCATTGAGCCAGACATGAGGGGGCTTTGTACGCAACAACATTGCTAACGAGATGTCGTTGGTGTAACGGAATTCGTGACACACATCCGGCCTCGTTGGCGGCGGCGTTGCGTGTGAAACGCAGGAATGACCATTAACTATCAAATATACTCACCATATCGTTGACACGTCGTTCTAATCTCAAATATCGTTGCTGCAGGTACGATGTTCGTTCGTTCCTGCGCCAGCACACATCGGTACGTGTGACACCACAGGAACGACAAACACCGTACCTGCTGCCGCCGCCAATGAGGGAGGAAGGTGGTGGGCGGGATGTTACGCCCACTCATCTCCGCTTCAATTGGGCGGCCGCTTAGTGACGCTGCACGAACCGCCCCCTTACGTAGCCTAATATTGAGGCCTTATGCACATTAGATGACAATTGGCCGAGCCGTCGGTTTTACATGGTCACCTCCTACTTTTTCCCTAACACATGGTGTCAGGGAAGAGAAGGATCAGGGTAAATGAAGACGCCGTACTTTCCTATCCCATCCCCCCACTGGCACTCCACAGATCCCACCCAATCTGTTTCCATTCTGCAGTGATGATGTGCCAAGCACCTGACCCATGCAGCCAGTCACAGGCCTCGGTGGTGTACAGCAATCAGACCAGTGATTGACTGCAGCGGTAACATGGGTAGATGACATGGCTTTACTGCAGTAAACTGTTTCGCAGTGGAGCAGCACAGCTGGAGAAGAGGGACAATGTATCACCATCTATTATTTTTATCATATTCTCACCTGAAATCCTCTTAAAGGGATACAGCACTACTTTGTCACTGTTCAGAGATGTAGCAATATTTGCTCCCTGAATAAAACACTTAAAATGGATTTTCTGTGATTGGTGTAATCTTACATGGAGTATTTTGGACCCGCTCTGCCAATCCCACCTCCCCCCAAAAAACAGACCTATTTATACGAAGCATAGGCTTATAGGACACTTGTTACCTTTTTAAAATTTCACCCTTGGTGTAAAGATCTGTGCCACCATTGCGCAAAAAATGCTCTTTATTCTTATATGCTAATTGGGCGCTCGGTGCATGCTTTGCATATGTGAGCGGGTGTGGTGCACCGTTCCGCCCCTGAATTTGGATGCCCAGTCTCCTTTTGTCTCTTGATTCACAGCATTATCTCACCCAGAGCAATCATGGGTTGAGAGTAATTATGTTGGCAATCGTGTCTGTGAGCGGTGCTATTGCAGTCTGCTCTTCCCCATTGCTTGACCCCCGGGCTCAGTGACCTCAGGGATCCGGTGATGTCATGTCAAATTTCTGATCACGTGACATCACCGCGGCTGGCCCAAGTCTTCCAGAGTCAATAGACTGGGCGATGTTTCACTGCTCATCACAGCCCAGTCTCTCTCTGCTGTGCGAGAGGAGGGACATGATGGGCTGTGACGCTGGGCTGTGCTGAGCCGTGAAACACCGCCCACAGCCAATCACTCACAGAGACTGCGGCTTGATGCGGTGATGTCAGGTCAGCAGGAAGTTGACGTGACCTCACCGGATCCCCAAGGTGACTGGAGCCCGGGGGTCAGGCGATGGGGAACAGCGGTCCACAATAGCTCCATTTACAGGCACTATTGCCAACATAAGGTATTTGAGAGAAACATGTTTCTCAACATATCGATCTAGCAAATTAAATAATATATATATATATATATGTATATGTGTGTATGTATGTGAACCAGCCCTTTAATGATCAGAGAAGCAGACATGAGCTTCCTCCTAAAACTGCACTCGCTCTGGGCCAGCCAGTGCCACAAGTCACCATATAGGGATACAGGAGTATCCAACATCGGGGCAGAATAGTTCATCCAAGTCACTCCGCTACGCCAGCGGTGCTCCAAGCACCATAGCGAACATATAGCCAATATATAGGAATATGGTGCTTTTTGCGTCAGTGAGGGACTAGTTTCTACATTATAGGGTTTGTGTCCTTTATCACTATGCACTTAGTTTTAAATTGTTTGTCAATGATGGACTCCCTTTAAGCCATGCACAATGTCAGAAGAAGCTGCTGATCTACTGTGTATGGGGGGCTCCTAACTCTACCCCTTAATCAGTAAGTGAAGAATTTAGTATGGTGAATTTCAGAGCCCGATCCTTTTATTTCCAGGGAAGATGAGATCTATTTGGCTGGGGCTTACTCCTCTCTTATTAAAAACACGTGCACACTCAGCTGTCACTGCCATCTCTCCCGACCCCAATCATACACGTGCACTCTCAGCTGTCACAGCCATCTCTCCCTACCCTAATCATACACGTGCACACTCAGCTGTCACTGCCATCTCTCCCGACCCCAATCATACACGTGCACACTCAGCTGTCACAGCCATCTATCCCGACCCCAATCATACACGTGCACACTCAGCTGTCACTGCCATCTCTCCCGACCCCAATCATACACGTGCACACTCGGCTGTCACTGCCATCTCTCCCGACCCCAATCATACACGTGCACACTCAGCTGTCACAGCCATCTCTCCCGACCCCAATCATACACGTGCACACTCAGCTGTCACTGCCATCTCTCCCGACCCCAATCATACACGTGCACACTCAGCTGTCACTGCCATCTCTCCCGACCCCAATCATACACGTGCACACTCAGCTGTCACTGCCATCTCTCCCGACCCCAATCATACACGTGCACACTCAGCTGTCACTGCCATCTCTCCCGACCCCAATCATACACGTGCACACTCAGCTGTCACTGCCATCTCTCCCGACCCCAATCATACACGTGCACACTCAGCTGTCACTGCCATCTCTCCCGACCCCAATCATACACGTGCACACTCAGCTGTCACTGCCATCTCTCCCGACCCCAATCATACACGTGCACGTTTGTCTCTGCTACCTGATGTGAATTATTTTCTGCTGAGCCAGAATTCTAGGAACTGATGATCAGTATTGTAAGTAAATTATGTATCATTTGTAGCTATAAACACACCGGTGATAAAGAGTTAAAATGTGAAGGACGTCCAATGGAGTTGCCCAAGGATCTGAAAAGCCAGATGCAGGTCATTTACTCCTACTCCGTGTCCTTTCAGGTAAGTCTTTAACATTCTAACAAGTTTATTTTTATTGATAAGTTTTATTGGCTGCTTATTTGGATGTGTTTTTCTTTTCTATTTAGGTAAACAATACTATTAAATGGGCATCTCGCTGGGACTATATTTTGGAATCCATGCCGCACACTAACATTCAATGGTTCAGGTAAGAAATTTCATAGTCCAACTACATTTTGGCTGAAGTGTTGCCATCCGTTTTTCATGGATGGATTAAAGAGCACTTGATGCCAATTTTTCCCCATTCTAAACTAAGGCCACCACAGCAGTCTAGCAACCTGTACATAAGCCCCAATTCCCTTTGCACATCCCAAAAAATACCCCCCTTAAATGGCGTGGTCTCAAGGTCACCACTGGTCTTGCTTGGCACCTCCTTCCCTGTGATCGCAGCCCTGCCCTGCTTCATGTGGGAGACACGTCCTCCTCCACACAGCACCCCCAACCTTGCTCCGGTGTAGTTGTACTGCTACGCCTACTGCTGAGGAAGAGCAAAGTGCTGGAGTGGTATCACTACTTACTGGCTGCTATCTTCTGCTCTTCTTGGCATGTCTCCTGTCCAACTCTGCCATCTTCTGACAGCAGCCCCTGACTGATCGGAAGGCAGAGGTTTCTGTCACAAACTCTGTAAGTCTTTGGGAGCCTTATTCTGGCCCTCATAGATTTACATTGAGAAGTCTCCTCCTGCTCGCCCAGCAAACACAGGGTTGATACGTCAAGTGACCGGCAGCAAAAGATGTCAGCTGGTGAGTACAAAGTCGTGGTGGTGCTTTATAAACAGTGTATTTAAACAGGGATATCCAGGCTTGCGACCAAAGTCTACAATCACTCTGTGGCTACTGACTGCTGGAACGTGACTATGTGCTGTGTTCATGCTGTCCTGATTCCCTGGTATTGCTGGATATTAGATAGTCGCTGTCACTTGCTGACTAGTCTCATCAGCATTTCTGTTGAGAGAAAGTGAGCACGTATAGTCGGCACATGGATCTGTGCATGCGTTCGTGCACTCTGGCTCGCATCGGCAATATGGGGGATAAGTGCATACTTCAGAGGGACTGCAGACCTTTGTCTCAGCCTTAGCAAACCCCTCCAATTTACCAGTGTTATATCTCCAGCTGATCAGTATGGAATAAAGTCATGGATGTTTATTCACCCTTTTTGCTTTTTTTTGTTCCCTCCAATCCTCAGTATCATGAACTCGCTGGTAATTGTCCTCTTCCTCTCCGGTATGGTGGCCATGATTCTGTTACGGACCTTACACAAGGACATTGCCCGATACAACCAGATAGACTCTTCGGTGAGTATCCAGCCGTTGTTCTCAGTCATTACCTGGGGCAAATCCGCAGCCAGGTTGGCACTTTAGGTGTTGCGTACGTAATGTGCTGTCAAGTCATGCTGGGAGTTGTAGTTTTACAGCAGCTAGAGTGGTACAGATAGCTGACCCGTGAACTAGAGAAGCTCAGGTAATACAGATGCCTCCAAAGACTTCTAGGAAACAAGGTTACAGATCTCATCACATCCTTACCCGCGCTCCATTTCCCCACAGGTCAGCGACTATTTCCATGGAACAGAGTTGCTATTGGCCTTGCCAATTTAACCCCTTCAGCCCCGGGGCACTTTCCGTTTTTGTTTTTTGCTCCCCTTCTTCCGAGAGCCGTAACTTTTTTATTTTCTTTATTGTTCCTTTGGGAGACCCAGACCATGGGTGTTAAGCTTCTGCCTCCGGAGGACACACAAAGTACTACACTTAAAAGTGTAGCTCCTCCCTCTGAGCTTATACACCCCCTGATGAGCTTTGTGTTCAGGAGGCATACATCCACACATGCATTCTCATATGATTATTCCTTTTGGAACGAGATTGAAGAGTGGGTTCCACGTCTGGACCCCCGGCATGTCCCTTCTCACCCCACTGTGTCGGCGGTGTTGTAAGGTTGATTCCTAGGCTGGAGCCTTACATGCCGTGCTCCTTCACCATCCCTCATGGGCTCTGGCTTGAAGTGGGAGCCAGCACGGTCTCCATGCTTGGCAGGAGACCGGTCTCCATCCGCAGCCCTTCAGGACCCTGCTGGACCGGAGCACTCATCCCCAGGGACTTGAAACCCTGCGTCTCAGCAAGCTAAGTACCTGAGACGTTTATATATTGGGGGTCCCTGTACTTTATTGTTGTGGGAGAGTGTGCTGATTGAGTTTTCAGACATTTCCGGCGGGTTCTCTGGCTGTCGCCTGAGAACCGCGCCGATGGTGCCTGCGCGCCGGCTGCGCCGCTCACATTTAGGCCCCGGCTTCGCCGGAGGCCTAGTTTCAGTTTCACTGCCCTCGCATGTCACTCATGCAGAGGGACAGGCTCGGCTCCGCCCGGCGGCCGTTCTACACAGGGGAGGGACGCTTCCCACTACAGTGTGTGTCCCCTCCCCTGTAGGTCTCTTTGGCCCTCCAGATCCCGCTCCTCAATCAAGCCCCGCCCCCTCTCCGCTCCGGCGGCCATTTTCTCAGCGTTCTCTCTGCGATCAGTACATTGCAGCGCTGGTCTGCAGCATCTCTGCTGAGGTGCTGTGCTTGGGGGTCCGGGCTTCGGGATCTGGAGGGCACACAACACCGCTCCAGCGGTCTGGTAAGCCACAACCGGTCTCCGGTTGTGGACCTCTGATTATACTCTCTGTGGTTCATTCTCTGGCAGAGCCCCCACTCCAGCAGCATGTCTCACACGAGGAGCAAGGCTCCAAAGTTTTATTCAGTATGCGCTGCATGTAAGCTCCTGCTGCCTGAACCGAGCATCTTCCCACATTGTGATGCCTGCTCTAACCTGGCGGTGCCTCAGCCTGGAGTCTCACCCCCAGTGGTCTCTCAGGCTGCCCCTGCTCCTGTGGCTGAACCCCCGGCTTGGGTAGAATCCTTTTCTAGGTCTATCTCCCAGTTTTTTTGCTGACTCCATGGGACTTCTGTCCAGGACTTTGCTGAACATGCATCAGCCCCTTTCACAGGGTGCCTCTGCTGCTAGGGGTCTCTCAGGACCGGAGCTCACAGAGGATTCATCATCTGGTCCCAGACCCCGTCCTTCTAAGAAGAGACGCAGGGTTCCCTCTCCTTCCTCGTCCCGCGGCTCTGATTCAGGAGCTGACTCGCAGGATGAGGAGGATGCCTTTACGGGGGGCTCGGAGGTTAACTCCATGTACCCCATTGATCTGTCCGAAAGTGACTCAGATGTTAGTGATTTGATTGCGTCCATTAATTCTGTACTGGATCTCAATCCGCCAGTATCAGAGGAGCAACCCTCTCTGGCAGAAAAGCACCAGTTTACCTCGCCTAAGAGAGTAAAGAGTGTGTTCTTTAACCACTCCAGTTTTCAGGCCGCTGTGACCAAGCCCAGGGCCTGTCCTGACACGCTTCCCAAAGCGTGGTTCTGATGACCGCTTTCCCTTTCCACCTGAGGTGGTCAAGGAGTGGGCTCATTCCCCAAAGGTAGACCCCCCGGTGTCTAGACTCTCAGCCCGGACCGTTGTGTCGGTGGCTGATGGCACCTCCCTTAAGGATTCCACTGACCGCCAGATTGACCTTCTGGCCAAATCCGTATATGAAGCGGCGGGGGCCTCGCTCTCCGCGACTTTCTTTGTCGCTCCATTGGGAGACCCAGACAATTCGGTGTATAGCTTCTGCCTCCGGAGGCCTCACAAAGTATTACACTTTTAAAAAAGTGTAACCCCTCCCCTCTGCCTATACACCCTCCCGTGGATCACGGGCTCCTCAGTTTTCATCTAAATCAGGATATCTCCTTGCCTTCCTTTTGCCCTTATCCAATTCACCAGTGTGAAAAGGATTTGCACTCTTTGGATCTAGTGAGAGCACTCCGGTTCTACGTGTCTCGCACGGTGCCCCTGCGCCGTTCAGACGCGCTCTTTCTCCTTGTCGCTGGCCAGCGTAAGGGCTCTCAGGCCTTCAAGTCAACCTTGGCTCGGTGGATCAAGGAACCGATTCTCGAGGCCTACCGTTCTTCTGGGCTTCCACTTCCTTCAGGGTTGAAAGCCCATTCTACCAGAGCCGTAGGTGCGTCCTGGGCTTTGCGGCATCGGGCGACGGCTCAGCAGGTGTGTCAGGCAGCTACGTGGTCTAGTCTGCACACTTTCACGAAGCACTATCAAGTGCATGCCTATGCTTCGGCAGACGCCAGTCTAGGTAGGAGAGTCCTCCAGGCGGCGGTTGCCCACCTGTAAGAGGGGGCCGTTTTCGGCTCCTTTTTATTGAGGTATTTTTTACCCACCCAGGGACTGCTCTTGGACGTCCCAATTGTCTGGGTCTCCCAATGGAGCGACAAAGAAAAAGGGAATTTTGTTTACTTACCGTAAATTCCTTTTCTTCTAGCTCCTATTGAGAGACCCAGCACCCACCCCTGTGCCCTTCAGGCTGGTTGTTCTTTTGTGTACACATGTTGTTCATGTTGAATTGTTCTTATGGTTCATGGTCTTCAGTTCTCCGAACATCCTTCGGATTGAATTTACCCTAGACCAATTTATAAGTTTTCTCCTTCCTGCTTTTGCACCAAAACTGAGGAGCCCGTGATCCACGGGAGGGTGTATAGCAGAGGGGAGGGGTTACACTTTTTTAAAAGTGTAATACTTTGTGTGGCCTCCGGAGGCAGAAGCTATACACCCAATTGTCTGGGTCTCCCAATAGGAGCTAGAAGAAAAGGAATTTACGGTAAGTAAACAAAATTCCCTTTTTTGCAGCAGTGTGGGCTCTCAAAGCCATCTCTGCTTCTCTAGAGGGGATGCATTCCCTCGCCAGGGAATCTATGCCCGAAATGTTACCTTAACTTCCCAAGCTTCAGCTTTTTCATCCTATGCCATGTCTGCCATGCTGGAGGCTTCTCACCGCAGTGCGGTGGCTTCGGCTAATTCCCTCGCTATCCGCAGGATCTTGTGGCTTCGAGAGTGGAAGGCAGATGCTTCTTCAAAGAAGTACCTTGCTGAGCTCCCTTTTGCTGGGTCCCGGCTTTTCGGTGAACAGCTGGATGATATTATTAAGGAAGCTACTGGCGGGAAGAGTACTTCCATGCCACAAACCAAAACCAGGAAACCTGTCTAGGGCAGGAATCAGTTGAGGTTTTGTTCCTTTCGTTCCTCCAACTGGTCGTCCTCTAAGCCCTCGGCCTCGTCCACTAACTCAGCCAAGGATCAGAAATCCAACTGGCGCCCAAAAGCGTGTCCACAGAAGACCGCAGGAGCTGCTGCCACTAAGACAGCCTTCTCGTGACTATCTGCCCGCCCCAGCAACGTCCTTAGTCGGTGGCAGGCTCTCCCACTTTGGCGACGCGTGGTTTCAACACGTCTCCGATCAGTGGGTGAGGGATATAATCTCCCACGGCTACAGGATAGAATTCTCTTCCAGCCCGCCAAACAGATTTTTTCTCTCAACTTCCCCCTGCTCCAAGGCCGCCGCCTTCTCACAGGCCGTGGCATCCTTGCAGGCCAACGGAGTAATTGTACCGGTTCCCGCTCGGGAACGGTTCAGAGGTTTCTACTCAAATCTTTTCCTAGTCCCCAAAAAGGACGGTTCCTTCCGGCCCATCCTGGATCTCCAGCTTCTCAACAAGCATGTTCAGGTGCGGCATTTTCGCATGGAGTCTCTGCGATCAGTCATTGCCTCAATGACCCAAGGGGATTTCCTGGCATCCATCGACATCAGAGATGCCTATCTGCATGTGCCAATTGCAGTTTCACACCAGCGTTGGCTACGTTTTGCAATGGGAGAGGAACATTTCCAATTCGTGGCTCTCCCCTTCGGGTTGGCCACAGCTCCTCGGGTATTCACCAAGGTCATGGCAGCAGTGATTGCGGTCCTGCACCTACAGGGGTTGGCAGTGATTCCTTACCTGGACGACCTTCTAGTCAAGGCTTCATCCAGCGTGGACTGTCAGCGGCGTGTCTCCCTCACTCTCACCACTCTAGCCCAATTCGGGTGGCTTGTCAATCTTCCCAAATCCACTCTGACTCCAACCCAGAGTCTCACGTACCTAGGGATGCAGTTCGAGACTTTGCCGGCACTTGTGAAGTTGCCCTTAGTCAAACAGCAGTCCCTCCAACTGGCGGTGCGCTCTCTGCTGAGGCCCCGCCGTTATTCCCTCAGGCGCCTGATGCAGGTGCTGGGTCCAATGGTGGCGTCAATGGAGGCTGTTCCCTTTGCCCAGTTCCATCTGCGTCCCCTGCAGCTGGACATTCTCCGCTGTTGGGACAAGCGGCCTTCCTCCTTGCACAGGTTGGTGGCTCTGTCGCCACAGACCAGGAGCTCTCTTCAGTGGTGGCTTCGGCCCCTCTCTCTGTCCCAGGGGCGCTCCTTCCTGGCCCCGTCCTGGGTGATCCTCACCACGGATGCCAGTCTATCCGGCTGGGGAGCGGTATGTCTCCACCACCGAGCGCAGGGCACTTGGACTCCGTCCGAGTCAGCCCTTTCAATCAATGTGCTGGAAACCAGAGCTGTGCTTCTAGCTCTCCTAGCCTTTCACCACCTGTTGGCGGGCAGGCACATCCGAGTCCAGTCAGACAACGCGACAGCGGTTGCCTACATCAATCACCAAGGCGGAAAAGGCAGCCGCCTGGCAATGTTGGAGGTTCAACGCATCCTTCAATGGGCGGAGGACTCAAAGTCCACCATATCTGCAGTCCACATCCCAGGCGTGGAAAACTGGGAGGCAGATTATCTCAGCCGTCAGACAGTGGCGAGTGGTCCCTGCACCCGGCAGTTTTTCAGTCAATCTGCCGCAAATGGGGCACTCCGGACGTGGACCTAATGGCATCCCGTCACAACAACAAGGTTCCGGTTTACGTGGCTCGCTCCCACGATCCTCAGGCATTCGCCGCGGACGCTCTGGTTCAAGACTGGTCCCAGTTTCGTCTGTCCTACGTGTTTCCCCCTCTAGCTCTCTTGCCCAGAGTCCTGCGCAAGATCAGAATGGAGGGCCGTCGAGTCATCCTCATTGCTCCGGACTGGCCCAGGCGAGCTTGGTACCCAGACCTGCTCCATCTGTCCGTAGAGGTGCCGTGGCATCTCCCGGACCGTCCAGACCTTCTCTCACAAGGTCCGTTTTTCCGCCTGAATTTTGCGGCTCTCAAATTGACAGCGTGGCTCTTGAGTCCTGGATCTTGACGGCTTCTGGTATTCCTCCTGAAGTCATCTCCACTATGACTCGGGCCCGTAAGTCTTCCTCCGCCAAGATCTATCACAGGACTTGGAAAATGTTCCTGTCCTGGTGTCGCTCTTCCGGCCATCCTCCTTGGCCATTCTCCTTACCGACCCTTCTGTCTTTTCTACAGTCCGGTCTGCAGCTGGGACTGTCCCTCAACTCTCTCAAGGGACAAGTCTCGGCTCTGTCAGTGCTGTTCCAGTGGCGTCTCGGCCGGCTGGCTCAGGTCCGCACCTTCATGCAGGGCGCGTCTCACATCATTCCGCCTTGCCGGCGGCCCTTGGATCCCTGGGACCTCAATTTGGTCCTCACGGCCTTGCAGAAACCCCCCTTTGAGCCTCTTAGGGAGGTTTCTTTGTTTCGTCTTTCACAGAAAGTGGTCTTTCTGGTGGCCATAACTTCCCTCAGGAGAGTCTCTGATTTGGCTGCGCTCTCTTCGGAGTCACCTTTTTTGGTTTTTCATCAAGACAAGGTGGTTCTTCGTCCGACTCCGGACTTTCTTCCTAAGGTGGTCTCTCCTTTCCACCTTAACCAGGACATTACCCTACCTTCCTTTTTGTCCGGCTCCTGTTCATCGCTTTGAAAAAGCGCTGCATACTCTGGATCTGGTGCGTGCTCTCCGGATCTATGTGTCTCGCACCGCTGCTCTTAGGCGGTGCACCTCTCTTTTTGTGCTAACCACAGGTCGGCGCAAGGGCCTCTCTGCTTCTAAGCCGACCTTAGCCCGTTGGATTAGGTCGACCATTTCGGACGCCTACCAGTGTTCTCAGGTGCCTCCCCCGCCGGGGATCAAGGCACACTCGACCAGAGCTGTCGGTGCCTCTTGGGCTTTCAGGCACCAGGCTACGGCTCAACAAGTCTGTCAGGCTGTCACTTGGACTAGCCTGCATACCTTCTCGAAGCACTACCAAGTGCATGCTCATGCTTCGGCAGATGCGAGCTTGGGCAGACGCATCCTTCAGGCGGCTGTCTCCCATTTGTGAAGTTAGGTTCTGCCTACTTCTTAGTTTTTCTGTTTATTTCCCACCCAGGGACAGCTTTGAGACGTCCCATGGTCTGGGTCTCCCAAAGGAACGATAAAGAAAAAGAGAATTTTGTTTACTTACCGTAAATTCTTTTTCTTATAGTTCCGTATTGGGAGACCCAGCTCCCTCCCTGTTGCCTGTTGGCAATTTCTTGTTCCGCGTGTTATCACAGGCTGTTGTCGTGGACAGAGTCTCCGGTTGTTCCGGTTCTTGCTCTGTTTTTACTTGTGGGTGGCTATTCTCCTTCAGCTTTTGCACTAAACTGGCTGAGTCTGCTCGTCAGGGGGTGTATAAGCTCAGAGGGAGGAGCTACACTTTTAAGTGTAGTACTTTGTGTGTCCTCTGGAGGCAGAAGCTAAACACCCATGGTCTGGGTCTCCCAAGACAGAACTATAAGAAAAAGAATTTATGGTAAGTAAACAAAATTCTCTTTTTTCTGTCAATCTTGCCATATGAGGGCTTGTCTTTTGCGGGACAAGTTGTACTTTTTAAATGAAACCATAAGTTTTACCATATGGTGTACTGGAAAACAGCAAACAAATTCCAAGTGTGTAAAAACTGCAAAAAAAAGTGTGATGGCACAATAGTTTTTGGGATGTTTTATTCACGGTATCCACTACATGGTAAAACTGATGTATGGGTATGATGCCTGAGGTCGGTGCGAGTTTGTAGGCATAGTGGCATAGGAGCGAGGCTATACTTACTGAGTCTCTTTACCGACTAATCGCTTCCTGACCGCTCATATACCTTCATGCATATGCACTGCTTTCCCCTCCCACCGGCATCTGTGATTGGTTGCAGTCAGACGTGCCCTCACCCTGCGTGGCGGGAGCAGTTATGGCCGTGCCGGTGCCTCGGTACGTATAGGCCGCTTGCTTCATTCTTATTTTCCCTTTTTTATTTAGCTTTATTTGTGTAGTTTATTTCCTGAGTTTCCGGATCAATATCCGGAATGCCGAGCTTGGGCCTGGCACTTGGGTACGTTTGAAACCGGGTGGATCCGGACTTTTACAGTCTGGGTCTCCCCATCACTAGTGACAATACCTCCATTATACAACACCATTCGGATGCATACAGATAGATTGGGGCACAGACATTTGACAGTGATCATCTTTATTGATTCTCTATGGGTTTCCAACTTATTTGTAAAAAATATATTTGTCGGTTTTTAAGTTGTGTAGAAAATCATCTCAGATGGGCAGCCATTCCTGTCTGCCCCCCATTTATCCCCTATCCATGTGTATCCCTTTGTGTCCGCAGGAAGACGCGCAGGAAGAATTTGGCTGGAAGTTGGTACATGGTGACATATTCAGACCTCCGAAGAAGGGAATGCTGCTGTCTGTCTTCCTGGGCCAGGGAACCCAGATATTCATTATGACCTTCATTACCCTATGTAAGTATATGTCTGCTCAGGATATGGGTGATGTGTAACTCCTGCACAAGATGCATATTCTGCAATCCTAATCTTCTGATCACTGGGTGTCCATCTTCTTCTCACTTCCTCTTATTTTGTCCTGCCTGCCTTACAAAAGCAACATGCTAGTATTCTTGATTGTCTTGGGCTCTGTTCAGATTACAGTTCTTCTGTTTTCAGTTTTATTTCTTAACACAGAGAACAGTAGGGATATTCTTTCCTTACCTGGTTATTTCTGAAGTACAATTCATGTCATAGGTTGCTAAGCAAAGTATGAAGCAGGAAGATCCTGCTTCATACGTGGTAGATGCCGACTGTGTTATATAGCAGACACCTGCTTGTAACTGACACAACTAGAGCTCGCTCTGATTGCTGCTGTTGTAACGATTTAAATGCCGCTGTCAGTCTCTTGGAGAGTGACATTTAAAGGGAACCTGTTTTCTTTGTCGCTCCATTGGGAGACCCAGACAATTGGGTGTATAGCTATTGCCTCTGGAGGCCACACAAAGTATTACACTTAAAAGTGTAAGGCCCCTCCCCTTCTGGCTATACACCCCCAGTGGGATCACTGGCTCACCAGTTTTGTGCTTTGTGCGAAGGAGGCAACACATCCACGCATAGCTCCACTTTTTAGTCAGCAGCAGCTGCTGACTATGTCGGATGGAAGAAAAGAGGACACATATAGTGTCCCCAGCATGCTCCCTTCTCACCCCACTGTATGTCGGAGGTGTTTGTAAGGTTGAGGTACCCATTGCGGGTACGGCGGCAGGAGCCCACATGCTGATTCCTTCCCCATCCCTTTTTACAGGGCTCTGGGTGAAGTGGGATTTACCGGTCTCCAGGCACTGAGACCGTGCTCCATCTACAGCCCCTGGAGAAGATGCTGGATGGAGCGGAGTACATCAGGGACATGGCCCTGCTTCCTCAAGGTACTCTGTGTCCCCGTGCATTTGGCGCTCACACCGCAGCATGCTGGGTGTTGTAGTGCGCCGGGGGACATCAGCGCTGCGGCGCCTGTGCCATGGCCTCATTCAGCTTTGCTGAAGCAGGCTCACTTATGGGAATTGGTCGCGCCGGCCGCTGGGACTGCGGCGCGGCTGGCACTTGTAGTGCGCCGGGGACTTCAGCGCGGCCTGCGCTTTTACGGCGGCCGCGCTGATAACTAGAGTCCCCGGCTTTTGCGGCCTGCTTCCGTTCGTTCCCGCCCCCAGACCTGCCAGTCAGGAGAGGGGCGGGACGCTGGCCACTTCCAGGAATCGGTCGCGCCGGCCGCTGGCAGCGGCGCGGCTGGCACTTGTGGTGCGCCGGGGACTTCAGCGCGGCCCGCGCTTTTACGGCGGCCGCGCTGATAACTAAAGTCCCCGGCTTTTGCGGCCTGCTTCCGTTCGTTCACGCCCCCAGACCTGCCAGTCAGGAGAGGGGCGGGACGCTGGCCACTTCTTTGAATCGGTCGCGCCGGCCGCTGGAACTGCGGCGCGGCTGGCACTTGTGGTGCGCCGGGGACTTCAGCGCGGCCCGCGCTTTTACGGCGGCCGCGCTGTTAACTCGAGTCCCCGGCTTCTGGGCCTAGTCTCCCTTCGTTACCGCCCACAGCCCTGACAGTCAGGGTAGGGGCGTGACGCTGCATAGAGCAGAGCTGAGAGCTGGAGTATGTTTTGCATACTCCACCCCTCTCACTGTGTGCACTGTGAATCCGGATTCCCGCACTTTCTCAGGCACGCCCACGGCTTCCTTCTCTACAAGGACACCGGCAGCCATTAGTGTCAGTTTCTGTACGATACAGAGACAAGTGTGGAAGACCCTGGCATTCTGATAGTCACACAATCGCTGTAACATGCGTTAAGCAGCACCTGTGGTGCTAACCCCACTAGTGCAGAAGTGCACTTATAGATATGCTTGTACTATATACATTGCACTGTTTGGTCGCACGTTGTATATACCCTCCTGGATTATGCGGAGGAGTTATCAGCATATTCTCTGTGTAAAACAAAGGTGCAGAACCACATGTTTTTCTATACAGCTGGTACAGCATGTACGGCTATACAGCCGGCAGGTACATAGACTCCCATTGTATGCACTAATGGCCAGGGGATGAGGACGGTGTCTGCAGTATTTACTGACAGTTTTTCTGAGACTATGGCTATGATACTAGAAGCCTAGCAGTCCGGACATGTCTCTCACAATATGGGCACTGTTGAATCATTGATCCATGGCCCCCCTCAGTGTGAATAACTAACAGCTCCGGGAATGTCACACGCATCCCAGAGTCACGGCTCTGCACGGACGTCAGTCCCAGACAGCCTAAGTGGGCTCGCTATGAGCGGCCTCGGTTTCATCAGGGTCCTAACAGAAGGACTCGCTGTGTAATGAGACGGAAGTAGCGGCTCAGGATTCTGATCCTGAGACCGCTCTCAATCTGGATACACCTGATTGTGACGCCATAGTAAATAATCTTATAGCGTCCATCTATAGAATGTGGGTTATTTCTCACAGCTCCTCCAGTGGAGGAGTCAGCTTCACGTATTTTTCTGGACCACTCTGCCTTCAGAGAGGCAGTCCAGGAACACCACGCTTATCCAGATATGCGCTTCTCCAAACGGCTTAGGATACACGTTATCCCTGTCCCCTGACTTGGTCAAGGACTGGACCCAATGTCCCGAGCGGCATCCTCCAATCTCCAGGCTTGTAGCTAGATCCATAGTTGCAGTGGGAGATGGAACTGCAAACTCAAAGATGCCACTGACAGACAGATGGATCTCTGGTCGAAAGCCATCTATGAGGCTGTCGGCGCACCGTTGGCTCCGGCATTCTCTCCCTTGGGGCACTCCAAGCTATTTCAGCTTGTCTTACACAGATTGACACGGTTACACGTACATCTGTGCCGCAGGTGGCATCCTTAACCTCTCAAATGTCTGCATTTGTTTCTTACGCGAGACCGACTGTTTGGTGAGCGTTGGATGTAACCATCAAACAGTCCAGGGGTAAGGATTCATCCTTTCCTCAGCCCGGACACAACAAACCCCAACAGAGCAAGAGGCAGTCGGGGTTTTCGGCCTTTTCGAGGCTAGGGCAGGTCCCATTTTTCCTCGTCCAATGTGGACTCAAAAGGATCAGAGGAGCTAAGATTCTTAGCGGGCTCAGTCTCGCCCAAAAAAGCGACAGTCTGAAAACCCGCTTCCAAGGCGGCTTCCTCATGACTTGCGGCCTCGGTCGGTAGCAGGCTCTCCCGCCTTGGCGATATTTAGCTGCCATAGGTCAATGACCATTGAGTGTGAGACATTCTGTCTCACGGGTACAGGATAGAGCTCACTTCTCGTCCTCCAACTCGATTCTTCAGAATTTCTCCACCTCCCGGCCGGGCCGCTGCTCTTCTGCAAACAGGGTGCACTCTATAGGCAGAAAGAGTGATGACCCCCGTTCCTCTTCAGGAACAAGGTCACGGTTTTTACCCCAAATTCTTTGCGGTACCTATAACAACGGGCCGTTCCGTCCCGTTCTGGATCTAAGAATGCTCAGCAAGCTCGTGGACACCAGGCGGTTCCGGATGGAATCCCTCCGCCATGTCATCGCCTCAAGGTCCCAAGGATATTTCCTAGCATCATTAAGCATCAAGGATGCTTATCCACACGTGCCGATTGATCCAGAGCACTAGCGTTTCTACGCTTCGTTATAGGAGACGAACACCCTCTGTTCGTAGCTCTACCTTCCGGCTAGCGACAGTCCAACTGGTCTTCGCCAAGGTCAGGGCAGCAGTAGTCACAGTCCTGCACTCTCAGGGTCACTCTGTGGTCCCGTATTTAGACGATCTACTTGTCAAGGCACTCTCTTAGGAAACATGCCAACACTGCCCGAACGTTGCGCTGGAGACTCTCTAGAGTTTTGGGTGGATCATCAACTTTTTAAAGTCAGATCCGACCCCGACCCTATCGATAACATATCTAGGCATAGAGTTTCTTACTCTCTCAGCGATAGTGAAGCTGCCGCTAGACAAACAGCATTCACTACGGGCTGCAAGCTCTTCTTTAAGAACCAGTCGCACACATTGAGACGCCTCATGCACTTCCTACGTAAGATGGTAGCAATGGAGGCAGTTCCTTTCGCGCAGTTTTACTGCGTCCACTACAATGGGACATTCTCCGCCAATGGGACGAGGAGTCGACGTCCCTCAACAGAGTCGTCGTTCTTTCTCAGGCGGCCAAGGAATCTCTACGGTGGTGGCTTCTTCTCACCTCTTGGTCAAAAAGAAGGTCCTTCCTATCCCCGTCCTGGGCGATAGTTACGACAGACGCGAGTCTATCAGGGTGGGGAGCAGTTTTTCTCCACTACAGCGCTCAGGGTACGTGGACTCAGCAAGAGTCCACTCTTCAGATCAATGTTCTTGAACACAGAGCAGTGTATCTTGCCCTACAATCCTTCCAACAGCGGCTGGAAAGCAAGCATATCCGACTTCAGTCGGACAGCTCCACAGCGGTGGCATACATCAACCACCAAGGAAGAACGCGCAACCGGCAAGCCTTCCAGGAAGTCCGGCAGGTTCGGATGTGGGTGGAAGACACGGCATCCACCATATCCACAATTCACATCCCAAGTGTGGAAACCAGGAAGCTGACTTCCTAAGTCGCTGAGGTGTGGCCGAAAGAGTATGGTCTCCTCACCCGGACGGGTTTCAGGAGATCTGGCGCCGCTGACAGAGGCCGGACGTCGATCTAATGGCGTCACGGCACAACAACAATGTGCCAGCTTCATGGCACGGTTTCACAATCATCGAGCTCTGGCGGCAAACGCCTTAGTTCAGCATTGGTCGCAGTTCCAGCTACCTTAGGTGCCACCTCTGGCATTGTTGCCCAGAGTACTGCGCTAGATCAAGACCGACTGCGGCCGCGCCATCCTCGTCGCTACAAATTGGCCGAGGATGTTGTGGTACTCGGTTCTGTGGTGCCTCACGGTAGGCTAACCGGGGGCACTACCAGACCAATCAGACTGGCTGTCTCAAGGGCCATTCTTCCATTTGAATTCTACGGCCCTCAACCGGATGGTGTGGCATTGAGTCCTGGAACCTAGTGTCGTCAGGATTACCTCAGGACGTGGTTGCCACCATGAGACAGGCTAGCATACCAACGTCCGCCAAGATTGACCACAGGACGTGGAAGATGTTCTTATCTCGGTGCTCGGCGCAGGGTGTTTCTCCCTGGCCGGTTGCATCGTCTATGTTTCCTTCCTTCCTGCAATCTAGGTAGGAAAATGGGTTGTCGCTCAGTTCCCTTTAGGGACAAGTCTCAGCGCTATCTGTATTTTTTCAGAAACGACGACTTCCTCAGGTACGCACGTTCCTACGGGGAGTTTGTCTTCTCAGCACTCCGTACAAGCGGCCGTTAGAGCCCTGAGATCTGAACAAGGTTCTAATTGCTCTCCAGATGCCGCCTTTCGAGCCTTTGAAGGATGTCTCCCTTCCCGTTTTTCACGGGAAGTGGCCTTCTAGTAACGGTCTCGTCTCTTAGGAGAGTTTCCGAGCTAGCAACGCTCTCATACAAACTCCCTTCCTGGTCCTTCACCAGGACAGGGTAGTTCTGCGTCCGGTTCCGGAATTTCTCCCTAAGGTGGTATCCCATTTTCATATCAATCAGGATATCACCTCACCTTCTTTGTGTCCTCGTCCAGTCCATCAATTTCAGAAAGATTTGCATCTGTTGGTTCTGGTGAGAGCACTCAGGTTCTACTTCCCGCATGGCGCTCCTGCGCCACCCGGATGCACTCTTTGTCCTTGTCGCTGGTCGGCGTAAACAGTCGCAAGCTTCCAGATCCACCCTTGCTCGGGGGCTCGAGGAACCAATTCTTGAAACCTACAGTTCTACTGGGCTTCTGGTTCTCTCAAGGCCGAAGGCCCATTCTACCAGAGCCGTGGGTGCATCCTGGGCATTACGGCACCAGGCTACGGCTCAGCAGGTGTGTCAGGCACCCACCTGGTCGAGTCTACTTACTTTTACCAAGCATTATCAGATGCATACCTACGCTTCGGCAGACGCCAGCCTAGGTAGATAAGTCATTCAGGCGGCGGTTGGCCACCTGTAGGAGAGGGCCGTTTGACGGCCCTATCATGAGGTATTCTTTTACCCACCCAGGGATTGCTTTTGGACATCCCAATTGTCTGGGTCTCCCAATGGAGCGACAAAGAAGAAGGGAATTTTGTTTACTTACCGTAAATTCCTTTTCTTCTAGCTCCAATTGGGAGACCCAGCACCCGCCCTGTTTTCTCGGGGTTTTTCTGTTTTTTCGGGTACACATGTTGTTCATGTGGTATGGTTCAGTTCTCCGATGTTTCCTCGGATTGAATTGGTCTTTAAACCAGTTATTGGCTTTCCTCCTTCTTGCTTTGGCACTAAAACTGGTGAGCCAGTGATCCCACTGGGGGTGTATAGCCAGAAGGGGAGGGGCCTTACACTTTTAAGTGTAATACTTTGTGTGGCCTCCAGAGGCAATAGCTATACACCCAATTGTCTGGGTCTCCCAATTGGAGCTAGAAGAAAAGGAATTTACGGTAAGTAAACAAAATTCCCTTCATGTCCCTGATTGCTATTAACCTGCAGATAAGGGGTGTGTGTGACACCTCACTGAAAAACTGGCTACTGGGAGGAAATTAACTTTATTCCTCCCGACGGTCTCAGTCTTTCATTCATAAAGGTGCGGCTTCGGTCACTGATCAGTACATGGTGAGCGGCGACTCCGCAGTGTATCAGTCTAGGGCCGGCTGTCAGTCAGTGGCTGGGTGCAGTTACAGCCGCAGATCACTATGCATAGACTGAAGCTGCTCTGGACGTGCCTCTGACTGAAAGCCCGAGAGAATAAAGTTAATTTCTTTCCGGTTACGGGGTTATCAGTGTGCCAGCCGTGCAGATTAATGCTATATCTGCAATTTAATAACCGTTTTTGACATGACTGGTTCCCTTTTAAACAATGTCCTTGCTAGGCAATGTGATGGAAAGTGGCACTCACCGATCTGCAAAACTGATTTATTTCATGAGTTAAAAAAATCATAGATGGATGTGGGCAGCGCCATGGACGTCGGCCGTTTCGCACAAGCCAGTGCTTCAACTGGTCCAAGTTGGTTTACGATGAAAAAGCGATGTCATTACTAGTGTGCGAGAGCACCGGCTGTTACCGGCCCCCTGCAACATGATCATGGAGAACAGACAGGTTATCATGGCATCCAGGGGTCTTCTGAAGGGTAGGATTTCATGGGAGACATGCAGTTTTGCTATACAGTGGGTATGGAAAGTATTCAGACCCCTTTAAATTTTTTCACTTTGTTTCATTGCAGCCATTTGGTAAATTTAAAAAAGTTCATTTTTTTCTCATTAATGAACACTCTGCACCCCATCTTGACAAGAAAAAAAAAACAAATGTAGACATTTTTGCAAATTGATTAAACAAGAAAAACTGAAATATCTCATGGTCATACGTATTCAGACCCTTTGCTCAGTATCAAGTAGAAGCACCTTCCTTTTGAGCTAGTACAGCCATGAGTCTTCTTGGGAATGATGCAACAAGTTTTTTCACACCTGGATTTGGGAATCCTCTGCCATTCTTCCTTGCAGATCCTCTCCAGGTTGGATGGTGAACATTGGTGGACAGACATTTTCAGGTCTCTCCAGAGATGCTCAATTGGGTTTAGGTCAGGGCTCTGGCTGGGCCGGTCAAGAATGGTCACAGAGTTGTTCTGAAGCCGCTCCTTTGTTATTTTATCTGTGTGCTTAGTCATTGTCTTGTTAGAAGGTGAACCTTTGGCCAAGTCTGAAGTCCAGAGCACTCTGGAAGAGGTTTTCTTCCAGGATATCTCTGTACTTAGCCGCATTCATCTTTCCTTCACTTGCAACCAGTCGTCCTGTCCCTGCAGCTGAAAAACACCCCATATCATGATGCTGCCACCACCATGTTTCACTGTTGGGATTGTATTGGACAGGTGATGAGCAGTGCCTGGTTTTCTCCTCACATACCGCTTAGAATTATCGCCAAAAAAGTTCTAACCTTGTCTCATTAGACCAGAGAATCTTATTTCTCATAGTCTGGGTGTCCTTCATTTGTTTTTTTTTTTTTTTGGCAAACTCTATGCAGGCTTTCATATGTCTTGCACTGAGCAGAGGCTTCCGTCGGGCCACTCTGCCATAAAGGCCTGACTGGTTAAGGGCTGCAGTGACAGCTGACTTTGTGTAACTTTCTCCCATCTCCCTACTGCATCTCTGGAGCTCAGGCACAGTGGTCTTGGGGTTCTTCTTTACCTCTCTCTCACCAAGGCTCTTCTCCCACGATTCCTCAGTTTTGCTGGACGGTCTGGTGGTCCCAAACCTCTGTCATTTAAGGATTATGGAGGCCTCTGTGCTCTTAGGAACCTTGAGTACTGCAGAAATTCTTTTGAACCTTGGCCAGATCTGTGCCTTTCCACAATTGTCTCTGAGCTCCTTGGGCAGTTCCTTTGACCTCATGATTCTCGTATGGTGTGACATGCACTGTGAGCTGTGAGGTTTTTATATAGATAGGTGTGGCCTTTCCAAATCAAGTCCTATCAGTTTAATTACATACAGCTGGACTCCAATGAAAGAGTAGAACCATCTCAAGGAGGATCACAAGGAAATGGCAAGCGTGTGACTTAAATATGAGTGTCTGAGCAAAGGGTTTAAATACCTATGACCATGTGATATTTCAGTTGTTATTGTTTAAAAAATTTACAAAAATTTCTACATTTTTTTTTTTCTGTCAAGATGGGGGATGGGGTACAGAGTGCACATTAATGAGAAAAAAAAAGTGGCTGCAATGAAACAAAGTGAAAAACCTAAAGGGGTCTGAATACTTTCCATACCCACTGTATACTTGTATACTACGGTATTGCAGGTTATGCTATAAGCGATTGGATGATTGCAGGTTCAAGTCCGCTAAGGAGAATAAAAAATAAAATGGAAATGAAAAATATAAAAATGTATTTTAAATTGCCCCTCCTTTCCCCTTCAAAAAAAGACATTTTAATAAGTTACTCACATATTTGCTAACTATTCAATGTTTCCTCACCCTCCTCTAATATAAACTAGACCTAAGTAACGCTGGGGGCCGGAGGACTCTTCATGGTGACTTCTATAAAATGTAGCTATAGTTGTCTGACGTAAGACTAGTTGCTAATCATTCGCAGTATAACTGCACGTATTCTGAGCATCTCTCTGTAATACCTCCTTTTCTCTTAGTCCTGGCCTGTCTTGGATTTCTGTCTCCCGCGAATAGAGGAGCATTGATGACCTGCGCTGTTGTGCTGTGGGTCTTGTTGGGAACCCCTGCTGGTTACGTGTCTGCCCGGATGTATAAGAGTAAGTCACCTTTGATATCATTATATACTGAAATGTTGCTTTCTTTTTGAAGCCTGCAATTCGTGCTCATTCCCAATACAGTTATTTATCCCCTTTTCATAGGATTGGGGATCCCTTGCTCCCAGTGATCTAAGGACAGAGCTTGGGATCCCCCATATTGAACACCGCAGGGGTGCACATGCTCCACCTCAGCTCCATCTATTCTCCATGAGATTGCTGGAAATAGAGAGCGCTGTGCTCCACTATAGGCCGCTTTACACGCTGCGACATCGCTCAAGCGATCTCGTTGGGGGTCACGGAATTTGTGACGCACATCCGGCCGCTTTAGCGATGTCGTTGCGTGTGACACCTATGAGCAATTTTACATCGTCGCAAAAACGTGCAAAATCGCTAATCAGTGACATGCCCCCCTATTCCCAATTATAGTTGATGCTGCTTGTACGATGTTTTCCTCGTTCCTGCGGCAGTACACATCGCTAAGTGTGACACCGCAGGAGCGAGGTACATCTCCTTACCTGCGTCCATCGGCAATGCGGAAGGAAGGAGGTGGGTGGGATGTTCGTTCCGCTAATCTCTGCCCCTCCGCTTCTATTGGGCGGCCGCTTAGTGACTCTGCTGTGACACCGAACGAACCGCCCCCTTAGAAAGGAGGCGGTTCGCCAGTCACAGCGACGTCGCTAGGCAGGTAAGTAGTGTGACGGGTCCGCGCGATTTTGTGCGCCACTGGCAGTGATTTGCCCGTGTCGCACAAACGATGGGGATGGGTACGCATCCTAGCGATATCGCTGCTTGTAAAGCGGCCTTAACTCAGACAATTACATAGACCGTGTATGGAGCAGCGGGCGAACAAACAATCTGAATGTCTGGAAACCTTTCCAACTCTTTCTGAAATAAATGAACAACTTTCATGCAAAATAGCAGTATAACACTATACTATCTGCTCACACCAATCACTGTTTATAAACCATCCTTTTAGCCATTACGTGTGTCTGTGATTTACAAGTGATCGATATTAATCCACTCACTTTTTGTTTAATTACTTCTTTTTAGCATTTGGTGGAGAGAAATGGAAGTCCAATGTGCTACTGACAGCCCTATTGTGTCCGGGGTAGGTTTTCTATGATTTTCATAGGTTTAGTATGAAGCAGTAAGTGAATATAAAACACATACGCTGCAAAACCAACTGAAGTCTTGGTCATTGGAAAAATGTGCTATAGTGGAAATTAGTTTTTTGTTAATTGTTTTATTTATTTTTTCATACCACTTAGCGCTATTTGATACATATATCCATCAGGAGCTTGTAACCAATCAGGTTCCGCCACAGATATGGCCCGATAGGCTGACTGTACTCACCGACAGGGCACAGTAGTACATAGCACGGTTGCAGTATTACTAATGTGTTCTTAATGTTATGTTAGTCCTCTTGAGTGACTAAAATATGTATATACATGTATGTATATGTTATAATATATATGTGTGTATGTGTGGATATATACATACAAATACCACCTGCATATATATATATATATATATATATATATATATATATATATATATATATATATATATATATTATATGAGATATATGAGATATATGTTTATAGATAGATATATATATCTCTCTCTCTCTCTCTCTCTCATATATATATATATATATATATATATATATATATATATATATATATATATATATATATATATATATATATGAGATATATGTTTATAGATAGATATATATATATCTCTCTCTCTCTCTCTCTCTCTCATATATATATATATATATATATATATATATATATATATATATATATATATATATATATATATATATATATATATATATATATATATATATATATATATATATATATATATATATATATATATATATATATATATTTAATATAATATATTTCTTTTATCGTTCCTTTGGGAGACCCAGACCATGGGTGTTTGGCTTCTGCCTCCGGAGGACACACAAAGTACTACACTTAAAAGTGTAGCTCCTCCCTCTGAGCTTATACACTCCCTGGTAGCCAGTCCTAGCCAGTTTATCGCTTTGTGTTCAGGAGGTCATACATCCACACATCATCTGATTTGTTTGACTTTTGGAAAGAGTTTGAAGAAAAGCGGGTCCATATCTGGACTCCTGGCATGTCCCTTCTCACCCCACTGTGTCGGCGGTGTTGTTAAGGTTGATTTACAAGGCTGAAGCCTTACATGCCGCGCTCCTTCACCATCCCTTCTGGGCTCTGGCTTGAAGTGGGAGCCAGCACAGTCTCCATGCCTGGCAGGAGTCCGGTCTCCATCCACAGCCCCTTGAGGATTCTGTTGGACCGGAGCACTCATCCCCAGGGACATGGCCCTGCGTCTCAGCAGCTAAGTACCTGAGACGTTTATGTTGGGGGTCCCGATTCTTTATTGTAAGGGGAGAGTATGCTGTATGTGATTTTGTTTTTAACTTTTCCAGCGGGTTCTCCAGCTTTTGCCCGAGAACCGCGCCGATGGTGCCTGCTTGTCGGCCTCGCCGCTTAAATTTAGGCCTCGGCTTCGCCGGAGGCCTAGTTTTGTTTTCCTGCCCTCGCATGTCACTCATGCAGAGGGACAGGTTCGGCTCCTCCCGGCGGCCGTTCTACACAGGGGAGGGACACTTCCCACTGCTGGGGCGTCCCTCCTTCCCAGCAGGTCTCTATAGCCCTCCAGTTCCCGCTTTTTATAGGAACGCCCCTAGTCCTGCCCCCTCTCTTCGCTCCGGCGGCCATTTCTCAGGCAGAGTTCACTCTGCTCTGGGACATCCTGCATTCTGCATCTCTGCTGAGGTGCTGCGCTCTGGGGGACCGGGCTTCGGGATCTGGAGGGCACACAACACCGCGCTCAGCGGCCTGGTAAGCCACAGCCGGTCTCCGGTTGTGGACCTCTGTATATTCTCCCTGGGGTTCTTTCTCTGCAAAGCCCCCACTCCAGCAGCATGTCTCACACAAGGAGCAAGGCTCCAAAGCTTTATTCTGCATGCACTGCATGTAAGCTCCTGCTGCCTGAGCCGAGCATTTATCCACACTGTGATGGTTGCTCTAACTTGGCGGTGCCACAGCCTGGAGTCTCACCCCCAGTGGTCTCTCAGGCTGCTGCTGCACCTGTGACTGAACCCCCGGCCTGGGTAGAGTCCTTTTCTAGGTCCATATCCCAGTCATTTGCTGAGTCCATGGGACTTTTGTCCAGGACTTTGATGAATATGCATCAGCCCCCCTCACAGGGTGCCTCTAATACTCTTGACAGAGGACTCCTATCCTCTGACCTCCGTCCATCAGAGCTCACGGAGGATTCATCCTCTGATCCCAGACCCCGTCCTTCTAAGAGAAGGCGCAGGGTTTCCTCCCCCTCCCCATCCCACGGCTCTGTCTCAAGAGCTGACTCTCAAGATGAGGAGGATGCCCTCACTGGGGGCTCGGAGGCTATGTATCCCATCGATTTCTCTGAGGGTGACTCAGATGTTAGTGATTTGATTGCTTCTATTAATTCTGTGCTGGATCTCAATCCGCCAGTGTCAGAGGAGCAACTCTCTTTGGCAGAAAAACATCAGTTTACCTCGCCTAAGAGAGTGAAGAGTGTGTTCTTTAACCACTCGTTTTCAGACCGCTGTGACCAAACCCAGGGCCTGCCCTGACAAACTCTTTCCAAAGCGTGGTTCTGATGACCGGTTTCCATTTCCGCCTGAGGTGGTCAAGGAGTGGTCTCACTCCCCAAAGGTAGACCCTCCGGTGTCTAGGCTATCAGCCCGGACCGTTGTCGGTGGCTGACGGCATCTCACTTAAGGATTCCACTGACCGTCAGGTTGACCTTCTGGCCAAATCTGTGTATGAAGCTGCGGGGGCCGCGTTTTCCCCGACTTTTGCAGCAGTGTGGGCTCTCAAAGCCATCTCTGCTTCTCTAGAGGAGATGCATTCCCTCACCAAGGAATCTATGCCTGAGATGGTTACCTTAACTGCTCAAGCTTCAGCCTTTTCATCTTATGCCATGTCTGCCATGCTAGAGGCTGCTCACCGCACTGCGGTGGCTTCAGCTAATTCTCTTGTTATCCGCAGGATTTTGTGGCTTCGAGAGTGGAAGGCAGATGCTGCTTCCAAGAAGTTTCTTGCTGGGCTCCCTTTTGCTGGTTCACGGCTGTTTGGTAAACAGCTGGATGAAATCATTAAAGAAGCTACTGGCGGGAAGAGTACTTCCATGACACAAACCAAGACCAGGAAACCTGCCCAGGGTAGGAATCAATCGAGGTTTCGTTCCTTTCGTTCCTCCAACTGGTCATCCTCTAAGCCTTCCGCCTCGTCCGCTAACTCAGCCAAGGATCAGAAATCCAACTGGCGCCCAAAAGCGCGTCCGCAGAAGACCGCAGGAGGTTCTGCCACTAAGGCAGCTTCCTCGTGACTCTCGGCCCGCTCCAGCCACGTCCTTAGTCGGTGGCAGGCTCTCCCACTTTGGCGACGCTTGGTTAAAGCAAGTCTCCGATTAGTGGATGAGAGACATCATATCTCACGGCTACAGGATAGAATTCTCTTCCAGCCCGCCAAACAGATTCTTTCTCTCAACTCCCCCCTGCTCCAAGGCCGCCGCCTTCTCGCAGGCCATGGCGTCCTTGCAGGCAAACGGAGTGATTGTCCCAGTTCCCGCTCAGGAACGGTTCAGAGGTTTTTACTCAAATCTCTTCCTAGTTCCAAAAAAGGACGGTACCTTCCGGCCCATCCTGGATCTCAAGCTTCTCAACAAGCATGTCCGGGTGCAGCATTTTCGCATGGAATCTCTGCGATCAGTCATTGCCTCTATGACCCAAGGGGAGTTCCTGGCCTCCATCGACATCAGAGATGCCTATCTACATGTGCCAATCGCAGTGTCACATCAGCGTTGGTTACGTTTTGCGATAGGAGAGGATCATTTCCAATTCGTGGCTCTCCCCTTTCGGTTAGCCACGGCCCCTCGGGTATTCACCAAGGTCATGGCGGCAGTGATTGCGGTCCTGCATCTCCAGGGGTTAGCAGTGCTTCCTTATCTGGACGACCTTCTGGTCAAGGGTCCATCCAGCGCAGACTGTCAGCGGAGTGTTTCGCTCACTCTCGCCACCCTAGCCCAATTCGGGTGGATTGTCAATCTTCTCAAATCCACTCTGACTCCGACCCAGAGTCTCACGTACCTAGGGATGCAGTTCGAGACTTTGCCGGCACTTGTGAAGTTGCCCTTAATCAAACAGCAGTCTCTCCGGCTAGCGGTGCGCTCTCTCCTGAGGCCCCGCCGTTATTCCCTCAGGCGCCTGATGCAGGTGCTGGGTCAAATGGTTGCTTCCATGGAGGCGGTTCCCTTTGCCCAGTTCCATCTGCGTCCTCTGCAGCTGGACATTCTCCGCTGTTGGGACAAGCGGCCTTCCTCCTTACAGAGGTTAGTGGCTCTGTCGCCACGGACCAGGAGCTCTCTTCAGTGGTGGCTTCGACCCCTCTCCCTGTCCCAAGGGCGCTAATTCCTGGCTCCGTCCTGGGTGATTCTCACCACGGATGCCAGCCTATCCGGCTGGGGAGCGGTACATCTCCACCACAGAGCTCAGGGTACTTGGACTCCGTCCGAGTCAGCCCTTTCAATCAATGTGCTGGAAACCAGAGCTGTGCTTCTAGCTCTCCTAGCCTTTCACCACCTGTTGGCGGGCAGGCACATTCGAGTCCAGTCAGACAACGCGACAGCGGTTGCCTACATCAATCACCAAGGCGGGACACGCAGCCGCCTGGCAATGTTGGAGGTCCAACGCATTCTTCAATGGGCGGAGGACTCCAAGTCTACCATATCCGCAGACCACATCCTTGGCGTAGAAAACTGGGAGGCAGATTATCTCAGCCGTCAATCCGTGGACGGTGGCGAGTGGTCTCTGCACCCGGCAGTGTTTCAGTCAATCTGCCGCAAGTGGGGCACTCCGGACGTGGACCTAATGGCATCCCGTCACAACAACAAGGTTCCGGTTTACGTGGCTCGCTCCCACGATCCTCAGGCCTTCGCCGCGGACGCTCTGGTTCAAGACTGGTCCCAGTTTCGTCTGTCCTACGTGTTTCCCCCTTTAGCTCTCTTGCCCAGAGTCCTGCGCAAGATCAGAATGGAGGGCCGTCGAGTCATCCTTATTGCACCGGACTGGCCCAGGCGAGCTTGGTATCCGGACCTGCTCCAACTGTCTGTGGAGATGCCGTGGCATCTTCCGGACCGTCCAGACCTGCTCTCGCAAGGTTCGTTTTTCCGCCCGAATTCTGCGGCACTCAAATTGACAGCGTGGCTCTTGAGTCCTGGATTTTGACTGCTTCTGGTATTCCTCCTGAAGTCATCTCCACTATGACTCGGGCCCGTAAGTCTTCCTCTGTCAAGATCTATCACAGGACTTGGAAAATTTTCCTGTCCTGGTGTCGCTCTTCCGGCCATTCTCCTTGGCCTTTCTCGTTGCCGACCCTTCTGTCTTTTTTTACAGTCCGGTCTGCAGCTAGGACTGTCCCTCAACTCTCTCAAGGGACAAGTCTCAGCTCTATCAGTGCTGTTCCAGCGGCGTCTCGCTCGGCTGGCTCAGGTCCGCACCTTCATGCAAGGCGCGTCTCACATCATTCCGCCTTATCGGCGGCCCTTGGATCCCTGGGACCTTAACTTGGTCCTCACGGTATTGCAGAAACCCCCCTTTGAGCCTCTTAGGGAGGTTTCTTTGTATCGTCTTTCTCAAAAGGTGGCCTTTCTAGTTGCCATAACTTCTCTCAGGAGAGTCTCTGATTTGGCTGCGCTCTCCTCGGAGTCACCTTTTTTGGTTTTTCACCAAGACAAGGTGGTTCTCCGTCCGACCCCGGACTTTCTTCCTAAGGTGGTCTCTCCCTTCCACCTTAACCAGGATATTTCCTTGCCTTCCTTCTGTCCGGTCCCTGTTCATCGCTTTGAGAAAGCGCTGCATACTCTAGATCTGGTGCGTGCTCTCCGGATTTATGTGGCTCGCACCGCTGCGCTTAGGCGGTGCACCTCTCTTTTTGTGCTAACCACAGGGCGGCGCAAGGGCCTCTCTGCTTCTAAGCCGACCTTAGCCCGTTGGATTAGGTCGACCATTTCGGATGCCTACCAGAGTACTCAGGTGCCTCCCCCGCCGGGGATCAAAGCACACTCGACCAGAGCTGTCGGTGCCTCTTGGGCTTTTAGGCACCAGGCTACGGCTCAACAAGTCTGTTAGGCTGCCACTTGGACTAGCCTGCATACCTTTTCAAAGCACTATCAAGTGCATGCTCATGCTTCGGCAGATGCGAGCTTGGGCAGACGCATCCTTCAGGCGGCTGTCGCCCACTTGTGAAGTTAGGCTCTGCCTACTTCTTAGTTTTTTCTGTTTATTCCCACCCAGGGACAGCTTTAGAACGTCCCATGGTCTGGGTCTCCCATAGGAACGATAAAGAAAAAGAAAATTTTGTTACTTACCGTAAATTCTTTTTCTTATAGTTCCGTATTGGGAGACCCAGCTCCCTCCCTGTTGCCTGTTGGCAGTTTCTTGTTCCGCGTGTTATCACCGGCTGTTGCCGTGGACAGAGTCTCCGGTTGTTCCGGTTCTTGCTCTGTCTTTACTTGTGGGTGGCTATTCTCCTTCAGCTTTTGCACTAAACTGTCTGGGTCTGCTCACCAGGGGGTGTATAAGCTCAGAGGGAGGAGGTACACTTTTAAGTGTAGTACTTTGTGTGTCCTCCGGAGGCAGAAGCTAAACACCCATGGTCTGGGTCTCCCAATACGGAACTAAAAGAAAAAGAATTTACGGTAAGTAACAAAATTCTCTTTATATATATATATAGATCTCTATATCACACTTTCATCCCGCTCTCTAAATGAAGAGTGTAAAGCTATGGCACTCCGAACATGATGGTATAAAAATGTATATTTCTTTGTCGCTCCATTGGGAGACCCAGACAATTGGGTGTATAGCTACTGCCTCCGGAGGCCACACAAAGTATTACACTTAAAAGTGTAAACCCCTCCCCTCTGCTATACACCCTCCCGTGCATCACGGGCTCCTCAGTTTTTATGCTTTGTGCGAAGGAGGCTGACATCCACGCATAGCTCCACATCTTAGTCAGCAGCAGCTGCTGACTATGTCGGATGGAAGAAAAGAGGGCCCATATCAGGGCCCCCAGCATGCTCCCTTCTCACCCCACTCTGGTCGGCGGTGTTGTTAAGGTTGAGGTACCCATTGCGGGTACATAGGCAGGAGCCACATGCTGTTTTCCTTCCCCATCCCTTTAGGGCTCTGGGTGAAGTGGGATCCTAATCGGTCTCCAGGCACTGGGACCGTGCTCCCTCCGCAGCCCCTGGGGAATCTGCCGGATAGGAGCCGAGTATCGTCAGGGACAAGGCCCTGCTACTGTGAGGTACTCTGTGTCCCCGTGGGGACCGCGCATGGAGCGCTTGTGCCATACACACTGCAGCACTGCTGGGTGTGTTAGTGCGCCGGGGACTACCGCGCCGACCGCGCTTATTTGCCGGCCGCGCTTATAACTTTAGTCCCCGGCTTTTGCTGCCTAGTTTCGCTTATTCCCGCCCACAGGCCTGCCAGTCAGGGGAAGGGCGGGATGCTGCACAGGACGGCAGCACTGAGGGCTGGAGCATACTCTGTATCCTCCTCCCCCCCTCACTCAGCACAGTGGGGCACTAGATTCCCGCACTTTCTAGGGCACGCCCACGGCCCCCTCCTCCCCACAGAACGCCGGCAGCCATTCCTGTCAGCACTTCTGACGCTGGAGAGGAGAGACAACATCAGGGAGGCCCGGGCACGGATTCTGGTGATCACACAACCGCTGTGAGCGGTCGGTAAGCAGCACCTGAGGTGCTGGCCCCACTGAGTGCCGATGTGTATATATATATATATATATATATATATATATATATATATATATATATATATATATATATATATATATATATATATATATATATATATATATATATATATATATATATATAATATATGCGCTTGTTTGTATGGTCGCACTGTTGATTTTTGGCTACTCCTGGAGAAGCCTTACAGTCCAGCCCCGGGCACTGTTCAATCATTATACCGCCCCCGGACCTGCCAGTCAGGGGGAAGGGCGGGACAGTCGGGCTGACGCCGACAGTGGGGGCCGGAGCACACTTCGCTGTCCTCCGCCCCCCTCACTAATCACGCTACGGAACTGACCCCCTCAGGGTACTCAGTGACCCCTTGGGGACGGTGCAGAGAGCAGCTTCGCCTCAGACTTGGCGACTACCGCGCCGACCGCGCCTGCTTGCCGGCCGCGGTCTGTAACTTTAGCTCCCGGCTTTTGCGGCCTAGCGCCCATAAACTCCCGCCCCTGGCCCTGCCAGTCAGGGGGAAGGGCGGGACGGTCAGTCGGAGGCTAGCAGTGACGGCTGGAGCACACTTGGCTGTCCTCCGCCTCCCTCACGTTTTACTCAGGGCACCAGATTCCCGCACTTTTGGGGTTACGCCCACGGCTCCCCCCTCCACTGTACACGCCGACAGCCATGTTTTCAGCAGCACATACTGCTTCAGGGTCGGTACACCAGGGGGCTTCTTCTCGATGCTGGGCCCCCTAGAGTGATGAACTGTATGTGATACACTGTATATATGGCTATATAATGTTTGTATGCAGTTTCACAGTTCGGCTGTACATATGTATCCTCAGTGATCACTGTGAACATACTCGCTCAGCCGGTGACGGGGGCACTGGTTGAGCTTCGCCGGCGTTCCCTGTCCAGGCGGCAGGGACAGAGTTACAGCTTTGCTGAGAAACTCTCTGGGTCATTTTCACTATCCATGTCTCAGGCTATGGACAAATGGTCGGCTAAGAGACTAGGAGTTTGCATTCCAGACCGGCCCCTTACACAGGCCCCGGGCACTGCGGGATCGCCCCAGGCCTCTATCGGTCTGCGACGAAGCGTGTTCCTGGGGTGGCCTCTAGTTATTATGTGGTAAACTCCAGCACGAACCGCAGTCCCAGTCCGGCTAAGCAGCCTTGCTTGGAATCTTCCCCGACTTCTTCAAGGGTCTCAGCTTGAGGACCCTCTAGAGGATGGGGCGGAGGTCGCAACCCAGGACTCTGTCCGGACGTGGCTCTCAAGGCTTCACAGATACTGTCCAGAAGCACACCTTCCCGGACAAGCGTTTTACTGAACGCCTTATAACACACGTTGTCCCTTCCCCTCTGACGTTGTTAAGGTTTCGGCTCAGTGTCATAAGGTGCCCTCCAGTCTCTGGACTGGCGGCTAGATCAGTAGTAGCAGTGGCTGGCGGGTCCACGCTCAAGAATGCCACGGACAGACAGATAGAACTCCTAATGGGATCCATCTATGAAGCCATAGGCGCGTCCGTTGCCCCGGCCTTTGCAGGGGTGGGCACTCCAGGCTATCTCAGCTGCTCTGTCTCAGATCAATGCGGTCATCCTGTGCTCCGCAATTAGCGTCTTTGACGTCTCAGGCGGTGGTATTTCTTTGTCGCTCCTAATTGGGAGACCCAGACAATTGGGTGTATAGCTACTGCCTCCGGAGGCCACACAAAGCATTACACTTAAAAGTGTAAGGCCCCTCCCCTTCTGCCTATACACCCCCCGTGGGATCACGGGTTCCTCAGTTTTCAAGCTTTGTGCGAAGGAGGCTGACATCCACGCATAGCTCCACTGTTTAGTCAGCAGCAGCTGCTGACTATGTCGGATGGAAGAAAAGAGGGCCCATACTAGGGCCCCCAGCATGCTCCCTTCTCACCCCACTCTTTGTCGGCGGTGTTTGTTAAGGTTGAGGTACCCATTGCGGGTACGGAGGCTGGAGCCCACATGCTGCATCCTTCCCCATCCCCCTTAGGGCTCTGGGTGAAGTGGGATTTTACCGGTCTCCAGGCACTGAGACCGTGCTCCATCCACAGCCCCTGGGATCTGCTGGACATGGAGCTGAGTATCGTCAGGGACATGGCCCTGCTACATTAAGGTACTCTGTGTCCCCGTGCAAATCGCGCACACACACACCAGCATTGCTGGGTGTGTTAGTGCGCCCGGGACAATAGCGCTGTGCGCGTGTGCCACACTATCTTCAGCTAGCTGAAGGAGTTAATGGTTTGGAAACGGTCGCGCCGGCCGCTGTTGTCAGTTTTAACTGCGGCGCGGCTGGGACTTGTGGTTCGCCGGGGACTTCCGCGCTCGCCGTGCATATTTGACGGCCGCGCTTACTACTACAGTCCCCGGCTTTTTCCGGCCTAGTTCGTTTCGTTCCCGCCCCCAGGCCTGCCAGTCAGAGTGGGGGCGGGACGCTGTGCAGAACGTCAGCGCCGAGGGCTGGAGTTTACTTTACATACTCCAGCCCTCACACTGAACACAGTGAGACGCTGGTTTCCCGCTCTTCGTCTGAGGCACGCCCACGGTCCGCCCCTCTTCACTGAACGCCGGCAGCCATTCCTGACGTGCTGTTTGAGCTGGAGAAGGGGAGACAAGTTATGGGAGACCCAGGCACGGGATTCTAGCGACCACACACCCGCTTTCAGCGGGCGGTAAGCGACACCTCTGGTGCCTACCCCACTTGTGCTGCAGTGTTCATTTGTATTTTTATGCTATACATTGCACTGTACTGGCGCTGGTAATTCTTCACTATATACCCTCTTGGATTGCTCTGAGACAACAGCATGTCGTCCGCAAAACCAAGGGTGCCAAGGCACAGGCTTTCTATGCTGCCTGTACCGCATGTGGGGCTACTCTACCGGCAGGTTCCACTGACCCCCATTGTGTGCAGTGCTCAGCCCCTGTGGCACTTGTTCGGCCGGGGCCTCTGCTAGAGGTGACCCAGGGAGAACCACCTGTGAATACTGTCCAGGTGACGGGGACAGAGTTTGCAGCTTTGCTGATAGATTATCCGTGACTATGACTAAAATCCTAGAAACTTTGCAGTCTAGACCAGTAACGCAGACCATGGGCACGGTTGAATCACTGTCCCCTGGTCCCCCTCATTTGGAACAGCTCCGGGCTCCGGAGGTGTCCCATGCATTCCAGGGTGACGGCTCTGACACGGACGACAGTCCCAGACAGCCTAAGAGAGCTCGCTATGAGCGGCCCCCTACATCATATCACTGGTCAGGCTCTCAGCAGGAGGATTCTCTGTGTGATGAGCCGGAAATAGCTGATCAGGATTCTGATCCCGAGATACTCCTGATGGTGACGCCATAGTGAACAATCTTATCGCGTCCATCAATAAAATGTTGGATATTTCTCCCCCAGCTCCTCAAGTGGAGGAGTCAGCTTCACAGGAGAAATTCCATTTCAGATTTCCCAAGCGGAAATTAAGTATTTTTCTGGACCATTCTGTCTTTAGAGAGTCAGTCCAGAAACACCACGCTTATCCAGATAAGCGTTTCTCCAAACGGCTTAAGGATACACGTTATCCCTTTCCTCCTGATGTGGTCAAGAGCTGGACCCAGTGTCCCAAGGTGGATCCCCCTATCTCCAGGCTTGCGGCTAGATCCATAGTTGCAGTGGAGGATGGGGCTGCACTTAAAGATGCCACTGACAGACAGATGGAGCTCTGGTTGAAATCCATCTATGAGGCTATCGGCGCGTCGTTTGCTCCTGCATTCGCAGCCGTATGGGCACTCCAAGCTATTTCAGCTGGTCTTGCACAGATTGACACGGTCACACGTACATCTGTTCCGCAGGTGGCATCCTTAACCTCTCAAATGTCTGCATTGGCGTCTTACGCGATTAATGCTGTCCTGGACTCTACGAGCCGTACGGCAGTGGCATCTGCTAACTCCGTGGTTTTACGCAAAGGGAATGGAAAGCAGATTCTGCTTCCAAAAAATGTTTAACCAGTTTGCCATTTTCTGGTGACCGGCTGTTTGGTGAGCGCTTGGATGAAATCATAAAACAGTCCAAGGGTAAGGATTCATCCTTACCTCAGCCCAGACAAGACAAACCCCAACAGAGGATGGGACAGTCGGGGTTTCGGTCCTTTCGAGGTTCGGGCAGGTCCCAATTATCCTCGTCCAAAAGGACTCAAAAGGATCAGAGGAGTTCAGATTCTTGGCGGGCTCAGTCACGCCCAAAAAAGACAGCCGGAAGACCCGCTACCAAGGCGGCTTCCTCATGACTTCCGGTCTCCTCCCTCCGCATCCTCGGTCGGTGGCAGGCTCTCCCGCTTTAGCGACATTTGGCTGCCACAGGTCCAAGACCGTTGGGTGCGAGACATTCTGTCTCACGGGTACAGGATAGAGTTCAGTTCTCGTCCTCCACCTCGATTCTTCAGAACGTCTCCGCCTCCCGACCGAGCCGATGCTCTCCTGCAGGCGGTGTGCACTCTAAAGGCGGAAGGAGTGGTGATCCCTGTTCCTCTTCAAGAGCAAGGTCACGGTTTTTACTCCAATTTGTTTGTGGTACCAAAAAAGGACGGGTCTTTCCGTCCCGTTCGGGACCTAATGCTTCTCAACAACCACGTGGGAACCAGACGGTTCCGGATGGAATCCCTCCGATCCGTCATCGCCGCAATGTCTCAAGGAGATTTCCTAGCATCGATAGACAGCAAGGATGCTTATCTCCACGTACCGATTGCTCCAGAGCATCAGCGTTTTCTACGCTTCGTTATAGGAGACGAACACCTTCAGTTCGTAGCCCTGCCTTTTGGTCTGGCGACAGCCCCACGGGTCTTCACCAAAGTCATGGCAGCTGTAGTTGCAGTCCTACACTCTCAGGGACACTCCGTGATCCCTTACTTAGACGATCTGCTGGTCGAGGCGCCTTCTCAAGAGGCATGCCAACACAGCCTGAACGTGGCGCTGGAGGCCCTCCAGGGTTTCGGGGGGATCATCAACTTTTCCAAGTCGAATCTAACCCCGACCCAGTCGATAACATATCTTGGCATGGAGTTTCATACTCTCTCAGCGGTAGTGAAGCTTCCGCTTGTCAAATAGCGTTCATTGCAGACAGGGGTGCAATCTCTCCTTTACGGTCAGTCACACCCCTTGAGACGCCTCATGCACTTCCTAGGGAAGATGGTGGCAGCAATAGGGGCACTCCCTTTCGCGCAGTTTCATCTGCGTCCACTACAATGGGACATTCTCCGCCAATGGGACGGGAGGTCGAGGTCCCTCGACAGCAACGTCTCTCTCTCTCAGGCGGCCAAGGATTCTCTTCGATGGTGGCTGCTTCCCACCTCATTGTCGAAAGGGAAATCCTTCCTACCCCCCTCCTGGGCGGTAGTGACGACAGATGCAAATCTGTCAGGGTGGGGAGCAGTCTTTCTCCACCACAGGGCTCAAGGTATGTGGACTCAGCAAGAGTCCACTCTTCAGATCAACGTTCTGGAGATCAGAGCACTGTATCTTGCTCTACAAGCCTTCCAGCAGTGGCTGGAAGGCAAGCAGATCCGTATTCAGTCGAACAACTCCACAGCGGTGGCATACATCAACCACCAAGGAGGAATTCGCAGTCGGCAAGCCTTCCAGGAAGTCCGGCGGATTCTGACGTGGTGGAAGACACGGCTTCCACCATATCCGCAGTTCACATCCCAGGCGTGGATAACTGGGAAGCAGACTTCCTCAGTCGCCAGGGTATGGACGCAGGGGAATGGTCTCTTCACCCGGACGTGTTTCAAGAGATCTGTCGCCGCTGGGGGATGCCGGACGTCCACCTAATGGCGTCTCGGCACAACAACAAGGTCCCAGTTTTCATGGCATGGTCTCACGATCACCGAGCTCTGGCGGCAGACGCCTTAGTTCAAGATTGGTCGCAGTTCCGGCTTCCTTATATGTTTCCACCTCTGGCTCTGTTGCCCAGAGTGCTGCGCAAGATCAGGTCCGACTGCCGCCGCGCCATCCTCGTCGCACCAGACTGGCCAAGGAGGTCGTGGTACCCGGATCTGTGGCACCTCGCGGTAGGCCAACCGTGGGCACTACCAGACCGACCAGACTTGCTGTCTCAAGGGCCATTTTTCCATCAGAATTCTGCGGCCCTGAACCTGACTGTGTGGCCATTGAGTCCTGGATCCTAGCGGGTTCAGGATTGTCTCAAGAGGTCATTGCCACCATGAGACAGGCCAGACAACCTACCTCCACCAAGATATACCACAGGACGTGGAAAATATTCTTGTCTTGGTGCTCTGCTCAGGAAGTCTCTCCCTGGCCATTTAGTTTGCCTACTTTTCTTTCCTTCCTGCAATCCGGGTTGGAAAAAGGTTTGTCGCTCAGCTCCCTCAAGGGGCAAGTCTCAGCGCTATCTGTATTTTTTCAGAAGCGCCTAGCACGACTTCCTCAGGGACGCACGTTCCTGCAAGGGGTCTGTCATATCGTCCCTCCTTACAAGCGGCCGTTAGAGCCCTGGGATCGGAACAGGGTTCTAATTGTTCTTCAGAAGCCGCCTTTCGAGCCTATGAGGGATGTTTCCCTTTCTCGCCTTTCACAGAAAGTGGCCTTTCTAGTAGCGGTCACGTCTCTCCGGAGAGTGTCCGAGCTAGCAGCGCTGTCATGCAAATCTCCCTTCCTGGTGATTCACCAGGACAAGGTGGTCTTGCGACCTATTCCGGAGTTTCTCCCTAAGGTGGTATCCCCGTTTCATCTTAATCAGGATATCTCCTTGCCTTCCTTGTGCCCTCATCCAGTTCATCAATGTGAAAAGGATTTGCATTGTTGGATCTCGTGAGAGCGCTCAGGATCTACATTTCCCGCACGGCGCCCCTGCACCGCTCGGATGCACTCTTTGTCCTTGTCGCTGGTCAGCGCAAAGGGTCGCAAGCTTCCAAATCCACCCTAGCTCGGTGGATCAAAGAACCAATTCTTGCAGCCTACCGTTCTGCTCGGCTTCCGGTTCCCTCAGGGCTGAAGGCCCATTCTACCAGAGCCGTGGGTGCGTCCTAGGCATTACGACACCAGGCTACGGCTCAGCAGGTGTGCCAGGCGACTACCTGGTCGAGTCTGCACACTTTTACCAAACACTATCAAGTGCATACCTACGCTTCGGCGGACGCCAGCCTAGGTAGACAAGTCCTTCAGGCGGCGACGGCCCACCTGTAGGGTAGGGCTGTTTTTACGGTCCTATCACGAGGGGTTATTATACCCACCCAGGGACTGCTTTTGGACGTCCCAATTGTCTGGGTCTCCCAATTAGGAGCGACAAAGAAGAAGGGAATTTTGTTTACTTACCGTAAATTCCTTTTCTTCTAGCTCCAATTGGGAGACCCAGCACCCGCCCTGTTTGCTTAGGGATTTTTGTTGGTTCGGGTACACATGTTGTTCATGTTGACTGGTTTCGGTTCTCCGATGTTCCTTCGGATTGAATTTGTTCTTAAACCGGTTATTGGCTTTCCTCCTTCTTGCTTTGGCACTAAAACTGAGGAACCCGTGATCCCACGGGGGGTGTATAGGCAGAAGGGGAGGGGCCTTACACTTTTAAGTGTAATGCTTTGTGTGGCCTCCGGAGGCAGTAGCTATACACCCAATTGTCTGGGTCTCCCAATTGGAGCTAGAAGAAAAGGAATTTACGGTAAGTAAACAAAATTCCCTTCTTTCATCCTCCGCCGTGCACAGAGAACCTTTTCTGCATGGCGGTCCAGGTCAGGGGAGTGGTCCCCACATGTCCAAGACCGATGTAGGAGACATTCTGTCTTACGGGCACAGGATAGAGCTCAGTTCTCGTCCTCCGACTCGTTGCTTCACAGCATCTCCGTCCCCCGAGCGAGCCGATGCACGTTTCCAGGCGGTGAACACTCCGAAGGCAGGAGGAGTTGCGATCCTCGTTCCCCTTCAAGAACGTAGTCGCGGCTTTTTACTCCAGCTTGTTCGTGGTACCAGATAGGACAGATCACTCCGCCCCGTTCTGGACTTCACACGGCTCAACGGACAGAGAACCTGACGGTTCCGGATGGAATCTCTCCGCTTGCCATCGCCTTTGATGGCCCAAGGAGGCTTCCTAGCATCAATCGACATCAGGGATGCTTATCTCCACGTGCCGATTGTACCAGAATATCAGCGCTTCCTGCGCTTCGCCATTGGGAACGAACACCTTCAGTTCGTGGCACTAACTTTCGGCCTGGTGACAGCCCTACGGGCCTTCACCAAGGTCATGACAACGGTGGTAGCGGTCCTACTCTCTCAGGCAATCTGCTGGTCAAGGCCCCCTCTCGAGTGGCATGCCAACACAGCCTGAACATTCCTCTAGAGACTCTCCAGAGATTCGGGTGGTTCATCAATTTTTCCTAAAGTCAAAATTGACACCGGCCCAATCACTGACATATCTCGGCATGGAGTTTCATACTCTCTCAGCGATAGTGAAGCTTCCGCTGGACAAACAGCGTTCACTACAGACAGGGGTGCAATCGTTCCTTCGAGCCCAGTCACACCCTTTGAGGCGCCTCATGCACTTCCTAGAGAAGTTGGTGGCAGCAATAGAGGCAGCTCCGTTTGCGCAGATTCATCTGCGCCCACTTTAATGGGACTTTCTCCGCAAATGGGACAGCAAATCGACGTCCCTCGACAAGAACGTTGCTCCTTCTCGGGCAGCCATGGCCTCCCTTCAGTGGTGGCTTCTTCCCACTCTTGTCGAAGGAAAAATCCTTCCTGCACACATCCTGGGCTGTGGTCACGGCAGACGCGAGTCTGTCAGGGAGTCTTCCTCCGCCACAGGGCTCAGGGTACATGGACTCAGCAGAGTCCTCCATCCAGATCAATGTTCTGGAGATAAGGGCAGTGTTCTAGCCCTAAAAGCGTTCCAGCCATGGCTGGAAGGCAGGCAGATCCGAATTCAGTCGGACAACGCCACGGCGGTGGCATACATCAACCACCAAGGCGGCACAAGCAGTCGGCAAGCCTTCCAGCAAGTCCGGCGGATTCTGCTGTGGGTGGAAGCCACAGCCTCCACCATCTCCGCAGTTCACATCCCGGGCGCAGAAAACTGGGAAGCAGACTTTCTCAGTCGCCAGGGCATGGACGCAGGGGAATGGTCTCTTCGACCGGACGTGTTTCAAGAGATTTGTTGCCGCTGGGGGAAGCCGGACGTCGACCTATTGGCGTCCCGGCACAACAACAAGGTCACGGCATTCATGGCACGTTCTCAAGATCACAGAGCTCTGGCGGCAGACGCATTAGTTCAGGATTGGTCGCAGTTTCCACTGCCTCACGTATTCCTCCTCTGGCACTGCTGCCCAGAGTGTTACGCAGGATCAGATCCGACTGCCACCGCGCCATCCTCGTCGCTCCAGACTGGCCGAGGAGGTCGTGGTACCCGGATCTGTGGCATCTCACGGTAGGCCAACCGTGGACACTACCAGACCGGCCAGACTTGCTGTCTCAAGGGCCGGTTTTTCCAATCTGAATTCTGCGGCCCTCAACCTGACTGCGTAGCCAGTGAGTCCTGGATCCTAGCGTCTTCAGGGTTATCTCAAGAGGTCATTGCCACTATGAGACAGGCCAGGAAACCAACGTCCGCCAAGATCTACCACAGGACGTGGAAGATCTTCTTATCCTGGTGCTCTGATCAGAGTTTTACTCTCTGGCCATTCGCCTTGCCCACTGTCTGCCCTTCCTTCAATCCGGAATGGAAAAGGGGTTGTCTCTCGGTTCCCTTAAGGGACAAGTTTCGGCGCTTTCTGTGTTTTTTTTCAAAAGCGTCTAGCCAAACTCCCTCAGGTACGCACGTTCCTGCAGGGGGTTTGCCACATAGTCCCTCCTTACAAGCGTCGGCTAGAACCCTGGGATCGGAACAGGGTGATACCGGCTCTTCAGAAACCACCCTTCGAGCTAATGAGGGATATTCTCTTTCACGCCTTTCGCAGAAGGTGGTCTTCCTAGTGGCAGTCACGTCACTCCGCAGAGTGTCTGACATAGCAGCGCTGTCATGCAAAGTCCCCCTTCCTGGTGTTTCACCAGGACAAGCTGGTTCTGCGTTCGGTTCTGGAATTTCTCCCGAAGGTGGTATCCTCTGTTCATCTCAATCAGGATATCTTCTTACCTTCTTTTTTTGTTCTCATCCGGTTCACCAACGTGAAAAGGATTTGCACTTGTTAGGTCTGGTGAGAGCACTCAGACTCTACATTTCTCGTACGGCGCCCCTGCGCCGCTCGGATGCGCTCTTTGTCCTTGTCGCTGGCCAGCGTAAAGGGTCGCAAGCTCCCAAGTCAACTTGGCTCGGTGGATCAAGGAACCAATTCTTGAAGCCTACCGTTCTGCTGGGCTTCCGGTTCCTTCAAGGCTGAAGGCCCATTCTCCCAGAGCCGTGGGTGCGTCCTGGGCGTTGCTGCACCAGGCTACGGCTCAGCAGGTGTGTCAGGCGACTACCTGGTTGAGTCTGCACGCTTTCACGGAGCACTATCTAGTGCATACCTACGCTCGGCAGATGCCAGCTTAGGTAGGCGAGTCCTTCAGGCGGCGGTTGCCCACCTGTAGGAAGGAGCCGTTTTACGGCTCTTTTACCGAGGTATTCTTTTACCCACCCAGGGACTGCTTTTGGACGTCCCAATTGTCTGGGTCTCCCAATGGAGCGACAAAGAAGAAGGGAATTTTGTTTACTTGCCGTAAATTCCTTTTCTTCTAGCTCCAATTGGGAGACCCAGCACCCGCCCCTGTTCCCTTCGGGCTGTTATTTCTTTGTGTACACATGTTGTTCAGATTGAATTGTTCTTGGTCATGGTTTCAGTTCTCCGAACATCCTTCGGATTGAATTTACCTTAGACCAATTTATAAGTTTCCTCCTTCCTGCTTTTGCACCAAAACTGAGGAGCCCGTGATGCACGGGAGGGTGTATAGCAGAGGGGAGGGGTTTACACTTAAGTGTAATACTTTGTGTGGCCTCCGGAGGCAGTAGCTATACACCCAATTGTCTGGGTCTCCCAATTGGAGCTAGAAGAAAAGGAATTTACGGTAAGTAAACAAAATTCCCTTCGTTTGTAATGAAGGAAATCTGTCACCAGGTTTTTGCCATCTAATTTTAGAGCAGCATAACGTAGGGGCAGAGATCCTGATTCCAGCAATGTGTCACTTACTGGGCTGCTTAGTGTAGTGTTGATAAAAAAAAAATCACTGTTTAATCAGCAGTAGATTATCATTATGGGACTACTTGGCCTCCTGCCAGGTAGTCCAGCATATTCATGAGCTCTGTATAACTGCTAGATCTGCAGCAGAGAAAACATTGATTTTATCAAAATGACAACAAACAGCTCCGTAAGTGACACATCGCTAGAATCAGGGTCTCTGTCTCTACATTATGCTGCTCTCAGATGGGGAAGCAAAAACTTGGTGACAGATTCCCTTTAAGTGCTTATCTTGTGGTAAAATGAAATCATTGGAATCATGCTGACCTGGACTATAAAGATGTCAGTGTCCCGTACAGGGCACACCAGAACAAAAATATACATAAAGCAGTAACAGAATCCTGGAATATTGTTCCTATTGCCGCACGAAAAAAAAGAAATAACTAGGATCAAATTGTTGTTCGTGCAAAAACGGCACAAGTAAAATCTAAAGCTTGTCTCTCCAAAAAAAAAAAAAAAAAAAATATCCTCACACCAGTCTACATAAAAATATATGGCTCTGTGAACATGGTGACTACCCCCCCCCCCAAAAAAAAATCAATTATTGTTAATTTCTTTAATTTTCAATTGCACTTTTTAATCCATTTGTATGCAAATGGTACCAGTGTACACTACATCTTTTTCCTAACACCCATGACAGCACCACGGAGAACCTACTGTATAAAAAGGCAGCACCTCTCCCACGCATCAGTTGGTTTCCTGTCCTTGGAGGGGGAACCTCGGAAGTGGCACTCACCGGATCCAGAAAAACATCCCCGGCCTCACTCGCCAAAACAGGCAGCGGAAAGGGTCCCTGCTACGCCTGGAGCGAGGGGTCCTTTAAGTGCCACGGTGGGCCCAGGGGGGGGTTTCACAAAACTCATGCGGGCGCAAGTTGCAGAATCCATCGGGTGTCCGCAAAAGATTACATCTCGAAAGGCTCCATTGACAGAACTCTCTGGGAATATGGCGACATAAGTTGTTTGTTTTTTTTTTTTGTTTCCCAAGCCGTGTATTTATTGTACAAAAGTAGTAAAAAATAAAAATGAAACTTCAGAAATTTTTAGTCGCTTTAATCATGCTGAGCCTCAGATAAAAGCGAACGCCCCATTCATGCAGCACTTGTATAGCGGAAAATTCAAAACATCGGCAAACTGAACGTAGTTTTCTTTTTTTTTGGTTCAATTTTTTTTTTTTTTTTTTGCCCCACTTTTACAAAGAATGAATAAACATTAGGTAATTTTTATATACCCCCCATATCCTGCCGCTGACTAATACTGCTCCAACAAGTAATTTCTTTGTCGCTCTATTGGGAGACCCAGACAATTGGTGTATAGGCTATGCCTCCGGAGGCCGCACAAAGTATTACACTCAAAAGTGTTAAGCCCCTCCCCTTCTGCCTATACACCCCCCGTGCTCCCACGGGCTCCTCAGTTTTTTGCTTTGTGCGAAGGAGGTCAGACATGCACGCACAGCTCCACAGATTGGTCAGCAGCAGCTGCTGACTATGTCGGATGGAAGAAAAGTGGGCCCATATAGGGCCCCCAGCATGCTCCCTTCTCACCCCACTCTTGTCGGCGGTGTTGTAAGGTTGAGGTATCCATTGCGGGTACGGAGGCTGGAGCCCACATGCTGTTTTCCTTCCCCATCCCCCTCAGGGCTCTGGTGGAAGTGGGATCCTATCGGTCTCCAGGCACTGAGACCGGGCTTCATCCACAACTCCTGGGAGCCTGATGGATAGGAGCCGGGTATCGTTCAGGGACATGGCCCTGCAACTTGGAGGTACTCTGTGTCCCCGTGGGGACCGAGCACAGCAACACTCCAGCATTGCTGGGTGTGCTAGTGCACCGGGGACCGCGGCGCTGACCTGGTTAATGTGCCATTACACACTCAGCATCGCTGAGTGTGTTTATGTAGGGAGACTACCGCGCTGACCGCCGCCGCCATGTTTAACACTGAGGCGCGGCTGGGACTTGTAGTGCGCCGGTGACTTCCACGCGGCCGCGCTTTTACGGCGGCCGCGTTTATTACTCGAGTCCCCGGCTTTTTGCGGCCTAGTCTTTCTTCCTCCCGCCCACAGCCCTGACAAGCAGGGGAAGGGCGGGACGCTGCACAGGACGAGCAGCACTGAGGGCTGGAGCATGCTTTGCATACTCCACTCCCCTCACTGTGCACAGTGCAGGCACCAGTTCCCGCACTTTCTGGGTCACGCCCACGGCTCCCTCCTCTCCTCAGGACATTCCTGTCAGCTCCTTGAACGCTGCAGAGGGGGACAAATTCTGACAGACCCAGGCAGGGACCCTGGTGGCCTCACAACCGCTTTAAGCGGGGGGCATGCAGCATCTGTGGTGCTAGCCACATTTCTGCAGGAGTGTAATTTTAAATTATATGTTTATAAGATATACTTTACACTTTATGGTGCACAGTTGATTCTGGATATATATATATATTGTGTTGCTCAGGGAAGACAACAGCATGGCGCCCATAAAAGGCAGGAGTGCCAAACACAGGCTTACTATGCTGCTTGCGCCGCATGTACGACCCCGCTACCGGCAGGATCCACTGAGCAATCCAGACCGGTATCTCAGCACAGGGGCACTGTTGAATCATTGCTCCCTGGCCCCTCTGTTGGACCAGCAAGGTCCCCCCGGGGTGTCTCATAGATCCCAGAGTGAGGTCTCTGATACAGACCACAGCCCCTGACCGACTAAGCGAGCTCGCTGGGAAATCCCCTCGACATCTTCATATTGGTCAGGGTCTCAGCGGGGGAACCTCTGGTTGATGAAGCGGAGACAGTTGATCAGGATTCTGATCCTGAGGCCGCTCTCAATCTTGATACGCCTGACGGGGACGCCATATTGAACGATCTTATTGCGTCCATCAATCAAATGCTGGATATTTCTCCCTCAGCTCCTCCAGTGGAGGAGTCAGCTTCTCAGCAGGAGAAATTCCGTTTCAGGTTTCCCAAGCGTACACTGAGCATGTTTCTGGACCACTCTGATTTCAGAGAGGCAGTCCAGAATCACCGTGCCTGTCCTGATAAGCGTTTTTTTTTTTCTAAGCGCCTTAAGGATACACGTTATCCTGTTCCCCTGACGTGGTCAAAGGTTGGACTCAGTGTCCCAAGGTGGATCCTAGCCTGGCGGCTAGATCCATACTTGCAGTGGAAGATGGGGCTTCACTCAAAGATGCCACTCACAGGCAGATGGAGCTCTGGTTGAAATCCAGCTATGAAGCTATCGGCGCTTCTTTTGCCCCAGCATTTGCAGCCGTATGGGTGCTACAAGCTATCAGCAGGTCAAGCGCAAATTGACGCAGCCACACAGACGTCGGCATTTGCGTCTTACGCTATTAATGCTGTCCTGGTCTCTGCGAGCCGTACGGCGGTTGCATCCGCCAATTCGGTGGTACTCCACAGGGCCTAGTGGCTACGGAAATGGAAGGCAGATTCTGCTTCCAAAAAAGCGCTTAACCAGTTTGCCAATTTCTGGCGACCGATTGTTTGGCGAACGTTTGGATGAAATCGTCAAACAATCCAAGGGAAAGGATACATCCTTACCCCAGCCCAAACCGAACATACCCCAACAGAGGAAGGGGCAGTCGAGGTTTCGGTCCTTTCGGGGCGCGGGCAGGTCCCAATTCTCCTCGTCCAAAAGGCCTCAGAAAGATCAAGGGCACTCCGATTCATGGCGGTCTAAGTCACGTCCTGAAAGACCACCGGAGGTGCCGCTACCAAAGCGGCTTCTTCATGGCTTTCGGTCTCCTCAATCCGCATCCTCGGTCGGTGGCAGGCTCTCCCGCTTTTGCGACACCTGGCTGCCAAGGGTAAAAGACCGTTGGGCGAGAGACATTCTGTCTCACGGTTACAAGTTAGAGTTCGCCTCTCGTCCCCCGACTCGATTCTTCAGGTCATCCCCGCCTCCCGAGCGAGCCAAGGCTCTTCTGCAGGCGCTGGGCACTCTGAGGGCAGAAGGAGTGGTGGTCCCTGTTCCTCTTCAGCAACAGGGTCAAGGTTTTTTCCACCAACCTGTTTGTGGTTACAAAGAAGGACGGGTCTTTCCGTCCTGTCCTGGACCCGTAACTGCTCAACAAACACGTAAAGACCAGGTGGTTCCGGATGGAATCCCTCCGCTCCGTCATCGCCTCAATGTCCCCAGGAGATTTCCTTGCATCGATCGATATCGAAGATGCTTATCTCCACGTACCGGTTGCTCCAGAGCACCAACGCTTCTTGCGCTTCACCATAGGAGACGAACACCTGCAGTTCGTGGCACTGCAGTTCGGCCTGGCTACAGCCCCACGGGTTTTCACCAAGGTTAGGGCTCCCGTAGTAGCGGTCCTCCACTCTCAGGGTCACTCGGTGATCCCTTACTTGGACGATCTGCTGATCAAGGCACCCTCTCAAGAGGCATGCCAACACAGCCCCGACGCTTCTCTGGAGGCTCTCCAGAGTTTCGGGTGGATCATCAATTTTCCAAAGTCAAATCTGACACCAGCCCAATCGCTGACATATCTTGGCATGGAGTTTCATACCCTATCAGCGATAGTGAAGCTTCCGCTGATCAAGCAGCGTTCACTACAGACAGGGGTGCAATCTCTCCTTCAAGGTCAGGCACACACCTTGAGGGGCCTCATGCACTTCCTGGGGAAGATGGTGGCAGCAATGGAGGCAGTCCCTTTCGTGCAGTTTCACCTGCGTCCTCTTCATTGGGACATCCTAACCAAAGCTTCCCTTCGGGGGTGGCTTTCTTCCCACTTCTTTATCGCATGGGAAATCCTTCCTAACCCCATCCTGGGAGGTGGTCACGACGGACGCGAGTCTGTCAGGGTGGGGAGCAGTCTTTCTCCGCCACAGGGCTCAGGGTACGTGGACTCAGCAAGAGTCCTCGCTTCAGATCAATGTTCTGGAGATCAGGGCAGTGTATCTTGCCCTAAAAGTGTTCCAGCAGTGGCTGGAAGGCAAGCAGATCCGAATTCAGTCGGACAACTCCACAGTGGTGGCTTACATCAACCACCAAGGCGGAACACGCAGTCGGCAAGCCTTCCAGGAAGTCCGGCGGATTTTGATGTGGGTGGAAGCCACGGCCTCCACCATCTCCGCAGTTCACATCCCGGGCGTCGAAAACTGGGAAGCAGACTTTCTCAGTCGCCAGGGCATGGACGCAGGGGAATGGTCCCTTCACCCGGACGTGTTTCAGGAGATCTGTTGCCGCTGGGGGAGGCCGGAAGTCGACCTAATGGCGTCCCGGCACAACAACAAGGTCACGGCATTCATGGCACGATCTCACGATCACAGAGCTCTGGCGGTAGACGCCTTAGTTCGGGATTTGTCGCAGTTTCAACTCTCTTATGTGTTTCCTCCGCTGGCACTGTTGCCCAGAGTGTTACGCACGATCAGGGCCGACTGCCGCCGCGCCATCCTCGTCACTCCAGACTGGCCGAGGAGGTCGTGGTACCCGGATCTGTGGCATCTCACGGTCGGCCAAACGTGGGCACTACCAGACCGACCAGACTAGCTGTCTCAAGGGCCGTTTTTCCATTTGAATTCTGCGGCCCTCAACCTGACACTGTGGCCATTGAGTCCTGGATCTTAGCGTCTTCAGGATTATCTCAAGAGGTCATTGCCACTAGGAGACAGGTTAGGAAACCAACGTCCGCCAAGATCTACCACAGGACGTGGAAAATTTCATGATGCTCTGCTGGGGGTTTTTCTCCCTGGCCTTTGGCCTTGCCCACTTTTCTGTCCTTCCTTCAATCTGGACTGGAAAAGGGTTTGTCGCTCGGCTCCCTTAAGGGACAAGTCTCAGCGCTCTCTGTGTTGTTTCCAGAAGCGCCTAGCCAGACTTCCACAGGTACGCACGTTCCTGCAGGGGGTTCGTCACATCGTTCCTCCTTACAAGCGGCCGTTAGAACCCTGGGATCTGAACAGGGTGCTGATGGTTCTTCAGAAACCACCATTCGAGCCAATGAGGGATATTTCTCTCTCACGCCTTTCGCAGAAAGTGGTTTTTCTAGTAGCAGTCACTTCACTTCGCAGAGTGTCTGAGCTAGCTACACTGTCATGCAAAGCTCCCTTCCTGGTGTTTCACCAGGACAAGGTGGTTCTGCGTCCGGTTCCGGAATTTCTCCCTAAGGTGGTATCCCCCTTTCATCTCAATCAGGATATCTCCTTACCTTCTTTTTGTCCTCATCCAGTTCACCAATGTGAAAAGGATTTGCACTTGTTAGATCTGGTGAGAGCACTCAGACTCTACATTTCTCGTACGGCGCCCCTGCGCCGCTCGGATGCACTCTTTGTCCTTGTCGCTGGCCAGCGTAAAGGGTCACAGGCTTCCAAATCAACCCTGGCTCGGTGGATCAAGGAGCCAATTATCGAAGCTTACCGTTCGGCTGGGCTTCCGGTTCCCTCAGGGCTGAAGGCCCATTCTACCAGAGCCGTGGGCGCGTCCTGGGCTTTGAGGCACCAGGCTACGGCTCAGCAGGTGTGTCAGGCGGCTACCTGGTCGAGCCTGCACACTTTCACGAAGCACTATCAGGTGCATACCTATGCTTCGGCGGATGCCAGCCTAGGTAGACGAGTCCTTCAGGCGGCGGTTGCCCACCTGTAGGAAGAGGCCGTTTTTACGGCTCTCTTACGAGGTATTATTTTACCCACCCAGGGACTGCTTTTGGACGTCCCAATTGTCTGGGTCTTGTCTGGGTCTCCCAATAGAGCGACAAAGAAGGGAATTTTGTTTACTTACCGTAAATTCCTTTTCTTCTAGCTCTAATTGGGAGGCCCAGCACCCGCCCCTGTTTTTTTGTGTACACATGTTGTTCATGTTGAATGGTTTCAGTTCTCCGATATTCCTTCGGATTGAAGTTACTTTAAACCAGTTTATAATTCTTTTTCCTCCTTCTTGCTTTTGCACCAAAACTGAGGAGCCCGTGGGAGCACGGGGGTGTATAGGCAGAAGGGGAGGGGCTTAACACTTTTAAGTGTAATACTTTGTGCAGCCTCCGGAGGCATAGCCTATACACCAATTGTCTGGGTCTCCCAATTAGAGCTAGAAGAAAAGGAATTTACGGTAAGTAAACAAAATTCCCTTCTTTCATTCTCGCCACTAGGCATAGTATTGCCCTTCTCTCTGAACATTAGCAGCCAGAAACTCTCAAAGACCATATTTGTTTGTATTAAATCCTTTTTTGAGCATGCTGGGATTTGTGCAGAAGTTGTTGTTCAACAGCTCCCCTGATTTTCCTTTGTGAATGGTGGCACTTGTGTTATCTACTCTTTATATAGTGGTGAAATTATGTCTGTAATGATAATGAATATGAAGTGAAAGCTGCACACCAAATTCAGAGAAATATGAACAAGCATAACTGCTTTAGGATACATAAGGAATGAAAACTACACATCAATTCATTACTGCCCCATAACCAACTTCACGGTAATCTTATTTATGGGGTACCTAACCAAATGTTACCTCTATTGCTTCCCATACACATCAGGTTTCAACCGCACATGGAGGTAACATTTGGTTAGGTACCCATGCACACAAGCAGGTTTTAACCGCATATAGAGGTAACATTTGGTTAGGGACCCCATAAATAAGAGATTACTGTGAAGTTGGTTATGTGGCAGTAATGAATTGATCAATATATTAGCTAAATATCTATTTTATTTTTTATTTTTTTTTTTTTTTTTTTTAAAATAATCCTCAGCAGTCATGCAATGTCACATTTTATTTTTTTATTCAATTTTTCATATGGCTAATTGTATTTTTCATTCCTTATGTATTATAAAGCAGTTATGCTTGTTCATATTTCTCTGAATATGGTGTGCAGCTTTCACTTCATATAGATTATGTATTTTTTGGCTAGCACCCTGTTCACATTTACAATGGTGTTCCAGCAGTCTTTTTGATTGTAATGATGATGAGACTGCTGAAAAGTCTTTTCTGCAGATCAGTACGTAAGATTCTAGTCTAAGGCTTAGTAGACCGTTATTCACAGGATTTCCAATTTTTATTTTTAATATAGAGATATGTAAAATTGAAAAAAAAAAAAATAAAAAAAAATTGTAACATTAATCGGTACCTTGCTGATTATACTTAGCTTTTAATGTCCTATTCACTGTAGTGATATCCTATGAAGTTGCAGCTTTGGATGAATGATTGATAGATGATTTTTTTTTTCTTTATAGAATTATTTTTACTGATTTCTTTGTCATGAATGTCATTTTGTGGGCAAAAGGCTCCTCCGCTGCAATTCCGTTTGGCACGCTGGTAGCTGTCCTGGCCATGTGGTTTGGCATCTCTGTCCCGCTAACATTCCTCGGAGCATATTTTGGATTTAAAGAGAGAGTAAGTATTCCACGTCACTGTATTTATACCCCACAGGTAGCTATGGAACGCTTTGATTCGTGTTCCTGCTGGTGGTTTATCAAATCAATGTAATGACCGCATTGTCGGCACACCAGAATCCATAAATTGTTGATCAGCATTTTTTGACAGATTTCCATCTCCCATACAGAAGGTAAAGGGAATTTGTAAACTGTTTTTGCCACATACTCTGAGAGCAGCATAATGTAGGGGCAGAGATCCTGATTCCGGCTATGTGTCGCTTACTGGGCTGCTTAGTGTAGTTTTAATAACATTTTGGTTTAATCAGCAGGAGATTATCATTAGGCTGAGGCCTCACGGAGTTATGTGCGACTCCTCGCATGACACTTGGCTCACGCTCGCAGCACAGCGGGAGCCAAGGGTCATGTGACTGTGATCCAATCATGCGATCAGACCACAGCTGCGGAGGGGAGGATCGGCACTGTGGAGAGGAGGGAGGGATTTATCTCCCTATCTACTCCATTGCCGGCTGATGCGAGAATCACACTGCTCTCCCGTTACACCGCTGTAATGCGAGAGCAATACAATGTTTCGATCGTCTCTTAGACTTGTATGGGTGCGAGTGGAACAGGATTACATCCCACCATTCTGCGATTGTTTTCTTGGTCCGATTAAGGCAGAGAAAATAATCGCTCATGGGAGATGCCCCATAGAGCAATATTGGTCCGAGTGGAATGCGTTTTTTTTGTTTGTTTTTTTTATCGCATTCCACTCGCACCGTTTTTCTCGCCGTGTCCTAGGCATTAGAGGACTACTTGGTGTGCTGCAGGTAGTCCAGCATATTCGTGGGCTCTGTATAACTGCTAGATCTGCAGCAGAGAAAAGTTTGTTTTTTTTCAAAATGACAGCAAACAGCTCAGTAAGTGACACATTACTGGAATCAGGGTCTCTGTCTCTACATTATGCTGCTCTCAGATGGGGAAACAAAAACTGATGATAGATTCAATTTAACCCCTTCACGACCTTGGACGGATCTATCCGTCCAGGATCGTGTCCCGTTAAGCCCCGCCCCCTGCCGCGGGCAGGCGGCGTGGATCGGCACACATCAGCTGTTTTCAACAGCTGACATGTGTGCCTGCTAGCCGCGGGTGGAATCGCTTCCACCCGCGGCCATTAACCCCTTTAATCCTGCTGCCAAAGTCTGGCAGCAAGATTTAAATGCGTGCAGCCATGTTTGTTACTTACCGCCGCCCCCACCGGAAGTCATGTGTGTTATCACGTGACTATCGGTGGTTGCCATCGTAGCACAGGGTCATGTGATGACGCCTGCTGCTACGATGTTTCACTTTCGTTTTCCCTCGGCCGAGAGCAGAGGGAAAACCAAAGTGACTGAATCTGCTGATTACAGCGGTATAGCTGTGATCAGCAGATAGCGATCAGCGATCGGATTGCTGATTGCTATAACCCCCTAGGGGGAGTAGTAAAATAAAAAAAAGTGAAAAAAAAAGTTTTAAATAAAAAAAAAAACAAAACCTAAAAGTTCAAATCACCCCCCTTTCCCCTCATTGAAAATTAAAGGGTTAAAAAATAAATAAATATACACATATTTGGTATCGCCGCGTTCAGAAATGCCCGATCTATCAAAATATAAAATCAATTAATCTGATTGGTAAACGGCGTAGCGGCAAAACAATTCGAAACGCCAAAATTACGTTTTTTGGTCGCTGCAAGTTTTACGCAAAATGCAATAACAGGCGATCAAAACGTAGCATCTGAGCAAAAATAGTACCATTAGAAACCTCAGCTCGATACGAAAAAATAAGCCATCACTGAGCCACAGATCCCAAAAAATAAGAACGCTACGGGTTTCGGAAAATGGCGCAAAACGTGCGCCACTTTTATTGGACAAACTTGTGAATTTTTTTCAACCCCTTAGATGCAAGTAAATCTATACATGTTTGGTGTCTACAAACTCGCACTGACCTGAGGCATCACATAGATACATCAGTTTGATCATATAGTGAACACAGTGAATAAAACATCCCAAAAACTATTGTGCGATGACACTTTTTTTGCAGTTTTTCCACACTTGGAATTTTTTTGCTGTTTTCCAGTACACTATATGGTAAAAACTATGGTTTCATTTAAAAGTACAACTCGTCCTGCAAAAAACAAGCCCTCATATGGCAAGATTGACGGAATAATAAAAAAGTTACGGCTCTCGGAAGAAGGGGAGCAAAAAACAAAAACGCAAAAATGGAAAGTGCCCGGGGGCTGAAGGGGTTAAAGGGATTGTTCCACCACTCCACAGGATAATGTCCGGTTGCTGAGGTCCCCCTACTGCGGACCCATTCATCCAGAGTATGTAACCTTTCCTGCACATGTGTGACCTGCTCTATTAGGCTATGTGCGCACTAGAGCTTTTTACCTGCGGATTTACCCGCGGATTTGCCCCGGAAATTTCTTGAGAAATGTCTGCAATCTTTGTGCAGACCTTTCCCATGAAATTCAATGAGAAAAAAAAATAGCTGTGCGCACTGTGCGGATTTTTCTCAAGAAAATTTCTTGAGAAAATTTTCTCGAGAAACTTTCTTGAGAAAATGTGCATGTCCATTAATTTCCGCAGGTACCGGGGGTATTCCGGGGGTATTCCGCAGTTAGCAATGATGTGCGGTATACCACCGGAATAGCCGCGATTTACCTGCGGTAGTGTACATCGCTGCCTGCGGTTTTGCAGGAAGCGATGTCATTATGCCAGGAAGATGAAGCGGAGCAGAGTAAACACAGACGTCACACTCCCTGGACGCCGCACAGAAGCACTTCCGTGCGACCTCCAGGTGCCCGTGCAGTCTGTGTCCTGCTCCGGCCTCGCGGCTGCTTGCCCTGCAGGGTGTCAGTGTGTGCCCGCAGTGTCAGCAGCCTGTCACGCTGCAGCGCAGGCAGACACTGACACAAGCAGACACTGACACTGCACTGCAGGGTGTCAGTGTCTGCCCGCAGTATCAGCAGCCTGTCACGCGGCAGCGCAGGCAGACACTGACATCCTGCAGTGCTGGGAGCCGCGGGGATGACGATCGCTGCTGTCAGGAGGTGAGATCATTACCTGCTGTGACGATCTCCTGCCTCCTGACGTCACCGCGGTCACTGCTGTCTATGCCCGTCTCGCGAGCGGCCCGAGACTGTCACTAGCGGTGACGTCACGGGCTCTCGCGATACTTCTGACAACGCGGCGGGCATAGAAGTCAGTGACAGCGCTGACGTCAGCAGTACAGGAGATGATCACAGAAGGTAATGATCTCATCTATGCTTTTGATGGCAGCGCTCGTCATCCCCTGCAGTGACCTGAGCTAACCTATTGATGTTAGCTCAGGTCACTGCATTGCTCTCCCAGCCAATGGGGAACATTCTGTTCTTCATTGACTGGGACAGTGACTATGGTATGGATCGCCGTGGGACCCCCCCCTTATTGGATTACGCCGGACGTGGATTGATTGTTCTTTTCAATAAATTGGTTAAAGAGGCTGTGTGGGGAGTGTTTTTTCAAATAAAACTTTTTTTGTTGTCTATTTTTTAATTATTACTGACTGGGTTGGTGATGTCGGGTATCTGATAGACGCCTGACCTCACCAACCCCAGGGCTTGATGCCAGGTGGCATTACACATCTGGCATCAACCCCATATATTACCCCGTTTGCCAACGCACCAGGGCGCGGGATGAGCTGGGGCAAAGCGCCAGGATTGGCACGTCTAATGGATGCGCCACTTCTGGGGCGGCTGCGGCCTGCTATTTTTAGGCTGGGGAGTGTCCAATAACAGTGGACCTCCCTAGTCTGAGAATATCAGACCCCAGCTGTCCGCTTTACCTTGGCTGGTGATCCAATATGGGGGGGACCGCACGTTTTTTGTTTTAAATTATTTATATAATTTAAAATAACAGCGTGGGGTGCCCACTGTTTTGGATTATCAGCCAAGGTGAAGCTGCCAGCGGTGGTCTGCAGGCTGCAGCCGTCTGCTTTACCCAAGCTGGCTACAAAATACGGGGGGACCTCACGTCGGTTTTTTTTAATTATTTATTTATTTTATGGCTAAATACAAGGCTAAGCACCCTTTAGTGCCACATGAAAGTCACTAAAGGGTGCCAGCTTAGAAAATGCAGGGAGGTGGAACATTATATAGGTTTTTCTCATCTATCTATCTATCTATCCCTCTATCTATCTATCCCTCTATCTATCTATCCCTCTATCTATCCCTCTATCTATCTATCTATTCATCTATTCATCTATCTATCTATCCCTCTATCTATCTATTCATCTATTCATCTATCCCTCTATCCATTATCTGTCTATCGATTATCTTTATTATTTATTGCAGGGACAAACCTGCGGTAAATCCGCGGCAAATCCGCGGCAAAACCGCATCCGGATTTGGTGCGGATTTTTCCGCAGGTCCGGAAATCTTTCACTGGCAGAAGTTTCTCAAGAAATTTTCTTGAGAAACTTCACATTTCTAGTGCGCACATAGCCTTAAAGGTCTGTAGTAGAGATGGGTTTGCAGGTCTCCAGTCTATGGGCCAGGTCAGTGATCTGTGACTGCTCGATTTAAGGCATAATAATATAATATTTATTCATTTATATAGCCAGGGCCGTATTTACCATTAGGCACCCGTGGTCCGGTGCCTAGGGCGGCAGATTGTGAGGGGCGGCACCTTCTGGCAGCAAAAAAAAAAAAAAATTTTTTTTTTTTTTTTTTTTTTTACATTTTTTTTTTTTTTTTGTGGCCGCCGAGCACAGGGAGCTGATTGACCCCGGAACTGCCGGCGCCTGCACTTCCGGGGTCACAGGCGCGCGCCAATCAGCTCCTTCCTCTGTGCTGCGTCCACTGCTGTGTGGACGTCACATGCAGAGCTCACAGCAGGACGCCGCGGAGGACGCCGTGATGGAAGCCGGTGTCAGAAGAGGATACTCACATGAGCCAGGAAGATGGCGGCGGGCACTGGAGCAGGTAAGTGGATTCATAAGGAGCGTGGGAGTGTCTCTAATGCAGACCAGAGATCTGCGCATGCGGGGGGGGGAGGCGGCAAAGGCAGATACTGGAGGGAGGCAGAGGCTGAGACTGGGGGGAGGCTGGAGGGAGGCAGAGGCTGAGACTGGGGGGAGGCTGGAGGGAGCCAGAGGCTGAGACTGGAGGGAGGCAGTGGCTGAGACTGGGGGGAGGCTGGAGGGAGGCAGAGGCTGAGACTGGAGAGAGGCAGAGGCTGAGACTGGGGGGAGGCTGGAGGGAGGCAGAGGCTGAGACTGGAGGGAGGCAGAGGCTGAGACTGTGGGGAGGCTGGAGGGAGGCAGAGGCTGAGACTGGGGGAGGCTGGAGGGAGGCAGAGGCAGAGACTGGGGGGGGGGGGCTGGAGGGAGGCAGAGGCAGAGACTGGGGGGAGGCTGGAGGGAGGCAGAGGCTGAGACTGGGGGAGGCTGGAGAGAGGCAGAGGCTGAGGCTGGAGGGAGGCAGAGGCAGAGACTGGGGGGAGGCTGGAGGGAGGCAGAGTCAGAGACTGGGGGCAGGCTGGAGGGAGGCAGAGGCAGAGACTGGGGGGAGGCTGGAGGGAGGCAGAGGCTGAGACTGGAGGGAGGCTGAGACTGGGGGGAGGCTGGAGGGAGGCTGAGGCTGAGACTGGAGGGAGGCTGAGGCTGAGACTGGGGGGAGGCTGGAGGGAGGCAGAGACTGGGGGGAGGCTGGAGGGAGGCTGAGACTGTGGGGAGGCTGGAGGGAGGCAGAGGCTGAGACTGGGGGGAGGCTGGAGGGAGACTGAGGCAGAGACTGGGGGGAGGCTGGAGGGAGGCAGAGGCAGAGACTGGGGGGAGGCTGGAGGGAGGCAGAGGCTGAGACTGGGGGGAGGCTGGAGAGAGGCAGAGGCTGAGACTGGGGGGAAGCTGGAGGGAGGCAGAGGCAGAGACTGGGGGGGAGGCTGGAGGGAGGCAGAGACTGGGGGCAGGCTGGAGGGAGGCAGAGTCAGAGACTGGGGGCAGGCTGGAGGGAGGCAGAGGCAGAGACTGGGGGGAGGCTGGAGGGAGGCAGAGGCTGAGACTGGAGGGAGGCTGAGACTGGGGGGAGGCTGGAGGGAGACTGAGGCTGAGACTGGGGGGAGGCTGGAGGGAGGCTGAGGCTGAGACTGAAGGGAGGCTGAGGCTGAGACTGGGGGGAGGCTGGAGGGAGGCAGAGACTGGGGGGAGGCTGGAGGGAGGCAGAGGCAGAGACTGGGGGGAGGCTGGAGGGAGGCTGAGGCTGAGACTGGAGGGAGGCTGAGGCTGAGACTGGAGGGAGGCTGGAGGGAGGCTGAGGCGGAGACTGGGGCAGGCTGAGGCTGGGGGGAGGCAAAGGCTGAGACTGGGGAAGAGAGGCTGATGCTGAGGGAAGATATAGGCTGATGCTGGGGGAGAGAGGCTGATGCTGGGGGAGTGGGAGAGAGGGGCTAATGCTAGAGACAGAGGACAAGGGATGAGGGATAGTGCAATGACAAAATCGATTGGGTGGGGGGAGTGTAAGGACTCAGAATAAGAGGGGGCAGCATTGGGAGCTCATTGTGAAGAAGGGGCAGCATGTGTGGGATCAGTATGGAGTGGAGCAATGTAGGGGAGTCAATATCAAGAGTGGGGTAGTGTGTGTGGGGGGGGTCTCAGCATAAGCGTTAGTGTGGTGGTCTTAGCATGAGTGGGGCAACATGAAGGTCTCATTATGGAAAAGAGGAAGGCAGCATTAGGAGCTCATGGAGAGGGACAGCATGCATGGGACATTGTGAGAAGGGGGCAGCATGCATGGGACACTGAGGAGGGGGCAGCATGCATGAGACATTGTGAGAAGAGGGCAGCATGCATGGGACACTGAGGAGGGGGCAGCATGCATGAGACATTGTGAGGAGGGAGCAGCATGCATGGGACATTGTGAGGAAGGAGCAGCATGCATGGGACATTGTGAGGAGGGAGCATCAAGCATGAGACATTGTGCGGAGGGAGCAGCATTCATGGGACATTGTGAGGAGGGAGCAGCATGCATGGGACATTGTGAGGAGGGAGCAGCATGCATGGGACATTGTGAGGCGGGAGCAGCATACATGAGACATTGTGAGGAGGGGGCAGCATGCATGAGACATTGTGAGGAGGGAGCAGCATTCATGGGACATTGTGAGGAGGGAGCAGCATGCATGGGACATTGTGAGGCGGGAGCAGCATACATGAGACATTGTGAGGAGGGGGCAGCATGCATGAGACATTGTGAGGAGGGAGCAGCATTCATGGGACATTGTGAGGAGGGAGCAGCATGCATGGGACATTGTGAGGAGGGGCAGCATGCATGGGACATTGTGAGGAGGGAGCAGCATGCATGGGACATTGTGAAGAGGGGGCAGCATGCATGGGACATTGTGAGGAGAGAGCAGCATGCATGGGACATTGTGAGGAGGGGGCAGCATGCATGGGACATTGTGAGGAGGGGGCAGCATGCATGGGACATTGTGAGGAGGGGGCAGCATGCATAAGACATTGTGAGGAGGGGGCAGCATGCAAGGGACATTGTGAGGAGGGGGCAGCATGCAAGGGACATTGTGAGGAGGGAGCAGCATGCATGGGACATTGTGAGGAGGGGGCAGCATGCATGGGACATTGTGAGGAGGGGGCAGCATGCATGGGACATTGTGAGGAGGGGGCAGCATGCAAGGGACATTGTGAGGAGGGGGCAGCATTCATGGGACATCGTGAGGAGGGGGCAGCATGCATGGGACATTGTGAGGAGGGGGCAGCAAGCATGGGACATTGTGAGGAGGGGGCAGCAAGCATGGGACATTGTGACGAGGGAGCAGCATGCATGGGACATTGTGAGGAGGGGGCAGCATGCATGGGACATTGTGAGGAGGGGGCAGCATGCATGGGACATTGTGAGGAGGGGGCAGCATGCATGGGATATTGTGAGGAGGGGGCAGCATGCATGGGACATTGTCCTCACATCATGCTGCTCCCTCCTCACAATGTACAGATCATATTTCATAATCGAGGAAGATGTGGTGGATATACAGTAGTTTATAAGGGAGGGCAGTGTGGTGTTTATTAGGGGCAGTGTCACAGTCACAGTATATAAGTGGGGACGGTGTGGTGGGAATATTTTATACTCATGCTATGTTTTGATGTGCCTGTGGTGATTCCCATTGGGGGGGGGGGTTCGTTTCTTATTGATACTTTTTAAAGTGTGCTACAGAGTAGATCTGCCTTAAACAGATGTCGTGTGCGAAAACTCAGTTTTACGTTGTCACTAAGGGGCGCGACCACTTAAAGTGCCTAGGGCAGCACGAAGGCAAAATACAGCCCTGTATATAGCGCTATTAATTCCACAGCGCTTTACATACATTGGCAACACTGTCCCTATTGGGGCTCACAATCTAAATTCCCTATCAGTATGTTTTTGGAGTGTGGGAGGAAACCCACACAAACACTGAGGACATGCAAGCTCCTTGCAGATGTTGTCCTTAGTGGGACTAGAACCCAGGACCCCAGCGCTGCAAGGCTCCAGTGCTAACCACTGAGCCACCATACAGTGCTAACCACTGAGCTACCGTGCCACCCTTATGTGCATGTGAATATCTTGACGCCCTGCCTTCCTGCCTCTTCTATAGATTAGCCAGAATGGTGTGATCGTGTGTGAGCATTACACCGCAATCGTGATGTAAGGAGATTTGCAGAGCTCCTGCCTAGCGGTCACACATCACTCACCTGACTGATGGACTGGAGTCCGGCCAAACAATTCTCCTATCTCTAATCTGGTATTTAGAATCTGCTCCTTTCTTCAGGCATCCTTATCCTTAAAATAGGCAGAGAAAACTACTAACCTGTAGTGATGAATGAGCACTACAATGCTCGGGAGCTCGGTTAGCGTTAAAAGCAGTTGGATGCTCTGATGGCGGGACTAGAGTACCTGAGTATAACGGCAGTCAATGGGGAACTCGAGTATTTTTCTTGGAAATCTTTTGGAAAAATGACCAAGTTCCCCATTGATTTCTATTATACTCTAGTACTCGAATCACACCTAATAGCGCATCCAATTGCTCTTAATGCGCACCGAGCATGGGAGTGCTCGCTCATCACTACTGGATCTGTCATCGCAGGTCGGATCTTCTGGTCAATGGGGTCTGACTGCCGATAGAGGCACTAATCGCTGACATAACGGGACACAAGTGCTTAAAGGGAACCTGTCAGCAGCTTTGGGGCCTATAAGCTGCGGCCACCACCAGTGGGCTCTTATATACAGTGTTCTAACATTGTAGATGACAATCTACCCAGTTCAATGCTTTGTGTTTCAGGAGGATCACACACTTGCATTCTCTGATATTTTTTTATTTTAATTTTAAAGATTTGGAAGAAAAGCGGGTCCAGTCTGGACTCCCGGCATGTCCCTTCACACCCCATTCTGTCGGGTGCTGTTAAGGTTGACTGACTTTATAAGGCTGGAGCCTTCACATGCCGCGCTCCTTCGCATCCTCTGTCGAGGTTCTGTTTGAAGTGGGAGCCTCCACGGTCCTCTCTGCTTGCAGAAGGCCGGTCTCCATCCGCAGCCCTGTCTGGTCCCTGCTGGAAGGAGCGTTAACCCCCACTCAGGGACATGGCCCTGCGTCTCAAAAGCTAAGTATTGAGACGTTTTTTCAGGGGTCCCGGGTACTTTTATTGGGGGGACAGTATGTGCTTTAGCGTTACTGTAAATTCCGGCCGGTTCTGGGGGTTTTCCCTGAGAACCGCGCCGAAGGTGCCTGCTCGTCGGCCGCATTTTAAAATCTAGGCCCCGGCTTCAGTTTGGGCCTAGTTTCGGTTTCGGCTTCTCTGCATGTTTTGCATACAGCGCCGCCCACCGCCCGACCAGCAGAGGGGAGGGCACTCCTCTCCGGGGAGATGTTCCCTCCCCTGTATCTCTCCCTGTATCTCTCTGCCCTCCGTTTTTCCCGCTCTTGGGCTTATACACGCCCCCCATCCTTCTCCCAGCGCCATTTTCTCAGCGTTCTTACACTGGAAGGCGCTGGATGCTGCATACTGTCAGGAAGTCTGACTCTTCACAGGGTCTTTGAGCGGTGGAATCCGGAGGGCACACAGAGAGCGGGCTGGTAAGCCACAACCTTCGGTTGTGGACTTTTATTACACTCTCAGGGCATTCTACAGGAGTGTATTCTTGCTGCAGAGCTTCCACCTCAGCAGCATGTCTGTCACCCGAAGCAAGGCTGCTAACATGTACGCTATATGCACTGCATGTAAGCTCATTCTGCCAGAGCCAAGCACATACCCACATTGTGATGCCTGTGCTAACATGTTTGTGTCTCAGCCTGGAGCTTCCTCAGTGGTCCCTCCGGCTGCTCTGGCCCCGGTGGCTGAACCCCCGGCTTGGGTAGCTTCCTTTTCACAAGCTATTTCCCAGTCTTTTGCCGACTCCATGGGGCAGCTGTCCCGGACACTGCTGTCCATGCATCAGCCCCCTTCTCAGGGTGCCTCTGCGGCTCCGAGCTCTGCAGAGCACTCAGAGCATGTCCTAGGACCCCGTCCCCCTAAACGGAGACGCAGGGAACCTTCTCCTTCCTCGTCCCACGGCTCTGATTCACAAGCCGAGGTGCAGGGCGAGGAGGATTCGTTTACTGTGGGCTCAGACGCTGCCTCTATGTACCCCATTGACTTGTCTGAGGGTGATGCGGATGTTAGTGACTTGATTGCGTCCATTAACTCCGTACTGAACCTCAATCCACCAGAGTCAGAGGAACAAGCCTCTCTGGTAGAGGTACACCAGTTTACCTCTCCTAAGAAACCTAGGAGTATGTTTTTTTTAACCACTCCAGCTTTCACACCACTGTCAACAAGCCCAGGGCCTGTCCTGACAAACGTTTTCCGAAGCGTAGTTCAGATGACCGTTTTCCTTTTCCACCAGAGGTTGTTAAGGACTGGGCCCAGTCCCCAAAGGTAGACCCTCCGGTGTCCAGAATCTCAGCCCGCACAGTCGTAGCTGTGGCTGATGGCACTTCTCTTAAGGATCCCACTGACCGCCAGGTTGACCTTCTGGCCAAGTCTGTATATGAGGCGGCAGGAGCCTCGTTCTCCCCGTCTTTTGCGGCAGTGTGGGCTCTTAAGGCAGTCTCTGCCTCTCTGGCGGAGATTCATTCCCTCTCCAGGGACTCTATTCCTGAGACGGATGCCTTAACTTCTCAAGCTTCGGCTTTTGCATCCTACGCCATGTCTGCCATCCTGGAGGCTTCTCACCGCACGGCGGTGGCCTCCGCTAACTCCCTCGCGATCCGCAGGATCTTGTGGCTTCGAGAGTGGAAAGCAGATGCTTCCTCTAAGAAGTACCTTGCGAGTCTCCCCTTTGCTGGGTCCCGGCTGTTCGGGGAACAGCTGGATGACATAATTAAGGAAGCTACTGGCGGGAAGAGTACTTCCTTGCCACAAACTAAAGCCAAGAAACCTGTCCAGGGCAGGAACCAATCGAGGTTTCGTTCCTTTCGTTCCTCTAACTGGTCATCCTCTAAGCCCTCGGCCTCGTCCACTACCGCAGCCAAGGATCGTAAATCCAACTGGCGCGCAAAGCCGCGTCCTCAAAAGACCGGAGGAGCCGCTGCCACTAAGGCAGCCTCCTCGTGACTATCTGGCCGCGCCAGCAACGTCCTTGGTCGGTGGCAGGCTCTCCCACTTTGGCGACGTGTGGTTGCAACACGTCTCCGATCAGTGGGTGCGGGATATCATCTCCCACGGCTACAGGATAGAATTTTCTTCCAGCCCGCCAAACAGATTTTTTCTGTCCACCCCCCCCCTGCTCCAAGGCCGCCGCCTTCTCTCAGGCCGTGTCATCCCTGCAGGCCAACGGGGTAATTATTCCAGTTCCCGCCCGGGAACGGTTCAGAGGTTTCTACTCAAACCTCTTTCTAGTTCCCAAGAAGGACGGTTCCTTCCGGCCCATCCTGGATCTCAAGCTTCTCAACAAGCATGTTCAGGTGCGGCATTTTCGCATGGAATCTCTGAGATCGGTCATTGCCTCAATGACCCAAGGAGATTTTCTGGCATCCATCGACATCAGAGATGCCTATCTGCATGTGCCTATTGCGGTTTCACACCAGCGTTGGCTACGCTTTGCGATCGGAGAGGAACATTTCCAATTCGTGGCTCTCCCCTTCGGCTTAGCCACAGCCCCTCGAGTATTCACCAAGGTCATGGCAGCAGTGGTTGCGGTCCTGCACCTCCAGGGGTTGGCAGTGATTCCTTACGTGGACGACCTTCTAGTCAAGGCCTCATCCAGTGCAGACTGCCAGCGGAGTGTCTCTCTCACTCTCGCCACGCTAGTTCAGTTCGGGTGGCTTGTCAACCTGCCCAAGTCCACTCTGACCCCGACCCAGGTGCTTTTGTACCTAGGGATGCAATTCGAGACTCTGCCGGCACTTGTCAAGTTGCCCTTAGTCAAACAGCAGTCCCTTCGTCTGGCGGTGCGCTCTCTGCTGAGGCACCGCCGTCATTCCATCAGACACCTCATGCAGGTGCTGGGTCAGATGGTGGCGTCCATGGAAGCGGTCCCCTTTGCTCAGTTCCATCTGCGTCCCCTGCAGCTGGACATTCTCCGCTGTTGGGACAAGCGGATCTCTTCCTTGCACAGGCAGGTGGCTCTGTCGTCACAGACCAGGAGCTCCCTTCAGTGGTGGCTTCGGCCCCTCTCTCTGTCTCAGGGACGCTCCTTCCTGACTCCGTCCTGGGTGATCCTCACCACGGATGCCAGCCTCTCCGGTTGGGGAGCAGTATTTCTCCATCACCGAGCACAGGGCACTTGGACTCCGTCCGAATCAGCCCTCTCGATCAATGTGCTGGAGATCAGAGCTGTGTTTCTAGCTCTCCTAGCCTTTCACCACCTGTTGGCGGGCAGGCACATTCGAGTTCAGTCGGACAACGCGACAGCGGTTGCCTACATCAATCACCAGGGCGGGACTCACAGCCGTCTGGCGATGTTGGAGGTTCAACGAATCCTCCAGTGGACGGAGGACTCCAAGTCCACCATATCTGCAGTCCACATCCCAGGCGTGGAAAACTGGGAGGCCGATTACCTCAGCCGTCAAACCGTAGACAGCGGCGAGTGGGCCCTGCATCCGTCAGTGTTCAGATCAATCTGCCGCAAGTGGGGCACTCCGGAAGTGGATCTAATGGCATCCCGGCACAACAACAAGGTTCCGGTTTACGTGGCTCGCTCCCACGATCCTCAAGCCTTCGCAGCAGACGCACTGGTTCAAGATTGGTCTCAGTTCCGTCTAGCCTATGTGTTTCCCCCTCTAGCGCTCTTGCCCAGGGTTCTGCGCAAGATCAGAATGGAGGGCCGTCGAGTCATACTCATTGCTCCGGACTGGCCCAGGCGAGCTTGGTACCCAGACCTGCTCCGTCTGTCCGTAGAGGTGCCGTGGCATCTCCCGGACCGCCCAGACCTTCTCTCTCAAGGTCCGTTCTTCCGCCAGAATTCTGCGGCTCTCAGATTGACGGCGTGGCTCTTGAGTCCTGGATCCTGACGGCTTCAGGCATTCCCTCTGAGGTCATCTCCACCATGACTCAGGCTCGGAAGTCTTCCTCGGCCAAGATTTACCACAGGACTTGGAGGATTTTCCTGTCCTGGTGTCGCTCTTCCGACCATGCTCCTTGGCCGTTCTCCTTGCCGACCATCCTGTCTTTTCTACAGTCCGGTCTACTGCTGGGACTGTCCCTCAATTCCCTCAAGGGACAGGTGTCGGCTCTGTCGGTATTGTTCCAGCGGCGTATCGCCCGACTGGCTCAGGTGCGCACCTTCATGCAGGGCGCATCTCACATCATTCCTCCTTACCGGCGGCCCTTGGATCCCTGGGACCTTAATCTGGTCCTCACGGCCTTACAGAAACCCCCCTTTGAGCCTCTCAGGGAGGTTCCCTTGTTTAGACTTTCACAGAAAGTTGTTTTTCTAGTAGCCATAACTTCTCTCAGGAGAGTTTCTGATTTGGCTGCGCTATCTTCGGAATCCCCCTTTTTGGTGTTTCACCAAGACAAGGTGGTTCTTCGTCCGTCTCCGGACTTTCTCCCTAAGGTGGTGTCTCCTTTCCACCTTAACCAGGACATTTCATTGCCTTCTCTTTGTCCGGCCCCTGTGCATCGCTTTGAAAAGGCGTTGCATACCTTGGATTTGGTGCGGGCGCTCCGAATCTATGTGTCACGCACCGCCGTTTTTAGGCGGTGCACCTCACTTTTTGTGCTAACCACTGGTCAGCGCAAGGGTCTCGCTGCTTCTAAACCGACCCTAGCTCGTTGGATCAGGTCGGCTATCACCGATGCCTACCAGTGTTCTCAGGTGCCTCCCCCGCCAGGGATTAAGGCGCACTCGACCAGAGCTGTCGGTGCCTCCTGGGCTTTCAGGCACCAGGCTACGGCTCAGCAGGTTTGTCAGGCTGCCACGTGGTCCAGTCTGCACACTTTTTCGAAGCACTACCAAGTGCATGCTCATGCTTCGGCAGATGCGAGCTTGGGCAGACGCATTCTTCAGGCGGCTGTCGCCCATTTGTGAAGTTAGGTTTTGCCTACTTCTCAGTTTGGTTTATTCCCACCCATGGACTGCTTTGGAACGTCCCATGGTTTGGGTCTCCCATAAGGAACGATAAAGAAAAAGAGAATTTTGTTTACTTACCGTAAATTCTTTTTCTTATAGTTCCGACATGGGAGACCCAGCACCCTCCCTGTTGCCTGTTGGCAGCTTTCTTGTTCCGTGTGTTTCACCGGCTGTTGTTAGTAGTCAGAGTTCCGGTTATTCCGAGTTTTACTCTATCTCTACTTATGGGTGGATGTCCTCCTTCAGCTTTTGCACTGAATTGGGTAGATTGTCATCCAGGGAGTGTATATGCTCGGAGGGAGGAGCTACACTTTTAGTGTAGTACTTTGTGTGGCCTCTGGAGGCAGAAGCTATACACCCATGGTTTGGGTCTCCCATGTCGGAACTATAAGAAAAAGAATTTACGGTAAGTAAACAAAATTCTCTTTTTTGGCAATTGCCGTTTTCTTTCTTGTGAGCCATGCAACATTTCCACTATTATATAGCTTCTGTTCAGTGTTTGCCAGTTAGTAAAAGAATATTTTTTGGTAAAATTTGTTAAATTAGTATATGCTACAAAAAGATCCAAAAAAATAAGTACTGCTAACTATCCAGACACTGCAGCTGGAAACTTCCAGCCATTGCTCCAAGCAATGGGCATGAGAGCGACGTTCCGACTCAATAGTCTATGAATTATGCATTGCCCTGCATAACCTTAATCCTTCTGCCCCTTTATCTGTGGGGTCTCAAGTATAACTGTCAGATGAAACTTAAAGGGAACCTGTCAGCAGATTTGGTGACTATAAGCTGCGGCCACCACCAGTGGGCTCTTATATACAGCATTGTAACATGCTGTATATAAGAGCCCAGGCCGCTATGTAGAACGTAAAAATCACTTTATAATACTTACCTAAATGGCCGCTGCGGTGGAGTTGGGTCGTATGGGCGTCTCCTTTCTCCAGTGCTGGCGCCTTCTCTTTCGGCTATCTTTGTCATCTTTCTGAAGCCTGTAGCGTCCTATCACTCGCCGGTCCTGCGCAGGCGCACTACAATACTTTGATCTGCCCTGCTCAGAGCAGATCCAAGTGTACCTGCGCAGGACCTCAATGTCGGCGAATGTGGATGACGTAGGACGCGTCATGTACCCTGGCTTCAGAAGAAGGATGGGAAAGATAGCCGAAAGGGGAGGTGTCGACACCGGAGAATGGAGACTGCCATATGACCCAACTCCACCGCAGCAACCGTTTAGGTGAGTATTATAAAGTGATTATTACGTTCGACACAGCGGCCTGGGCTCTTATATACAGCATGTTAGAATGCTGTATATAAGAGCTCACTGGTGGTGGTGGCCGCAGCTTATAGGCCCCAAAGCTGCTGACAGGTTCCCTTTAACCCCTTAGTGACGGAGCTAATTTTCACCTTAATGACCAGACCAAATTTTGCAATTCTGACCAGTGTCACTTTATGAGGTTATAACTCTAGAACGCTTCAACGGATCCCGGTGATTCTGAGATTGTTTTTTCGTCACATATTGGACTTCATGTTAGTACCAAATTTAGGACAATATTTTTTGCGTTTATTTATGAAAAAAATTGAATATTGGCAAAAATTTTGAAAATTTTGCAATTTTCAACTTTTGAATTTTTATACCGTTAAACCAGAGATTTCTGTGACCCAAAATAGTTAATAAATAACATTTCCCACTTATCTACTTTACATCAGACCAATTTTGGAAACAAAATTTTTTTTTGTTAGGAAGTTAGAGGGGTTCAAAGTTTATCAGCGATTTCTCATTTTTACATCAAAATTTACAAAACCATTTTTTTAGGGACCACATCACATTTGAAGTGACTTTGAGAGGCCTAGATGATAGAAAATACCCAAAAGTGACACCATTCTAAAAACTGCACCCCCCAAAGTACTCAAAACCACGTTCAAGAAGTTTATTAACCCTTCAGGTGCTTCACATGAACAAAAGCAATGTGGAATGAAAAAAAAGCAAAAATTAAATTTTACCTAAAAATGTTGCTCTAACCCAAATTTATTCACTTTTAGAAGAAATAACACAACAAAATGGACCCCAAAACTTGTTCCCCACTTTCTTATGAACGCGCCAATACCCCACATGTGATCAGAAACCTCTGTTTGGACAAATGGGAGAGCTCGGAACAGAAGGAGCAATATTTGAATTTTGGAAAGCAAATTTGGCTGAAATAGATTGCGGGCACCATGTTGCATTTACAGGTCCGCTAAGGTACCTAAACAGAAGAAATCCCTCACAAGTGACACCATTTTGGAAACTAGACCCCTCAAGGATTCTATCTAGGGGTATAGTGAGCATTTTAGATCCACAGGTACTTCACAGATTTTGTTAACGTTACGTTGTCATATTGAAAATTTTAATAATTTTCTCAAAAATGTTGCTTTAGCATCAATTTTCTCACTTTTTCAAGAGGTAATTCCAAAAATTTGACCTCAAGGTTTGTTAACCACTTTTTTATGAGCGCGGTGATACCTCACATGTGGTCTGAAACCTTTGTTTGGACAAATGGGAGGGCTTGGAACGAAAGGGGCAATATTTGAATTTTGGAAAGGAAATTTGGCTGAAAAAGATTGCGGGCACCATGTCACATTTGGAGGACCCCTAAGGTACCTAAACAGCAGAAACCCCGCACAAGTGACCCCATTTTGGAAACTAGGCCCCTCAAGGAATTTATCTAGATGTTTGGTGAGTACCCTGAACTCCCAGGTGCTTCACAGAATTTTATAACGTTGAGCCATGAAAAAAAAAAAATAAAATTTTACCACAAAATTGTTATTTCAACCAGGTAGCTTTTTTTTTTACAAGAGTAAAAGGAAAATATTCAGCATAACATTTATTGTGCAATTTCTCCTGAGTTTGGCGATACCTTATATGTGGTGGAAATCAACTGTTTGGGTGCACAGCAGGGCTCGGAAGGGAAGGAGTGCCATTTGACTGCAAAATTGGCTGGAATCAATAGCGGACGCCAGGTTGCATTTGGAGAGCCCCTGAGGTGCCTAAACAGTGGCTGTCCCCCACAAGTGACTCCATTCTGGAAACAAGACACCTCAAGGCTTTTATCTAGGTGTATAGTGAGCAGTTTGAATCCACGAATACTTCACAGATTTTGATAAGCTTAGGTTGCCATATTGAAAATTTTCATTTTTTTCACAAAAATGTTGCTTCAGCATCAAATTTCTCACTTTTTCAAGAGACAACAACAAACCGTGGACCCCACAGGTTGTTATCCAATGTCTTATGAGCACAGGGATACCCCACATGTGGCCAAAAACCTCTGTTTGGATAAATGGGAGGGCTTGGAATGGAAGGAGTACCATTTGAATTCTGGAAAAGTTGAGATAAATTGCGGGCACCATGTCACATTTGCAGGGCCCCTTGGGTACCTATACATTCGAAACCCCCCACAAGTGACTCCATTTTGGAAACTGGATTTTATTCAGGAGTATAGTAAGCATTTTGAATCCACAGGTACTTCACAAAAATGTTGCTGTAGCAACAAATGTCTCACTTTTAGGCTATGTGGCCATGATCCAGCGACACGGCGTCTAGTACACCGTGTCAGCCTCCTGCAGAGATGTGAGTGTTGTCCACGGGAGAACGCAGCTGCCCATGCCCACGATTTGGGTTCAGGCCGCTGTGGAGCTCTATGCTACCTGCAGAGAACACTCATCTCCGCAGCATAAATTGACATGCTGAGGCTCGGGAAGCTGCGCCACAGGTCGGTTTATGCTGCGGAGAAGAGAAGTACATTGGGCAAGCACATTGGGCATGGGATTTCTAAAAATCCTTCCACTGTGCTTCTACTGCACAATGCAGCGTTATGGACGCAGGGAAAACACTCTGCGCCCAAAACGCTGCAAATCCCGATTGTGGGCGCACAGCCTAAAATGCTACAATGGATGAATGGATAGATGTCAAACAAATATAACGTCCCACCCCCTGCATATTCTAAGCTGGCGCCCTTTAGTGCCTTTCATGTGGCACTAAAGGGTGCCTAGCCTTGTATTTAGCCCCCCAAAAAATTAATTAAAATAAACGACGTGGGGTCCCCCCTATTTTTGATAGCCAGCTAGGGTAAAGCAGACAGCTGTAGCCTGCAAACCACAGCTGACAGCTTCACCTTGGCTGGTGATCAATTTGGAGGGCTCCCCAGGCGTTTTTTAAAAAAAAAAAAAAAAACGTGGGGTCCCCCCAAATTAGATCACCAGCCAAGGTGAAGCAGACAGCTGGGGTCTGGTATTCTCAGGGTGGGAAGAGCCATGGTTATTGGACTCTTCCCCAGCCTAAAAATAGCAGGCCGCAGCCGCCCCAGAAGTGGCGCATCCATTAGATGCGCCAATCCTGGCGCTTCGCTCCAGCTCATCCCGCGCCCTGGTGCGGTGGCAGACGGGGTAATATATGGGGTTGATACCAGCTGTAATGTCACCTGGCATCAAGCCCTGTGGTTAGTGATGTCACGGCATCTGAACAGATACCCGACATCAGTAACCCAGTCAAGAAATAGAAAAAAATAAAGACAAAAAAAAAATTTATTTGAAAAAAAACTCCCCGAAACATTCCTCTTTTACCAATTTATTGTAAATAAATAAATTTCGGTCGCTGTAATCCATTTTTGAGGTCCCACGCAGTCTCTGGATCTTCTAGAATATGGGGGGCACGTTCAGGGAACGTATCCCCCATTTTCTGGAAGAGCAAGCTCTCCATGAGCAGTGTGGGTGCAGTAATCTGAGAATACTGCACTCACACTGCCCCGGTCCAACCTAGGGCAGAGTGACCTGCAGTAACCTCATTCCAGAATATGAGGGGCACGCTCACAGAACGTACCCCCCATTTTCTGGAACAGCAGCCTCTCCATGTGAGGAGTGTGGCTGCAGATCACTGCACTCACCCTCCCCCGGTCCACAGTGGAGCCTGTGCATCAGCGACGTCAGCAGGATCCCTGCTTGCAGGGATCCAGCTGACAGCCGCTGTCTGCGCATGCGCCGCCAGCATTCAAGAGAAGGAGGCGGCGTGATCGCGGGGCCGGAGCACCAGCAGACAGGTAACGTATGACCGGGGGCTGGGGGGGGGTGACGGAGGGTGACGGGGGGACCTGGGGACAACTTTCTGCCGCATGTGACGTGTCACATGCGGCAGAAAGAGTAGGATGAATGCGGCCGCCATTTTCCACGCTCCGGAGGGGGGAGGGGGGAGGCGGCTCTGGAGAACCGGAGGGGGCTCCGGGGACCAGAGATCTCCGGTGTACCGGAGGAGGGGTCAGGGGGAGGACATTTCCCTCCGATCTGAAATGTTTGATCATTTCAGATCGGAGGGAAATGAATACAGAGGCGGCGGCTGCAGTTTTCAGCGCGCGTCGGCGCCATCTTGGATTTTCCGGAGGGGGGGGTAGGGGTGGTGGGGGGACTCTCCGGTACCGGGGGCTTTGGGGGCACTAGAGGATTATATTTATTTCTCATCTGACATGTTTGATCACGTCAGATGAGAAATAAATCAATTTTACCGGCCATTTTTTTTTTTTAATGTTGTCGCCGGTATACGGTGTATACCGGCGATCGCATTAACGGGGTCCAAAAAAAACACCCCGATTCATAATCTTGGGGGTCTCAGCTACCTCCGGTAGCTGAAACCCCCGAGATTTTTCGTCACTGGGGGGCGCTACAAGCTTTTTCCGGCCTGACGTCTCAAGACGTCGGAACAGAATAAGTACCCTGTTTTTCCGACGTCTTGAGACGTTAGGCCGTCGCTATGGGGTTAATAATCATGTATTTGGTAACAAAGGAGCAGCTTTCTGATTTAAAGGCCTGACTTTCATACTTTCCTTTTCTTAGGCAGTGGAACATCCCGTCCGCACGAATCAGATTCCTCGTCAGATTCCCACGCAGTCTTTTTTTACCAAACCCTTCCCCGGTATTATCATGGGAGGCATTTTACCATTTGGATGTATTTTTATTCAGCTATTTTTCATTCTTAACAGCATTTGGTAAGTGTCTGTAATGTTCACTTGTTATTGAATCAAAAGCACAAATGTAGTGTGTTATAGGGATACATAATTGTTATCGTCAGCGTTTCACACCCTGGAAATAGGTGCTGAAAATCAGCATGTAAATCAAGCTAATTAATCCTCTCCATCATTATTCGCTGTGGGTGACTTTTAATGATTTTGGGATGATTATTGTTAAAAAATGTAATTTTAAATGTAATTCTATATTTATAATACAGCCGAAATCGAAATTTTTCACCCCCCCCCCCCATTGCAGTTTAAATAATAAATAAAATATATCCCAAATTCAGCACAAAATGCCACTTTTAGTGACTACCACCGTCTCCGGATTGTTCAGCATCATCTTTAGTACTTAGTAGAGCCCTTCTGGCTGTTATGACCTGCTGCAGATGTAATACATAGCCAGACTCCAGCTTCTGCGCAGCCTTCCTGAGGAATCTTAGTGCCATTTCCCTCAAGGAATAAACTAATACTCCTGGGCTGTCAAGAGAGCGGTACAAGGTCATTACTTTATACAAACAAGATGAAGGAAATAAAAAGATACACAAGCATCGAATGCTCCGAGTGATATAGTTGGCAGCATATGTCGCTAGATCAAAGTTAAGAATATTATCCAACACTTGAATACGTTTTTGTAGGCATGACTGGTTTAAAAACATAAATGGAGGCATACTCTCCCTTCAGTACCACCGCAGATCTCTGCTCAGAAGTTAACAGGTCACATCATTGGAGGTTTCCTTTATGGCATACCTTTCTAGACATCCGACTGCTGTAGGCTAGCAAAGAACACACTGCTTACAGTGAAACATGGTGGTGGCTCCTTTTTCCACCAGTGTGAGACACAGCAGATGCAATGACCACACATTAGTGTGTCTGCTGTGCAGAGGGTCATTGCAGCAGAACACCGGGTAATGGGAACGATGTGAGTATTTTTTTTATCTTGTGTATGGGCTCATAACCTATGTAGCAAGTTATATGCAGCTACTGCTGTAATATAGGAGTTTTATGGGGGCTCATGCTGTATATAGGAGGCTGTGTGGGGGCTCATGCTGTATATAGGAGGCTGTGTGGGGGCTCATGCTGTATATAGGAGGCTGTGTGGGGGCTCATGCTGTATATAGGAGGCTGTGTGGGGGCTCATGCTGCATATAGGAGGCTGTGTGGGGGCTCATGCTGCATATAGGAGGCTGTGTGGGGGCTCATGCTGCATATAGGAGGCTGTGTGGGGGCTCATGCTGCATATAGGAGGCTGTGTGGGGGCTCATGCTGCATATAGGAGGCTGTGTGGGGGCTCATGCTGCATATAGGAGGCTGTGTGGGGGCTCATGCTGCATATAGGAGGCTGTGTGGGGGCTCATGCTGCATATAGGAGGCTGTGTGGGGGCTCATGCTGCATATAGGAGGCTGTGTGGGGGCTCATGCTGCATATAGGAGGCTGTGTGGGGGCTCATGCTGCATATAGGAGGCTGTGTGGGGGCTCATGCTGCATATAGGAGGCTGTGTGGGGGCTCATGCTGCATATAGGAGGCTGTGTGGGGGCTCATGCTGTATATAGGAGGCTGTGTGGGGGCTCATGCTGTATATAGGAGGCTGTGTGGGGGCTCATGCTGTATATAGGAGGCTGTGTGGGGGCTCATGCTGCATATGCATATAGGAGGCTGTGTGGGGGCTCACACTGTATATAGGAGGCTGTGTGGGGGCTCACGCTGTATATAGGAGGCTGTGTGGGGGCTCATGCTGTATATAGGAGGCTGTGTGGGGGCTCATGCTGCATATAGGAGGCTGTGTGGGGGCTCATGCTGCATATAGGAGGCTGTGTGGGGGCTCACGATGCATATAGGAGGCTGTGTGGGGCTCATGCTGTATATAGGAGGCTGTGTGGGGGCTCACGATGCATATAGGAGGCTGTGTGGGGGCTCACGCTGTATATAGGAGGCTGTGTGGGGCTCATGCTGCATATAGGAGGCTGTGTGGGGGCTCACGCTGCATATGCATATATGAGGCTGTGTGGGGGCTCACGCTGTATATAGGAGGCTGTGTGGGGGCTCATGCTGCATATAGGAGGCTGTGTGGGGGCTCACGCTGTATATAGGAGGCTGTGTGGGGGCTCATGCTGCATATATGAGGCTGTGTGGGGGCTCATGCTGTATATAGGAGGCTGTGTGGGGGCTCACGCTGTATATAGGAGGCTGTGTGGGGGCTCACGCTGTATATAGGAGGCTGTGTGGGGGCTCACCCTGCATATAGGAGGCTGTTTGGGGGCTCACCCTGCATATAGGAGGCTGTTTGGGGGCTCATGCTGCATATAGGAGGCTGTGTGGGGGCTCATGCTGCATATAGGAGGCTGTGTGGGGGCTCATGCTGCATATAGGAGGCTGTGTGGGGCTCATGCTGTATATAGGAGGCTGTGTGGGGGCTCACGATGCATATAGGAGGCTGTGTGGGGGCTCACGCTGTATATAGGAGGCTGTGTGGGGCTCATGCTGCATATAGGAGGCTGTGTGGGGGCTCACGCTGCATATGCATATATGAGGCTGTGTGGGGGCTCACGCTGTATATAGGAGGCTGTGTGGGGGCTCACGCTGTATATAGGAGGCTGTGTGGGGGCTCACGCTGTATATAGGAGGCTGTGTGGGGGCTCATGCTGCATATAGGAGGCTGTGTGGGGGCTCATGCTGTATATAGGAGGCTGTGTGGGGGCTCATGCTGCATATGCATATAGGAGGCTGTGTGGGGGCTCACGCTGTATATAGGAGGCTGTGTGGGGGCTCACGCTGTATATAGGAGGCTGTGTGGGGGCTCACCCTGCATATAGGAGGCTGTTTGGGGGCTCACCCTGCATATAGGAGGCTGTTTGGGGGCTCATGCTGCATATAGGAGGCTGTGTGGGGGCTCATGCTGCATATAGGAGGCTGTGTGGGGGCTCATGCCGCATATAGGAGGCTGTGTGGGGCTCATGCTGTATATAGGAGGCTGTGTGGGGGCTCACGATGCATATAGGAGGCTGTGTGGGGGCTCACGCTGTATATAGGAGGCTGTGTGGGGCTCATGCTGCATATAGGAGGCTGTGTGGGGGCTCATGCTGCATATAGGAGGCTGTGTGGGGGCTCATGCTGCATGTAGGAGGCTGTGTGGGGCTCATGCTGTATATAGGAGGCTGTGTGGGGGCTCCTATTCGTGTCTCTCATGTGGCCCCTCAGGAAAGTTGCCCACCCCTGCTCTAGATCATGATGGTTCTTGAGGAACACTTCCAGAAGCTGGCATCTGACTATGCATGCTGTTTGCAGCAGGTCGTAACAGCCAAAGGTGCTCTACTACATACTAGAGATGCTGGTCATGAAGGGGGTGAATATTTCTGAAACTGCAGTATTCAGCAGAAGTGGCATTATGTTTTGCATTCGTAGAAACCACTTGTTATATTCTTTGTATGGAGCTATTTAAATTGTTGTTTTTTTACGGTTTTATTTGTAAATTGTGCTAATAACCCACATTTGTAATATGAGGGGGGTGAATAATTTGGATCACAAATGTTCAGCCAACCCTGGGTATAGGTCTATTAATACCAGGGACTGCCTCTTTAAGGTGAGGGCTTATCCCACGTGTTCTTTAGCACCTGTAAAGCCACTTTTAGGGCTCTTGTGCTATATGACTATAGATCCTGAGCACATCATGCGTTCATGGTGGCAGAGCTGCACAATACAGCCTCCTACATGTAATACCGCCACTCATGCATCGCTCATCATTAATACAGTGTTTGTAATACAGCTTAACTGTGAAAATAGTCGGCTCAGTCATCATTCTGCCACGCAGCCACCTGACTCATTGGGCACAGCAGGACGCCGGCACGTCTCAGCGGAGCCATCGGATCGGCTCTCGTGCAGCCCGCATGCATGCTAGGGAATTATTGTTTGTGTGTAGCTATTTAGTGCCGTCTGGGTAAATCCACTTATCCATAGTTGCACCTTGCAGGGCGGCGTATGCTGCTGTAGTGAAAGCTTTCTGTCTGTGTTTCATACTACAATACTCAATGTAGCTGCATGATACAGGTCTGCCCCGCGCCATCTGCGTCACGTCCTGGTATTAATCTGGGCACCACGGACTGTTCTGTGTGCAGCGTTATGTCTATTTCACCGTGTGTATTTTGTTTTGTAGGTCTCATCAAATGTACTATATGTTCGGTTTCCTGTTTCTGGTGTTCATAATCCTCCTGATCACTTGTTCAGAGGCTACTATCTTGCTATGTTACTTCCATCTATGTGCAGAGGTACTTTTATATATGTAAAGCACTGTGCATTCAACTCTGGGGGGGGTTAAGGTTAAAAGTGCCTTGCTGCACTCAAATCAAAGCAAGCCTTTTACCTTTTTCTACATGTTACGAGGTGTCCAGCACCTGGAAACATAACAGCCCCACTACTGCATGGATGGCTCCTTGATTTTCTGTTTTTGTTTGTTTTTTTGTTTAATTTTTTTTTTCTTCCCCCCCCCCCCCCACCCCCCTTCCCCCATGTGTTGTACTATTTTTGTCATATCACTGCAATTAGATACATAACATTTTTAATATTTGATATATATAAGATTTTATATTATAAGATTTTATTTATTATAAGATTTTATTTATACAGTTTTAATAAATTTTTATATTATAATATAAAAATATACATTATATTTTTTATATTATATTTTTATATTTGATTTTTTATATTTTTTTTATTTTATATTTTCATATATAGATTTTATTATATATTTTTTTTTTTTTTTTTTTAAAAACCTCTTCGAATGTACTTGGGGCTCATACTTGCATGTGATCGAACTGGGAAGACATGAGTTTACTATTGGGAGGGTATAAACTATATATTAAACACTATTTTTGGTGAGATGAGAAAGCACTTTGGCTACAGCCACACAGGATCCTATCCGTGAGAAATGGGCTGAGTGTTTTTTTCGTGGTGTGTTTTTTTTTTTTTTTTTTTTTTTTTTTTTTGTTCGTCCTAGTTTCATTGGGTTTTGTTTTTTTATTTTATTTTTACCTGTTTCTTTTCCATATAAGAAATCTTCCCATCTAACCATAAAAAAAATTAAAAAAAACATTATTTTCTTCATCGTTCCTTATGGGAGACCCAGACCATGGGTGTATAGCTTCTGCCTCCGGAGGAAACACAAAGTACTACACTAAAAAGTGTAGCTCCTCCCTCCTAGCATATACACCCCCTGGATAACCAAATATAGCCAGTTCAATGCTTTGTGTTCAGGAGGCACACATCCATACATGCATCCTCATCTGTTTTTGATTTTTGAAAAGAGTTTGAAGAAAAGCGGGTCCAAGCCTGGACTCCCGGCATGTCCCTTCTCACCCCACTGTGTCGGCGGTGCTGTTAAGGTTGATTTCAGGGCTGGAGCCCTTCATGCAGCGCTCCTTCACCATCCCCTGGGGCTCTGGCTTGAAGTGGGAGCCAGCACGGTTCTCACTGCCTTGCAGGAGACCGGTCTCCATCCGCAGCCCCTTTTGGATCCTGCCGGACGGAGCACTCATCCCTCAGGGACCTGGCCCTGCGTCTCACAAGCTAAGTATCTGAGACGTGGTTATCGGGGGGTCCCTTGTACTTTTATTGTGGGGGAGAGTGTGCTGTGAAACTATGCTGACTTTCCGGCCGGTTCTCTGGTTTTCACCGGAGAACCGCGCCGATGGTGCCTGCGCGCCGGCCGCATTATTAAATTTAGGCCCCGGCTTCGTCTGAGGCCTACTTTCGTTTTCACTGCCCCTGCATGCCAATCATGCAGGGGGACAGTGCGGCTCTGCCCAGCGGCTGTTCAGCAAAGGAAAGGGACACTCCTCTCTGAGGAAAGATTCCCTCCCCTGTATACCTCCTTTGCCCTCCGGATCCCGCTCTTTGAGATAGGCCCTGCCCCCTCTCCTCGCTCCGGCGCCATTTTATCAGCGTTCTTACACTGATTGGAGCTGCCTGCAGCATCTCTTTGGGGGTCCGGTCTGTGGGATCTGGAGGGCACACAAACGGTCGGGTAAGCCACAACCTCTGGTTGTGGACCTAGTTATATACTCTCTGGGGGCCATTCTACTCAGAACTCCCACTTCAGCAGCATGTCTCACACAAGGAGCAAGGCTGCAAGGCTGTACTCAATATGCACTGCATGTAGGCTCGTACTGCATGAACCGAGCACATATCCACATTGTGATGCCTGCTCTAACATGGTGGTGCCTCAGCCTGGAGTCTCACTCCCAGTGGTCCCTCCGGCTGCTTCGGCTCCGGTGGCTGAACCCCCGGCTTGGGTAGAATCCTTCTCTAAGTCTATCTCCCAGTCCTTTGCCGACTCCATGGGACAGTTGTCCCGGACTCTGCTGAGCATGCATCAGCCCCCTTCTCAGGGCGCCTCTGCTGCTACGGCTCGCTCAGCAGAGCTCACAGAGCTCAGACCCCGTCCTCCTAAACGGAGATGCAGGGGCTCCTCTCCTTCCTCGTCCCGCGGCTCTGATTCACGAGCTGAATCACAGGAAGAGGAGGATGCCTTTACTGTGGGCTCGGACGCTACTTCCATGTGCCCCATTGATCTGACCGAAGGTGATGCAGATGTTAGTGATTTGATTGCGTCCATTAATTCTGTACTGGACCTCAATCCACCAGTATCGGATGAACAACCCTCTCTGGTAGAAAAGCACCAGTTTACATCACCTAAGAGAGCAAGGAGTGTGTTCTTTAACCACTCCAGTTTTCAGGACACTGTGACCAAGCCCAGGGCCTGTCCTGACAAACGCTTCCCAAAGCGTAGTTCTGATGACCGTTTTCCCTTTCCACCAGAGGTGGTCAAGGAGTGGGCTCATTCACCGAAGGTGGACCCTCCGGTGTCTAGAATCTCAGCCCGGACAGTTGTATCTGTGGCTGATGGTACCTCACTTAAGGATTCCACTGACCGCCAGGTTAACCTTCTGGCCAAATCTGTATATGAAGCGGCAGGGGCCTCGTTCTCCCAGTCTTTTGCAGCAGTATGGGCTCTCAAAGCCATCTCTGCTTCTCTAGAGAAGTTGCATTCCCTCACCAGGGACTCTATGCCCGAAATGGTTGCCTTAACTTCCCAGGCTTCAGCCTTTTCATCCTATGCCATGTCTGCCATTCTGGAGGCTTCTCACCGCACTGCGGTGGCTTCGGCTAATTCCCTCGCTATACGCAGGATCTTGTGGCTGCGAGAGTGGAAAGCAGACGCTTCTTCCAAGAAGTACCTTGCTGGGCTCCCATTTGCTGGGTCCCGGCTGTTTGGCGAACAACTGGATGAAATCATTAAGGAAGCTACTGGCGGGAAGAGTACTTCCTTGCCACAAACTAAAACCAGGAAACCTGTCCAGGGCAGGAACCAGTCCAGGTTTCGTTCCTTTCGTTCCTCTAACTGGTCATCCTCTAAGCCCTTGGCCTCGTCCACTAACTCAGCCAAGGACCGAAAACCCAGCTGGCGCACGAAGCCGCGTCCTCAGAAGTCCGCAGGAGCCGCTGCCACTAAGGCAGCCTCCTCTTGACTATCTGGCCGCGCCAGCAACGTCCTTGGTCGGTGGCAGGCTCTCCCACTTTGGCGACGTGTGGTTTCGACACGTCTCCGATCAGTGGGTGCGGGATATAATCTCCCACGGCTACAGGATAGAATTCTCTTCCAGCCCGCCAAACAGATTTTTTCTGTCCACTCCCCCCTGCTCCAAGGCCGCCGCCTTCTCGCAGGCCGTGGCATCCTTGCAGGCCAATGGAGTAATTGTACCGGTTCCCGCCCGGGAACGATTCAGAGGTTCCTACTCAAATCTCTTACTAGTCCCCAAAAAGGACGGTTCCTTCCGGCCCATCCTGGATCTCAAGCTTCTCAACAAGCATGTCCAGGTGCGGCATTTTCGCATGGAGTCTCTGCGATCAGTCATTGCCTCAATGACCCAAGGAGATTTCCTAGCATCCATCGACATCAGAGATGCCTATCTGCATGTGCCAATTGCAGTTTCACACCAGCGTTGGCTACGTTTTGCAATCGGAGAGGAACATTTCCAATTCGTGGCTCTTCCCTTCGGGTTAGCCACGGCCCCTCGAGTATTCACCAAAATCATGGCAGCAGTGGTTGCGGTTCTGCACCTCCAGGGGTTGGCAGTGATTCCTTACCTGGACGACCTTCTAGTCAAGGCTGCATCCAGTGCAGACTGTCAGCGGAGTGTCTCGCTCACTCTCGCCACTCTAGTCCAGTTCGGGTGGCTTGTCAATCTACCCAAGTCCACTCTGACTCCGACCCAGAGTCTCACGTACCTAGGGATGCAGTTCGAGACTTTGCCGGCACTTGTAAAGCTCCATCTGGCGGTGCGCTCTTTACTGAGGTCTCGCCGTCACTCCTTCAGGCACCTAATGCAGGTGCTGGGTCAGATGGTGGCGTCAATGGAAGCGGTTCCCTTTGCCCAGTTCCATCTGCGTCCCCTGCAGCTGGACATTCTACGCTCTTGGGACAAGCGGACTTGCACAGGTTGGTGGCTCTGTCGCCACAGACCAGGGGCTCCCTTCAGTGGTGGCTTCGGCCCCTCTCTCTGTCTCAGGGACGTTCCTTCCTGCCCCCGTCCTGGATGATCCTAACCACGGATGCCAGTCTAATCGGCTGGGGAGCAGTATATCTCCACCACAGAGCGCAGGGCACTTGGACTCAGTCCGAATCAGCCCTCTCTATCAATGTGCTGGAAATCAGAGCTGTGCTTCTAGCTCTCTTAGCCTTTCACCATCTGTTGGCGGGCAAGCACATTCGAGTCCAGTCAGACAACGCAACAGCAGTTGCCTACATCAATCACCAAGGCGGGACACGCAGCCGCCTGGCAATGTTGGAGGTTCAACGCATCCTTCAGTGGACGGAGGACTCCAAGTCCACCATATCCGCAGTCCACATCCCAGGCGTGGAAAAGTGGGAGGCAGATTATCTCAGCTGTCAGACCGTGGACAGCGGCGAGTGGGCTCTGCATCCGGCAGTGTTTCGGTCAATCTGCCGCAAGTGGGGCACTCCGGAAGTGGACCTAATGGCATCCCGGCACAACAACAAGGTTCCGGTTTACGTGGCTCGCTCCCACGATCCTCAGGCCTTTGCAGCGGACGCGCTGGTTCAGGATTGGTCCCAGTTTCGTCTGTCTTACGTGTTTCCCCCTCTAGCTCTCTTGCCCAGAGTCCTGCGCAAGATCAGAATGGAGGGCCGTCGGGTCATCCTCATTGCTCCAGACTGGCCCAGGCGAGCTTGGTATCCAGACCTGCTCCACCTGTCCGTAGAGGTGCCGTGGCATCTTCCGGACCGTCCAGACCTTCTCTCACAAGGTCCGTTTTTCCGCCAGAATTCTGCGGCTCTCAGATTGACGGCGTGGCTCTTGAGTCCTGGATCTTGTCGGCTTCTGGTATCCCTCCTGAAGTCATCTCCACTATGACTCGGGCTCGGAAGTCTTCCTCTGCCAAGATATATCACAGGACCTGGAGAATCTTCCTGTCCTGGTGTCGCTATTCCGGCCATGCTCCTTGGCCTTTTTCCCTGCCGACCCTTCTGTCCTTTTTACAGTCCGGTCTGCAGCTAGGACTATCCCTCCCTTCCCTCAAGGGTCAGGTCTCGGCTCTGTCAGTATTGTTCCAGCGGCGTATCGCCCGACTGGCTCAGGTGAGCACCTTCATGCAGGGTGCATCTCACATCATTCCGCCTTACCGGCGTCCTTTGGATCCCTGGGACCTTAATCTGGTCCTCACGGCCTTGCAGAAACCCCCTTTTGAGCCACTTAGGGAGGTTTCTTTGTCTCGTCTTTCACAGAAAGTGGTCTTTCTAGTGGCCATAACCTCCCTCAGGAGAGTCTCTGATTTGGCTGCTCTCTCTTCGGAGTCACCTTTTTTGGTGTTTCATCAGGACAAGGTGGTTCTCCGTCCGACTCCGGACTTTCTTCCTAAGGTGGTATATCCTTTCCACCTTAACCAGGATATTTCCCTGCCTTCTCTTTGTCCGGCTCCTGTTCATCGCTTTGAAAAAGCGTTGCATACTCTGGATCTGGTGCGGGCGCTCCGGATCTATGTGTCTCGCACCGCTGCTCTTAGGCGGTGCACCTCTTTTTGTGCTGACCTCAGGTAGGCGCAAGGGCCTCTCGGCTTCTAAGCCGACCCTAGCTCGTTGGATTAGGTCGGCCATTTCCGATGCCTACCAGTGTTCTCAGGTGCCTCCCCCGCCAGGGATCAAGGCACACTCGACCAGAGCTGTCGGTGCCTCTTGGGCTTTCCGGCACCAGGCTACGGCTCAGCAGGTCTTTCAGGCTGCCACTTGGTCTAGTCTGCATACCTTTTTGAAGCACTACCAAGTGCATGCTCATGCTTCGGCAGATGCGAGCTTGGGCAGACACATCCTTCAGGCGGCTGTCGCCCATTTGTGAAGTTAGGTTTCGCCTACTTCTCAGTTTTCTGTTTATTCCCACCCATGGACTGCTTTGAGACGTCCCATGGTCTGGGTCTCCCATAAGGAACGATGAAGATAAAGAGAATTTTGCTTACTTACCGTAAATTCTTTTTCTTATAGTTCCGTAATGGGAGACCCAGCTCCCTCCCTGTTGCCTGTTGGCAGTTTTCTTGTTCCGTGTGTTTTCACCGGCTGCTGTTGTAGACAGAGGCTCCGGTTGTTCCGGTTTTTTGCTCTATCTCTACTTGTGGGTGGCTGTCCTCCTTCAGCTTTTGCACTAAACTGGCTATATTTGGTTATCCAGGGGGTGTATATGCTAGGAGGGAGGAGCTACACTTTTTAGTGTAGTACTTTGTGTGTCCTCCGGAGGCAGAAGCTATACACCCATGGTCTGGGTCTCCCATTACGGAACTATAAGAAAAAGAATTTACGGTAAGTAAACAAAATTCTTTATTTTGGGTTCTGTGAGACATAGAAGCCTTTCTGATTTTGCCTCCTTGTTTCATGGATCCCCATTGACTTGTATGGCTGTGTCTGATCCACAAACACTGATCAAAATTTGTCTATCTTAGACTCTGGATCTCACCCTCCGCTGTGATTTTGCAGAAACTCTGGGTCTGCATCACTATCTCCCCCCCCCCAAAATAAATCAAATCACATCCAGTCATTTCATATGGATGTGTAGCCTCTCTGTATGATCAGAGTTTTCTTACGGAGTTGGTGTTTTTTTGTTTAGCACAACTCTCCAATGAAAACTTTGGGTTGTTTTTTTTTTTTTTGTTTTGTTCTTTGCAGAATTTCTGCTCTGAAAACTCCACATTAAAAAACTGAATATTCCTTAAAATATGTGCACACAGGACTATTTGCCTCTTAAAAATAAAAAACAACCACGAAAAAAGGTCTTGTGGACTTGTGTGTGGTAATACAGCAGATTTGCTGCACAGCACCACTCAGTTTTCTTTGCAAAACTTCACAGCACTTGGATTTTTTTTCCCGCTTTTCATTAGTTTATGATATGATAAAATGATTAGTGCTATACAAACCTGCAACATAGCCCACAAAATATAGTTCTTATGCATGATTGCATGCAGACTTATGAAATTTTACAAATCATTTGGGGGGGGGGGGGGTTCTTGTGAATATTTGCATGTAGGTGGCTTTCAAATCTGCTTTTTCCCAGTCCATTTACCTTCGGCTGCTTTGATATCAGACCTTGCTTATTTGGAGTACAGCTGATGGCAGTGATGGGGGTCAGCTCAGCACTTGAGTCACTAACTATGGGGAAGAAGCTGCTGCATGAGATTGTTCTGATAAGCACAACACTCAGGAGGAGACAGGAGCTGGTCTGACCCATCACTGACCCACCCATCACGATCTGACCCCCTCACTGGCCCACCCATCCCGATCTGACCCCTCACTGGCCCACCCATCCCGATCTGACCCCTCACTGGCCCACCCATCCCGATCTGACCCCTCACTGGCCCACCCATCCCGATCTGACCCCTCACTGGCCCACCCATCCCGATCTGACCCCTCACTGGCCCACCCATCCCGATCTGACCCCTCACTGGCCCACCCATCCCGACCTGACCCCTCACTGGCCCACCCATCACGACCTGACCCCTCACTTGCCCACCCATCACGACCTGACCCCTCACTGGCCCACCCATCACGATCTGGCCCCTCACTGGCCCACCCATCACGACCTGACCCCTCACTTGCCCACCCATCACGACCTGACCCCTCACTGGCCCACCCATCACGATCTGGCCGCTCACTGCAATCATTTGTGCTCCTAATCACTACACTCTAATATCAGTGTAGCTGAAGGAAAATAGAATGAGGAAAAGCAGGGGTTCGGAGACCATGAATATGCATATATTATTATTTTTTTTTTATTACAGGATCTTAGTAAAGTATTTTGGATTATTTCTCGGTTTTCTACATTAGTGACACTTTTTTTTTATAAAAAAAATTAAGTTTAGTTTGGCTTCATTCACTGATAACATCTGTTGTTTTACATCCAAGATTAATTTCAAACATCTAACTGATGAGTCCTTGGAACTTTAAGCAGAAAGTTTTAAACATTTTTTTGTGTAATTGGGTTCCAACCCCCACACAAATTATTGCATGGTCTTGACAAACTGATTTGTAGAAGAACACATCAAAGGGGTTATCCACTGCTTTTACATTGATGGCCTATCTGTTATGATCCGTAACCATGGAAGACAACCATAAATCATTGGTAAAAGGTGACAAGAGCATTGGCAACTAATCTGGCCGACATCCCCTTACTAACCATCACAACTAGAAGTAGCCGCGAACCCAGACGGAGAACTAGCTATCCTAAAGGAAGGAAAGATGAAGAACTCTTTGCCTCAGAAAATAGACAAGAATAGCTAGCCCCCCACATTCAAAGACTGCGGTGATATAGGAAAACACAATACACAGATGATAGGATTAGCAAAAGGTGAGGCCCTACTGACTAAATAGGACAAGACAGGAAAGGGACTGATGGTGGCCAGAGAAAAACCATGCAAAAATCCAAATACCGGATAGTACAAAAAAGCCCTCAGATCGCTAGATCTGAACTCCGTCCTATACCAGGCGTTCTTGTCATACCAATGAACAGAAAGCATGAATCATACAAATTCAAGAAGCAACAAAAAACATGGACTTATAGGAGCAATACTCCAAACATAACTGCAGGGAGCTTTCCAGCTAAGCAACTGAGAGGGAAGATCCCTGCATGCAAATAAACTGAAAACAACCACAGCAAATGACAAACTTAGATAAGAACAAAAAGAACCAAACAACAAATAAAGAGCCTAGCACTTATCTGAGCTAGATGTGGTCTGGAGCAGGATGAAGCAGGCAGGTGTACAAAGAACTGACATCCGGCATAGCCTGCTAGCAGACCAGAGTTTAAATAAGCAGAGAGTTGAGCAATGGGCATTTCCATTACTAACACACCTGGTCTATGTCCAAACCATTCCTTGCCACAAGAGGGAGCCTCACAGCAGCAAAAGCATAACTGACATTCACAACACCTATTCTTAAGATAGGTCATTAAGGTCTGATCTGCTGAGGTCTGACACCCGGCACCACCACCGATCAGCTGTTCTCTGTCCCGGCAGCTGGAAATCCTCAGTTCCGGCGCTGCTCTGTCTTCTGATGGGTACTACACATCTGCTTCCCAGTCAAATCAATAGGAGGTGGATGTGCAGTACCTGGCCACGGCCGGTATCAGAAGACAGAGCAGTGTTGGAGATGAGCATTCCCAGCTGCCTGCTGCCGGCGCCGGGTCTGGGAACAGCTGATTGGTGGGGTGCAGGGTGTCAAACCACATCCGATCAGACATTGATGACCTATCCTAAGGATAAGTGTAAAGTAAGTGTAAAAGTAGTGGACAAGCCCTTTAAGATTCCTGCCATTGGGGTGTTTGCGATATCGGTGGTGACGGTTCTGGTCATTTTGTCTACTCTGATCCGGTAATGTTTCTTATAACTTCCAGTTGCTTTGTCGCTGGTCGGGCAATGTCGCTATCCCGGACTGGTTGATACATTTCTATCTCCCCAGCACTACACGCATCTGCCAAGGTTTTTCTAGGAATATATTGAAATATTTTTTTTTTCATGTAAATAAATATATTGAGTTTCTATGTGACCCCTTTTTTTTGACTCTTTTGTAATATTAAACCACACATACTTGTATCTTTTTGTCTTCAGACAATAAGCTTTACACTTTTATAAACCAGTGAAAATAAAACTAACTTGTCCTAAAGTCCTTTTTGTGTTTTTCCATCTCCGTGCAGGATTACCATTGGTGGTGGCGGTCCTTCCTAACGAGCGGATTCACCGCTGTTTACCTCTTTATCTACGCGGTTCATTATTTCTTCTCTAAGCTGCAAATCACAGGAACTGCCAGCACCATTTTGTACTTTGGGTACACGATGATCATGGTTTTAATTTTTTTCCTGTTTACAGGTAAGTAGCAATTATACAGAAAATTCCCAGAACTGTTTGTCTTTTTTTCAGTGTTCAAGCTCATCGGGGATGAGCAAAAAACAAAAACGGAAAATACCTGTAAGGTATTGGCGTTAACCTTTTCATCACCCCTGGAGGAGAGAGACCCTGTGCCTTAGGTCTGTAGTTACGTATTGGGGGGTTAATGTTATCAGACACTGCTATTAATTTGGAGGATAACCTACAGTAATAGCAGTCTTTGATAGCAGGAATTGATGGAGACAGAAGATACAGGTCATTACTAGGGATGAATACCTCAAATATTCGGCTTCGCTAATATTTTCCGAATAGGTCGCCGCTATGCAAATATTCGATGCGCACTGTAAGTCTATGGGAAGCCCGAATAGTTCCAAATAGTTGTTATTCGGGTTTGTCATAGACTTACATTGCGCATCGAATAGTCGAATAGCGGCGACCTATTCGGCAAATATTCGCGAAGCCGAATATTTGAGGTATTCGATCATCCCTAGTCATTACTGAAGGCTACGACTAAGTACAGGTGCCCATGGAATCATATCTGGCACAGTATACAAGGCCGCAACATATTAAACGGCTTCTGTGTCTCCCTGTGAGTCCAGTGATCGGTTCCAGGAGGCAGGATTTGGGTAATTCGGATCCGTGTCATCTTGGTGCAGCTATACGATTTACAGCACCCCACTTCTGGGATCAATACTACTGTCTAGATTGGCCGCCTCGTGTGGTGGTGTGGTCACAGCATCTAATTGGGGTAGTGAAGAGGTGACTGTCCATTTGTTTCTCTCCTCACTCTGTTTTATGGGCATTACAGAGAAAATCCACACCAGTGGAATACTCCTTTACTTAAAATTATAAATCCTGAAACATTTTGACAGTCGTTACTCCATGTAGTTTGTGGTTGCCAGACCACAGCCCTGCAAACCTCCTCCTACCTGCAGCATCCACGGGGTATCTCCTGATTAGTAAGATGGCCGAAGAGGCATCAGGGATGCTCCTGGTAATTCAGAGTGGCTCTGTTCAGCAGCTACTTGTTGTTTACAGCGGCTTGAACTAGGGGCAGCTAGATCTCCCCCACGTCCGAAAACTGAGGCAGAAGCCAGCGCTGATTGCACATGGGGCTCACGTGACGTCACATGAGCCCCCACATTGCTGGAACTGCACTAGCCACAGAGGGGAGTATAGGCTTTTTAAAATTTTACCTAGGGGAAAACGTGGAATCAGAAGCGGTGGTTCTAGTAGTGGGCAACCCCTTTTCTTCATCGTTCCTATGGGAGACCCAGACCATGGGTGTATAGCTTCTGCCTCCGGAGTCCGGAGGACACACAAAGTACTACACTCAAAAGTGTAGCTCCTCCCTCCGGGCTATATACACCCCCTGGATGACAATCTAACCAGTTCAATGCTTTGTGTTCAGGAGGTCACACACACATGCATTCTCTGATTTTTAAGATTTTTTCAAAGATTTGGAAGAAAAGCGGGTCCGATCTGGACTCCCGGCATGTCCCTTCTCACCCCACTGTGTCGGCGGTGCTGTTAAGGTTGACTTTACAAGGCTGGAGCCTTCACATGCCGCGCTCCTTCACCATCCCTCGGGCTCTGGCTTGAAGTGGGAGCCATCACGGTTCTCTCTGCTTTGCAGGAGACCGGTCTCCATCCGCAGCCCTGTCAGGATCCTGTCGGACGGAGCGTTTAATCCCCCCCCCAGGGACTTGGCCCTGCGTCTCAAAGCTAAGTATTGAGACATTTTTCAGGGGTCCCGGGTACGTTTATTAAGGGGAGAGTGTGTCCTTTGACTGTACTGTGAATTCCGGCCGGTTCTCTGGATTTATCCTGAGAACCGCGCCGACGGTGCCTGCTCGTCGGCCGCATGTAAAAATTTAGGCCCCGGCTTCAGTTGCGGCCTAGTTTCGTTTTCAGCTTCCCCTGCATGTCAGTCATGCAGGGGAGCAGTGCGGCGCCGCCCACCGGCCGTTCAGCATAGGGGAGGACACTCCTTTCTGAGGAGATGTTCCCTCCCCTGTATCTCTCCTTGGCCCTCCGATTCCCGCTCTTGGGCTAATCCCCGCCCCCCCTCCTCCCTCCAGCGCCATTTTCTCAGCGTTCACATGCTGATCGGCGCTGACTGCTGCAGCTGCTGCATCGCTTCACTGGGGGTCCGAGCTGTGGAATCCGGAGGGCACACAGGAATCTGTCTGGTAAGCCACAACCTCTGGTTGTGGGCTTTTATTATACACTCTCAGGTGGTCTTTCTACAGGAGTGTATTCTTACTGCAGGGTCTCCACCTCAGCAGCATGTCTGTCACTAGGAGCAAGAAGGCTGCTAAGCTGTACGCTATATGCACTGCATGTCAGCTCATTCTGCCAGAACCGAGCACATATCCACATTGTGATGCCTGCTCTAACATGGTGGTGCCTCAGCCTGGAGCCTCCTCAGGGGTCCCTCAGGCTGCTCCGGCCCCGGTGGCTGAACCCCCGGCTTGGGTAGCATCTTTTTCCAGAGCGATTTCCCAGTCTTTTGCAGACTCTATGGGACAGCTGTCCCGGACTCTGCTGACCCTGCATCAGCCCCCTTCTCAGGGCGCCCCTGCTGCTCCGAGCTCTGCAGAGCTATCAGAGCATGTTTTGGGACCCCGTCCTCCTAAACGGAGACGCAGGGACCCTTTTCCTTCCTCGTCCCACGACTCTGATTCACGAGCTGAGGTGCAAGGCGAGGAAGATACTTTTACTGTGGGCTCAGACGCTACCTCTATGTATCCCATTGACTTATCTGAGGGTGATGCGGATGTTAGTGACTTGATTGCATCCATTAACTCCGTACTGAACCTCAATCCACCAGTGTCAGAGGAACAAGCCTCCCTGGTAGAAATACACCAGCTTACCTCTCCTAAGAAAGCTAGGAGTACGTTTTTTAACCACTCCAGTTTTCAGACCACTGTTACCAAGCCCAGGGCCTGTCCTGACAAACGCTTTCCAAAGCGTGGCTCTGATGACCGTTTTCCCTTTCCACCTGAGGTGGTTAAGGAGTGGGCTCAGTCCCCAAAGGTTGACCCTCCGGTGTCTAGAATCTCAGCCCGGACAGTCGTATCTGTGGCCGATGGCACCTCTCTTAAGGATCCCACTGACCGCCAGGTTGACCTTCTGGCCAAATCTGTATATGAGGCGGCAGGAGCCTCGTTCTCCCCGTCTTTTGCAGCAGTGTGGGCTCTTAAGGCAGTCTCTGCCTCTCTGGCGGAAATACATTCCCTTGCCAGGGACTCTATACCCGAGTTGGTTGCTTTAACTTCCCAGGCCTCGGCTTTTTCATCCTACGCCATGTCTGCCATTCTGGAGGCTTCTCACCGCACGGCGGTGGCTTCCGCTAATTCCCTCGCGATCCGCAGGATCTTGTGGCTTCGAGAGTGGAAAGCAGACGCTTCTTCTAAGAAGTTCCTTGCTGGGCTCCCCTTTGCTGGGTCCCGGCTGTTCGGTGAACAACTGGATGAAATTATTAAGGAAGCTACTGGCGGGAAGAGTACTTCCTTGCCGCAGACTAAAACCAGGAAACCTGTCCAGGGCAGGAACTAGTCGAGGTTTCGTTCCTTTCGTTCCTCTAACTGGTCATCCTCTAAGCCCTCAGCCTCGTCCACTGCCTCAGCCAAGGATCGTAAACCCAACTGGCGCGCGAAACCGCGTCCTCAGAAGAGCGGAGGAGCCGCTGCCACTAAGGCAGCCTCCTCTTGACTATCTGGCTGCGCCAGCAACGTCCTTGGTCGGTGGCAGGCTCTCCCACTTTGGCGACGTGTGGTTTCAACACGTCTCCGATCAGTGGGTGCGGGATATCATCTCCCACGGCTACAGGATAGAATTTTCTTCGGCGCTCCATTGGGAGACCCAGACGATTGGGTGTATAGCACTGCCTCCGGAGGCCACACAAAGCAATTACACTAAAAAGTGTAAGGCCCCTCCCCTTCTGGCTATACACCTCCAGTGGGATCACTGGCTCACCAGTTTTCAAGCTTTGTGCGAAGGAGGTCAGACATCCACGCATAGCTCCACTGTTTAGTCAGCAGTAGCTGCTGACTATGTCGGATGGAAGAAAAGAGGGCCCATATACGGCCCCCAGCATGCTCCCTTCTCACCCCACTTGTGGTTTGTAAGGTTGAGGTACCCATTGCGGGTACGGAGGCTGGAGCCCACATGCTGCTTTCCTTCCCCATCCCCCTGAGGGGCTCTGAGGAAGTGGGATCTTACCGGCCTCCAAGCCCTGAGGCCGGGCTCCGTCCACAGACCCATTGAACCTGATGGATAAGGAGCTGTGTACCATTCAGGGACAAGGCCCTGCAACTTTCAGGTACTCTGTGTCCCCGTTCAGGCGGGCACGCACACACCAGACTTGCTGGGTGTGTTAGTGCGCCGGGGACAGTAACGCTGGGGTTTGAGTCACAGCAGCTTAGCTGTGTGACTTCATGTGCTGGGAACTACCGCGCCGGCCACTCTCGGAGCGGCGGCGCGGCTGGGACTTGTAGTGCGCCGGGGACTTAGCGCCGACCGCGCTTTTACGGCGGCGGCGCTTATAAATTTAGTCCCCGGCTTTTGCGACCTAGCTCCGCTTCGTTCCCGCCCCCTCCCTGTCAATCAGGGAAGGGGAGAGACGCTGTACGTTTACTCAGCGCCGAGGGCTGGAGCCTTATTTACATGCTCCAGCCCTCTCACTTGGCACAGTGGGACGCAGGTTTCCCGCTTTTGGTCTGGCACGCCCAGGGCCCGCCCCCCCCTCCACAGGACGCCGGCAGCCATTCCTGCATGCAGTTCTGGCTGGAGGACGGACACAGGCTCTGGGAGACCCAAGACTAGGGATTTCTGGTGACCACACACCCGCGTTTAGCGGGCGGTAAGCAGCACTTTAGTGCTGGCCCCTCTTGTGCCACAGTGTGTATTGGTGTACTTTTCCCTGTACCAGATATCTATATATATATACTGCACTGTACGGTCGCTTCTTGGCTGTATACCCTATATTGCTCTGGGAAGACAACAACATGTCATCCACAAAACGCAAGGGTGCCAAGGCACGGGCTGTATACACTGCTTGTACAGCATGTGGGGCTAATCTACCAGCAGGCTCCAACGACTCTCATTGTGTGCAATGTTCAGTCCCAGTGGCACTTCGTCAGCCAGAGCCTATGGTGGTAGTAGCCCAGGCAGAGTCGCCTGTGAACCCTGCCCCGGTGACGGGGACAGAATTTGCAGTCTTTGCTGATAAAATGTCTGTGACTATGACAAAAATCCTGGAGACCTTGCAGTCCAGGCCAGTTGCTCAGACCATGGACACTACTGTCCCTATGTTCCCCGGTCCCCCTCAGTTGGAACTAATCCGTACTTCACGGGGGTCCCAGGCATCACAGGCTGAGGGCTCTGACTCCGATGACAGTCCCAGGCCGCCTAAGCGAGCTCGCTGGGAGAGACCCTCCACGTCATCACGCGGGTCAGGGTCTCAGCGAGAAGGGTCTCTATATGATGAGACAGAGGTGGGTGATCAGGAGTCTAGCCCTGACACCGCACTCAATTTGGATACGCCAGATGGTGACGCCATGGTAAATGACCTTATAGCGGCCATCAATAGGCTGTTGGATATTTCTCCACCAGCCCCTTCAGCAGAGGAGGCAGCTGCCCAGCAGGAGAAATTCCATTTCCTGTATCCCAAGCGTAAATTGAGTACTTTTCTGGACCACTCTGACTTCAGAGCATCAATCCAGAAACACCATGCTTATCCGGACAAGCGTTTTTCCAAACGTCTTAAGGATACACGTTATCCCTTTCCCCCTGACGTGGTCAAACGCTGGACCCAGTGTCCAAAAGTGGACCCTCCAATATCCAGGCTTGCAGCTAGATCCATAGTTGCAGTGGAGGATGGGGCTTCACTTAAAGATGCCAATGACAGACAGATGGACCTTTGGTTGAAATCTGTCTATGAAGCTATTGGCGCGTCGTTTGCTCCAGCATTCGCGGCCGTGTGGGCGCTCCAAGCTATTTCAGCTGGTTTGGCACAGGTGGACTCTTTCATACGTCCAGCAGTGCCGCAAGTGGCGTCCTTAACTACGCAAATGACTGCGTTTGCGACCTACGCTATTAATGCGGTACTGGACTCGACGAGCCGTACCGCAATGGCTTCCGCCAACTCTGTAGTTTTGCGCAGAGCCTTGTGGTTAAAAGAATGGAAAGCAGATTCTGCTTCTAAAAAATGTTTAACCAGCTTGCCATTATCTGGAGACAGACTGTTTGGTGAGCAATTGGCGGAAATCATTAAACAGTCCAAAGGTAAGGACTCTTCCTTACCCCAGCCCAGATCAAGCAAACCTCAACAGAGGAAGTGGCAGTCAAAGTTTCGGTCCTTTCGAGGCTCTGGCAAGCCCCAGTTCGCCTCGTCCAAAGGGACTCAGAAAGAGCAAAGGAGCTCTGATTCCTGGCGGGCTCACTCACGCCCCAAGAAAGCAGCCGGAGGTACCGCTTCCAAGGCGGCTGCCTCATGACTTGCGGCCGCCTCCCTCCGCATCCTCGGTCGGTGGCAGGCTCTCCCGCTTTTGCGACATTTGGCTGCCACAGGTCAAAGACCGGTGGGTAACAGACATTTTGTCTCACGGGTACAGGATAGAGTTCAGTTCTCGTCCTCCGCCTCGGTTCTTCAGAACTTCCCCACATCCCGACCGAGCAGATGCCCTTCTGCAGGCGGTGAATTCTCTAAGAGCAGAAGGAGTGGTGGTCCCTGTTCCTCTTCAGGAACAAGGACAAGGTTTTTACTCCAATCTCTTTGTGGTGCCAAAAAAGGACGGCTCATTCCGTCCTGTTCTGGACCTAAAACTGCTCAACAAGCATGTGAACGCCAGGCGGTTCCGGATGGAATCCCTCCGCTCAGTCATTGCCTCAATGTCTCAAGGAGATTTCCTAGCATCAATAGACATCAAAGATGCTTATCTCCACGTGCCGATTGCTACAGAGCACCAACGTTTTCTACGCTTCGTGATAGGAGACGACCATCTTCAGTTCGTAGCTCTGCCATTTGGTCTGGCGACAGCCCCACGGGTGTTCACCAAGGTCATGGCGGCAGTGGTAGCAGTCTTGCACTCTCAGGGACACTCTGTGATCCCTTACTTGGACGATCTACTTGTCAAGGCACCCTCTCAGGAGGCATGCCAACTCAGCCTGAATGTTGCACTGGAGACTCTCCAGACGTTCGGGTGGATCATCAACTTCTCAAAGTCAAATCTGTCACCGACCCAATCGCTAACGTATCTTGGCATGGAGTTTCATACTCTCTCAGCGATAGTGAAGCTTCCGCTGGACAAGCAGAGGTCACTACAGACTGGGGTGCAGGCTCTCCTTCAAAGTCAGTCGCACTCCTTAAGACGCCTCATGCACTTCCTCGGGAAGATGGTGGCGGCAATGGAGGCGGTTCCGTTTGCGCAGTTTCATCTGCGCCCACTTCAATGGGACATTCTCCGCTAATGGGACGGGAAGTCAACATCCCTGGACAGGAAAGTCTCCCTTTCCCAGACTGCCAAAGACTCTCTGCAGTGGTGGCTTCTTCCCACCTCATTATCACAGGGAAGATCCTTCCTACCACCGTCCTGGGCGGTGGTCACGACGGACGCGAGTCTCTCAGGGTGGGGAGCAGTTTTTCTCCACCACAGGGCTCAGGGTACGTGGACTCAGCAGGAGTCCACCCTTCCGATCAATGTTCTGGAGATCAGAGCAGTATATCTTGCCCTACTAGCCTTCCAGCAGTGGCTGGAAGGAAAGCAGATCCGAATTCAGTCGGACAACTCCACAGCGGTGGCATACATCAACCACCAAGGGGGGACTCGCAGTCGGCAAGCCTTCCAGGAAGTCCGGCGGATCCTGATGTGGGTGGAAGCCACGGCCTCCACCATATCCGCAGTTCACATCCCCGGCGTAGACAACTGGGAAGCAGACTTCCTCAGTCGCCAGGGCATGGACGCAGGGGAATGGTCCCTTCACCCGGAAGTGTTTCAGGAAATCTGTCGCCGCTGGGGAAGGCCGGACGTCGATCTAATGGCGTCCCGGCACAACAACAAGGTCCCGACCTTCATGGCACGGTCTCGCGATCACAGAGCTCTGGCGGCAGACGCCTTAGTGCAAGATTGGTCGCAGTTCCGGCTCCCTTATGTGTTTCCACCTCTGGCGCTCTTGCCCAGGGTGCTACGCAAGATCAGATCCGACTGCAGCCGTGTCATACTCGTCGCCCCAGACTGGCCACGGAGGGCGTGGTATCCGGATCTGTGGCATCTCACGGTCGGCCAACCGTGGGCACTAACAGACCGACCAGACTTACTGTCCCAAGGGCCGTTTTTCCATCGGAATTCCGCGGCCCTGAACCTGACTGTGTGGCCATTGAGTCCTGGATCCTAGCGTCTTCAGGATTATCCCAAGGGGTCGTTGCCACCATGAGACAGGCTAGGAAGCCCACGTCCGCTAAGATCTACCACAGAACGTGGAGGATATTCTTATCCTGGTGCTCTGCTCAGGGAGTGTCTCCCTGGCCATTTGCATTGCCTACCTTTCTTTCTTTCCTACAATCTGGGTTAGAAAAAGGTTTGTCGCTCGGCTCCCTTAAGGGGCAAGTCTCGGCGCTATCCGTCTTTTTTCAGAAGCGTCTAGCACGACTCTCTAAGGTGCGCACGTTCCTGCAGGGGGTTTGTCATATCGTACCCCCGTACAAGCGACCATTAGATCCATGGGACCTGAACAGGGTGCTAGTTGCCCTCCAGAAGCCGCCCTTCGAGCCTCTGAGGGAGGTTTCACTTTCTAGACTGTCACTCACAGAAAGTGGCTTTTCTGGTAGCGATCACATCTCTTCGGAGAGTGTCTGAGCTAGCAGCGCTGTCATCCAAGGCTCCCTTCCTGGTCTTCCACCAGGACAAGGTAGTGCTGCGCCCCATTCAGGAGTTTCTCCCGAAGGTGGTATCCTCTTTTCATCTTAATCAGGATATCTCTTTGCCTTCTTTTTGTCCTCATGCAGTTCATCGGTATGAGAAGGATTTACATTTGTTAGATCTGGTGCGAGCACTCAGAATCTACATTTCCCGCACGGCGCCCCTGCGCCGTTCGGATGCACTCTTTGTCCTTGTCGCTGGTAAGCGCAAGGGGTCGCAGGCTTCTAAGGCCACCCTGGCTCGATGGATCAAAGAACCAATTCTTGAGGCCTACCGTTCTGCTGGGCTTCCGGTTCCATCAGGGCTGAAGGCCCATTCTACCAGAGCCGTGGGTGCGTCCTGGGCATTACGACACCAGGCTACGGCTCAACAGGTGTGCCAGGCAGCTACCTGGTCGAGTCTGCACACTTTCACCAAACATTATCAGGTGCATACCTATGCTTCGGCGGACGCCAGCCTAGGTAGAAGAGTCCTGCAGGCGGCAGTTGCCTACCCGTAGGGGAGGGCTGTCTTTGCAGCTCTAACATGAGGTATTTCTTTACCCACCCAGGGACAGCTTTTGGACGTCCCAATCGTCTGGGTCTCCCAATGGAGCGCCGAAGAAGGGAATTTTGTTACTTACCGTAAATTCCTTTTCTTCTAGCTCCTATTGGGAGACCCAGCACCCGCCCTGTTGTCCTTCGGGATTTTTGGTTGTTTTTCGGGTACACATGTTGTTCATGTTGAATGGTTTTCAGTTCTCCGAGGTTATTTCGGAGGGAATTTGTTTAAACCAGTTATTGGCTTTCCTCCTTCTTGCTTTTGCACTAAAACTGGTGAGCCAGTGATCCCACTGGGGGTGTATAGCCAGAAGGGGAGGGGCCTTACACTTTTTAGTGTAATTGCTTTGTGTGGCCTCCGGAGGCAGTGCTATACACCCAATCGTCTGGGTCTCCCAATAGGAGCTAGAAGAAAAGGAATTTACGGTAAGTAACAAAATTCCCTTCTTCTTCCAGCCCGCCAAACAGATTTTTTCTGTCCATTCCCCCCTGCTCCAAGGCCGCCGCCTTCTCACAGGCCGTGGCATCCTTGCAGGCCAACGGGGTAATTGTTCCGGTTCCCGCCCGGGAACGGTTCAGAGGTTTCTATTCAAACCTCTTCCTTGTCCCCAAGAAGGACGGTTCCTTCCGGCCCATCCTGGATCTCAAGCTTCTCAACAAGCATGTTCAGGTGCGGCGCTTTCGCATGGAATCTCTGAGATCGGTCATTGCCTCAATGACCCAAGGAGATTTTCTAGCATCCATCGACATCAGAGATGCCTATCTGCATGTGCCTATTGCGGTTTCACACCAGCGTTGGCTACGCTTTGCAATCGGAGAGGAACATTTCCAATTCGTGGCTCTCCCCTTCGGGTTAGCCACGGCCCCTCGGGTATTCACCAAGGTCATGGCAGCAGTGGTTGCGGTCCTGCATCTCCAGGGGTTGGCAGTAATCCCCTACCTGGACGACCTTCTAGTCAAGGCCTCATCCAGTGCAGACTGCCAGCGGAGTGTCTCGCTCACTCTCGCCACGCTTGTTCAATTCGGGTGGCTTGTCAATCTGCCCAAGTCCACTCTGATCCCGACCCAGGAACTCACGTACCTAGGGATGCAATTCGAGACTCTGCCGGCACTTGTGAAGCTGCCCTTAGTCAAACAGCAGTCCCTTCATCTGGCGGTGCGCTCTCTGTTGAAGCCCCGCCATCATTCCATCAGGCACCTCATGCAGGTGCTGGGTCAGATGGTGGCGTCAATGGAAGCGGTTCCCTTTGCCCAGTTCCATCTGCGTCCTCTGCAGCTGGACATTCTCCGCAGTTGGGACAAGCAGATCTCTTCCTTGCACAGGCTAGTGGCTCTGTCGCCGCAGACCAGGAGCTCTCTTCAGTGGTGGCTTCGGCCTCTCTCTCTGTCACAGGGACGCTCCTTCCTGACTCCGTCCTGGGTGATCCTCACCACGGATGCCAGCCTCTCCGGCTGGGGAGCAGTATTTCTCCACCACCGAGCACAGGGCACTTGGACTTCGTCCGAATCAGCCCTCTCGATCAATGTGCTGGAAATCAGGGCTGTTCTCCTAGCTCTCGTAGCCTTCCACCACCTGTTGGCGGGCAAGCACATTCGAGTCCAGTCGGACAACGCGACAGCGGTTGCCTACATCAATCACCAGGGCGGGACTCGCAGCCGCCTGGCAATGTTGGAAGTTCAACGAATCCTTCAGTGGACGGAGGACTCCAAGTCCACCATATCCGCAGTCCACATCCCAGGCGTAGAAAACTGGGAGGCAGATTATCTCAGCCGTCAAACCGTGGACAGCAGCGAGTGGGCCCTGCATCCGGCAGTGTTCAGGTCAATCTGCCGCAAGTGGGGCACTCCGGAAGTGGATCTAATGGCATCCCGGCACAACAACAAGGTTCCGGTTTACGTGGCTCGCTCCCACGATCCTCAGGCCTTCGCAGCGGACGCGCTGGTTCAAGATTGGTCTCAGTTCCGTCTGGCCTATGTGTTTCCCCCTCTAGCGCTCTTGCCCAGGGTTCTGCGCAAGATCAGAATGGAGGGCCGTCGAGTCATAATCATTGCTCCGGACTGGCCCAGGCGAGCTTGGTACCCAGACCTGCTCCGTCTGTCCGTAGAGGTGCCGTAGCATCTCCCGGACCGCCCAGACCTTCTCTCTCAAGGTCAGTTTTTCCGCCAGAATTCTGCGTCTCTCAGATTGACGGCGTGGCTCTTGAGTCCTGGATCCTGACGGCTTCAGGCATTCCTTCTGAGGTCATCTCCACTATGACTCAGGCTCGGAAGTCTTCCTCGGCCAGGATTTACCACAGGACTTGGAAGATTTTCCTGTCCTGGTGTCGCTCTTCCGGCCATGCTCCTTGGCCGTTCTCCTTGCCGACCATCCTGTCCTTTCTACAGTCCAGTCTGCAGCTAGGACTGTCCCTCAATTCCCTCAAGGGACAAGTGTCGGCTCTGTCGGTATTATTCCAGCGGCGTATCGCCCGACTGGCTCAGGTGGACACCTTCATGCAGGGTGCATCTCGCATCATTCCTCCTTACCGGCGGCCTTTGGATCCCTGGGATCTTAATCTGGTCCTCACGGCCTTACAGAAACCCCCCTTTGAGCCTCTCAGGGAGGTTCCCTTGTTTAGACTTTCTCAGAAAGTGGTTTTTCTAGTAGCCATAACGTCTCTCAGGAGAGTCTCTGATTTGGCTGCGCTCTCTACGGAGTCACCTTTTTTAGTGTTTCACCAAGACAAGGTGGTTCTCCGCCCGACTCCGGATTTTCTCCCTAAGGTGGTGTCTTCTTTCCACCTTAACCAGGACATTTCATTGCCTTCCCTTTGTCCGGCCCCTGTGCATCGCTTTGAGAAGGCGTTGCATACCTTGGATTTGGTGCGGGCGCTCCGAATCTATGTGTCACGCACCGCTGTTTTTAGGCGGTGCACCTCACTTTTTGTGCTAACCACGGGTCAGCGCAATGGTCTCTCGGCTTCTAAACCGACCCTAGCTCGTTGGATTAGGTCGGCCATCTCCGATGGCTACCAGTGTTCTCAGGTGCCCCCACCGCCAGGAATTAAGGCGCACTCGACCAGAGCTGTCGGTGCCTCCTGGGCTTTCAGGCACCAGGCTACGGCTCAGCAGGTTTGTCAGGCTGCCACTTGGTCTAGTCTGCACACCTTTTCGAAGCACTACCAAGTGCATGCTCATGCTTCGGCAGATGCGAGCTTGGGCAGACGCATCCTTCAGGCAGCTGTCGCCCACTTGTGAAGTTAGGTTTTCCCTACCTCTCAGTTTTGTTTATTTCCCACCCATGGACTGCTTTGAGACGTCCCATGGTCTGGGTCTCCCATAGGAACGATGAAGAAAAAGAGAATTTTGTTTACTTACCGTAAATTCTTTTTCTTATAGTTCCGACATGGGAGACCCAGCACCCTCCCTGTTGCCTGTTGGCAGTTCTTGTTCCGTGTGTTTCACCGGCTGTTGTTGTAGATAGAGGTTCCAGTTGTTCCGAGTTTTACTCTATTTCTACTTATGGGTGGATGTCCTCCTTCAGCTTTTGCACTGAACTGGTTAGATTGTCATCCAGGGGGTGTATATAGCCCGGAGGGAGGAGCTACACGTTTGAGTGTATTGTGTGTCCTCCGGAGGCAGAAGCTATACACCCATGGTCTGGGTCTCCCATGTCGGAACTATAAGAAAAAGAATTTACGGTAAGTAAACAAAATTCTCTTTTTTAAGTAAATTAAAAAAAGAGAAAGTTGCAGGCAGGGCAAAGGGACGCCTCATACCCCAGCAGTGCCAGAGATGAAGCAAAGAGCACATCATACCCCGAAGGTGTAGTAGGTGGGGCGAGGGACATCTTGCACATAGCGAAAAATATAGTTGAGGGGAATGGGGGGGCGCTGGATCCCCTTCCATCCTCCATGATGACATCAAGGCGTTGGTGGATGTTGGAGACCTTATGATCCTCCACCTTCGGTTTGAGGATGTTCTACAGATGCTAAATAGGTTTAGGTCTGGAGACGTGGTTGACCAGTCCAGTATCTTTACCATCAGTTTCATTAGCCAGGCAGTGGTCGTTTTAGGCACAATTTGCCCATTTTCACTTAGGGGTGTACTCACTTCTTAGCCATCGATTTAAACATTAATGACTGTGTGAGTTATTGAGAGGACTCCAAATTTATAGAAGCTTCACACTGACACTGTACATTGTATCAAAGTGTCATTTACAAACATTTAAGGGGTGTACTCATTTTTTTGATATGCAGTATATTAAAACAAAAACGTGTTTCTAAAGGGCAACAAGTCTGAATTTAGAAATGATCATAGTGCCCATTGATGCATAAGGTGTGTGTGTGTGTCTTTTTTTTTTTTTCCCCTCCTGCCGGTCCGTAATTGACAGCAATGGGAAGATTTCCCTTTCTCGCACCCACCATCATCCATTCTGTTTATACAGCAGGGTGTTTATCTAAAAGCAAGCTGGTTAAATTGCTTTAGTTGCTTTGACTACTGGTTGGAAACACGGTAAATATTTGCATGCAAAGCCAATTTTGTCTTTTGTAGATGACTGTAAAAAGGAGAGAAAAAAAAAATGCCGCCTGTCTTCTGGAGTACAAGAAAGCCCACTTTGTGGGGGGAAAGTGGATATAAATTAATTAATTCCAATCTGCTACAGAAATGCAGCGAGGCCGTTGTCTGCAAGTGTATGTTTTCACTTGCCTAATGTATGTTTAGACAGATTCAACCTTAAGCTTTGCTAATTTGCTGCTCATTCTGCCAAAGTTTCAAATTGAGTGGGAACATTTACAGAATTTTTTTTTTTTTTTTTTTATTATCACAAATGTGGGTAGATGACTACATTTGCAAGTTATTACAGAAATGCCGCACTTGTAGGAATTGTCTTTGGTTTCATATGATTATTTGCAGCGTATAGATTACAAGAATCACTGAATGGTGCTTCCATCTTTAAAGGGAAAAATATGGATTATTTTTTTTGATCATCGTTCCTATGGGAGACCCAGACCATGGGTGTATAGCTTCTGCCTCCGGAGGACACACAAAGTACTACACTCAAAAGTGTAGCCCCTCCCTCCGAGCATATACACCCCCTGGATAACCAAATATAGCCAGTTCAATGATTTGTGTTCAGGAGGCACACATCCACACATGCATTCTCATCTGATTTTCATTTTTGGAAAGAGTTTGAAGAAAAGCGGGTCCAAGCCTGGACTCCCGGCATGTCCCTTCTCACCCCACTGTCGGCGGTGTTGTTAAGGTTGATTTCAGGGCTGGAGCCTTACATGCCGCGCTCCATCACCATCCCTCGGGCTCTGGCTTGAAGTGGGAGCCAGCACGGTTCTCACTGCCTTGCAGGAGACCGGTCTCCATCCGCAGCCCTTTCAGGATCCTGCCGGACGGAGCACTCATCCCTCAGGGACCTGGCCCTGCGTCTCACAAGCTAAGTATCTGAGACGTTATCGGGGGTCCCTTGTACTTTATTGTTGGGGAGAGTGTGCTGTGTATCTATTGTGACATTTCCGGCCGGTTCTCTGGTTTTCACCTGAGAACCGCGCCGATGGTGCCTGCTCGCCGGCCGCATCGTTAAATTTAGGCCCCGGCTTCGCCTGAGGCCTAGTTTCGTTTTCACTGCCCCTGCATGCCAATCATGCAGAGGGACAGTGCGGCTCCGCCCAGCGGCCGTTCGACACAGGGGAGGGTTACTCCTCTCTGAGGTAATATTCCCTCCCCTGTATATCTCCTTGGCCCTCCGGATCCCGCTCTTAGAGTAGGCCCCGCCCCCTCTCCGCTCCGGCGCCATTTTATCAGCGTTCTTATGCATGTCTGCATAAACCAAATTGTGACAGCGATCGGCGCTGGCCATCTCCCTGGGGGTCCGGGCTGTGGGATCTGGAGGGCACAGAGATGTCCCAATGTCTAACGGTCTTGGAAGCCACAACCTCTGGTTGTGGACCTGCTTATATACTCTGCGTATATACTCTGCTGGGGGTCATTCTGGCTCAGAGCCCCCACTTCAGCAGCATGTCTCACACAAGGAGCAAGGCTGCAAGGCTGTACTTAATATGCACTGCATGTAGGCTCGTACTGCCTGTACTGAGCACATAACCCCATTGTGATGCCTGCTCTAACATGGTGGTGCCTCAGCCTGGAGGCTCATCCCCAGTGGTCCCTCCGGCTGCTCCGGCTCCGGTGGCTGAACCCCCGGCTTGGGTAGAATCCCTCTCTCCAGGGGACAGATGTCCCGGACACTGCTGAGCATGCATCAGCCCCCTTCTCAGGGCGCTTCTGCTGCTACGGCTCGCTCAGCAAAGCTCACAGAGGATTCTTCATCTGGCTCAGACCCCGTCCTCCTAAAATGGAGACTCAGGGTCCCCCCTCCTTCCTCGTCCCGCGGCTCTGATTCACGAGCTGACTCGCAGGACAAGGAGGATGCCTTTACTGGGGGCTCGGACGCTACCTCCATGTACCCCATTGATCTGTCCGAAAGTGACGCAGATGCTAGTGATTTGATTGCGTCCATTAATTTTGTACTGGACCTCAATCCGCCTGTATCAGGGGAGCACCCCTCTCTGGCAGAAAAGCATCAGTATACCTTGCCTAAGAGAACAAGGTGTGTTCCTTAACCACTCCAGTTTTCAGGCCACTGTGACCAAGCCCAGAGCCTGTCCTGACAGACGCTTCCCAAAGCGTGGTTCTGATGACCGTTTTCCGTTTCGTCAAGGTGTGGGCTCATTTACCAAAGGAGACCCTCTCTCAGTGGCTGATGGCAACTCTCTTAAGGATTCCACTGACCGCCATCTGTATATGAGGCGGCAGGGGCTTCGTTCTCCCCATCTTTTGCAGCAGTGTGGGCTTTCAAAGCCATCTCTGCTTCTCTAGAGGAGATGCATTCCCGCACCAGGGACTCTATGCCCGAGATGGTTGCCTTAACTTCCAGGCTTCAGCCTTTTTCATCCTATGCCATGTCTGCCATGCTGGAGGTTCCGCACTGCGGTGGCTTCGGCCAATTCTCTCGCTATCCACAGGATCTTGTGGCTTCAAGAGTGGAAGGAAGACGCTTCTTCAAAGAAGTACCTTGCTGGGCTCCCATTTGCTGGGCCCAGGCTGTTCGGTGAACAACTGGATGAAATTATTCAGGAAGCTACTGGCGGGAAGAGTACTTCCATGCCACAAACCAAATCCAGGAACCTGTCCAGGGCAGGAACCAGTCGAGGTTTCATTCCTTTCGTTCCTCCAACTGGTCGTTCTCTAAGCCCTCGGCCTCGTCCACTAACTCAGCCAAGGACCAAAAACCCAACTGGCGCACGAAGCCGCGTCCTCAGAAGACCGCAGGAGCTGCTGCCACTAAGGCAGCCTCCTCTTGACTATCTGGCCGCGCCAGCAACGTCCTTGGTCGGTGGCAGGCTCTCCCGCTTGGCGACATGTGGTTTCAACACGTCTCCGATCAGTGGGTGCGGGATATCATCTCCCACGGCTACAGGATAGAATTCTATCCAGCCCGCCAAACAGATTTTTTCTGTCAACTCCCCCCTGCTTCAAGGCCGCCGCCTTCTCTCAGGCCGTGGCATCCTTGCAGGCCAACGGAGTAATTGTACCGGTTCCCGCCTGGGAACGGTTCAGAGGTTTCTACTCAAATCTCTTCCTAGTCCCCTAAAGGGACGGTTCCTTCCGGCCCATCCTGGATCTCAGGCTTCTCAACAAGCATGTTCAGGTGCGGCATTTTCGCATGGAGTCTCTGCGATCAGTCATTGCCTCAATGACCCAAGGAGATTCCTTGCATCCTCGACATCAGAGATGTCTATCTGCATGTGCCAATTGCAGTTTCACACCAGCGTTGGCTACGTTTTGCAATCAGAGAGGAACATTTCCGATTCGTGGCTCTTCCCTTCGGGTTAGCCACGGCCCCTCGAGTATTCATCAGGGTCATGGCAGCTGTGGTTGCGGTTCTGCACCTCCAGGGGTTGGCATCCCTTTTTCCTGGACGGCCTTCTAGTCAAGGCTTCATCCTGTGCAGACAGTCAGCGGAGTGCTTCGCTCACTCTCACCACTCTAGTCCAATTCGGGTGGCTTGTCTTTTTCCCAAGTCCACTCTGACTCCGACCTAGGGATGCAATTCGAGACTCTGCCGGCACTTGTGAAGCTGCCCTTAGTCAAACAGCAGTCCCTTCACTAGCGGTGTGCTCCTTGCTGAGGCCCCGCCGGCATTCCATCAGGCACCTAATGCAGGTACTGGGTCAGATGGTGGCGTCAATGGAAGCGGTTCCCTTGCCCAGTTCCATCTGCGTCCTCTGCAGCTGGACATTCTCCGCTGTTGGGACAAGCGGACTTCCTCCTTGCACAGGTTAGTGGCTCTGTCGCCATAGACCAGGGGCTCCCTTCAGTGGTGGCTTCGGCCTCTCTCTTCAGGGACGCTCCTTCCTGGCCCCGTCCTGGGTGATCCTCACCACGGATGCCAGTCTATCCGGCTGGGGAGCAGTATATCTCCACCACAGAGCGCAGGGCACTTGGACTCCGTCCGAATCAGCCCTCTCGATCAATGTGCTGGAAATCAGAGCTGTGCTTCTAGCTCTCTGGGCCTTTCACCAAGTTGGCGGGCAAGCACATTCGAGTCCAGTCAGACAACGCCACAGCAGTTGCCTACATCAACCACCAGGGCGTGACACTCAGCCGCCTAGCAACGTTGGAGGTTCAACGCATCCTTCAGTGGACGGAGGATTCCAGGTCCACCACACCCGCAATCCACAACCCAGGCGTCTAAAACTGGGAGGCAGATTATCTCAGCCGTCAAACCGTGCACAGCGGCGAGTGGGCTCTGCATCCGGCAGTCTTTCGGTCAATCTGCTGCACTTGGGGCACTCCGGAAGTGGATCTTCGCTCCCACGATCCTCAGGCCTTTGCAGCAGACGCGCTGGTTCAAGATTGGTCCCAGTTTCGTCTGTCTTAAGTGTTTCCCCCTCTAGCTCTTGCCCAGAGTCCTGCGCAAGATCTGAATGGAGGGCCGTCGGGTCATTCTCATTGCTCCAGACTGGCCCAGGCGAGCTTGGTACCCTGACCTGCTCCATCTGTCCGTTGAGGTGCTGTGGCATCTCCCGGACCGTCCAGACCTTCTCTCACAAGGTCCGTTTTTCCGCCAGAATTCTGCGGCTCTCAGATTGACTGCGTGGCTCTTGAGTCCTGGATCTTGACGACTTCTGGTATCCCTCCTGAAGTCATCTCCACTATGACTCGGGCTCGGAAGTATTCCTTGGCCAAAATCTTATCACAGGACCTGGAGAATTTTCCTGTCCTGGTGTCACCCTTCCAGCCATGCTTCTTGGCCTTTCCCTTGCCGACCCTCCTGTCCCTTCTACAGTCCGGTCTGCAGCTAGGACTATCCCTCAAGGGACAGGTCTCGGCTCGGCCAGTGTTGTTTCAGCGGCGTATCGCCCGGCTGGCTCAGGTGCGCTCCTTCTTACAGGGCACATCTCACATCATGCCGCCTTACTGGCGGTCTTTGGATCCCTGGGACCTTAATCTGGTCCTCACGGCTTCCAGAAACCCCCCTTTGAGCCTCTTAAGGAGGTTTCTTTGTCTCGTCTTTCACAGAAAGTGGTCTTTCTAGTGGCCATAACTTCCCTCGGGAGAGTCTCTGATTTGGCTGCACTCTCTTCGGAGTCACCTTTTTTGGTTTTTCATCAAAACAAGGTGGTTCTCCGTCCGACTCCGGACTTCCTCCCTAAGGTGGTTTCTCCTTCCACCTTAACCAGGACATTTCCCTGCCTTCTCTTTGTCCGGCTCCTGTTCATCGCTTTGAAAAAGCGTTGCATACTCTGGATCTGGTGCGGCGCTCCGGATCTATGTGTCTCGCACCGCTGTTCTTAGGCGGTGCACCTCTTTTTGTGCTAACCACAGGTCGGCGTAAGGGCCTCTCGGCTTCTAAGCCGACCCTAGCTCGTTAGATTGGGTCGGCCATTTCCGATGCCTACCAGTGTACTCGAGTGCCTCCCCCGCCGGGGATCAAGGCACACTCGACCAGAGCTGTCGGTGCCTCTTCGGTTTCAGGCACCAGGCTACGGCTTAGCAGGTCTGTCAGACTGCCACTTGGACTAGTCTGCATGCCTCTTCGAAGCACTACCAAGTGCATGCTCATGCTTCGGCAGATGCGAGCTTGGGCAGACGCACCCTTCAGGCGGCTGTCGCCCATTTGCGAAGTTAGGTTTCGCCTACTTCTCAGTTTTCTGTTTATTCCCACCCATGGACTGCTTTGAGACATCCCATGGTCTGGGTCTCCCATAGGAACGATTAAGAAAAAGAGAATTTTGTTTACTTACCGTAAATTCTTTTTCTTCAGCGCTCTATTGGGAGACCCAGACGATTGGGGTATAGCTACTGCCCTCTGGAGGCCACACAAAGCACTACATTAAAAGTGCAAGGCCCCTCCCCCTCTGGCTATACCCCCCCGTGGTATCACGGGTTCTCCAGTTTTAGCTTTGTGTGCGAAGGAGGTCAGACATTCCATGCATAGCTCCACAGATTTTAGTCAGCAGTAGCTGCTGACTGTTTCGGATGGAAGAAAAGAGGACACATATAGTGTCCCCAGCATGCTCCCTTCTCACCCCTGGATGGTGTTGTAAGGTTGAGGTACCTATTGCTGGTACAGGGCTGGAGCCTGACATGCTGTTTTCCTTCCACATCCCCTGGTAGGGCTCTGTGGAAGTGGGATCCTGCCGGCCTCTCAGCTCTGATGCCGGGCTCCATCCACAGACCCATTAGAACCTGTTGGAGACGGAGCAGGAGTACGATCAGGGACAGGCCCTGCATCATACAGGTACTCTGTGTCCCCGGCAGGCACAGACACACTCCGGGCTGGCTGGGTGTTGTAGTGCGCCGGGGACCGCAACGTGGAGTTGGTGTCCCTACAGATTACTGGGGGATTGTTTGTGTTTGGGAACGCAGCGCCGACCCCCTCTGGACCGGGCGGCGCTGCTGTGACTTGTGGTGCGCCGGGGATCCGCCGTCCGCGCTTTTACGGCGGCGGCGGTTATAAATTTAGTCCCCGGCTTTTTGGGCCTAGGACGCCGGCAGCTCCGTTTCGTTCCCGCCCCCACCCTGTCATTCAGGGTAGGGGAGAGACGCTGTTCGCTAGCAGCGACGAGGGCTGGAGCCTGTTTTACATGCTCCAGCCCTCTCACTTGGCACAGAGGGAAGCAGGCTTCCCGCTCTTGGCCAGGAACGCCCAGGGCCCGCCCCCCTTCCTCTCTCGAGACGCCGGCAGCCATTACATGCATGCCTGGCTGGAGGAAGGATGCAAGGCTCTGGGAGACCTGGACTAGGGGCTATCTGGCGACCGCACACCCGCTTTTTAAGCGGGCGGTAAGCGATTTTTCTGTGCTGGTCCCTCTAGTGCCTCACGGTGTATCGGTGTACTGTGTACAGATATATAGATATTGTATTTCTTGCACTGTGAGGTTGCTTCTGGCTGCATATCCCAGATCGCTCTGTGGAAGCAGCAACATGTCATCCTCAAAACGCAAGGCGGCCAAGGCAAAAAGGGCTGTGTATACTGCGTGTGCTGCATGTGGGGCTAATCTACCAGCAGGCTCCGATGACCCCCATTGTGTGCAATGCTCCGACCCGGTGCTGCTTCGCCAGCCGGAGTCGGGAGAGGTAGCGACCCAGGCTGAGACGCTTGTAAGTTCTGCCCCGGTGACAGGGACGGACTTTGCAGTTTTTGCAGATAACATGTCTGTATCTATGGCAAAAATCCTTGAAACCTTGCAATCTATGCATGGGGCTCAGTCCCTGGGCACGGCGAGGCCTCTGTCCTCAGGTCCCCCTTACTTGGAATGTATCCAGCCCACAGGGGGGTCCCCGGCTTCACAGGCCGAGGATTATGACTCAGATGATGGCCCCAGCCACCCTAAGCGAGCTCGCTGGGAAAGACCCTCGACGTCTTCACACTGCTCAGGGTCTCAGCGCAATCAGTCTCCCTGTGATGTGTCTGATGAGAGTGATCAGGAATCCACTCCTGGAACCCCTCTCAACCTGGATACCCCGGATGGGGATGCCATGGTAAACGACCTTATCTCAGCCATCAATAGGCTGTTGGATATTTCTCCCCCAGCCCCTTCAGCAGAAGAGGCGGCTGCGGAGCAGGAAAAGTTTCGTTTCCTTTATCCCAAGCGTAAATTGAGTGCTTTGTTAGATCACTCTGACTTCAGAGAATCAATCCAGAAGCACGACGCTCACCCAGAAAGGCGTTTCTCTAAACGATCTAAAGATACGCGTTTCCCTTTCCCCCCTGAGGTGGTCAAGCGCTGGACACAGTGTCCAAAGGTAGACCCCCCGATTTCCAAACTTGCAGCTAGATCCATAGTTGCAGTGGAGGATGGCGCTTCACTTAAAGATGCCAATGACAGACAGATGGACCTTTGGTTAAAATCTGTCTATGAAGCTATCGGCGCGTCGTTTGCTCCGGCATTCGCAGCCGTATGGGCACTCCAGGCTATTTCAGCTGGCTTAGCAAAAGTGGATGCTATCATGCATCCAGCAGTGCCGCAAGTGGCGCACCTTACCACGCAGATGTCGGCGTTTGCGTCTTACGCTATCAATGCGGTCCTAGAATCTACCAGTCGCACCTCAATGGCGTCCGCCAATTCGGTAGTTTTGCGCAGAGCCTTGTGGTTAAAGGACTGGAAAGCAGATGCTGGTTCCAAAAAATGTTTAACCAGTTTGCCTTTGTCTAGAGATAGACTGTTTGGCGAGCCATTGGCTGACATCATTAAGCAGTCCAAGGGTAAAGACTCCTCTTTACCACAACCCAGAACATCCAAACCTCAGCAGAAAAAGTGGCAGCAGAGGTTTCAGTCCTTTCGAGGTTCGGGCAAGACACCATTTACCTCGTCCAAAGGGACTCAGAGGACGCAAAGAAACTCAGATTCGTGGCGGACTCACACACGCCCCAAGAAAGCAAATGGAGGTACCGCTTCCAAAGCGGCTACCTCATGACTTCCAGCCCCCCCCCGCCGCATCGCCGGTCGGGGGCAGGCTCTCCCGCTTTTCCGGCATTTGGATGTCACAGGTCAAAGACCGGTGGGTGACGGACATTTTGTCTCGCGGGTACAGAATCGAGTTCAATTCTCGTCCTCCAGCTCGGTTCTTCAGAACCTCCCCACGTCCAGACCGAGCAGATGCTCTGCTGCAGGCGGTGGATTCCCTAAAAGCGGAAGGAGTGGTTATCCCAGTCCCTCCTCAGGAACAAGGGCAAGGGTTTTACTCCAATCTCTTTGTGGTTCCAAAAAAGGACGGCTCGTTCCGTCCTGTTCTGGACCTAAAACGGCTCAACAAACATGTGCACGCCAGGAGGTTCCGGATGGAAACCCTCCGCTCTGTCATTGCCTCAATGTCCAGAGGAGACTTCCTTGCCTCAATAGACATCAAGGATGCTTATCTCCACGTGCCAATTGCTACAGAACATCAACGTTTTCTACGTTTTGTGATAGGAGACGACCATTTTCAGTTCGTAGCTCTTCCATTTGGTCTGGCGACAGCCCCACGGGTCTTCACCAAGGTCATGGCGGCGGTGGTAGCAGTCTTGCACTCTCAGGGACACTCGGTGATCCCTTACCTAGACGACTTATTGGTCAAAGCTCCCTCTCAGGAGGCATGTCAGCACAGCCTGAATGCTACGCTGGAGACTCTACAGTCTTTCGGATGGATCATCAACTTTCCAAAGTCGATCCTATCACCGACTCAGTCACTAACGTATCTTGGCATGGAGTTTCATACTCTAGCAGCGATAGTGAAGCTTCCGCTGGACAAGCAGCGGTCACTACAGACAGGGGTGCAATCTCTTCTGCAGGGCCAGTTGCATCCCTTGCGGCGCCTCATGCATTTCCTAGGGAAGATGGTGGCAGCCATGGAAGCAGTTCCCTTTGCGCAGTTTCATCTGCGTCCACTTCAATGGGACATTCTCCGCCAATGGGACGGGAAGTCAACGTCCCTGGACAGGAAAGTCTCGCTTTCCCAGACGGCCAAAGACTCTCTACAATGGTGGCTCCTTCCCACCTCATTGTCTCAGGGAAGATCCTTCCTGCCCCCATCCTGGGCAGTAGTCACGACAGACGCGAGTCTGTCAGGGTGGGGAGCAGTATTTCTCCACCACAGGGCTCAGGGGACGTGGACTCCGCAGGAGTCCACCCTTCAGATCAATGTTCTGGAGATCAGAGCAGTGTATCTTGCTCTACTGGCCTTCCAACAGTGGCTGGAAGGAAAGCAGATCCGAATCCAATCGGACAACTCCACAGCGGTGGCATACATCAACCACCAAGGAGGGACGCGCAGTCGGCAAGCCTTCCAAGAAGTCCGGCGCATTCTAATGTGGGTGGAGGACAGAGCATCCACCATATCCGCGGTTCACATCCCAGGCGTAGAAAACTGGGAAGCAGACTTCCTCAGTCGCCAGGGCATGGACGCAGGGGAATGGTCCCTTCACCCGGACGTGTTTCAGGAAATCTGTCGCCGCTGGGGAGTGCCGGACGTCGACCTAATGGCATCCCGGCACAACAACAAGGTCCCGGCATTCATGGCGAGGTCGCGCGATCAAAGAGCTCTGGCGGCAGACGCCTTGGTTCAAGATTGGTCGCAGTTTCAGCTCCCATACGTGTTTCCGCCTCTGGCGCTCTTGCCCAGAGTGCTACGCAAGATCAGATCCGAGTGCAGCCGCGTCATACTCGTCGCTCCAGACTGGCCGAGGAGGTCGTGGTATCCGGATCTGTGGCATCTCACGATCGGTCGACCGTGGTCACTGCCAGACCGACCAGACTTACTGTCCCAAGGGCCGTTTTTCCATCAGAATTCTGCGGCCCTGAACCTGACTGTGTGGCCATTGAGTCCTGGATCCTAGCATCTGCTGGATTATCTCAGGGAGTCGTTGCCACAATGAGACAAGCTAGAAAGTCGAATTCGGCTAAGATCTACCACAGAACGTGGAAGATTTTCTTGTCCTGGTGCTCTGCTCAGGGAGTGTCTCCCTGGCCATTTGCATTGCCCAAGTTTCTTTCCTTCCTGCAATCGGGGTTGGAAAAGGGCTTGTCGCTCAGCTCCCTTAAAGGGCAAGTTTCGGCACTATCCGTGTTTTTTCAGAAGCGTCTAGCACGTCTTCCTAAGGTGCGCACGTTCCTGCAGGGGGTCTGTCATATTGTGCCCCCGTACAAGCGACCGTTAGATCCATGGGATCTGAACAGGGTACTAGTTGCTCTCCAGAAGCCGCCCTTCGAGCCTCTGAAGGAAGTTTCCTTTTCTCGGCTGTCGCAGAAAGTGGCGTTTCTTGTTGCGATCACATCGCTTCGGCGAGTGTCTGAGCTGGCAGCTCTGTCATCTAAGGCTCCCTTCCTGGTGTTCCACCAGGACAAGGTTGTGCTGCGCCCCATTCCGGAGTTTCTTCCGAAGGTCGTATCCTCTTTTCATCTTAATCAGGATATTTCCTTGCCTTCCTTTTGCCCTCATCCGGTTCACCGGTATGAAAAGGCCTTACGTTTGCTAGATCTGGTGAGAGCACTCAGAATCTACATTTCCCGCACGGCGCCCATACGCCGTGCCGATGCACTTTTCGTCCTTGTCGCTGGTCCGCGCAAGGGGTTGCAGGCTTCTAAAGCCACCCTGGCTCGATGGATCAAAGAACCAATTCTAGAGGCCTACCGTTCTGCGGGGCTTCCGGTTCCTTCAGGGCTAAAAGCCCACTCCACCAGAGCCGTGGGTGCGTCCTGGGCATTACGTCACCAGGCTTCGGCTCAACAGGTGTGCCAGGCGGCTACCTGGTCCAGTCTGCACACTTTCACCAAGCATTATCAGGTGCATACCTATGCTTCGGCGGATGCCAGCTTAGGTAGAAGAGTCCTGCAGGCGGCAGTGACACCCCCGTAGGGGAGGGCTGTTTTGCAGCTCTAACATGAGGTATTTATTTACCCACCCAGGGACAGCTTTTGGACGTCCCAATCGTCTGGGTCTCCCAATAGAGCGCTGAAGAAGAAGGGAATTTTGTTACTTACCGTAAATTCCTTTTCTTCTAGCTCTTATTGGGAGACCCAGCACCCGCCCTGTTGTCCTTCGGGATGTTTTTTTGTTGTTTGCGGGTACACATGTTGTTCATGTTGAACGGTTTTTCAGTTCTCCGATGTTATTCGGAGTTAATTTGTTTAAACCAGTTATTGGCTTCCTCCTTCTTGCTTTGGCACTAAAACTGGAGAACCCGTGATACCACGGGGGGGTATAGCCAGAGGGGGAGGGGCCTTGCACTTTTAATGTAGTGCTTTGTGTGGCCTCCAGAGGGCAGTAGCTATACCCCAATCGTCTGGGTCTCCCAATAAGAGCTAGAAGAAAAGGAATTTACGGTAAGTAACAAAATTCCCTTCTTCTTATAGTTCCGTATTGGGAGACCCAGCTCCCTCCCTGTTGCCTGTTGGCAGTTTCTTGTTCCGCGTGTTATCACCGGCTGTTGTTGTAGACAGAGGCTCCGGTTGTTCCGGTTCTTGCTCTATCTCTACTTGTGGGTGGCTACTCTCCTTCAGCTTTTGCACTAAACTGGCTATATTTGGTTATCCAGGGGGTGTATATGCTCGGAGGGAGGGGCTACACTTTTGAGTGTAGTACTTTGTGTGTCCTCCGGAGGCAGAAGCTATACACCCATGGTCTGGGTCTCCCATTACGGAACTATAAGAAAAAGAATTTACGGTAAGTAAACAAAATTCTTTTTTTTTTTTTTTTTTTTTTTTTACATTTTAGTAAGTTTTTGTAAAAAGCCAAATAAGAAACTTTTTTTTTTTTTCATGCAGTCATTTAATTTTTACAATATTTTTTTTTTTTTTTAACACCCTAGGGTGTTACATAGGTTGAAAGACACAGGACAAACACCTTTAACCCATTCACGACCGGCCAATTTTTTTTTTTCCGCCATTCTTTTTCTGAGACGTAACTTTTTTATTTTTCAGTCAATATGGTCATGTGAGGGCTCATTGTTTGCGGAACGAGCTGTACTTTTAAATTAAACCATAAGTTTTACCATATAGTGTACTGGAAAATGGCAAAAAAAATTCCAAATGCAGAAAAATTGCAAAAAAAGTGCGATGGCACTATTGTTTTTGAGATTTTATTCACGGTGTTCACTATATGGTAAAACCGATGTGTGGGTGTGATGCCTCAGGTTAGTGCAAGTTCGTAGACACCAAACATGTATAGGTTTACTTTTATATAAGGGGTTAAAAAAAAATTCGGAAGTTTGACCGAAAAAAGTGGTGCATGTTTTACGCCATATTCCGTGACGCATAGCAATCATTTTTCGGGATCTATGGCTGTGACGGCTTATTTTTTGCGTCTCGAGCTGACGTTTTTAATCGTACCATTTTTGCGCAGATGCTACGTTTTGATCGCCTCTTATAGCATTTTGCGCAAAAGTTGTGGCGACAAAAAAACGTCGTTTTGGCGTTTGGAATTTTTTTCCGCTACGCCGTATACTGATCAGATTAATTGATTTTATATTTTGATCGGGCGTTTCTGAACGCGGCGATACCAAGTGTGTATATTTTTTTATTTTTTTAACCCTTTAATTTTCAATGGGGCGAATGGGGGGTGATTTGAACTTTTAGGTTTTTTGTTTTTGTTTTTTTTTTTATTTTTTTAAACCTTTTTTTAACTTTTTTTTTACTTTTTTTTTTTTTTTTATTTACTAGTCCCCCTAGAGGGCTAGTGCAGAGCGATCAGACTGCTGATCGCAATATCTGCTGATCACAGCTACACAGCTGTAAACCGCAAATATTTTTAAAGAGAATGCTTTTAAAGAGAACCTGTCGGGTGCAATATGAACCCAGAACCAGGAACAGTTCTGGGTACATATTGCTAATCCCTGCCTAAGGCTATGTGCGCACGTTGCGTAAATACATGCAGTTACGCTGCGCTTAACTGCATGTGTCCTGCGTCCCCTACATAATCTATGAAGATTGTGCAGGGGCCGTGCGCACGTGCCGTCTTAGAGCGCAGCGCTTCGGCTGCTGCCCGAAGCGCTGCGTTCTAAGAAGTGACATGTCACTTCTTCCGTGCGCTTTGCCGGCAGCTCCTGCTCTGCCTATGGCAGGAGCTGCAGGCAGAGCACATGGAATCGGCTTTTTTTTTTTTTTTTTCTCCTCCTTTTTTTTCTGTTCCAGCAATGTGGGGGCTCATGTGACGTCACGTGAGCCCCATGTGCAATCAGCGCTGGCTTCTGCCTCAGTTTTCGCACGTGTGCTCTTCAGATCGCTGCAGAAATTTCTGCAGGGCTAGTACGCAACATGCGCACATAGCCTAACGGTCCCTGTATACACTAGCATAGATAAAGAGATCTTTAGAAAAAGTATTTCTAAAGATATTTTTATGATATGCTAATGAGGGCAGGGTCTAGTCGCAAGGGCGCGAGTTCCCTTGGCTAACTGGCCCACATAGCATGGTAGCACGGCCCTGTGGGCATACTAACATAATGAATACGCAGCGACACGCACATACCTCACTCTTCATGGCGGCCGGCGGAGGATGGATGTGCGGTGTGCATGATCCGGAGTACCCAAGGCTTCCGATCATGCGCACTACACTGATGCTGGGTGTAAGCTTCCCAGCTTCAGTGAGGTATAGTGCACATGACCAGAAGTGCTGAGGACTCCGGATCATGCGCAGAGCACATCCATCCTCCACCGGCCGCCATGAAGAGTGAGGTATGTGCGTGTCGCTGCGCATTCATTAGCATGGTAGAAGGAAATGCATGCAGTTTTGGGAGCAAAACTACACCCAAAAAACTTGCAAAAGAAACGCAGCGTGCACACAAGGCCTAACAGTTGCCGGGGACCGAGCCACACTGGAGACTAGTCTGGCCGGTTGCTCCCTGCTAGCTGCCAATGATTGATTGGCCTCTGCCTATCACAGAGTCAGGGAGACAGCTGTGTCAATCCAGGGAAGTGGGAGGGGAGAAGCCTCTAAGGGTATTTCACTCCATTCACTAATGTAATTGCGAAATACCGCGGGTATACAGCAGGTAGAAAATGATGTGCAGTATACCCTCGGTATAGCCGCGGTTTACCTGCGGTAATGTTAATCACTGCCTGCGTTTTGCAGAGAGTGATGTCATTATGACAGGAAGAGGAAGCGGAGCAGAGTAAACACACACACATCACACTCCCTGGACCCCGAACGGAAGCAATTGCGTGTGACCTCCATCGGGTGCCCGTGCAGTCTGTGTCCCGCTCCAGCCCCGCGGCTGCCTGCACTGCTGTGTGTCAGTGTCTACCCGCACTACGGTATCAGCAGCTTCTCACACTGCAGTGCTGGCAGCCGCGGGGATGACTAGCGCTGCTGTCAGGAGGTTAGATGAGATCAATACCTGCTGTGACTATCTCCTGCTCTCCTGACGTCACCGCTGTCACTGCCTTCTATGGCTGTCTCGCGGGCTGCCTGAGACCGTTGCTAGCGGTGACGTCATGGGCTTTCGCGATATTGCTGAGAACGCAGCGGGCATAGAAGTCAGTGACAACGCTGACGTCAGGAGAGCAGGAGATCGTCAAAGCAGGTAATGATCTCCTCTAACCTCCTGACAGCAGCGCTCGTCATCCCCTGCAGTGACCTGGGCTGCCCTCATGATGTTAGCTCAGGTCACTGCACTGCTCTCCCAGCCAATGGGGAACATTTTGTTCTTCATTGACTGGGACAGTACTATGGTATGTATTGTCGTGGGACCCCCTTATTGGATTACGCCAGACCTGGAATTAATTGTTCTTTTCAATAAATTAGTGAAAGAGGGAATGTTTTGGGCAGTGTTTTTTCAAATAGAACTTTTTTTGTTGTCAATTTTTTTTTTTTTTTTTATTTCTTACTGACTGGGTTGGTGATGTCGGGTATCTGATAGACGCGTGACATCACTAACCCCAGGGCTTGATGCCAGGTGACATTACACATCTGGCATCAACCCCATATATTACCCCGTTTGCCACAGCACCAGGGCAATGGGATGAGTTGGGGCGAAGCACCAGGATTGGCACGTCTAATGGATGTGCCACTTCTGGGGCAGCTGTGGCCTGCTATTTTTAGGCTGGGGAGTGTCCAAGAACAGTGGACCTCCCTAGTCTGAGAATACCAGACCACAGCTGTCCGCTTTACCTTGGCTGGTGATCCAATTTGGGGGGGACCCCCTTGTTTTTTGTTTTAAATTATTTTTCTTTATCGTTCCTATGGGAGACCCAGACCATGGGTGTATAGCTTCTGCCTCCGGAGGACACACAAAGTACTACACTCAAAAGTGTAGCTCCTCCCTCCTGAGCTTATACACCCCCTGGAGAACCAGATCTAGCCAGTTTATCGCTTTGTGTCAGGAGGCATACATCCACACATGCATTATCATCTGATTTTTGATTTTTGGAAAGAGTTTGAAGAAAAGCGGGTCCAAGCTGGACTCCCGGCATGTCCCTTCTCACCCCACTGTGTCGGCGGTGCTGTTAAGGTTGATTGCAAGGCTGGAGCCTTACATGCCGTGCTCCTTCACCATCCCTCCTGGACTCTGGCTTGAAGTGGGAGCCAGCACGGTTCTCCATGCTTGGCAGGAGACCGGTCTCCATCCGCAGCCCTTCAGGATCCTGCTGGACCGGAGCACTCATCCCCAGGGATTTGGAACCCTGCGTCTCAGCAAGCTAAGTACCTGAGACGTTTATATATTGGGGGTCCCTGCACTTTATTGTTGTGGGATAGTGTGCTGAGTGTATTTTGTGACATTTCCGGCGGGTTCTCTGGCTGTCGCCGGAGAACCGCGCCGATGGTGCCTGCGCGCCGGCCGCACCGCTCAAATTTAGGCCCCGGCTTCGCCGGAGGCCTAGTTTTGGTTTCACTGCCCTCGCATGTCATTCACGCAGAGGGACAAGCGCGGCTCCGCCCAGCGGCCGTTCTGCATAGGGGATAGACACTCCTCATTGAGTACATGTCTCCTCCCCTATAAGTCTCTATGGCCCTCCAGATCCCGCTCTGAGATGAGTCCCACCCCCTCCCTTCGCTCCGGCGGCCATTTTCTCAGCGTTTTTCCCTGTGATCAGCTCTGGTCTGCAGCATCCCTGCTGAGGTGCTTGGGGGTCCAGGCTTCGGGATCTGGAGGGCACACAACACCGCTCCAGCAGTCTGGTAAGCCACAACCTCTGGTTGTGGACCTCTGTATATACTCTCTGGGGGTCACTCTGGCAGAGCCCTCACTCCAGCAGCATGTCACACACGAGGAGCAAGGCTCCAAAGCTGTTTTCAGTATGCACTGCATGTAAGCTCCTACTGCCGGAACCGAGCACCTATCCACATTGTGATGCCTGCTCTAACCTGACGATGCCTCAGCCTGGAATCGCCCCCCCAGGGATCTCTCAGGCTGCTCCGGCTCCTGTGGCTGACCCCCCGGCTTGGGTAGAATCCTTAACCAGGTCTATCTCCCAGTCTTTTGTTGACTCCATGGGACATCTGTCCAGGACTTTGCTGAGCATGCATCAGCCCCCTTCACAGGGTGCCTCTGCTGCTAGGTCTCTCTCAGGACCGGAGCTCACAGAGGATTCATCATCTGGTCCCAGACCTCGTCCTTCAAAGAAGAGACGCAGGGTTCCCTCTCCTTCCTCGTCCCGCGGCTCGGTCTCAGAAGCTGACTTGCAGGACGAGGAGGATGCCTTTACTGGGGGCTCGGAGACTACCTCCATGTGCCCCATTGGTCTGTCCGAAAGTGACTCAGATGTTAGTGATTTGATTGCGTCCATTAATTCTGTACTGGATCTCAATCCGCCAGTATCAGAGGAACAACCCTCTCTGGCAGAAAAGCACCAGTTTACCTTGCCTAAGAGGACAAAGAGTGTGTTCTTTAACCACTCCAGTTTTCAGGCCGCTGTGTCCAAGCCCAGGGCATGCCCTGACAAACGCTTCCCAAAGCGTGGTTCTGATGACCGTTTTCCCTTTCCACCTGAGGTGGTCAAGGAGTGGGCTCATTCACCAAAGGTAGACCCCCCGGTGTCTAGACTCTCAGCCCGGACCGTTGTATCAGTGGCTGATGGCACCTCACTTAAGGATTCAACTGACCGCCAGGTTGATCTTCTGGCCAAATCTGTATATGAGGCTGCAGGGGCCTCGTTCTCCCCGACTTTTGCAGCAGTGTGGGCTCTCAAAGCCATCTCTGCTTCTCTGGAGGAGATGCATTCCCTCACTAAGGAATCTATGCCTGAGATGGTTACCTTAACTGCTCAGGCTTCAGCTTTCTCATCCTATGCCATGTCTGCCATGCTGGAGGCTTCTCACCGCACTGCGGTGGCTTCAGCTAATTCCCTCGCTATCCGCAGGATCTTGTGGCTTAGAGAGTGGAAGGCAGATGCTTCTTCAAAGAAGTACTTTGCTGGACTCCCCTTTGCTGGGTCCCGGCTGTTCGGTGAACAGCTGGATGAAATTATTAAGGAAGCTACTGGCGGGAAGCGTACTTCCATGCCACAAACCAAAACCAGGAAACCTGTCCAGGGTAGGAATCAGTCGAGGTTTCGTTCCTTTCGTTCCTCTAACTGGTCGTCCTCTAAGCCCTTGGCCTCGTCCGCTAACTCAGCGAAGGACCAAAAATCCAACTGGCGCACAAAAGCGCGTCCACAGAAGACCGCAGGAGCGGCTGCCACTAAGGCAGCCTCCTCTTGACTATCTGTCCGCGCCAGCAACGTCCTTAGTCGGTGGCAGGCTCTCCCACTTTGGCGACGCGTGGTTTCAACACGTCTCCGATCAGTGGGTGCGGGATATCATCTCCCACGGCTACAGGATAGAATTCTCTTCCAGCCCGCCAAACAGATTTTTTCTGTCAACTCCCCCCTGCTCCAAGGCTGCCGCCTTCTCACAGGCCGTGGCATCCTTGCAGGCCAACGGAGTTATTGTACCGGTTCCCGCCCGGGAACGGTTCAGAGGTTTCTACTCAAATCTTTTCCTAGTCCCCAAAAAGGACGGGTCCTTCCGGCCCATCCTGGATCTCAAGCTTCATAACAAGCATGTTCAGGTGCGGCATTTTCGCATGGAGTCTCTGCGGTCAGTCATTGCCTCAATGACCCAAGGGGATTTCCTGGCATCCATCGACATCAGAGATGCCTATCTGCATGTGCCAATTGCAGTTTCTCACCAGCGTTGGCTGCGTTTTGCAATCGGAGACTAACATTTTCGGGTTAGCCACGGCCCCTCGGGTATTCACCAAGGTCATGGCAGCAGTGGTTGCGGTTCTGCACCTCCAGGGGTTGGCAGTGATTCCTTACCTGGACGACCTTCTTGTCAAGGCTTCATCCAGCGCAGACTGTCAGCGGAGTGTCTCGCTCACTCTCGCCACTCTAGCCCAATTCGGGTGGCTTGTCAATCTGCCAAAATCCACTCTGACTCCGACCCAGAGGCTCACGTACTTAGGGATGCAGTTCGAGACTCTGCCGGCTCTTGTGAAGTTGCCCTTAATCAAACAACAGTCCCTCCAACTGGCGGTGCGCTCTCTGCTGAGGCCCAGCCATTATTCCATCAGGCACCTGATGCAGGTGCTGGGTCAGATGGTGGTGTCAATGGAGGCTGTTCCCTTTGCCCAGTTCCATCTGCGTCCTCTGCAGCTGGACATTCTCGGCTGTTGGGACAAGCGGCCTTCCTCCTTGCACAGGTTAGTGGCTCTGTCGCCACAGAACAGGAGATCTCTTCAGTGGTGGCTTCGGCCCCTCTCTCTGTCTCAGGGGCGCTCCTTCCTGGTCCCGTCCTGGGTGATCCTCACCACGGATGCCAGTCTATCCGGCTGGGGAGCGGTATGTCTCCACCCCCGAGCGCAGGGCAACTGGACTCCATCCGAGTCAGCCCTCTCGATCAATGTGCTGGAAACCAGAGCCGTGCTTCTGGCTCTCCTAGCTTTTCACCACTTATTAGCGGGCAAGCACATCCGAGTCCAGTCAGACAACGCGACAGCGGTTGCCTACATCAATCACCAAGGCGGGACACGCAGCCGCCTGGCAATGCTGGAGGTACAACGCATCCTTCAATGGGCGGAGGACTCCAAGTCTACCATATCCGCAGTCCACATCCCAGGCGTGGAAAACTGGGAGGCAGATTATCTCAGCCGTCAAACCGTGGACGGCGGTGTGGTCCCTGCATCCGGCAGTGTTTCAGTCAATCTGCCGCAGGTGGGGCACTCCGGACGTGGACCTAATGGCATCCCGTCACAACAACAAGGTTCCGGTTTACGTGGCTCGCTCCCACGATCCTCAGGCATTTGCCGCGGACGCTCTGGTTCAAGACTGGTCCCAGTTTCGTCTGTCCTACGTGTTTCCCCCTCTAGCGCTCTTGCCCAGAGTTCTGCGCAAGATCAGACTGGAGGGCCGTCGAGTCATTCTCATTGCTCCGGACTGGCCCAGGCGAGCTTGGTACCCAGACCTGCTCCATCTGTCCGTAGAGGTGTTTTGGCATCTTCCGGACCGTCCAGACCTTCTCTCACAAGGTCCGTTTTTCCGCCAGAATTCTGCGGCTCTCAGATTGACGACGTGGCTCTTGAGTCCTGGATCTTGACGGCTTCTGGTATCCCCCCTGAGGTCATCTCCACTATGACTCTGGCCCGTAAGTCTTCCTCTGCCAAGATCTATCACAGGACTTGGAAGATTTTCCTGTCCTGGTGTCGCTCTTCCGGCCATCCTCCTTGGCCTTTTTCCTTGCCGACCCTTCTGTCCTTTCTACAGTCCAGTCTGCAGCTGGGACTGTCCCTCAACTCTCTCAAGGGAGAAGTCTCGGCTCTGTCAGTGCTGTTCCAGCGGCGTATCGCCTGGCTGGCTCAGATCCGCACCTTCTTGCAAGGCGCGTCTCACATCATTCCGCCTTACCGGCAGCCCTTGGATCCCTGGGACCTCAATTTGGTTCTCACGGTTTTGCAGAAACCCCCCTTTGAGCCTCTTAGGGAGGTTTCTTTGTTTCGTCTTTCACAGAAAGTGGTTTTTCTAGTGGTCATAACTTCCCTCAGGAGAGTCTCTGATTTGGCTGCGCTCTCTTCGGAGTCACCTTTTTTGGTTTTTCATTAAGACAAGGTGGTTCTCCGTATGACTCCGGATTTTCTCCCTAAGGTGGTTTCTCCTTTCCACCTTAACCAGGAGATTACCCTACCTTCCTTTTGTCCGGCTCCTGTTCATCGCTTTGAAAAAGCATTGCATACTTTTGGATCTGGTGCGTGCGCTCCGGATCTATCTGTCTTGCACCGCTGCTCTTAGGCGGTGCACCTCTTTTTGTGCTAACCACAGGTCGGCGTAAGGGCCTCTCTGCTTCTAAGCCGACCTTGGCCCGTTGGATTAGGTCGGCCATTTTGGATGCCTACCAGTGTTCTCAGGTGCCTCTCCCGCCGGGGATCAAGGCACACTCGACCAGAGCCGTCGGTGCCTCTTGGGCTTTCAGGCACCAGGCTACGGCTCAGCAGGTCTGTCAGGCGGCCACTTGGACTAGCCTGCATACCTTTTCAAAGCACTACCAAGTGCATGCTCATGCTTCGGCAGATGCGAGCTTGGGCAGACGCATCCTTCAGGCGGCTGTCGCCCATTTGTGAAGTTAGGCTCCGCCTACTTCTTAGTTTTTTTTTGTTTATTCCCACCCATGGACTGCTTTGAGACGTCCCATGGTCTGGGTCTCCCATAGGAACGATAAAGAAAAAGAGAATTTTGTTTACCGTAAATTCTTTTTCTTATAGTTCCGTATTGGGTGACCCAGCCCTCCCTGTTGCCTGTTGGCACTTCTTGTTCCGCGTGTTATCACCGGCTGTTGTTGTTGACAGAGTCTCCGGTTGTTCCGGTTCTTGCTCTGTTTTTACTTGTGGGTGGCTATTCTCCTTCAGCTTTTGCACTAAACTGGCTAGATCTGGTTCTCCAGGGGGTGTATAAGCTCAGAGGGAGGAGCTACACTTTTGAGTGTAGTACTTTGTGTGTCCTCCGGAGGCAGAAGCTATACACCCATGGTCTGGGTCTCCCAATACGGAACTATAAGAAAAAGAATTTACGGTAAGTAAACAAAATTCTCTTTATTTAATGTAAATAACAGCGTGGGGTGCCCTCTGTTTTGGATTACCAGCCAAGATGAAGCTGCCAGCTGTGGTCTGCAGGCTGCAGCCGTCTGCTTTACCCTAGCTGGCTACAACAGATAGGGGGAACCCCACGTCGGTTTTCTTTTTAATTTTTTATTTATTTTTTGGATAAATACTAGGCTAAGCACCCTTTGGTGGCACATGAAAGTCACTAAAGGGTGCTAGCATAGAATATGCAGAGGGGTAGGACATTATGTCTTTCTCATCTATCTATTGTTGATCTACTTATCTATCACTCTATTCATTCATTCATCCCTCTATCTCTGTCTCTATATCTATCTATTCATCTCTATATCTACTCATCTATTTATCTTTCTTGCTGCTTCAGTTTTTTGCGGTCCGCAAAAAAACTGAAGGCACACGGATGACACACGGATGTATCCGTGAAAAAATGGACCGTTTTTTGCGGACAGCAAAAACGGAACGGTCATGTGAATGTAGCCTACATGTGTTCCCTATGGGGGTAGGCTTCAGAGGGTGGGGCTGGCAGGGGGTGGGGCTGGACACTGAGGCTGGGCGGAGCCAGCAGTGACTGGCAGGTTTTGCACAGGAAGTGGTCAGTTTGCTGGAGCAAAATGTAAACCAAGAGCTGCAGAGAATAAAGGGATAATTCAAGAGGAACAAAAGTTAGAAAACAAAAAATAACAATGTAGAGGTGTTTTATATGACAATACAGCACAGATAAACTCAAACTTTTTTGGTAAGATAATGTCGGACAACTCCTTTAAAGACACATGATAATTTTTCCTCTTGCTAACTATTGTTTGGTATAATGATTGGAATAACCGACATGTTCTCTCCTCTCCTCTCCTCTGCAGGTACCATTGGTTTCTTTGCGTGCTACTGGTTTGTTAGGAAGATATACAGCGTGGTGAAAGTGGATTAATGAAGACTTGCAATAAAATTGGGACAGATAAAGCCACAATGTAGGACTCCAAGAATAAGAAGATGCTACCATTAAAGACTTGGACCAGCAGCATATTGTGGGATCGCACATGGAAGAGACGAGCACTTTGAGAGACTATGAACGACGTTGCGTCTTGTGCTCTTCATCCTCAATATTATAATTTTTTAATCACCCTTTGCTGTAAATACACCAGTGTAAGCCGCAGAATGTTGTCGGATTCATTCAGCAATGACTGGGTGCGTTTCTTACTTTTCCCCATGACCGGTAATAGAAGTCATGGTTGACCATGATGTTGTTTGATATCCCACAATGCTTTAAGGCAGTATATAATTATTTTTTTTTTCTATTGTGCCTTCCAGACATTCTAAATAAGAGGTTTATTTGTACAGAGGTTCACTTTGTTCTTCATACATACCGTTTGTTTCTATACTTTTTTTTTTCTTCTTTTACTTAATAAGATATGTTTGTTTTACTCCTTTTTTTTTTTAACTCATTCTAGCGAGTCTGCTTTAGCTGCTCCATGTTTCTTTGTGTTTTTTTTTTGTTTTGTTTTTGTTTTATTTTTTAATGGATCGATCAGAAAGCGTTTTGCCTGTACATACAAGAAGTGATGATTTCAAGAAACCCTAGGGAGAAGAGCAAGGTAGCAGGCTCCTGCGTTTTCTACAAATTACAAACCGAAACACGTGACATGTTTTTTTCAGCCTTTTTGCCTGTTTTGTCTTGTGCAATAAAGTTACAAAGACCATAAACTTTTCTAAACTATCTCATGGAGGCACAACATGCCCTTTGTGTTTGGTGACTGATGTGGTTTATTTCATCCTGCCCTGATCTTCCATGGCATCCGGTACTCCATTTCTGTTCCCAGCATTACAATCCTCTGATATCGAGGGGTCTACAAAGAAAAGTGTTTCTCCAGCACCAATATGGATAAAACTCTCAAATTTATTGAAATTTTGTTTAAAACACAGGACACCTGACACGTTTCGGATGTCAGTCCTTAGTCGTAGGTACTGCCTCCAGTACCTACGACTAAGGACTGACGTCCGAAATGCGTCAGGTGTCCTACGTTTCACGATGGTTTAAAAAATTTTCAATAAATTTGAGAGTTTTATCCATATTCGTGCTGGACAAACACTTTTTTTTTTATTTTGTCTACTTCCCGTGGAAGCCAGCCACACACCTCCGTGCGCCTGCAATTTTGTCTGGATCAACGCAGCAGCTGTTTGGACATTCAACAGACTCTTGGTTAGATCATCATTTTGTCTTTTCTCTGCACGTCAAGGGGTCTAGTAAACACTGTAGGTGGCCCTAAAGCCAAAATGAAGACCTACTGCCATGAAGGATGGGATGACAGACCAGGGCAGCTCAAATCCAATTGACTTGGTCATCTCGAATGCCGAGGTTTGGTGTATCTTATTCAACCCGCCACACTGAGAGCCCTTGTTACCCCCTCCCCCTCCCCCCCCCGATAGAAATGATGCTAAACTTCGCATTATTACAAGTCCGATCATGAGAATTCACATTTCAAAGGGGATATTACTAAATTCCATAGGGGATATCTTACTAGTTTGGTGTCCTACTGCTAGGATCCCCACAATGGATCCTGAGAACAATACACTGAAAGTAGTGTAGGTGTGCATGCCAATCTGAGCTGCATTGATAGTCACTGGGAATTATTTGGGGTAGAGGAGTACAGCGCTCGGCTATTTCTAGCACTACTACAGACAAGGTAGGATGCAGAGGTCAGGCATGCGATCCTCTACTCCATTCAATAAGGGGCTCTGCTGAGCCTGCCTGTCAGGATCCAGAGTCTGATACTTGGGGTTGGGGTGATTAGTGATGAGTAAAGCCTTGTTATGCACGCTGCATTTTTGCAAGGTTTTTGGGTGTAGTTATGGTACCAAACCTTTACACATTTCCTTCCCGAGCACGGTCTGAGATTTCATTTTTGCTATGCGCACGTTGCAGCTTTTTTTTTTTTTTTTGGCTGCGTCTTTGTGGTAATTCTTTCTACATTTTTGCCAGCGATTTTGAGCCCTTCCAGTCAATAGACTTTACTTAAACAACGCACTGGGCAAAAACGCTGTAACCGCCCCTCCCCAAAAACGCAGTAAAATGTGGCAAAAATGCATGCCGAGGGAGCGGTTTTTTTGGGACCAAAAATGTGTATCTTTGTGGTCACCAAAAAGATGCAGCGTGCTCACATAGCCTAAGGGCTGTTTCACACATCCGGCATTTCGCCGGATCCAGCACACTCCAGTACAGTGTAATACAGTACAATGGCATCGTGGCAAGCTCCGGTGTCATGACACCGGAGCTTGCCACGATGCCATTGTACAGTATTACACTCTAGTAGAGTGTGCCGGATCCGGCAATCCGGCGAAATGCTGAATGTGTGAAACAGCCCTAGGCGTGCTCGCCACTGCTAGTTACTCAAACATCAGGTTTCTCCAGTGCAACTTACATTATACTTTGTACATAAAGTAAGTCAATGGGAAACTCGAGCATTTTCAAACTCAGATGCTTGAGTAACAAGCAGTGGTGAGCATGCTCGCTGAACACAAGTGGTAATTTTTTGTTACAATTTCGTCACACTTGGATTTTGTTTTTCCTGTTTTAAAGTACAATATGGGGCAGAGTGAATGGTGTCCTTCAAATGTACATCTTGTCCCACAAAAAAAAAAACACAAACAAGCCCTTATTTGGCTATGTTGACGGAAAAATAAAAGTTATGGCTCCTGGAAGACTGGGTGCGGAAAATGGAAAAATGCTGAATGGTGAAGTTAAAGTATTTGATTTTTTTTTTTTTTTTGGGGTGGGATGAGGGTTGTGGGTGGGTGGGGGGATTAGAAGGGGGTTGTGTGCGGACATGCTCCGACAGACTTCTTGAAAAACTATGCGCTCAAACCCTTAGGCCATGTGCCCACGGGCGCTCGTACGAGCGCATGTTTCCCGCAGCTGCCCACTGGCGTCCGCAGCTATTTTTAGCTGCTAGATTACAGCGGAATAGCTGCGGGAAACATGCGGAGATTCATGCGGCTTACCTGCGGATGTCCCGCCTCTTATCTCCATAGCGGAGGGCTGGGACATTCGCAGGTAATTCCGCATGAATAATTGACATGCAATTATACATGCGGATGCCTACATCCGCAGCATGGTCGGCAGCTGCACTTTCCGCAGCGTGGACACAGCACTCCCCATGTCCCATAGGATAACATGGGGAGTGACTGTACATGCTAAAACCTGCGGATTTATCTGGAAAATCCAGAAAAATCCGCAGGTTTTCCGCTGCAAAATCGGCAGAAACAAGGTCCTGTGGGCACATAGCCTTATACTGTTAGGCTGAGTGCTCCTCTATTGGATGCTACAAAGAAACACGTCCTGTTAGAGTGAAGCTGGAGTGACTGCATTATGTACATCTAAAAGTGCATCCTTCTATTAGGAGGTGCAGATCAGTGGGTTTTTTTTTCTTTCTTATTTCTCCCCTCTTTCTCAGAAGTTGTCCTGTGCTTTATACAGGAGCATTTCATGCCATATTTCAGGCCATTTCAGGCCATAATATACCTTGTATCTTTTTTTTTTTTTCTTCACACCACTTTTCTTCAGCGCTCTATTGGGAGACCCAGACGATTGGGGTATAGCTACTGCCCTCTGGAGGCCACACAAAGCACTACATCAAAAGTGCAAGGCCCCTCCCCCTCTGGCTATACCCCCCCCCGTGGTATCACGGGTTCTCCAGTTTTAGCTTTGTGTGCGAAGGAGGTCAGACATTCCATGCATAGCTCCACAGATTTTAGTCAGCAGTAGCTGCTGACTATTTCGGATGGAAGAAAAGAGGACACATATAGTGTCCCCAGCATGCTCCCTTCTCACCCCTGGATGGTGTTGTAAGGTTGAGGTACCTATTGCTGGTACAGGGCTGGAGCCTGACATGCTGTTTTCCTTCCACATCCCCTTGTAGGGCTCTGTGGAAGTGGGATCCTGCCGGCCTCTCAGCTCTGACGCCGGGCTCCATCCACAGACCCATTAGAACCTGATGGAGACGGAGCAGGAGTACGATCAGGGACAGGCCCTGCATCATACAGGTACTCTGTGTCCCCGGCAGGCACAGACACACTCCGGGCTGGCTGGGTGTTGTAGTGCGCCGGGGACCGCAACGTTGGAGTTAGTGTCCCTACAGATTACTGGGGGATGTTTTGTGTATGGGAACGCAGCGCCGACCCCCTCTGGACCGGGCGGCGCTGCTGTGACTTGTGGTGCACCGCCGTCCGCGCTTTTACGGCGGCGGCGGTTATAAATTGAGTCCCCGGCTTTTTGGGCCTAGGACGCCGGCAGCTCCGATTCGTTCCCGCCCCCACCCTGTCATTCAGGGTAGGGGAGAGACGCTGTTCGCTAGCAGCGACGAGGGCTGGAGCCTGATTTACATGCTCCAGCCCTCACACTAGGCACAGAGGGAAGCAGGCTTCCCGCTCTTAGCCAGGAACGCCCAGGGCCCGCCCCCCTTCTCTCTCAGGACGCCGGCAGCCATTACATGCAGTCTGGCTGGAGGAAGGACGCAAGGCTCTGGGAGACCTGGACTAGGGGCTATCTGGCGACCACACACCCGCTTTTTAAGCGGGCGGTAAGCGATTTTTCTGTGCTGGTCCCTCTAGTGCCTCACGGTGTATCGGTGTACTGTGTAGGATATAGAGATATTGTATTTCTTGCACTGTGAGGTCGCTTCTGGCTGCATCTCCCAGATCCCTCTGTGGAAGCAACAACATGCCATCCTCAAAACGCAAGGCTGCCAAGGCTAGGGCTGTGTATACTGCGTGTGCTGCATGTGGGGCTAATCTACCAGCAGGCTCCGATGACCCCCATTGTGTGCAATGCTCCGACCCGGTGCTGCTTCGCCAGCCGGAGTCAGGAGAGGTAGTGACCCAGGCTGAGACGCTTGTAAGTTCTGCCCCGGTGACAGGGACAGACTTTGCAGTTTTTGCGGATAATATGTCTGTGTCTATGGCAAAAATCCTTGAAACCTTGCAATCTATGCATGGGGCTCAGTCTGTGGGCACGGCGAGGCCTCTGTCCTCAGGTCCCCCTCACTTGGAATTAATCCAGCCCACAGGGGGGTCCCCGGCTTCACAGGCCGAGGATTATGACTCAGATGATAGCCCCAGCCACCCTAAGCGAGCTCGCTGGGAAAGACCCTCGACGTCATCACACTGCTCAGGGTCTCAGCGCAATCAGTCTCCCTGTGATGCGTCTGATGAGAGTGATCAAGAATCCATTCCTGGAACCCCTCTCAACCTGGATACTCCTGATGGGGATGCCATGGTAAACGACCTTATCTCAGCCATCAATAGGCTGTTGGATATTTCTCCCCCAGCCCCTTCAGCAGAAGAGGCGGCTGCGGAGCAGGAGAAGTTTCGTTTCCTTTATCCCAAGCGTAAATTGAGTGCTTTCTTGGATCACTCTGACTTCAGAGAGTCAATCCAGAAGCACGACGCTCACCCAGAAAGGCGTTTCTCTAAACGATCTAAAGATACGCGTTTCCCTTTCCCCCCTGAGGTGGTCAAGCGCTGGACCCAGTGTCCAAAGGTAGACCCCCCGATTTCCAAACTCGCAGCTAGGTCCATAGTTGCAGTGGAGGATGGCGCTTCACTTAAAGATGCCAATGACAGACAGATGGACCTTTGGTTAAAATCTGTCTATGAAGCTATCGGCGCGTCGTTTGCTCCGGCATTCGCAGCCGTATGGGCACTCCAGGCTATTTCAGCTGGCTTAGCAAAAGTGGATGCTATCATACATCCAGCAGTGCCGCAAGTGGCCCACCTTACCACGCAGATGTCGGCGTTTGCGTCTTACGCTATCAATGCGGTCCTAGAATCTACCAGTCGCACCTCAATGGCGTCCGCCAATTCGGTAGTTTTGCGCAGAGCCTTGTGGTTAAAGGACTGGAAAGCAGATGCTGGTTCCAAAAAATGTTTAACCAGTTTGCCTTTAGCTAGAGATAGACTGTTTGGCGAGCCATTGGCTGATATCATTAAGCAGTCCAAGGGTAAAGACTCCTCTTTACCACAACCCAGAACAACCAAACCTCAGCAAAAAAAGTGGCAGCAGAGGTTTCAGTCCTTTCGAGGTTCGGGCAAGACACCATTTACCTCGTCCAAAGGGACTCAGAGGACGCAAAGAAACTCAGATTCGTGGCGGGCTCACACGCGCCCCAAGAAAGCAAATGGAGGTACCGCTTCCAAAGCGGCTACCTCATGACTTCCAGCCCCCTCCCTCCGCATCGCCGGTCGGGGGCAGGCTCTCCCGCTTTTCCGGCATTTGGATGTCACAGGTCAAAGACCGGTGGGTGACGGACATTTTGTCTCGCGGGTACAGAATCGAGTTCAATTCTCGTCCTCCAGCTCGGTTCTTCAGAACCTCCCCACATCCAGACCGAGCAGATGCTCTGCTGCAGGCGGTGGACTCCCTAAGAGCGGAAGGAGTGGTGATCCCAGTCCCTCCTCAGGAACAAGGGCAAGGGTTTTACTCCAATCTCTTTGTGGTTCCAAAAAAGGACGGCTCATTCCGTCCTGTTCTGGACCTAAAACGGCTCAACAAACATGTGCACGCCAGGAAGTTCCGGATGGAAACCCTGCGTTCTGTCATTGCCTCAATGTCCAGAGGAGACTTCCTTGCCTCAATAGACATCAAAGATGCTTATCTCCACGTGCCAATTGCTACAGAACATCAACGTTTTCTACGTTTTGTGATAGGAGACGACCATTTTCAGTTCGTAGCTCTGCCATTTGGTCTGGCGACAGCCCCACGGGTCTTCACCAAGGTCATGGCGGCGGTGGTAGCAGTCTTGCACTCTCAGGGACACTCGGTGATCCCTTACCTAGACGATTTATTGGTCAAAGCTCCCTCTCAAGAGGCATGTCAGCACAGCCTGAATGCTACGCTGGAGACCCTACAGTCTTTCGGATGGATCATCAACTTTCCAAAGTCGATCCTATCACCGACTCAATCACTAACGTATCTTGGCATGGAGTTTCATACTCTAGCAGCGATAGTGAAGCTTCCGCTGAACAAGCAGCGGTCACTACAGACAGGGGTGCAATCTCTACTGCAGGGCCAGTTGCATCCCTTGCGGCGCCTCATGCATTTCCTAGGGAAGATGGTGGCAGCCATGGAAGCAGTTCCCTTTGCGCAGTTTCATCTGCGCCCACTTCAATGGGACATTCTCCGCCAATGGGACGGGAAGTCAACGTCCCTGGACAGGAAAGTCTCGCTTTCCCAGACGGCCAAGGACTCCCTACAATGGTGGCTCCTTCCCACCTCATTGTTTCAGGGAAGATCCTTCCTGCCCCCATCCTGGGCAGTAGTCACGACAGATGCGAGTCTGTCAGGGTGGGGAGCAGTATTTCTCCACCACAGGGCTCAGGGGACGTGGACTCCGCAGGAGTCCACCCTTCAGATCAATGTTCTGGAGATCAGGGCAGTGTATCTTGCTCTACTGGCCTTCCAACAGTGGCTGGAAGGAAAGCAGATCCGAATCCAATCGGACAACTCCACAGCGGTGGCATACATCAACCACCAAGGAGGGACGCGCAGTCGGCAAGCCTTCCAAGAAGTCCGGCGCATTCTAACGTGGGTGGAGGACAGAGCATCCACCATATCCGCGGTTCACATCCCAGGCGTAGAAAACTGGGAAGCAGACTTCCTCAGTCGCCAGGGCATGGACGCAGGGGAATGGTCCCTTCACCCGGACGTGTTTCAGGAAATCTGTCGCCGCTGGGGAGTGCCGGACGTCGACCTAATGGCATCCCGGCACAACAACAAGGTCCCGGCATTCATGGCGAGGTCGCGCGATCAAAGAGCTCTGGCGGCAGACGCCTTGGTTCAAGATTGGTCGCAGTTTCAGCTCCCATACGTGTTTCCGCCTCTGGCGCTCTTGCCCAGAGTGCTACGCAAGATCAGATCCGAGTGCAGCCGCATCATACTCGTCGCTCCAGACTGGCCGAGGAGGTCGTGGTATCCGGATCTGTGGCATCTCACGATCGGTCGACCGTGGTCACTGCCAGACCGACCAGACTTACTGTCCCAAGGGCCGTTTTTCCATCAGAATTCTGCGGCCCTGAACCTGACTGTGTGGCCATTGAGTCCTGGATCCTAGCATCTGCAGGATTATCTCAAGGAGTCGTTGCCACAATGAGACAAGCTAGAAAGTCGAATTCGGCTAAGATCTACCACAGAACGTGGAAGATTTTCTTATCCTGGTGCTCTGCGCAGGGAGTGTCTCCCTGGCCATTTGCATTGCCCAAGTTTCTTTCCTTCCTGCAATCGGGGTTAGAAAAGGGCTTGTCGCTCAGCTCCCTTAAAGGGCAAGTTTCGGCACTATCCGTGTTTTTTCAGAAGCGTCTAGCACGTCTTTCTAAGGTGCGCACGTTCCTGCAGGGGGTCTGTCATATTGTGCCCCCGTACAAGCGGCCGTTAGATCCATGGGATCTGAACAGGGTACTAGTTGCTCTCCAGAAGCCGCCCTTCGAGCCTCTGAAGGAAGTTTCTTTTTCTCGCTAGAGGCCTACCGTTCTGCGGGGCTTCCGGTTCCTTCAGGGCTAAAAGCCCACTCAACCAGAGCCGTGGGTGCGTCCTGGGCATTACGTCACCAGGCTTCGGCTCAACAGGTGTGCCAGGCAGCTACCTGGTCCAGTCTGCACACTTTCACCAAGCATTATCAGGTGCATACCTATGCTTCGGCGGATGCCAGCTTAGGTAGAAGAGTCCTGCAGGCGGCAGTGACACCCCCGTAGGGGAGGGCTGTTTTGCAGCTCTAACATGAGGTATTTCTTTACCCACCCAGGGACAGCTTTTGGACGTCCCAATCGTCTGGGTCTCCCAATAGAGCGCTGAAGAAGAAGGGAATTTTGTTACTTACCGTAAATTCCTTTTCTTCTAGCTCTTATTGGGAGACCCAGCACCCGCCCTGTTGTCCTTCGGGATGTTTTTTTGTTGTTTGCGGGTACACATGTTGTTCATGTTGAACGGTTTTTCAGTTCTCCGATGTTATTCGGAGTTAATTTGTTTAAACCAGTTATTGGCTTCCTCCTTCTTGCTTTGGCACTAAAACTGGAGAACCCGTGATACCACGGGGGGGGTATAGCCAGAGGGGGAGGGGCCTTGCACTTTTGATGTAGTGCTTTGTGTGGCCTCCAGAGGGCAGTAGCTATACCCCAATCGTCTGGGTCTCCCAATAAGAGCTAGAAGAAAAGGAATTTACGGTAAGTAACAAAATTCCCTTCTTCTCTTCTGCAGCCTACTTCTCTACTTGTCAGTTGACTCTGAGCTAGTGGGTGGACACTAGGTACTGTGCCTAGTGATAAGCAAATACTAATAATCCGAACACAAATAGTTACTAACGAATCCCAAAGTGCTATTCCGGTATTCTTCATGAAGAACGAATCTAATACAAGTTAATGGGGAACCCGAGCATTTTTCTTGCCGTGACGAATACTGGAATAGTACTTGGTATTCGGTAAGCATTATCTGAACAAGACTATTCATCACTATGATGTCTCCCATACATATTATATAGGTGAGAGGGATCCTTTTCTCCTACATAGCATGCAATCGGTAGCCGCATGGAAGACATTATACAGCAGTACAGAACTGTAAATCCAGCACCGTAGTGAGATAAAACACCTACTAGAAAGCTAAAGCAAAGCAGCTGTGTTATTTTGACCTTTGCCTATGCTCTGCAGTGCTCTCCATAGACTTTTGGGGCCGCATGTCACCTCATCCCTTGGGAACTGAAAATCTAAAGGCCATGTGCGCACGCTGCGGATTTGCCGCAGAAAATGTGTCTAACGTTTCTGCAGTCATTCCCCAGCAAATCCTATTGTTTAAAAAAAAAAAAAAATGCTGTGCGCACACTGCGTTTTTTTTTTTATTTTTAAACCTGCGGATTTACCCGAGGAATTAATGAGCATGTCACTTCTTTTCTGCAGATACGTGCGTTTTTTGCCATAGTTAATGGTAAAAAAAAAACAAACAAAAACACAGGCACCAACCCGTGGCAATACTGCGGGTGCGGTATTCTGCCAGAGGGTGTAGATTTTTCTTAAGAAAAGTCCATTTTCTAGTGTGCACATAGCTTAAAACAGGTTTTAGCAATATTTTAGGCTGAACGATGAGTTTAGGGTGAAGAGAACAAAGAAGGGACAGTTGCACTTTGAAATGCTAAAGCATGCAAACAATGCAAGAATATAGATATGCATTACTGCTTAGGGAAATATAGGAAAAATTGAGATATTTAGCATGCAAAAGAAAATTTCTATATTTGCCCAGTAGCCATGTCAAGGCATATCTCTGCATATTTTTTTTTTGTCTAGATTATGGAGTCATGCCCTCTGTCCGTGCACCCCTCCCCCCATTATCCACAGATGACTTTATTCTCTTCTCGCGGGTTCCTACTTACCCATACACATGGAGGTTTGTAACCCAGAGAGCGGCTTCAGTTTAGTGTAGGCTTGCAGGCTCCCATTAAACAAGATATGCCTTGACGTGGTTACTGGGCTGATATATAAATGGCCATTCTTGTATGCTGAATAGCTCAAATTTTCCTACATTTCCTTAAGCAGGGGTGCATGCTTTAGGATTTCTGAGTGCGACTGTCCCCACCCCTTTATATTATATACATTATATATATATATATATATATATATATATATATATATATATATATATATATATATATATATATATATATATATAGAGTCATGTTCAGTTTTGCACCTGTTCAAAATGTATTTTGAGTGCTGTCAGTTTGGTTTTTTTTGGTCTAGGGGAAAGAGAAGACCTTTTTTTTTCTCTCTAAGATATTACATTCATCTATATAGTGTTTGATGATATGATAGTGCCCATCTATGTTTCTGTAATGGCAAGGTTTTGCAATGACCTGCCATAGTTTCCAAAATCTTGAAGCGCCATTGTTGTGCTGTGTGCTTGGGGATCATTGTAATTGTTGCCACTACAGCAGTTGGGTCGAGCAGGATCCTTTACGTTCACGGATACGCTCGCTCTACCTGAGCCGGTTGCCATGGTTACATTGAGCTTGTCCTCATAGCCGTTGATTTGCTTTAAGAACGCTGTAGATTTTAATACATCATGAACTCGAAACGATTTAACAGCTTAGAATTTCCTATTTAAGGCAAAGACAATTTTTAAAAAAAGGTCAGATGCCAAAATTTTTATTGACCCGTTGTAACAATTGTTTAGATTGGGCACAAAAAACGAATGGAGAGTCGGCTCACCTGGGAGACGGATGCAGATTGCACGGAAACCTTGTACTATAACAAGTCCCAAATTTGAAAATGATAAAATCTGACAAAAAAATGGATTGTTGAGAAATATCAAATGTACAGAAAGGCCGAAAAAAAAATTATACTAATACAGGGCTGGGCAAAGTGCGGCCTGCAGACCACATCCGACCCTTTGGCTGTTCGAGTCTGTCCTGTGGACCAAGACAGCTGAAGGGCTGAAAACAGTGGACTATAGGCCACACCATGCCCTCTACTTACACTGCTGTTTGATGTCACCGCTATCTGCATCTTCAGGATGCGGATAACAATGACTACATTGGTGCAGGACGGACCCGCTGGATCCTTCATCCACCAACCAGCGTGTAAGATACCAGATATGCTGACATCACATGTGCTGTGTGAAGGGTCAGTGCAGCAGATCGCCAGTGGAATGGGAGCGAGGTGAGTATGTAGTGGGGTTTTTTTTTTTTTTCTCCTTCTTTTCTAACACCCCCCCCCCCCCTCCCCCTTCCCATGTGTATGGGATCATACTGTATATGGCAGGCTATTTGGGAGCTCATACTGTATTTAGAAAGCTATATGAGGGATCATACTGTATATATTAATCCATGTGGTGCTCATACTGGAGGAGGGAATATAGATGCTCACTCTGTATATAGAAGGCTATGTGGCGGGGCTCCTGCTGTACATAGGAGGCTGTGTGGGGCGTGTATTGTATATAGGAGGCTGTTGGGGGGGGGGGGTCTACTGCTTCGTATTGGAGTTATATGGATGGTCATTCTGTATACAGTGTGTGAATGGCGGCAGCTATAGGTATAGAAGTGGTGTCTAGGTATAGTAAAGTAGCCATGCGCTACGCAATGAAAAAAAAAGTGAAATTGTAGGTCATCATTAATTCAATGCGAATCGACCTTGCATACAGAAATGCTATGATTAGAACGTGTAAAACTCACAAGGCTGCGGACGTGAAGCGATACCTCATGGAGACCTTCCTACAAGTCATTGGGCATGGTGGCTGCGTGGAGCGCCCTCCGCTCTCTCACCTCACCCCATTCGACTTCTTTCTGTGAGGTCACATCAAACAGCAGGTGTATGCGACGCCTCCACCAACATTGCAGGACCTACAACGATGTATCACAGATGCTTGTGCAAACGTGTCACCTACCATATTGCACAACGTGCAGCAAGATACAGTATGCTGTGCAGAGTGCAGATGTGCATTGCAGCTGACGGTGGCCACTTTGAGCATCAAAGTTAAATGAGTGCTATATGCGTGACCAGCATTCAATGTTTTGGGGGGGGGGGGGGGTCATGGGTTTCATATCATAGCATTTCTGTATGCAAGGTATCTATTCGTATTGAATTAATGATGCCGTACAATTTTTTAAGTCACTTTTTTTCTTTCCTTTTTTTTTTTTTTTTTTTGCAGTGCAGCCTGCATTTCTGTGACCCGCAGCTTCTTTCCCCGATATTCCTTCTCTCCGCTGTCCTGCTTTTTTAATAGTTTGTTATCCACCTATTTCTTCATAGGAACATTTTATACATAATTCCATCACATACTTCATTATATTATTTTCCCAGCATCTTTAAATTCACTCAATCTGTACTTAAAGGGAACCTGTCATCATTTTTTTGCCCTATAAGCTGCGGCCACCACCAGTGGGCTCTTATATACAGCATTCTAATATGGTATATATAAGAGCCCAGGCCGCTGTTTAGAATATAAAAATCACTTTATAATTCTCACCTAAATCAGTCACTGCGGTGGATGTGGCTCAAATGGGTGTCTTCGTCCACTGGTGTCGGCGCCTTCTCTCTTGGCCATCTTTGTCCTCCATCTTCTGAAGCTGCAGTGCATGACGCGTCCGACGTCATACACACTTGCCGGCATTCAGGTCCTGAGCAGGCGCACTTTGATCTGCCCTGAAACTATAGGCAGAGGGAGGAGCTAGAGACAGAGAAGCTAGAGGGATAGCCCCGCCCTCTCCTCACTCTTCTATCTACATAGGATATAGCAGTTGGTGCTGATGAGATTCTATGTAGAGAGAAAAAGACAAAGCTCTCCCTCTAGCTCCTCCCTCTCCCTCTAGCTCCTCCCTCTCCCTCTAGCTTTTTTCTCTCCGTCTAGCTGTTCTCTCCTATCATCATAGAATCTCATCAGCACTATCTGTCATCTCCTATCTCAGTAATGGGAAAATCTTCACTGAATACAGATTTTACCTTAGAATTGAGAGTTTTGATAATGACTGATCAATTCTGGCAGAAAACGAAGCAAATTTGTCTGATAAGAAATATTCCAAATTTGATTATTTTCATGTGTGCTATTGATTTATGAAATAAAAATTAAAATGACGGTTGCGCTTTTAAAAGATAATGCCGACATAAAATAGAGTTGGTAAATTGCATTTCTTAAACATCTATATGTGACCCAAAGCTACTGCTTGGGCACACGACAGGACTCAAAAGGGAAGGAGCACACTTTGACATTTGCTGAAACATTTTAATCAGTAGATCTTGGAATAATAGGTTCCACATGGTCCTGTGCTGAAATACTGATATATATGTATATCTTCTAATATGTAAAGCTGAATGTATGTGTGTATGTGTGTGTGTGTGTGTGTGTGTGTGTGTGTATGTCTGGGATTGGCATCCGCACCGTCGCAGCTACAGCCACAAAATTTTGCACACTCACACGTCTGGACCCCGAGAGCGTCATAGGCTATGTTTTAAGGGGAAATTTTAACCCCGCTCTTTACAGTTATTCACCAAAAAACCTGCCTCCATTAAAGCGAATGGAGCTGGGAGCCGCAGTGCAGCCAGAACTTCAGAAGAATGCGCAGCCATGCCCTTATATGGAATGTGGGCGTGTCACAATGCAGCCAGGGAAAGAGACAGACAGGGAAAGAGGCAGACACAGACAGGGTAAGAAACAGACATAGACCGGGTAAGAGACAGACACAAAGAGACAGACAAAGAGACAGACTGACAGGGAAAGAGACAGACAGGGAAAGAGAGAGACAGGTTAAGAGACAGACACAGACAGGTAAAGAGACAGACACAGACAAAGAGACAGACACAGGGAAACAGACATACAGGGAAAGAAAGGGAAAGAGACAGACAGGGTAAGAGACAGACAAAGACAGGTAAAGAGACAAAGAGACAGACACAGGGAAAGAGACAGACAGGGAAAGAGACAGACAGGGAAAGAGATTGAGACAGATGGAGAAAGAGACAGAGACAGTCAGAGACAGACAGGGAAAGAGACAGACAGACAAAGAGATAGAGAGAGAGAGAGAGAGAGACAGATAAATATATACAGAGGGGGAGACAGACATTATAATTACATTTATATCTATTTGTTTTGTGGTTTTTGTGTGCAGAATACATTTTTGTTAATACATTCTATTTTGTTAACAGCAGTTATTTACCCGGGCGAAGCCGGGTAGTACAGCTAGTATATGTATATATAAATAAATATATATATATATATATATATATATAATACATATGCGCGCTCCTGCTATGTGCTGTGTAATGGCCGTGTCTGACCGTACAAGAAGATAGTTTGATCATACCACATCTCCTGGGCAGGGGAGGAAGCAAGAGAATATGCAGATATTACAGCTCAGGATCACAAATAATTTTTTCTTTGAGGTAAAACAATTTTCTAAAACAGGCAGGGAAATACTTTACCTCACAAAAAGAATCAGCTGTGATCCTATGCTGTAAAGTCTGCTTGGGTGCTCAGTACTTGTCTCTAGTGATGAGCGGGCACTACCATGCTCTGGGAACTCAGTACTTGTAACTAGTGATGAGTGAGCTCTACCATGCTCGGGTGCTCGGTACTCGTAACTAGTGATGAGCGGGCACTACCATGCTCGGGTGCTCAGTACTTGTAACTAGTGATGAGCGAGCACTACCATGCTCGGGTGCTCGGTACTCGTAACTAGTGATGAGTGAGCACTACCATGCTCAGTACTCGTAACTAGTGATGAGTGAGCACTACCATGCTAGGGTGCACGGTACTCGTAACTAGTGATGAGTGAGCACTACCATGCTCGGGTGCTCAGTACTGGTAACTAGTGATGAGGGAGCACTACCATGCTCGGGTGCTCGGTACTCGTAACTAGTGATGAGCGAGCACTACCATGCTCGGGTGCTCAGTACTCGTAACTAGTGATGAGTGAGCACTACCATGCTCGGGTGCTCGGTACTCGTAACTAGTGATGAGGGAGCACTACCATGCTCGGGTGCTCAGTACTCGTAACTAGTGATGAGGGAGCAGTGCAGATCAAAGTGCGCCTGTGCAGGAGTGTAATGTCGGCCTGTGTGGATGATGTAGGAGATGTTATCTACACTGGGCTCGATAGAAGGAGAACAAATATCCTAGCAGAGGAGGGACTGGACTAGAGAGTGGAGGCGTCGGACCGGAGAGCAGTGACCCCCATCGGACCACCCCCCAGGTAAGTATTATAAAAGTGTTTTTTATGTTATACAGAGCGGTCTGGGCTCTTATATACAGTATTCTGGAATGCTGTATATAAGAACTCACTGGTGGTGTCCACAGCTTATAGAGTCCAAATCTGGTGACAGGTTCCCTTTAAGCTCGTTAGTTATGAACCATGTTCTTCCATGTTTAACCCACAAATTAAAATCAATCTCCTATTTTCTTTTTGCCCCATTGTCTGCCGTCTGCGGAGGAAACATGTCAGGTTGTGTTTGCGGACACGGATGTTAGAACAGAGTCCATATTATTAAAATGGAAGAATGCCAAAAAACATTTTTCCAGATGTAATGTGGAAAGTGCACTTGACTCATTGGAGTAAATAGTGATTGATTTATGTTTGATTTGCCAGGAACACAGATTAACATTACACTTTGGGCAAGATGTCCATCGACTGAATCATTTCATTGGAAGCTGAATACACAGTGCATGCAAATGTCAGCGTCATCATGTTTATACCGGTCTTACCACTGGAGAAATGTGAACACAAGCATTAAGTAAATGAGAAATAGCATAAAAAGTCTAAAAGCACCAGTTAAGCAGAAAATAAAAACAAAAAAGAAGAGCCAAACTATTCTGTGCACTACTTCAGAGCTGCAAAATTGTACAATTTTGAGCATTTATGCCTGCTTTACACGTTGCAATTTCGCATACGATTTCGTATGCGATTTGCAATGGCCACATCGTATGTTTGGCACGTTCAATTTGTTGAACGTGCCGCACATACGAGTAACCCCCGTCACACGTACTTACCCGTCCATACGACCTCGCTGTTGGCAGCAAACGTCCACTTCCTGGAGTGGGAGGGACGTTCGGCGTCACAGTGGTGTCACATGGCAGCCGGCCAATAGAAGCGGAGGGGCGGAGCTAAGCGGGACGTAAACATCCCGCCCACCTCCTTCCTTCCGCATTGTGGGCCGGGAGCCGCAGGTCGCAGGTAAGATCTGTTCATCGTTCCCGGGGTGTCACACACTACGATGAACAATCTAACGTGCAATTCTAGAGACAGGTACGATGTGTATGCGATGAACGTTTTAACATTCAATCGCAATCGCACGTAGCTGTTACACACTACAATGTACCTGTCACGCTCCTCGGGTCCCCTGCGCTGCCCTCCGGCTCACCTGCCTTGCTTCCCGGTTCCTTGGTCCGGTCACCGCCGCTCCCCGCTCTCCAGCATCCATTGCCAGCACGTCCCCGGCGTCCTGGTCCCCGCTCCCGGCGCCCGTCGGCTTCTCAGCCCCAGCCCAGCCCTGCTGCTTCCTCCTCGCAGCTTCCTGCTCTGGCTTCTGGCACTCGGGCCGCGCGCATGCGCATTAGGGCGCGCGCGCGGTCATTGACCCTTTCTTAAAGGGCCAGCGTCCATTAACAGGAAATGATGCAAACAGGTACAGGGTATAAAGGGGTTTAATGTCCAAGGGGGCGGGGCCTGATCTTCGTGTTTCTTAAGCTAGGAGTCAGGTCTCCTGGTGTCTCTATGATATACTCACCTATCTCTCTTGTAGAGCCGTGCCTGCCTCGCCATCCGGTCCTGCCGAATCCCGAACCCCGAACGCTGTCCATCTGCCATCCTGACAGTCCGTACCATCTCGGATCCCTGCAGTGACCCGTCATCTCGCTCCGAAGGTTCCGGACCCCGCCTGACATCTCGGCTTCCGAACCTGAGCTACGTCACCCGGACTACCATCAGTGACTCCGTGGTCCCAGGGACTTCTCCGTTATACTCGTATGCACGGACTGTTCTGCTGCCTATAGTGCTCCAGCTACCGGACCCCTTACCACCATCTAGGAGTTCGGCCCAGTGGATCCACCTCCTGGGTCTGCCCGTCCACCTGGCCCTGACAGTAAGATCAGGCCATGGATCCCGCTGCAGCACTAGCAGCCGTACAGGAGGAACTCCAACGCCAGCGTGAGACTCAGACCCGCATGCTGCAGTTCATGTCTTCTGTGGATGCCCGCCTGAACACGCTACAAGCAGCAGTTGCGTCTTCAACATCCCGGGCTTCCACTAGTCAAGCCACGGCTCCAGCTCCCGTGGCGACTTCTTCAGATACTTCCAGACTTCGTTTGGCCTCACCACCCCGGTACGCCGGAGACCCCAAGACCTGCAGGGGATTCTTAAACCAATGCTCCCTCCATTTCACACAGCTGCCGCATTTGTTTGCCTCCGACCAAGCCAAGGTCGCCTTCATCATGTCCCATCTAGAGGGTGAGGCACTGGCGTGGATGAACCCCTTGTGGGAGAAGGGGGATCCTGTGACCACGAACATCCAAGAGTTCCTGCAGGCATTCCGTGGCACCTTTGATGAGCCCGGACGCGCCTCCGCGTCTGCTTCGTCTCTTCTCCGGTTGCGTCAGGGGACTCTGACGGTGGGTCAGTACGCAGTCCGGTTTCGCACCCTGGCTTCGGAACTCGGCTGGAACAACGAGGCCCTAACCGCCGCCTTCTGGGAAGGACTCTCGGGGCGAATTAAAGATGAGCTGGCGGGTCGTGACGTACCGACCACCCTGGATGCCCTGATTGCCCTAGCGACACGAGTAGACATTCGCTTTCAGGAGCGATCCAAGGAAGTGTCCCGTGAGAGACGTCCGGTACGGCATTCTTCTCCTCCGCAGAAGCCCTCCGTACTTCAGTCATCGTCAGCTTGGGCCCTCGTCCACGAGCCCATGCAGATCGACCGAGTGCGGCAGTCTTAACAACGTCGAGCAGAGCGGCTCGCCAAGGGTCTCTGCTTTTACTGCGGAGAGGGCACACACCTGCTACGCTCCTGTCCAGAGAGGCCGGGAAACTCCAAAGCCTAGGGTTGGTAGGAGAGGCCACCCTAGGTGCTGGGACTCTCTCAGACCCGGTTACGTGGACTGTGCAAGTGACAACGGGAGAGACGCGGTTCACGGCTGAAGCATACCTCGATTCCGGGGCAGCAGGCAATTTCATCCAGCAGGCCACGGTGGACAAGTACCAGGTGCCTGTTACTCCACTCGACAAGCCCCTAGTGATTGCCTCTGTGGATGGGAGACCCCTCTCTGACACCATCTCCTGGATCACCAGGACGGTCGAACTGCGTATCGGTGCCCTGCACACCGAGAACATCGCTCTCTATGTCCTTCCACACATGTCCCATCAAATCCTGCTGGGACTTCCCTGGTTGCGGACACACAAACCATCAGTCAGCTGGGGCACTGGCGAAATCACCCGATGGGGCTCTTCGTGCCATGAAAAGTGTCTGAAGACCATACAACCCATCCGACGACCTCCGGTTCCAGAGAACCTACCGGGACTGCCCTCGGCCTATTGGTCCTTCGCAGACGTCTTTGATAAAAAGGAATCTGAGGTACTTCCGCCACATCGTCCTTACGATTGTGCCATTGACCTGCTCCCAGGAACAACACCACCTCGAGGACGGATGTATCCATTGTCTCCAGCCGAAACAAGGGCCATGTCTACTTACATCACAGAGAGCCTGGCAAGGGGATTCATTCGGAGATCCTCCTCTCCTGCTGGAGCAGGCTTCTTCTTCGTGAAGAAGAAAGAGGGCGACCTACGCCCATGTATAGACTACCGGGGATTGAACCAGATCACCGTGAAAAACAAGTACCCTCTGCCGCTCATCCCCGAATTGTTTGACCGGCTTAGAGGAGCTCGTGTGTTCACCAAGCTGGATCTTCGGGGTGCTTACAATCTGGTACGCATCCGCTCTGGGGACGAATGGAAGACTGCGTTCAATACTCGCGATGGGCACTATGAATACTGCGTGATGCCCTTCGGCCTGTGTAACGCCCCAGCCGTCTTCCAAGAACTGGTGAACGACGTTTTCCGGGACCTTCTCTACGTCTGTGTGGTAGTATATCTGGATGACATCCTTGTCTTCTCTCCGGACCTCCAGACCCACAGAGAGAACGTACAGCTGGTTCTAAAAAGACTGAGAGAGAATCGTCTGTACGCCAAGTACGAGAAGTGTGTCTTTGAGCAGTCCTCTCTCCCCTTCCTGGGGTACATCATCTCTGATACCGGACTGCAGATGGATCCAAAGAAGGTCTCCTCCATTCTCAACTGGCCTCCTCCTTCTGGACTGAAGGCAATCCAATGCTTTCTGGGATTCGCCAACTACTACCGCCAGTTTATCCCTCACTTCTCGGCTCTGACTGCTCCTCTCTCCGCTTTGACCAAGAAGGAGGCTAATCCAAAGGACTGGTCACCTGCGACCGACGCCGCGTTTGGCTCTCTGAAGCGGGCATTTGCCTCCTCTCCTGTACTCCACCGTCCGGAGTTAAACCGCCAGTTCACCTTGGAGGTGGATGCCTCCTCCTCGGGAGCCGGAGCAGTGCTCATGCAGAAGTCCTCCTCCGGGAAGATGGTGACTTGCGGTTTCTTCTCCAAGAGCTTCTCAGCGCCTGAACACAACTACACCATCGGTGACCATGAGCTATTGGCAGTCAAACTGGCTCTGGAGGAATGGCGCTACCTTCTGGAAGGAGCAGTGTACCCCGTGATTATTTACACGGACCACAAGAACCTGGAATACCTGCGGTCCGCTCAGCGACTGAACCCACGGCAAGCCAGGTGGTCCTTATTCTTTGCCAGGTTTGATTTCCAGCTCCATTTCCGACCTGCGGACAAGAATGTACGCGCTGATGCCTTGTCCAGGTCTTTCATGCCCATGGAGCAGGAGGAGGAGACTACCCAACCCATCATCTGTCCTAGCAAAATCATTCCGGTGGCCCCTGTCACCCTGGCCCAGATACCGCCCGGGAAGACCTATGTCTCTGAGACTGACAGGCAAAAAGTGTTACACTGGGGCCATGCCTCGAAAACAGCCGGTCATGCTGGTCAGAAGAAAACATGGAGCACGATTGTACGTCACTACTGGTGGCCATCTCTTCGCACGGACGTCGCTGCTTTTGTCTCTGCCTGCTCCTCTTGTGCCAGGAACAAGACGCCCAAACACCTGCCATATGGCCGTCTTCTGCCTCTGCCAATACCCTCAGTTCCGTGGCAACACATAGCGATGGACTTTATTACGGACTTGCCATTGTCCTCCGGACACACAGTCATATGGGTCGTGGTGGATCGATTCTCTAAAATGGCTCATTTCGTCCCTATGACTGGACTGCCCTCTGCTCAGGAACTCGCGGACGCCTATATACATCACATTTTCCGCCTGCTTGGCTTTCCATCACACATCGTATCCGACAGAGGAACTCAGTTCACCTCCCGCTTCTGGAGGGCGCTCTGCAAACATCTGGGAGTGACTCTGGACTTTTCTTCTGCCTACCATCCTCAGTCTAATGGCCAAGTGGAGAGGGTCAATCAAATCTTGACCTCCTTCTTACGGCACTATGTCAACGCCCATCACGACGACTGGTCCACGCTTCTTCCTTGGGCTGAATTCTCCCATAACCACCACATCAGTGAGTCGTCCTCCAGCTCTCCCTTCCATGTCGTTTACGGACTTCAGCCCTCCGTCCCATTGCCTGTATCCCCTTCTTCGGATGTCCCTGCTGCTGATACTGTAGCCCGTGACTTTGCAACCATTTGGGACTCTGTCAAGGCGTCCCTTGGGCGCGCTTCCCTACGGATGAAGAGACACGCAGACAAGAGACGTCTGGACCCTCCGTGTTTCTCTCCTGGAGATCTAGTCTGGCTTGCTTCCAAGTACGTCCGATTGAAGATACCATCCTACAAGCTGGGTCCTCGCTACATCGGGCCGTTTAAAGTCCTCAACAAGATCAATGAGGTCTCCTACAAGCTACAGCTCCCGGCCACGATGAGGATACCCAATTCCTTCCACGTCTCCCTGCTCAAGCCGGTTGTCCTTGGTCCCTTCTCCGCTGCTGCCAGTTCGGCTCCTCCTCCTATTGCCGATGACGACATCTATGCGGTAAGGGATATCGTGGCCATGAAGACCGTACGGGGTCGACAGTTCTTCCTGGTGGACTGGGCAGGGTATGGTCCTGAGGATAGGTCCTGGGAGCCCCGGGAGAATGTGGGTACTCCGCTGATCCGTGCCTTCCTGTCCCGGTTGCGGGGAGGGGGGCGTGGGGGGGGTACTGTCACGCTCCTCGGGTCCCCTGCGCTGCCCTCCGGCTCACCTGCCTCGCTTCCCGGTTCCTTGGTCCGGTCACCGCCGCTCCCCGCTCTCCAGCATCCATTGCCAGCACGTCCCCGGCGTCCTGGTCCCCGCTCCCGGCGCCCGTCGGCTTCTCAGCCCCAGCCCAGCCCTGCTGCTTCCTCCTCGCAGCTTCCTGCTCTGGCTTCTGGCACTCGGGCCGCGCGCATGCGCATTAGGGCGCGCGCGCGGTCATTGACCCTTTCTTAAAGGGCAAGCGTCCATTAACAGGAAATGATGCAAACAGGTACAGGGTATAAAGGGGTTTAATGTCCAAGGGGGCGGGGCCTGATCTTCGTGTTTCTTAAGCTAGGAGTCAGGTCTCCTGGTGTCTCTATGATATACTCACCTATCTCTCTTGTAGAGCCGTGCCTGCCTCGCCATCCGGTCCTGCCGAATCCTGAACCCCGAACGCTGTCCATCTGCCATCCTGACAGTCCGTACCATCTCGGATCCCTGCGGTGACCTGTCATCCGCTCCGAAGGTTCCGGACCCCGCCTGACATCTTCTCGGCTTCCGAACCTGAGCTACGTCACCCGCACTACCATCAGTGACTCCGTGGTCCCAGGGACTTCTCCGTTATACTCGTATGCACGGACTGTTCTGCTGCCTATAGTGCTCCAGCTACCGGGCCCCTTACCACCATCTAGGAGGTCTGCCCGTCCACCTGGCCCTGACAGTACCTTACGATGCCGGATGTGCGTCACTTACGACGTGATCCCGCCGACAAATCGTAAGATATATTGTAGTGTGTAAAGCAGGCTTTATACACATCTACTACAAAAATGTATCTGTCCTTTAGGTTGCTAGTGGATGTTAGGATGAAAAATATTGAAAATTTCTTACCATTACACATTAAAGATACTGAAGCTGAGCGGGGAATCAACTCACTGTTATGGTCCAATTTTAAGAGAATGTCAGCACACACTTACTATACAAACAATGCACTGGTGCGCGGTGCACTCTTGACGTGGCTCAGCAGCTAAGGGAATTTTCCCATTTACTCGATTTCCATCTATCTCCTCTTTTCTATCTGGCTCCTGTAAAGCCAGAACAGTCAATCGAGGAAAAAGAGTACAGAGTTAGATGGGAAAACAAGTATGTGGGAAGGTGAACTATGGGATTAAGGCCCGGAGACTGGCTAGGCCACTACATCACCTTACTGTGATTCTTTTTGAACCACTCCTTTGTTGCCTTGGCTGTATGTTTTGGGTCATTGTTGTGCTGGAAGACCCTATTGTCATGACCCTGGCTGTCAGTGTTTCCTGGAGTGTGGCTGTGAGGAGGAGCCCCCCCTTCAATGCCTCGTTCCCGGGATCACAGTGCCTTTATCTTCTGGGCACTTCCGTTCATGCGGTGCCAGTTATAATTCTGTTCTGCAGTGTGCTACTGGTCCCTTGTGAGTTCTGATCCTGCCTCCCATCCTGATTACATTTGTCCTCCCTGCCTCCCATCCTGTGTCCGCTCCCCTACCTCCTTTCTTTCCTGTGTACGTTCTCCCTGCCACCTGTCCTGACTTTCCGGCTCCTCTGCTTTCCGTCCTGACCTCCATTCCTTTCTGACTCCCATTCTACTATCCTCTCTGTTTTTTCGGCCTCCTGTACTCCCTGCTATTACCTGCCCTCCTGGCTCCCGACTGCAGCTTGTCTATTAACTCTGGTTTCCACGCTCCCCCTGTCTTTGACGTTCCCTCTCGGCTTCTGACTTGGTTCTTCCTGGACTCTGTCTCCGTCTAACCCTTAGTACTTCATAGACCTCCTGGTTCTGACTCCGGCCCGTACGAGCATCCAATTCTTCCAAAGGGGAAACTTGTGCCCTCTAGTGGAGGATTGCGGTCATTACTCTCCTGGTGCTCCGACTCCTCCTGCTAGTTTAAGTTTAGTGCAATCTAGTGGAGAATCCCTACCTAACACTCTTCTGGTGTTCCAGCTCCCCCCGTTGGTTCATTATACTAGCCATGACCAATTTTTAATGTCCTGGTGGAGGGAATGACATTGTCAGTCAGGATTTTACAGTACATGGCTCCATCCATTGTCCCATTGATGCGGTGAAATAGTCCTGTGCCCTTAGTAGAGAAAGACTTCCAAAACATAATGTTTAAACCTCCATGCTGGACAGTGGGGATGGTGTTCTTTTGGTCATAGGCAACATTTCTCTTCCTCCAAACATGGTGAGTTGAGTTAAGGACAAAGAGCTCAATTTTTGTCTCATCTGACCACAGCACCTTCTCCCAATCTCAGAATCATCCAGGAGTTCATTGGCAAACTTCAGACGGGCCTGTGTGTGTGCCTTCTTGAGCAGTGGGACTTTGCAGGCACTGCAGGATTTAAGCCATTACGGCTTAATATGTTACCAATGGTTTTCTTGATGACAGGGGTACCAGCGGCCTTCAGATCATTAACAAGTTCCCCCCATGTAGTTTTAGGCTGATCTCTCACCTTCCCCATGATCCTGGATAGCCCACAAGGTGAGATTTTGCATGGTGTCCCAGGTCGATGTCGATTGACACTCATTTTGTAATTCTTCCATTTTCTTACTATTACACCAACAGTTGTCTCGTTCTCACCTAGTGTCTTACTTATGGTTTTGTAGCCCATTCCAGCCTTGTGCAGGTCTATGATCTTGTCCCTGACATCCTTAGAAATCTCTTTGGTCTTGCCCATGTTGTAGAGGTTAGAGTCTGACTGATTGAGTCTGTGGACAGGAGGCTTTTATACAGGGGACAATGTAAGAGCTGTCTATAATGCAGGTAACGAGTTGATTATTAGCGTCTAAGTTGTCTGTAGGAGCCGGAACTCTTAATGGTTGGTAGGGGATCAAATACTTAATTTTCTCTTCAAAACGCAAATAAATTTATATAATTTATACAATGTGATTTTCCGGATTTTATTTTGAATATTTTATCTCTCACTGTTAAAATTAACCTACCCTTAAAATTATAGACTGTCCAGGTCTTTGTCAGTGGGCAAACGTACAAAATCAGCAAGGGATCAAATCCTTATTTCCTTCACTGTATTGCATTGCTATAACCACTCATCTCTGACCGCTAATTATTGATATTTGCTTCTTGATTGAAAACTTCCAAGTTTTGGTTTGGAGTCTAAAGGCTACTTTACACACTGCGATATCGGTCCCGATATCGCTAGTGTGGGTACCCGCCCCCATCTGTTGCGCGACACGGGCATATCGCTGCCCGTGCCGCACAACATCGCCCAGACCCGTCACACTACTTACCTGCCCGGCAACGTCGCTGTGACCGGCGAACTGTCTCCTTTCTAAGGGGGCGGTCCGTGCGGCGTCACAGCGACGTCACTGAAACGTCACTGAACCGCCGCCCAATAGCAGCGGAGGGGCGGAGATGAGCGGGACGTAACATCCCGCCCACCTCCTTCCTTCCGCATAGCAGCCGGGAGGCAGGTAAGGGGAGCTTCCTCGTTCCCGCGGTGTCACACGCAGCGATGTGTACTGCCGCAGGAACGAGGAACAACTTCGTTACTGCTGCAGTAACGATTTTTGAGAATGGACCCCCGTGTCGCCGATTAGCGATTTTGCACGTTTTTGCAACGATGCAAAATCGCTTATCGGTGTCACACGCAACGGCATCGCTAATGCGGCCGGATGTGCGTCACAAATTTCATGACCCCAACGACTCCGCATTAGCGATGTTGCAGCGTGTAAAGCCCGCTTTACTTGATCAAAGCTAAAGGCCCTGTCACACACAGAGATAAATCTGCGGCAGATCTGTGGTTGCAGTGAAATTGTGGACAATCAGTGCCAGGTTTGTGGCTGTGTACAAATGGAACAATATGTCCATGATTTCACTGCAACCACAGATCTGCCAAAGATTTATCTCTGTGTGTGATGGGGCCTTTAGTTGAAGAAGTCGCCGGCCCGACCTGACACATCACTGTTATTTTATTTTCGCTAGCGACAATGGATGTTGGCAAGCAGCATTAGAGCTGGTGTCACGCGAGCCCTTCTCCCCAGCATAAGGACGGAGCGTAACATGCTCTTTTCACAGAGCTTTCATGCTGGTTGGGGAAATACAGTGTGAAAGCCTCCTCGTTACATCTGGCCGGAGTGTTTTGATTCTCATTATGATTTGAAGCCTGCCACCACCTTCCACCCTTACACTTCATGAAAATGTGGCGTGACAGTGACTTAATCATGGATGTGAGAGTTACAGGTGATAATACAAAGGGATTACTACAGAGAATTCTCCAGATGGTCCCGGCCCTGTGCACAATATTTTACAAAATCTGTGGAATAAAAGTTTAAACTTACTTAACTTGTTACTTAAAGGATAACCAAACGTTTTATTATTATTATTTTTATTATTATTATTATTATTGTCCAGTTATGTAACATTACAAATCGCTTTATTAGGGGATCACTATGTTTCTTTAAAAATATTGCATGAAAGTGGCTTTTCCCAAGTCGATCTGCCTTCTTCAGCTGCATTGATATTAGAACATAGCCATTAGGAATACAGATGATGGCAGTGATGGGTCAGCAGCACCTGTCTCCTCCTCGTTGTGCTGCGTTGTGCTTTTTAGAATAATCTCATGCATCTTAAGCTTATCCACAGAGTTTGTGACACAAGTGCTGAAATGACCCATCACTGCCAACATCTGTACTCCAAATGAGTAAATTCTGATATCAATGCAGCTAAAGGAAAACAAATAGACTGGGGGAAAAGCAGAGGTTTGGAAGTTGTTTGTATGCAATATTTATTTTTTTTTTAGGAAAAATTAACACAAATTATTTTTTTAATGTGTTTAGCAGAGTTTCAAAACCTTCCATGGTGAAACATTTAAAGGGAACCTGTCATGTGGAAAAATGCTATTAAGCTGCAGTAATGGGGTTAATCTGCAGGTTAGCAGCGTTCTGAGCCTGTCCGGTGCTCCACTATGCCCCTTATTCCCCTGGTCAGTGTCACACACGCAAAGTCCGGATCATTGCATCTCCTGAACCCCATCATCCCACCCACAGGGACTTTCAATATGCCTGACAGGGCCCACCGCATCTTCTTCCCCAGGCTACTGCTTCACACGAGGACCAGACCTACCCTACTCCGGAGGGTGCAACTGACCTTCGGCTGCCAGGAGGGTTCTTCGGGTAATTGCAGCAGGGGAACAGTCGCCTTCCCGACCGTCTGGATGAAACCCATAGCAGGGGAACGGTTGCCTTCCCGACTGTCTGAATGAAACCCACAGCAGGGGACGCGGTTAGACCAATCCTACAGTTCCAGGATCCCAAGTTCCACCGCTCCAGGATTGACCCTTAGGATCCAGAAATTCACACTAAAGCGGGGTTACACCTCCCACCTCCCAGAGGTGTGGTATCTCTCTCCTCTCTGGGGGACTCTCCTACCCTTGGTTCACAACCCCTGTATTTTGTATGTGTTGCTCCACCCTCACTAATCCTTTCCTATCCCACAGGACCAGGGAAGCAGTCGAGCACACCGGGGCCATCTTGTGGCCGTTTACCAAAATACAATTGCACATTAAAACAACAATTCCACGGGTTATAAACAGTCTGCAGGTCTGAGGTGGGCCAAACCCTGCATCCTCCTACAGGGGAGAACATTCATACATTCTATCCACATATAGCATGCGTGCTGCTAGCAGCACATCCACCATTTAGGCAAAGCAATGTACCGCTGCTTTTTTTCATCAGTTTATGGTTAACATTTTTTTGCTTGTTTGTCGGATGAATAGATGAAGGGCATGTTTATGGTGATCAATAATTGGAAATGTGCATTCATCACATATCAGCCTGTCTAATTGGGCCTTAAAGAGAACCTGTCATCAGGGTTATGCATAGTAAACTAAAGGTATGCTTATAATGGCGGAATTATACTAATTAGGCTGGACTCACACGAACGTATGAAAACGGTCCCATTCTCATCCAGGAGAGTAGGACGATTTTTTTTCACTTGTCATCCGTGTTCTGTCCGTGTGTAATCTGTTGTTTCTCAGCAACTATTAGTGATTTACAGTAATTTCCAGGATCATTTACAGTGTTCTCTGCTACATGATAGTCATGTATCCAAAAAAACGGACATCACTAGGATGGTCCATGTGACGTCCGTTTTTTTTCTCGCACCCATTGACTTGTATTGGTGAGTCTCAGACAATTTCGGCAGCAAATCGCAGCATGTTGCGACTTTTCTTTCATCCGGAATCTGGATGAGAAAAAAGCTGACCAACTGCTCTCCCTCATTGACTAACAATGGTCAGAGTGCAATACGAGATTTTCTCACATCGCACTCGTCCGATTCCTACGCTCGTGTGATCGTACCCTTAAATACATAAATTCATTGAAGAAATCTGCAGCCTGTTTTTTGGTCTATGTGAATCAGAGTGGGATTGTAGGGTGGAATGGTGGTAGGGGTCTTTGGCTCTGCCAACATTCTTGTACTATCTCTGATGTCTTTATTCTCCCCTATATTTAAATAATGCGCTGGTGCCGCCCTATAGACAGTTGATGCTTGGACAGATTGACCTCCCTGGGAGTCTTCAAGAAAATGGAGCTGGTGCTTGCACATACGTAGATTTAGATCTCCGTTCAATGATGATCCGAGATCTCAAGCTGCGCATGTGCCACCTCCAGCACCATTTTCCTGAAGCTCATTGCGAGCTCAAACTGCGGAAGCGCTTCCCACCAGTAGCAGTGCATGGGCAGAGTGAGCTCTTGGTGGTCTTTAGTAAAATGGTACTGGTGGTTGCGCATGTGTAGATTGAGATCTCTGCTTGTGTTCACCTTGAGTAGGCGTATACACCCGAAAATGGTGTGTGCCACCCCTGCAGCGGTCAAACCGCTCAGATCCGGGGGTTGCTGCTGTGGCTCGAGGGTCTCCGGACCCAGGGGCTCGCGGCCACTTCAAATGTAAAGGGGACTATTTACAGGGGATAAATGTTCGTGACGCCACCCGTGGTTCACGGTAAGGGGAGTACCGCCGCTGCCAATGAGAGTACCCGGGGAAGATGGAGCGGGGCAGCCAGATGATGTTCCCTCCACGGGTAGGGGAGGCCCTGGGACTCTGGATGGTGAAGGTATAGGGAGCACAGCACTGGTTGGGAGTAGGGGAGGACCACGTACTCACTCAGGCAGTGTTGGTGATGATGCGATCGCAAAGCAGACTCTGACAACAAGGTAAACCAAGTCTCTGGGTGCCGTTGCTCTCTTGGGGGAGCCCATCTGGGTATCCGTCCCCTCTGGTAATGCCGGGTGATCCGTATCTTGCTTCTGTGCAGAAATTAGAAGTGTTCTGGTAGCCCATTGTTTTAAAGCTGTCCAGGCCTCGCTCCCTACTTGTTGGTAGTGGAGCTGCGCTCTCAAGGGATCACACTTGGGATTTCTGTGGGCTGTGTGAGTTGGAAAGCCCTATCCCCCTCGTTGCGCTAGTGCCCCTGATCTCTGAGCTTCTTGGAGACAGTCCATAAAGTCACTATCCTCCACAGGCTAATTGCCAGGTTGCTTGAAGCTACTCCCAGACCTAGGGTCCTGTACCCTGCTGTGCTTTCGGTCCCGGACCAGTTATTAGGCTAGAGCTGCTGACCGTCCTCCAAGACCAGGTCCAGGCACCCAGCCTCAATACCTTGCGACCAGGTCTCTGACTCCTCTGGGCCCAGACCACCATCTGCAACCCAACCTGTCACCTACAGGGAGCCACCACTCCCTAGCTCCTCACTTTTCGAGGGCTACAACTTCTCTCTCTCTACTTCCCTCCCATCAGTCTTCGTGACCCCTAGGTGGGCAGCCCTATTCCAGCTAGGCAGCCCACTGGTGTGCCTGACAGGGAGGGGTGTGAGGTGTGGTTGGGATTTGAAGGCTGATGAAGGCAGTACCATAGGTTGGGAACCCAGAACCATGGAGGGTTAAGTCTTGCACTAAAGAGCAGAAAGTGCAGTACCCTGAAACACCCTGACTAGTCCAGGGGCGTCACAGGTGCATGACTGAGCACAAAATTACTCTGTCTGCGCCATTTCAGCCAAGCACCTTGTTGGGGTTCAGACATCAGCCCCCACAGGACCACTGAACGGGATGAAGAACTCAATGTATAAAACCCTTCTAGTTTGTGTGTTATTGATTCTGAGCTCCTTTTACTCTGCAATTTTGGGAATTTTCATACAAGTTAATACAAAGAGACGCACATAAGTTGCCACCTCTCTGTTCCTGGCAGCTTAGACATGTGGCGCTATTCTTGAAATATATGCGGGTTACAAAGGTGGGACCTGTATTTATAGTATAGTCTAAGGATGTCTAAAATCCAGGTTGAAGTAAGTTATATTATTTTGTCACAATATCAAATTAATACAATATTCTGTCGTCTGGTATAAAAGTATAGGATAATGTATTAATTTCTTTAACAAGGGAAAAAAGGTGATGGATGGCCACCGAATGGCTTCTGTCTAAGCATCCTTTGGATATATAGGCCTTTTCCTGTTAGGGATACTTTTCACGTTGCGACATCGCTGCCGATTTATCGTCGGGGTCACGGTTGTTGTGACGCACATCTGGCGCCGGTAGCGACATCGCAATGTGTAAATCCTGGAGCGACGATGAACGAGCACAAAACAGTCAAAAATCGCTGATCTGTGTCACGTCGTTCATTTTCATAATGTCGCTCCAGCTGCAGGTACAACAGATACAATGTTGCTTGTCGTTCCTGTGGCAGCACACATCGCTGTGTGTGAAACCGCAGGAACGACAAACATCTCCTTACCTGCCTCCACCGGCAATGCGGAAGGAAGAAGGTGGGCGGGATGTTATGTCCCGCTCATCTCCGCCCCTCCGCTTCTATTGGCCGTCCGCTTAGTGACGTCGCGGGGACGCCAATCGCACCTCCCCCTTGAAGGAGGGATTGTTCGGCGGTCAACAAGGTACGTGCGTGTGAAGCTGCCGTAGCGATAATGTTCGCTACTGCAGCGATCAACACATATCGCATGTGGGACGGGTGCTATCGCGCTCGACATCGCTAGCCGATGCTAGCGATGTCGCAACGTGTAAAGTATCCCTTAAGCCTGCTTTACACCTTACAATTAGGTGTGCGATCTCGTATGCGATGTGACACGCCCAGGTCGCATATGCGATTGAATGAGATTGCACGTAGGTCGTTCATTTGCTGTCACACGTGCGTTAGTAGTCTATGTTAAATTGATCAATTTTGTGTGCGATCCTTTAGATCATGTGTTCTGTGACGTATGCATTGGGCACCCCTTTTTTTTTTTTTTTTATTTATTGACTTGCCAAGCGTGTGTAATGTGTAGGGATGCGTTTTTACTATGTCATCTGCCATTCAGCTCTGCTACATGGCCGCTGACAGCAGCCACAGACAGCCATGTAGCAGAGCTGAATGGCAGATGACAGCAGACACAGACAGAGCCGCACTGTCAGAATGAACTCGGGTGAACCTCACCCGACTTCATTGTCATGCTGCGGCTCTGTTTGTGTCGCGTCCTGATTAGCGGTCACCCCTGAAGGACTCACCGGTGACCGCTAAACTCCTGAGTAAGTGAATTGAGCAGCCCTCTCTCATATACTCACCGATCCCCGATCCCCGGCTCTGCACGGCGTTCACACTGCTCCGGCGGCTTTTACTGTTTTGAAAAAGCCGGCCGCCCATTAAACAATCTCGTATTCCCTGCTTTCCCCGCCCACCAGCGCCTATGATTGGTTACAGTGAGACACGCCCCCACGCTGAATGACAGGTGTCACACTGCACCCAATCACAGCAGCCGGTGGGCGTGTCTATACTGTGCAGTGAAATAAATAATTAAAAAAAACGGCGTGCGGTCCCCCCCAATTTTAATACCAGCCAGATAAAGCCATACGGCTGAAGGCTGGTATTCTCAGGATGGGGAGCTCCACGTTATGGGGAGCCCCCCAGCCTAACAATATCAGCCAACAGCCGCCCAGAATTGCCGCATACATTAGATGCGACAGTTCTGGGACTGTACCCGGCTCTTCCCGATTTGCCCTGGTGCGTTGGCAAATCGGGGTAATAAGGAGTTATTGGCAGCCCATAGCTGCCAATAAGTCCTAGATTAATCATGTCAAGCGTCTATGAGACACCTTCCATGATTAATCTGTAAATTACAGTAAATAAACACTGCTGCTGCATGGAGGTGACCGAAGCTGCAGCAGACGCAGCCGCTCCGGTCACCTCCACACAGCAAATGAAGACAGCCGCGCGATCAGCTGCTGTCACTGAGGTTACCCGCGGCCACCGCTGCATCCACCGCTGGATCCAGTGACAGCGGGTAACCTCAGTGACAGCTCAGCTGATCGCACGGCTGTCTTCATTACCTGCGTGGAGGTGACCGGAGCGGCTGTGTCTGCTGCAGCTCCGGTCACCTCCATGCAGCAGCGCTGGAAGCGACGCTGCATCATCCTGGATTACGCCGGACAAGGAGGGCTTTTTGGGGCTGATTAAAGTGGTGAACCAGGGTATATGTTTGTGTTTTTTATTTATAATAAAGGATTTTTTCGGGCGTGTGTGTGTTTATTTACTGTAATTTACAGATTAATCATGGAAGGTATCTCGGGGTGACGCCTGACATGATTAATCTAGGACTTATTGGCAGCTATGGGCTGCCAATAACTCCTTATTACCCCGATTTGCCAATGCACCAGGGCAAATCGGGAAGAGCCGGGTACAGTCCCAGAACTGTCGCATCTAATGTATGCGGCAATTCTGGGCGGCTGTTGGCTGATATTGTTAGGCTGGGGGGCTCCCCATAACGTGGAGCTCCCCATCCTGAGAATACCAGCCTTCAGCCGTATGGCTTTATCTGGCTGGTATTAAAATTGGGGGGACCGCACACCGTTTTTTTTAATTATTTAATTATTTATTTCACTGCACAGTATAGACACGCCCACCGGCTGCTGTGATTGGGTGCAGTGTGACACCTGTCACTCAGCGTGGGGGCGTGTCTCACTGTAACCAATCATAGGCGCCGGTGGGCGGGGAAAGCAGGGAATACGAGATTGTTTAATGGGCGGCCGGCTTTTTCAAAACAGTAAAAGCCGCCGGACCAGTGTGAATGCCGTGCAGCGCCGCGCCGGAGATCAGTGAGTATATGAGAGAGGGGGATAGACTGACATGGACAGAGAGAGAGGGACAGAGATAGTGACGGACTGACAGAGATTAGTGAATGACAGACATTGTGAGGCGCTTCAGAACGCAGCTTTTCAGCTGCACTCTGAAGCGGACCTTTTTTAAGCTGCGGTGCAGAACGCACACCTGCGCACATAGCCTCAGACATCAAAATCGTATGAGGGATGTCACACGTTACAATTGACTAGGTTCATACAACAAAACGTCCAATGTATGAGGAATAAACGACGTGTATGCGATCACCGTATTTTCGTTCAATCTTGATTGCACGTAGGTTTCACACGCAAATACGTCACGAACGATGCCGGATGTGCGTCACTTACAACTTGACCCCAACGATGGATTGAAAGATCTATTGAAGCGTGTAAACCAGGCTTTAGTGTGACATATTGCACCAAAATGATCCCGATGTGTCCGGCAGCTATTGATATGAATGATTCCATGTAATACATGGACATCTCATATTTGTCAGAGCAGAAGCCACAGTACATGGAGCGCTCCTAGGTCCATATTATGTAGCCACAGGGACTCCATGTGCTGCTGTTCAGCCTCCTGTTATGTGCGTGAGACTTTAAGCTGACGATAAACATTGGATGGTAGTTAAGCAATGACAGAATGGTGTCGCAGCTATTTATCTCTCAGCTGTATGATAAAAGATGAGCATTCGTAGTAATGGGGGCTAGCTGCGTAGCTGAATACCTGCAAATTAGCTTCCCTCAAAGCAGAAAAAAGTTGGCACTTTGGGGCCACCCATTGGAGGTAGTTACCCTACAAGTCAACATCTGACATTTTACCTAACCTTTCTGTATGTAGTAAAACTTTCTGCCCTCATCGGCATTGTAGACAGGCACATATGCTCAGTTCCATTCTGCACACATTAAGATGGATGAAACTAGTGCATGCTGCAATCTTTTCTGCCCTTGTGGAAAATTGCTCATAGGAATTAGTACATTGACTTAAGGGTGCTTTACACGCTGCGACATCGCTAACTATATATCGTTGGGGTCACGTCGTTAGTGACGCACATCCGGCGCCATTAGCGACATCGCAGCTAGTGACACCAAGGAGCGATGATCAACGATCGCAAAAGCGTCAAAAATTGTTGATCGTTGACACGTCGCTCCTTTTCATAATATCGTTGGTGGTGCATGCCGCTGGTTGTTCGTCGTTCCTGCGGCTTCACACATCTCCTTAACTGCGTCCACCGGCAATGAGGAAGAAAGGAGGTGGGCGGCATGTTCCGGCCGCTCATCTCCACCCCTCCTCTGCTATTTGGTGGCCGCTTAAGGATGCCGCAGTGACGTCGCTATGACGCCGAACGCACCTCCCCCTTGAAGGAGGGATTGTTCGGCGGTCACAGCGACGTGGCTGAAAAGGTATGTGCGTGTGACGCTGCCGTAGCGATAATGTTCGCTACGGCAGCGATCACCAAATGTCACACGAACGACGAGGGCGGGTGCTATCGCGCACAACATCGCTAGCTATCGCTAGCGATGTCGTAGCGTGTAAAGCACCCTTGAGGCCCGTTTCACACGTCAGTGAAAAACACAGACGTTCTTCACTGACGTGTAAAACACGCACATGTCCCTCCGTGTTCCGTGATTCACGGCACACGTGGGTTGTCCATGTGCAATCCGTGATCCGTGATCCCTGATTGAATATGGACATTACTCACCTGCCTTCACTGCTGCTGTCCATGGTGCTGATCTCCTCAGCTCTGCAGCGTCCGCCCACCGCTCTCAGCACCTACTTCCTGGTCGGGTTTTCCTGCTCTCATGAATATTCATGAGCCAGGCAGAAGCTGCCAAGAGCTGAGGCTCCAGAGCGAATCGCAGGCAAGGTAAGTTGATAATATTTAATATTTAATATGTCCGTGATTTTCTGGTACGTGTTTCACTGATCACACACGGATCACACCATAGTGTGGTCCGTGGGTCATCAGTGATACCAGAAAAAAACTGACTTGTCTCTGTGCAGAATCACGGCCACGAGTGTACGCTGCACGGAAACCATAGTCAGTGAAAAATCACTGATGTGTGCGCAGACCCATTTATTATAATGGGTCTGCGTATGTCAGTGATTCTGGTACGTATAAAAAAAAAGCACAAACGTCCCAGAATCACTGACGTGTGAAACAGGCCTTACACTGATCATTATGCCGACCTTGTGCAGTCCATTGTCTCCACAGACCCCACACAAATCAAAATGATCTTTGCCTAAATAACCTAACTCGTGTGGCAAGGTTCTTTATAGGCTCGAACATTGACTTATACAGTGGGAGAAATAAGTATTTGATCCCTTGCTGATTTTGTTAGTTTGTCCACTGACAAATACATGAACATTGAACAGTCAACCATTGTTGGCCGCACAACAGTCAGGCATTTTTTGTAGCTGATGATGAGGATGATGAGGGTTGCGCACATGTCAGGAGGCATTTTGCTCCACTCCTCTTTGCAGATCATCTCTAAATCATTAAGATTTTGAGGCTGTCACTTGGCAACTCAGAGCTTCAGCTCAGTAATGTGTTACCAGTGGTTTTCTTGGTGACAGTGGTCCCAGCTGCCTGGAGATGATTAACAAGTTCCCCCCGTGTAGTTTTAGGCTGATCTCTCAGCTTCCTCATGATCCTGGAAACCCCATGAGGTGTGCATGGAGCCCCAGAACAATGTCAATTAACACTCATTTTGTATTTCTTCCATTTTCTTATTATTGCACCAACAGTTGTCTCCTTCTCACTCAGCGTCTTACTTATGGTTTTGAAGCCCATTCCTGCCTTGTCTATGATCTTGTCCTTGACATCCTTAGAAATCTCTTTGGTCTTGCCCATGTTGTAGAGGTTAGAGTCTGACTGAGTCTGTGGACAGGAGGCTTTTATACAGGGGACAATGTAAGAGCTGTCTATAATGCAGGTAAGGAGTTGATGAGGAGCATCTAAGTGGTCTGTAGAAGCCAGAACTCTTAATGGTTGGTAGGGGGTCAATTATTTATTTCTCTCTGCAAAATGCAAATAGATTTATAGAATTTATACATTGAGATTTTTTGGATTTTATTTTGGATATTCTATTTCTCACTGTTAAAATTAACCTGCGCTTAAAATTATAGACTGTTCATGTCTTTGTTAGTGGGCAAAGTTACAAAATCGGGAAGGGATCAAATAATTATTTCCTTCACTGTAGGTAGACATATTTCACGTTCTGTGACCGGTCCACAATTCCTGGACTTACCGTACGTTTTGTGACTCGAACACCATTACTGTATGGCTAGGGTCACACAAGCGCATAAAAAGTCAGTCTCAGTCTCAACCAGAACAGTGGAATCATTTTGTCATGTGTGTACATGCCATACGCAATCTGTTTTTATTACTCACAGTTATTAATCTTTTTCAGGACCACTCACAGTTTCCCATTTTACAGAATTGTAACGTATTGGTATTGGTCAGAGTGCAAGCCCTTTTTTTTATCGGATTGCTCTTGTCTGATTTATATCATTGTGTGAGTGAGCCCTAAATATAAGGCTTTATGTTCAGGTCAGGAAAGCCACAGTTAGTTGTCAATGCAATCCATATATTCACCAAGAAAGACGGCTTTCTGGATTTGGACTAAGGTATGTACCTCTAATAAGTGGCACTAAAAAAAAATCTAATTTCTTTTTCGTGGAGGAGAGTTAAAGGGGTGGTTCACTACTCTGCATTAGTGGCCACATCCCTGTAAAACTGATAGGGAAGGCTTTTTCTAAATACCTTGTTCAGCCAATTCTGCCTCTGAGCGGCGCTATTGCATCTGCTCATGCCCATGAAATGACCCCCCCGGGTCCGTGACCTCTGAGATCCGGTGATGCTACATCAACTTCCAGGTGATCTGACATCACCGAGCGCGGCCCCAGTCTTCCTGAGTGACTGGACTGTGGGTGGAGTTTTACCGCTCATCACAGCGCAGCATGTCCCGCGCTCCCTCTGTCACTGTAGAGCGCCGCAAGCAGGAGCGATGCTGGACTGTGATGAGCGTTGAAATGCCATCCACAGCCTAGTCACTCAGGAAGACTCGGGCCCGCCTCGGTGATTTCGGGCCAACTGGAAGTTGACGTGACATCACTGGATCTAAAAGGTCACAGAGCCCGTGGGTCACTTCATGTGGATGAGGGGACCACAATAGCATCACTCAGAGGCAGAATTGGCTGAATTAGGTATTTAGAAAAAGCCTTCCCTATCAGTTTTATAAACATGTGGCCAGAATTGAAGAGTAGTGAACCACCTCTTTTAATTTGCATCCCTTTTCTCATTACCTACCATGCAAAAATATCGACCAATTTTTATCAATGGTTTGAATCCGAGTTTCACCAGAGTTTGGTTGGTTTGACAGTTTTTACCACCAGGGTTACATCACTTTTTTGTTTTAATTGGGATATAATTTTTTTTATCAAGCGTCTCATATCAAACACAAGTCAGATCAGTGTTGTCTTATCTTTTTTCATGGACCCGTAGACTTACGTTGGTTGGTTTGATCCGTGACTAGGATCATAATTAGAGGTCTCCATGTTTTGGCGCAGGTCACTTGGTCGGCAAAAAAAACACAAAGATATCAACAACCTAATAGACCATTATGGGTAGAAGTTTTATACGTGAAAAAGAGTGATAGAAGTCTTACATGATACATTGAAATCTGAAAGAGGTCCAAGTCTCCTTGTGCTAGCTTGATGGTTTCGTCAAGGAAAACCGATACTACGGTAAGAACTTGGCAGAGCTATCTAGAAGGCTGAGATGTTTGGTGGCAAGTCCAACATGATGGCCATCTTCGTGTCCAAAAACAGTTACAAAATGCTTAGCACGATGGTGACCAATTTATCAGAAAAATTCATGGACTTGTCTTATCTATGACAACTTATGGATGACATGAAGAGGATTTTTAGGAATGTAAAATTTCAGTTTCATAGTGAATGCAACATAATAATAATAAAATTCATTAGAAAAGAAATTACGATTTTGTAATTGCTCCAAACAAAACGTGCAAAAAGTTTGGTAAATCAAATGTTTTGTTTATTGAAGAATTCAGTACAAATATTTCTTTGTCCTCTGGTTTAACCCTTTAGTTCTAGTATAAAGTGCATACAAAAAGCAGCCTGGATTCTATACAACAGAGATATGTAATGTACTGGGCTCCTCATAGACATGGCAATCCTATGAAAATTTTATGACAATTTTCTTAACAAAAAAAATAAATAAAATCTGATAGATAATATATATTGCCAAGATAAGTAAACTAAAACAAAAAATATTCTAGAACTATTTTTAACTGTCAGTAAATTTACTGAGGATTGTCAAATCTGGACACTCTTACAGGGCTATCATTGGAAGTATTTTTGCCATGGACACAGAAGGTTGTGCACTTTTTACAAATGGGGACAGTCTTATATTTTCACATAGCGCCTCTGTGTGAAGTGAATGGCCACCCATGCCATGAATGGCCAAGTCCACCAAAGCAGGGGCTACTCTTACAAAATGCCTTTACATTCATTCTACTGTATGTCTGTTTTTATAACTGTGGGTGATGATGGAAGAGACATATTGGGGGTAACTTCAGTAAGGATCCAAAATTTCTGGTTTTCAGAAAAAATAGGCTTTAAAGGGAATCTGCCACCAAGTTTTTGCCACCTAATCTGAGAGCAGCATAAATTAGGGACAGAGATCCTAATTCCAGCGAAATGTCACGTAATGGGCTGCTTAGTGTAGTTTAGATAAAATCACTGTTTAATCATCAGTAGATTATCATTAGAGGACTATATGGCGTGCTGCCAGGTAGTCTAACATATTCATGAGTTCTGTATAACTGCTAGATCTGCAGCAAAAAAACACTGATTTTATCAAAATGACAGCAAACAGCTCAGTAAGTGACACATCGCTGGAATAAGTGTCTCTGTCTCTACATTATGCTGCTCTCAGATGGGGGAGCAAAAAGCTGATGACAGATTCCCTTTAATCAATATCTACATTCATATAAAGAACACTTGTAGCCCTCAGCCAGAAGTCATTTTTTTTCTTGATACATTTTCATCAGTGTTTGGTCAGTGTGTCCTTTTTCCCATCAGTTTAAACACTTATGCGAAAAAAAAAAAAAAACCTGATGGAGGGTTCTCAAGCTTTTCCTAGCAAATAAGGGTATGTACATCCTGAGCTTTTTTGCAGACTTTTAAGAGCAGAAACTAAAAAACTGCTTTATCAAGACCAGTGTTGTTCAGCAATGTGTTTTTTTTACATTGCTGTATATTATGTGCATTTTTTTGTGGTGCCTTTTCGGTGCCTTTTCAATCAGATGCTACACAGAGATTGTATACAAATAGCCAGTGTCCGATCAGCTTCCTCAATTTCTGCTCCAAAAACTCCTTGAAAAATTCAGTGTGCACATAGCCAGGGGCAGACATATAATTGGTTTTAACCTGTACAGGGGCCCAAGAGGTTGGGGGCCCATTCCTACCTCCAAAGTAGGTGGAATTGTGCTTTTTAGGCTGCAAGGGCCCTTTTCTGTGTGTCTCCACAGTGCAGAAAACAGATAGTACTAGGGTGTCATCAGTGCCCATTTTTTATAGGCTTAAATATTTGATTTTGGTCGTTGACTTAGGGCGGCTTTGCACGTTGCGACATCGCACGTGGGGTCAAATCGAAAGTGACGCACATCCGGCGTCACTTTCAACATCGTACTGTGTAAATGCTAGATGATACGATGAACAAGCGCAAAAACGTCGTTATCGTATCATCGTTGCATTCACCGACATTTCCATAATGCCGGTGCCGCGACAGGTACAATGTTGTTCCTCGTTCCTGCGGCAGCACACATCGCTATGTATGAAGCCGCAGGAGCGAAGAACATCTCCTTACCTGCCGCCGGCTGCTATGCGGAAGGACGTAGGTGGGCGGGATGTTTACATCCTGCTCATCTCCGCCCCTCCGCCGCTATTGGCCGCCTGCCGTGTGACATCGCTATGACGCCGCACGACCCACCCCCTTAGGAAGGAGGCGGGTCGCCGCCAGAGCGACGGTCGCAGGGCAGGTGAGTGCATGTGAAGCTGGCGTAGCGATAATTTTCGCTACGCCAGCTATCACACGATATCGTACCTGCGACGGCGGCGGGGACTATCGCGTGCGACATTGCAGCATCGGCTTGCGATGTCGCAACGTGCAAAGCCCGCCTTAGATCAAAAACAGATATGTCTCTGTTTTTGTTGCAAACAGTCCACAAAAAAAAAAATCAGACATGAACATCCTCAATGACTATAATGAGTACATGTTCTGTCCATGAAGAACATGGATAGGACGCGTACATGAAACATGGACATCTGAATGGGGTCTTAAAGGGAACCTGTCACCAGTTTTTTTTCTGAAGACCCCCCTGTACTTCACACTGGTACCCCGTGCCTCACCTATCTGCCGGACGTTCAGCCCTCTTCACCGCTCCACACTGTGCCATCCTCCGGATCCTCCCCTCGATGCTGGGCTGTGACGTGCGGTAGTCACCGCCCACAGCCCTGTCAAACAATGTGAGTGGCGCCAGAATCCTCTGACGTAACCGTCAAGTTTGAGAGCCCGGAACTTGACGGGATGTAAGAGGATACTAGCGGCCGCAGCACCAGGGGTTCATGTGACAGGCACTGAGCGTGCAGGATAGCGACGCTCAGTGCCAGAACTGCAAATAGAGCCCAATGCAGAAAACACCTAAAATGGTAAGTTACACTCATAGAGAAAATAAAAAAAATGGGTGAACCACCCCTTTAAACTAAAAGTATCACCTTCTGCAGCTCCTGGGCTGCATTCTATGAAGGTGCACCTTGTTCCCTGACTCCCCTTGCAGACCCCAAAAATTACTTTATAAAACATGACCCCCACGTATGGTAATTACCTGATCTAGTCAGATGGGCGTCCTCTTTTTCGGCTCCTGTCCCCCTCCTGCCGCTGTTCGTGGGTCTCCTTTCATCATTCTTGTTGCTCTTTCAAATCTCGCGCCTGTGCTGTCATGTCCGCTTGCGCAGGAGCAGTTCACCCTGCCATATCGCGGGCAGAGCAGAAAATATTGCTGCCCTCGTGCTGGTGAGCTAAATGCACAGGCGCGGGATTATGGTCGGCGCTGTGCATGACCTCACCAGCATCATCCTTGTACCCGACCTAATCCTCGCACCTGCGCATTTAGCTCACCGGCACATGTGAGGGCAGCTATGTTTTCTGCTCTGCCCGCAAAATGGCAGAGTGAACTGCGCCTGCGCAAGCTGACATGACTGCACAGGCGTGAGATTTAAAAGCGAAGGCGTCATCACGTCAATCAAATAAGGAGGACGGCGAACAGCGGCAGGAGGGGGGAAAGGAGCAGAAAATGAGCATGCCCATCTGAGCCACACAGGTAATTAGCAAACGTGGGGGTCATGTTTTATAAAGTTATTTTTGGGGTCTGCGATGGGAGTCAAGGAACAAGGTGCACCTTCATAGAATGCAGCCCAGAAGCTGCAGAAGGTGACACTTTTAGTTTACTAGGGAAAAAACTGGTCACAGGTTCCCTTTAAAGGGAATCTGTCAGGTCCCCAGGGCTCCCAGAACCACGAGCAGTGCAGGGTACATATTTCTAATCTCTGCCTAACTGTCCCTGTATCTAGTAGCATAGATAAAGGGATCTATAGAAAAAGTATTTCTAAAGATCATTTATGATATGTTAATGAGCGCAGGGACTAGTCACAAGGGTGTTAGTTCCTTAGCTAGTCAGCCCACTTAGCATGCTATCACACCCCTGTGGGCGTGCTAACATGCTTTTCAATGCCCAGCGTCATGGCAAAACGGTACAAAGCTGCGCATGCACACGGCTTTGTACCGGTTAGCATTGAGATCCTTTGGCACTGGGTGTATGCGTCTTGGCTTCAAAGAGGCTCATTGCCCATAATGTGAAGTCGCTCGCACTTCCGGTCATGCGCAGTACTCATCTTTGAAGCCGGGAGACATACACCCGGTTTCTGAGTAGTGCGCATGACTGAAAGTGCGGGCGACTTCAGATTAGGGCTGTGAGCATCTTTGAAGCCGGGGCGCACACACCCAGTGCCAAAGGATCTTAATGCTAACAGGTACAAAGCTGCACGCATGCTCAGCATTGTATCGAGATGCTATGACCCTGGGCATTGTAAAGAATGTTAGCACGCCTACATGGGTGTGATAGCATGCTAAGTGGGCAGATAAATCAGGGAACTAATGCCCTTGTGGCTAGTCCCCTTGCTCATTAGCATATCATAAAGGATCTTTAGAAATACTCTTTCTGAAGATCTGTTATCTATGCTACTAGATACAGGGACGGTTAGGCAGGGATTAGCAATATGCACCCAGAACTGCTCGTGGTCCTGGGTGCACTAGGCACCCGACAGGTTCCCTTTAATCCACATTATTACACACCCTTAGTAGTTATCTTAATTGACCTTGCAAGGGAGACAGCTAAATTAACCTCCCACTTATGTATCACCCAATATGTATTCCTTTTGGGAAATTCAGCCCTGCAAACAGTCAGAGTTACACGTTTTCTAGGTCAGACATATCTAAGAATATCAATTTAGTAACCTACTCTTCAATAACATGAAGGGAATTTATCATAAAAAGACATTATAAAGCAAAGAGACAATATATTTTTATATATATATATAAAAAAAATTTTTTTAATTAAAATCATATATTTGGTGCTTTAAAAAATATTTTTGCAGTTGGGGTTCATTAAAAGTGTTTCATCATTTGGCTTTTAGAGGCTCTTTCTTTCATTGTATGTTCAACTTTGGTATGATTTGTAGCCAAAATCATCAGAAGAGCTTAGATAAAGACAGGTAAGCATTACAAACTGTCCTGTCAGACCATCAGTATGAGCTTAATGATGGATTCTTAGTTAACTCATTCTACAGCCAGCAATAGACAGTACAACACCATGGCTGAAGAAGGCAACATGTTTAATGAAATCCATATGTGAACATGATTTTTAGCCCCAAATACATGCATTTAAGTAAAAACAATACATTGTCCCAAAGGTAGACATTCCCTTTAATTTTTATACTATGATAATTATGATGACAGTTCCATGACATCTGTCACTGTATTAAACCTCATTACTGCAGAGAACGTGTTGGTTTATATTCTGGTTTACAATCATAAGGCAGTTGAACAATACTAGAAAAAAAAAATAAAATATGCAATAAATAAAATATTTGTAGATATATTCCATTTGATCGCCTGCACAGCCCATGGGGTGTTGGCTTATGACCATATTTTACAATAGATTTCTGTTAAAAACTATATATCAAAATTTTATCTTTTTGGATATAGAGCAAAAAAATTGGCAAGATGCATATCTACATTTTCCATACAATTCCCTGTAAGTAGCCATTAAAGGATAGAGAGGAATGGGCTTAGTGACAGGAAGGACAGTAACATCCCTTTCCTCGTGATCACATGTAAAAACATGTGTCCTGAAAACCTCATTTACACATTAGCTGGATTGTTTTGAGCCATTAAACGATATTGGGCTAATTACCCGGAGGCCTCATTTATTAGCCTCCTTGCTGCCCATAGCAACCAATCACAGAGGAGCTCTTAACTTTCCACAGCAGTTTGAGAAATGTAAACAGAGCTCTGATTGGTTGCTATGGGTAACGAGGCCTATTTTTCTACTCTAGTTGTAATGAAAGAGGCCTAGTATACATTATGTGACCATTTATTTTGAATGCGTCATGTCTGCACCTTATCCTTCAACAGTTCTGGTCACTTATCAAACATGTTTAAGTAAATATCCAAACTATATTGTATATAGCTCTGTTTTATAATAGATTTCAAAATTATTCCCGTACCACAGTCATAGTTAAAGGGGTTGTTTGGACCTTACATATTAGTGACCTATGACAAGGGGACAAGTCAGCAATATTAGACCTTGTGTGCACAGTGCAGTTTTTGATTCATTTTTTGGTGTATATTTGGTGTAGTTTGTTGCCCAAATCTGCATGTCTATCCTTAGGCCATTTTTTTGCAGCGTTTTTGGAGTGTTTTCGCAGCGTTATTGGGTCCAGTTTGCTGCCCTAAGGCCGAGTCACACTTGTGAGAGTCCCGCGTGACTCTCGCATCGCATCACCTGGCATGGCTTGCAGCTCTCAGGACTGGAGCATCTCAGCTGCATAGAAATACATGCAGCCATCATGCTCCTGTCATGAGAGTGTGTGGATGTGCCGGGTGATGCAATGTGAGACTCACGCGAGTCTCTCGCAAGTGTGATTCCAGCCTAAACTGCATGTATTACCTTCCCCAGCAAAGTCTTTGAGAATTCAGAAAGGCTGTGCGCGCGTTGCTTTTTTTTTCCTTGCAGTTTTTGGTGCACAGTTTTTCTTTGCAGTTTTTGTTTTTTGGAGGATATTTTCCTCTTTTTGTTACTATTTTTATATGCACAAAAAATAGGCAGCGTGTCAACTCTTTCTGCGTTTTTTTGACCTGTGCTTTTCCATTGAATATAGTGAATAAACACATGGGCAAAAACGCACCCAAAAACGCACCAAAAAGACCCGAAACATGGCAAAAACGCATGCATTTTTTATGCATTTTTCTGCCAGAGGGTGCGTTTTTTGCTGAAGAAACAAAACTGTAGTGAGCGCACATAGCCTTATGCTAGCAAAGTCAATGAGGATTCTCAGTGCTGTGCGCACGTTGCTTCTTTTTTCCTTGCAGTTTTGATTGCGTTTTTAACCTGTGTTTTTCTATTGAATATAGTGAAAAAACGCATGTGCAAAAATGCACCCAAAACCCCACCGAAATGCAGCAGAAACGCATGAGTTTTTCTGCCAGAGGGAGTGTTTTTTGCTGAAGAAACAAAACTACAGCATGTGCACATAGCCTTATGCCAGCAAAGTCAATGAGGATTCTGAAGTGTTGTGCGTACGTTGCTTCTTTTTCCCCTGTAGTTTTGTGTGCAGAAAAAAATCTGCAGCGTGTCAGTTGTTGGTGCATTTTTTTCTGCATTTTTTAGCCTTTCCAGCCAATGATTTCACACAAAAAAAGAACCAAAAAAGCACTAAAAATACACACGTTTTTTCTGCGTTTTTCTGCCACGAGGTTCGTTTTTTGGTGCAGAATATTTCTGCACCAAAAACTCAGTGTGAGCACATACCCTTAGATTGTTGGGTGTCCGACAATCGGCACTTCCAGCAATCAGCTGATATCAGCTCCAGAAGTGGCTGAAGAAAAGCAATGTCAGATCCGCCATACCACAGCAATGGTATTGTTTAGCGGCCGCTGCCAGGTACTGCACATTATCTCGATTCATTTCAGCAAATATCAGCAGGTTGGGGAAAGCACTGAGTGTCAGACCCTCACCGATTTCATATTGATCACCTAATCAGTGGACAGGTCATCTCATATGTAAGTCCCAGATAACCCCTTTAAGGTGCGCTCACATGAGCTGTATGATTCGCACGAATATTGAATCGCATCACCCACAACGGCCGTACACTCTCCGGACAGGAGCATCTCAGCTGCATAGAAATACATACAGCCGACCCACTCCTGTCCGGAGAGTGTGCGGCCGTGGCGGGTGATGCGATACGATACTTGTGCGAGTCATACGGCTCGTGTGAGCGCACCATAAATGAAATCCTTCTACCACTTCTAACATGCCTGCTTAATATATATTTGTGTTTGCCATGTTACTATTTAGTTTGATGCAATCCAATCACGGCAGACCATGGCAGGCAAAAATTTTACCCCAATAGGGAAAACCCAGTTGTCAGTTTATTCTTTAATTTCTAGTAGTAATAACTGAAAAAGGCATTGTCCTAAGAAAAGATACCCCAGAATTTTTATATTATGGGAAATAGTAGTATTTGCAAAAGCAGACATGTCAGTAGGGCGGACGGTGACTCTAAACTCTGAACATCTGACTACCTGCAGCCATCACTAGGGGGAGATTCCCTCTTATTTGTTCCAAAGTAATAATCTGTTCAACATTTATGGTAATGAGCCGCAATTGTAGACGTCTTCGCCCCGCACCTACTGCTCTTCGTCCTCTTTCCACATTTCCCCACTTGCGTTTTTCCTGCCATTGTGCTTTGCTCCCTGATTGACAAGCCATTTATCTGAGTGATCTTCTTCTTTGACGGAAATCCCATGCAGGTGGTCGTCTTCTCAAAGTAGGCTGCGTATGGGTAGATCCATGGTTTCCCCGGGAGTGATGGCACCTACACAAGATTCCTGGTGGGGAGGAAGGTCATTCAGACAAGAGGCAGCAAAGGTCAGCGGTGAAAGGGGAAAATTGGAAAGAGGACGAGAGCCGTTGGCAGCATATAACAGCCACTAGCCATATTTTCCAGACCAGGTATGACTCCGAAACACTGCATCATTTCATAGAAGGGCATGTGTTAATAGCTGACCGAATTACACTGACAGTGACTGAGAGGTCTCTGCCTAAACGCGCACGTAAATAGAGACCTGTCAGTCGACATCAGAGGGTGGGGAGAAGCCACCAGGAACCCACCTGTCTAATTAGTCTACAGTGTGCTCTATTCCTGGCTGGCTATCAATGTATATTTTTCTCTGAAACTGCAGCATTTCAGAGTGAAACATAACTGGCTGGGATAATACAGCCAGTGGCTGATACATGCTGTTCAAACCCTTAGACACGTGTATCAGCTGTCAGGTTTCCCTTAAAGGGGTTATCCACGACTAGGACAACTTCTTCTTTTTTTTTCCCCACATTTCCCCAGGTAAAATAATAAAGACTATACTCACTTCCCATACCGGTGACTTTCCACCGCTGACCAGGATTGCAGCTCTGGGCTCACATGGGGTTGTGACATCAAGTGAGCTGCGCGTCCAATGAGCACTGGCTTCTGTCTCCCATCTTCAGACCAAGCGAACAATAAACAGGAAGTGACCGCAGCTGTTGATTAACTTGTTTGGTCCAAAGGCGGAGAGACAGAAGCCGATGCTTATTGAACGCAGGTCTCGAGTGACGTCACAATCCCATGTGAGCTCTGAACCGTGATCCTGGACACAGCTGGAATGGCACCGGTACGGGAGGTGAGTATAGTCATTATTATTTTACCTGGAGGAAACATGTGGTATCAAAAGGGGTTGTTCTAGTAGCAGCAGCCATAAATGAAGGCAGTTGCCTCATGGTCACCGAAAAATCCCCTCTTCTTTCAATGAGTCATATAACCAATATCAATTTTTCTACGGAAAAGAGATTTGATACTTTCTTCTGATCTAAGGAGTCACTTGATATTTTTGACAGCCCAATTTTCTACTTCATCGTTACACCAAAAAATAGTCCTGACTATGGCCATCTTACAAGGAAGAGAAAATGAATATGGCACCTTGGTCTTATGGTATCAAGCTCTTGGACCAATACAAACATGTAAAATCAAACTGAGAAAATGAATGAAAAATACTGAAATCAGTAAAGCTACATTTCTTACACAATTATACAGAATTTACTCACACGGTTCCCAGTGCCTGCCTGCATGACGTATAGTGGAAGCAATATGGCAGAAAAATTGTAATTACTAATTGCTGGGTGCCTGCATGCCTCTATTGTCCACTCATATAGCTGCAAATGCATGTAGGCACTGGGGTTAACCATCATAAACAAATCATTTCGGGACTACTCTGCTAATGACCCTTTATAGTGAGTAATCATGTTTGAAGACAATCTATGGGTCTATATTCATCTTTAAGGGTTTTTTTTTCCTTAATGCATGTTCTGTTATCAGTGGCTTAGCAACAAGAATAGACCCGAGGAACTCTGGAGGCCCTAAGGTGACCCTAACCTATTACTCATTCTGCGCTGCTAGGTACTGTAGGCACAGATGAGCAGTTCAGTTATGTTGGAATCTGTATATTGTGTGATCACTTGGGTGCTAGTTCCTAGTGAGGAACACTGGTATATATATATATATATATATATATATATATATATATATATATATATATGTGTGTATATATATGTGTGTGTATATATATATATATATATATATGTATATGTGTATATATATATGTATAATATATATATATATATATATATATATATATATATATATATATATATATATATATATATATATATATATTTCAATGGAAAAGGTAATACATAGATAATACATAGAATAAGCACAATAGCAAAAATTGACCAGTAGGGTATGAGCTGGATATGGACTGTTGGGCTTGTTTAAGCATAATTCCAATAGTCAATAAAATATATAAATTAACACCCACAAAAAAACAAATAAATATCAATTTGGCACTTATACTATGGAAGAACATGTTTCTACCATATTTTACAGGCACCTTTGAAAATAAAATAAAAAAAATGACTAAAATGATAAATTCCCTTTATTCTTCCGAATGTCTATCGGCTGTATAATGTAAATTTAATTTCTATTTTTAGTACAAAAATGGATTTTATCTGTTCAGTACATCTACAATAACAGACGGAGCATAGCCTCGCAATTTGGGAGGGTTGACTCTTTCATTGCCTAGGAATATGTATTGTTTTGCACTGTAGTCTTCCGCCAGCAATGAAGGAGTTAACCTGCACACAGTACCACTACGTTTTTTTTATATACCCACTTTGGACACTTAATTTTTTTTTTTTTTAAAACCAACTCGATATACAGAAAACCTCAACATATTTATTCTATAGTTTGGAAAGTTCAATTGTTTAGCAGCTAATGAGTTGTGGTAAGTCGGGATCTGTCTTCTGCTGAATGGATTGCTTCTCGGGAGAAATATTGGCAGAACTGCTTTCTTTTCTATTGTCTTTTATCTTAAGATTATTTAAACTCTTCCCGGTGATTACGGATATAGTAGTTTCTTCCTCAAGGAATTTTACCGTCGGTCCAGTGGAGAAGTGAGACTGAAAGATTCTGCCATCCGTCAGTATGATGTAACTATCCACTATGGCATTTTGAGGGTGCACCTGCTTACAAAAAAATCCATGCAACAGCAAAAGGAATTCTTTTTTCAAGCTTTTATGCATATATCCATAGATATAAGGATGTATACAACACTGTAGGAAAAAGAGGACAAGGACTATAGATGTTACCCATTTAGGAACGATTGTACCGGCACAGGAGGACACAATGCTCAGGACACTATAAGGACCCATACTGATTATATAGGATGATAATATAGCAAAGATAACCTTGGCTGCTTTGCAGTGGTAGAGTGGTCTGTGATGACTTGTTTTGTCAAGTGCGCTTAATGCAGATGATCTTGTCCCATCTGACCTGTCACATCCATTTGCCTGAACCGGGTGAACTAAGGCATTTTGCCTCCTGGCTGCTCTGAACACCATCCCATAGCACGCCAACATAATGCTCACTGGCAAGATGAAAGAAAATAAGGCGCTGAGCGTGGTGTACGAATAACTTGAAGCCCATAGTACTTTGCAGTAGTGACTTTGGAGATCAAATTCAACTTTGCCCCAGCCGTAAAGAGGAGGGGTGCTCTGGAGGACGCTGAGGATCCACGTGAAGAAGATAAGAAGACTTCCTCTCTTTGGGGTCATCTTGGTAGGGTAAGATAATGGATGAATAATGGCCAAGTATTTATCTACGGAAACCACTGTGATGGTGTTAACTCCAGCAAATGCAAAGAGATGCATAAGCACCACGACTGCACCACAGAGTCCATGTTCCAAAGGCCAAATATCTGGGAGGGAGGTAACAATGATACAAGGCATCACCAGGACAGTCTGCAGTAGATCGGCAACCAAGAGGTTGAAGATGAAGCGATTGGCCACTTGCAGTAACTGAGGCTTTCGATGGAAAACCACTAAAAGCATTATGTTTCCAAACAAAGATAGGCAAAGCAGTGATATGATGAGTGCTATCCTGAGGACTGTGTCAGGCATTGACAGTGGTCCTTGATCTGCAGGGAATTGACTCTGGTTCCCAGTGGCCCTGCGGTCACCTAGCCTCTGCATGTTGGACTAGAAACCCTTAGCACACCTCCATTCAGTATGGGGTGGGTGGTAGATGCATACCGGAGCTTAGAATGATAATGTGGGGGCTTATTCTATACCTTCATGATCCATGGCACTCATCGAGCTTGTCGAGAGAGTTCTTCTGTGTAGGCTGTGTCCATACATTATCCTTCTACTGCATCGGGGAGACTCATATTAGGATAACCAAGACTTCCCATGCTGCCAATTATCTAGGTTTTCACTTCTTATCCAGAGAGGCCTATGTAGTGAATACAGAAATGATAACACCAGTTTTTAAGTGGAAAGCACAGATTTATAAATAAGCCAATAATCCAAGCACAGACTGCGATTCATATATATATATATATATATATATATATATATATATATATATATATATACACTCATAAATGTATCATCCCAGTGATGAAGACTATGCACATTGTGCCTAAAAATAATACCATTCACCCCCCATCTCCATACAATGCCAATGATCATGCAAATGAAAAAACTGCAAGGGTCTTTTACCTGTTGATGAGCATTGTCTTATCCCCTGTGGTCCTGAGGAAGGTGATACAATGATAGATCTGTCTCCATGCCCCCTCCCCGTTGTGTCTATTTCTGTGGTTTGGACAGCTCAGTGCTGCTGGAGAGAAATCAGCCCTCTCCCTCCTCCTCCACCTCCTCTCCCCTTGTCTTTGCAGCCCTCCCCCCAATGATTCTTGCTTCAGCTATGGAGATGCTTATGTTGAGCAAGCAGAGGGAGCTGTACCATCGCCGGCAGAGTCATTCTTTCAGAACCAGCAGATTGCTGCATTAAAACATTTTACATATTTCCTTCTCTAATGACTTTCAATTTGAAATAATGAAGTTGGCAGGGATTCCTCAAGCCCCTTGCGGTAGCCATTGTACAGTGCAGATTCTGTTTAAACAATACGTCTCAATATCTCGGAGACGGTGCAAATGTCTGCCTAGACCCGGTAAAATGTGAGACGTATTTACGAAAGGTGCCCAATATGACATGACGACTAACTACATGTGACGTCCTGCGTCTGAGCAGACACTTGAAAGCAAATACCTTATCACACATATTGCCATTAGGTTCACTCGTAATATAATAGCGAGTCGTTTGCATTGACAGCACAATCTCTGCTTTCTCGCAGATGCCAACAAGCCTACAGATTATTACTGCATGTCAATCATCTCACCTGACTGGAGAAGACTTTTTATATCACTATGGGATCAAATTCTGTTTTTACATTTGTTTAGATTAGCTAACCATATACACTGAAATAGTTCACGTCAATATAGAAGATAATCTTCTGCTTTATGGAGCATTGGCATGCTATAACTTATTACTGGAAAGAGTTAATCTGTCAAAGGGACTGTCCCACGATCATAGCAGATCTATCTCTGGATTTTACAATATAAATATACCTTTATCCATGTCAAAATGACTGCATAATCCTTTTTCAAAATGCAAACCTGCACTCCTCCCTGCTGAGATCTCACACTGCTCAGTATAAGCTGCTGCTGTCAGTGAAGCTGGGTGGGTGAAGATTGCATATACTTGGATTCATGATTTACCTCACTATTAAGATTATTTTACCTTTATCCATGTAAAAATGACTGCATAATCCTTTTTCAAAGTGTAAACCTGCACTCCTCAGTGCCCCTCTTCCCTGCTGAGATCTCACACTGCTCAGTATAAGCTGCTGCTGTCAGTGAAGCTGGGTATGTGGAGACTGAATATACTTGGATTCATGATTTACCTCACTATTAATATTAATTTACCTTTATCCATGTCAAAATGATGGCATATTCCTTTTTCAAAGTGTAAACCTGCACTCCTCAGTGCCCTTCTTCCCTGCTAAGATCTCACATTGCTCAGTATAAGCTGCTGCTATCAGTTAAGTTGGGTTAGTGGAGACTGCATATACTTGGATTCATGATTTACCTCACTTTTAATATTAATTTACCTTTATCCCTGTCAAAATGACTGCATAATCCTTCTTCAAAGTTTAACCCAATTTCTGCACTCCTCAGTGTCCCTCTTCCCTGCTGAGATCTCACACTGCTCAGTATAAGCTGCTGCTGTCAGTGAAGCTGGTCATGTGGAGACTGAATATACTTGGATTCATGATTTACCTCACTATTAATATTAATTTACTTTTATCCATGTCAAAATGACGGCATAATCCTTTTTCAAAGTGTAAACCTGCACTCCCCAGTGCCCCTCTTCCCTGCTGAGATCTCACACTGCTCAGTATAAGCTGCTGCTATCAGTTAAGTTGGGTTGGTGGAGACTGCATATACTTGGATTCATGATTTACCTCACTTTTAATATTAATTTACCTTTATCCCTGTCAAAATGACTGCATAATCCTTCTTCAAAGTTTAACCCAATTTCTGCACTTTTCAGTGTCCCTCTTCCCTGCTGAGATCTCACACTACTCAGTATAAGCTGCTGCTGTCAGTGAAGCTGGGTATGTGGAGACTGAATATACTTGGATTCATGATTTACCTCACTATTAATATTAATTTACCTTTATCCATGTCAAAATGACTGCATAATCCTTTTACAAAGTGTAAACCTGCACTCCTTAGTGCCCTTCTTCCCTGCTGAGATCTCACACTGCTCAGTATAAGCTGCTGCTATCAGTGAAGCTGGGTTGGTGGAGACTGCATATACTTGGATTCATGATATACCTCACCATTAATATTAATTTACCTTTATCCCTGTCAAAATGACTACATAATCCTTTTTCAAAGTTTAACCCAATTTCTGCACTCCTCAGTGTCCCTCTTCCCTGCTGAGATCTCACACTGCTCAGTATAAGCTGCTCCTGTCAGTGAAGCTGGGTGGGTGGAGATTCCATATACTTGGATTCATGATTTACCTCACTATTAATATTGATTTACCTTTATCCCTGTAAAAATGACTGCATAATCCTTTTTCAAAGTGTAAACCCAATTTCTGCACTCCTCAGTGTCCCTCTTCCCTGCTGAGATCTCACACTGCTCAGTATAAGCTGCTCCTGTCAGTGAAGCTGGGTGGGTGGAGATTCCATATACTTGGATTCATGATTTACCTCACTATTAATATTGATTTACCTTTATCCCTGTAAAAATGACTGCATAATCCTTTTTCAAAGTGTAAACCCAATTTCTGCACTCCTCAGTGTCCCTCTTCCCTGCTGAGATCTCACACTGCTCAGTATAAGCTGCTGCTATCAGTGTAGCTGGGTGGGTGGAGACTGCACATACTTGGATTCATGATTTACCTCACTCTTAATATTAACCAGCCATTTTTATATAGATTTTCAATGTAAATACACCAGCCTAGACAGGACTAAGAGATCTATTAGTGTATGACGTTAGTACTACAAAATCTAGTGACGGATCCACTTTAAAATGCTCTGTAGATAACAAAATTGACATTAAAAAGGGTCCTGTGTCAAGATATTGGTATTGCATACTTGTTATGGTGCCTCATGCTGCTCCTTTGATTTTCCTTCAAAAAGTCCCCGTAATCTGTCCACTGTCGTGGTCATTCATACTCAGTAGGTTACTCATACCACTCTTATCTGTGACGTGATTCCTGCTTTTATCACGTGCACTGGACATATAAGGTGGATATTCTGAGAAAGAAAGAAAAACTCCATAACTGCTATGTAGCTGCAAAATTTTACAATAGAAACTAAATGATTTATTATATACAGTTGGTGAAATAAGTATTGAACACGTCACCAATTTTCTAAGTAGATATATTTCTAAAGGAGCTGTTGACATGAATTTCTCACCAGATGTCGGTAACAATCCATCCAATCCATACAGACGAATAAATCAAACTATAAATGTTCATAAATTAAGTTATGTGTAATAATGAGAAATGACACAGGGAAAAAGTATTGCACACACTTACTGAAATGTACAGTATTTAATACTTCATACAAAAGCCTTTGTTGGTGGTGAAGCTTCAAGATACCTCCTATAAGGAGAAACTAGTGGAATGCATTGCCCAGGTGTGATTTTGGTCCATTTTTCCACACAAACGCTTTTCATATTCAGAAAGTTCCCTTGGATCCTTCTATAAATTCTGAGCCTTAAGGGTACTTTACACGCTGTGATATTGGTACCGATATCGCTAGCGAGCGTACCCGCCCCCGTCAGTTGTGTGTCACGGGCAAATCGCTGCCCGTGGTGCACAACATCGCTAACACCCGTCACACGGACTTACCTTCCCTGCGACGTCGCTCTGGCCGGCGATCCGCCTCCTTTCTAAGGGGGCGGTTCGTGCTGCTTCATAGCGACATCACACGGCAGCCGTCCAATAGCAGAGGAGGGGAGGAGATGAGCGGCCAGAACATGCCGCCCACCTCCTTCCTTCCTCATTGCCGGTGGACGCAGGTAAGGAGATGTTCGTCGTTCCTGCGGTGTCACACATAGCGATGTGTGCTACCGCAGGAACGACAAACAACATCGTACCTGCAGCAGCGATATTAAGGAAAGGAGCGACGTGTCAACAAGCAACGATTTTTCACGTTTTTGCGCTCGTTGATCGTCGCTCCTTGGTGTCACACGCTGCAATGTTGCTAACGGCGCCGGATGTGCGTCACTAACGATGTGTCCCCGACGATATATCGTTAGTGATGTCGCAGTGTGTAAAGCACCCTTTAGTTCCTTCCATAAATTATCTATTAGATTCAGGTCCGGTGATTTGCTCAGTCATTCTAGCAGCTTTATTTTCTTTCTCTGAAGCCAATTTAGTTTCCTTGGCTGTGTGTTTGGGATCATTGTCTTGCTGAAATGTCCACCCTTGTTTCACTTTCTTCACAGTGGTAGATAGCACCAGATCTTTATCAAGAATGTCTTGGTACATTTGTTCATTTATTCTTTCTTTTGTAATATGACTTTTTCCAGTTCCCTATGCTGAAAAACAGACTGACTGATTATCCCACCTCCAAACTTCACTGTTGGCATGGTGTTTTTGGTATTATATGCAGTGCCTTTTGAACTCCATCCATGGTGTGTATTAAGGCATCAAAAGCGTTCCATTTTCTGGTCCCATTTGACCAGACTGTATTCTCCCAGTACTTCACAGTTTTAGGCCCCTTTCACACGTCAGTGATTCTGGTACGTTTGTGCTTTTTTTATACGTACCAGAATCACTGACACACGCAGACCCATTACAATCAATGGGTCTGCTCATACATCAGTGATTTTTCACTGAATGTGTCTCTGTGCAGCGTGCACGCGTGGCCGTGATTCTGCACGGAGACATGTCAGTTTTTGTCTGGCATCACTGATGACCCACGGACCACACTATGGTGTGATCCGTGTGTGATCAGTGAAACACGTACAAGAAAATCACGGACATATTAAATATTAAAAATTTTCAACTTACCTTACCTGCGATTCGCTGTGCAGCCTCCGCTCTCGGCAGCTCCTACCTGGCTCATGAATATTCATGAAAGCAGGAACTGCCGACCAGGAAGTAGGTGCTGAGAGCGGTGGGCGGACGCTGGAGACCTGAGGAGATCAGCACCATGGACAGCAGCAGTGAAGGCAGGTGAGTAATGTCCATATGCGATCACGGATCACGGATTGCACATGGACAACCCACGTGTGCCGTGAATCACGGAACACGGAGGGACATGTGCGAGTTTTACACGTCAGTGAAGAACGTCTGTGTTTTTCACTGACGTGTGAAACGGGCCTTATCTAAATGTTGTTGCGCAAACATTAAACGTGGTTGAACATGCTTTTTATTTAGCGATGGAGTCTTGCGTGATGAGCGTGCATACAGGGCATGCAGGGGGGAGTGTATTGCTTATTGTTTTATTTGAAACAATTGTACCTGCTGTATCTAGGTTTTTTTGTAGTTCTCCACAGGTGGTCTTTGGCTTTTGGACAACTCTTCTGATAATTCTTTTCACTCCTCTGCCTGAAATCTTGCGGAGAGCACCTGGTTGTGGTGGTGAAATTATGTTCTTTCCACTTCCGGATTATGGCCCCAACGATGTTTATTGGAACCTTTGGTAGTTTAGAAATTGTTCTGTAACTAATGGCATTAGAATGTTTTGTAACAACAAGGTTGTAAAGGTATTGAGACAGTTCACTGGTTTTACCCATCATGAGATGTTTCTTGTGTGGCACCTTGGTAATAAGATACATTTTTATAGGCCTTTGGTTGAACCAGCTGATATTATTTTTCATTACATGGCAGGATTGCTTTCTAATTACTTATAAATTTTAGCTGGTGTTATGAATTTCCTTGGCTTTTTGCCACCATCTTTCTTCATGTGATCAATAATTTTTCCCTGTGTTATATCTCACTATTACACATTTTGGAAGCTCAGTATCCAGGAATGTTGCCAATGATTTCCGCATCTTTTATTTCTGTAGCTTTCATTATTAAAATAGTGAATGACTATAAATATATATTCACTTTTCCATTGAAAATTTGGCCATATGTACGAGATTTTCCATTGTACATTTGGCCATGAATATGAGCCTTTCATGGGAGAATCCAACTTCACTTTGAGCCACCAATGACATAATATTTATGGTGACCAGTCCAAAGGTCCTTCATCATTTTTAATTGTTGCTTTGTTGTCTATTGGCCACTGAAGGGAGTCTCCCACCATTTGTGTACACCTAATCTGAGAGCAGCATAGACCCTGATTTCAGCTATGTGATATTTATTGGCCTGCTTGCTGTAGTTTTGATGAAATCACTATTTTATCAGCAGGAGATCATCACTGGGGAACTAGTAAACCTGCTGCCATGTAGTCCTCCATTCTTCATGAGCTCTATATAACCCCATCCCCACCACTGATTGGCAGGCTTCTGTCTATGCACAGTGTACACAGAAAGCTGCCAATCAGTGGTGTGGGCGGGGTTATACAGAGCTCAGCATTCAGAGAACTGATAGATCTGCAGCAAAAAACAAGGATTTGGTAAAATCTATAGCAAACAGCCCAGTAAGTGACACTTTGTCAGAATCAGGGTCTCTGTGTCTATAGTGTGCTGCTCTCCGATGAAATAACAAAAACCTGGTGACAGACTCTCTTTAAGCAGACTCCCACCATGGCAATTAAATAGCTATGTGGCTGATAAAATTGGATGTTGCAGTTGGGGATGATAGCTGACAGCTGAACAGATATCCCACGTTTCCAGCTATCTTTGCTACCATGTCCCAAATGACCTGACTTAAACTAAAAGCTATTATTCGTTTTCATAATAGTAATCTGTATGGGATCAAATCTTTGCAATCAAATTGTAATGTACCATTTATATACAAAAGATATAAAGATTTCTATACATTGCTATTCACATATGGTTACACACTTGTCAAGCAGTCTGCTCAACTTAGTTAAGATTGTGTCCTGGTAATGTACAAATAGATATAAGCTTCTGTATCTTTTGGGCCTCTTTGCTGAGAACATATGCTGGAAAGATCAACCCCTTCACCATTCGGCGATTTTCTGTTTTCCGTTTTTCTTTTTCCTCCACTTCTTCCAAAAGCCATATATGTTTGATTTTTCCATCAATATAGCCATATGAGTTGTACTTTTGAATGACTCCATTCATTCTGCACCATATTGCACAGAAAAATGGGAAACAAATTCCAGGTGTGGTGAAGTTGCAAAAAAATGCAATTCCACAATTGTTTATTAGGTTTTTTATTCACTATGTTCATTATGTGGTAAAACGGACCTGGCAATATGATTCCCCAGGTCAGTATGCATTCGTAGACACCAAACATGTATAGTTTTCTTTTTTTTTAAGTGGTGAAACAAAATTCAGAAATTTGTAAAAAAAAAAAAAAAAAATTACGTTTTTGTCGCCATTTTCTGAGAGCAGTAGAGTTCTCAGTTTTTGGGAGCTGGGGCTCAGTGATAGCTTATTTTTTGCACCTTGAGCTGCCATTTTTAATTACACCATTTTTGGGTAGATGGAATGTTTTGATCACCTCTCATTGCATTTTATTGCAATATTGTGGTGACCAAACAAAATTTAATTCTGGCAGTTTGATTTTTTCCTCATTACGCCATATACCGATTGGATTAATTTATTTTATAGGTTGATATATCGGGCATTTTTGACCTCGGTGATGCCAAATATCTGTTTTTTTTATTTGTTTTAATTGTTTTAGATTCAAGGGGGGGAAACAGGGATGATTTGAACGTTTGTGGGGTTTTTTTCATATTTTTAAAACTTTTTTTAAAATATTTTTTATTGATTTTATTAGTCTCTTAGTAGAGTTGAAATTGACAGTGTCTGATCATGTTCAGATCAGCAGAAATGTTGATCTCCTTTGAATGCTGGTGCTCACCTGGCATTCACAGGAACTACGTCATGATAGTGACAGGGGCCATCAGCAGACCCTCCGCTGTCATGATGTAGAGGAGAGAAAATGCAAGGCCGACATGGTTCTGCTCTACTTCACCAGACTGAACCTGTGTTTGTGATCCGCCCTGGATTGGGGGTGTGTCACTTACTTCAGTCTTCAGGGGTGTGTCCTCCTCCCCGCAGCCGGTCACCGTCATAGATGTGGCAGGGCAACACATAACACAGAGGGTCCTTTAACAAAACATCATGAACTGATGTATTCTTCCTTCAACATTTTTGATAGACATGGCCAGGGGCGGACTGGCCCACCAGGAGGTCGGGAGAACCCCCGGTGGGCCCCTGCTATTGATGGCCAGTCACATGGCTATTACAATCCTGTTCTGCTGCCATTGTTCTTTGGGGTACCTCTTCTGCCTAGCCCTCACGCTAGGTATTAGCCTTCTAGTGGCCAAGCCTAACCCTCTACTTGTCCCTGTTCTTGTCTCCACAGCTAACCATGTCCAATCGCTGCCTCGGACGGCTACACCAAGAACATTCCGAGGTGATCCGTAGGCTCCGGACTCAACAGAGGATACCTCCGGGTTCCACGACGGGCTCAAGTTACCAAGATCCGTTTGCATACCTGGAACCTCTCTGCAGAACTAACTTCCCTCATGCCTGTCTCACTAGCCAACCTTCTGACTCTTTGTCACTCCTTGCATCCTGGCTCTCGATTTCTCAGCAACCAAGAAGTATCTGTTACAATACACACATCTGGCTAACATGCCTACTGATTAAAATTCCTATACTTTACATTACACAGTTAATGTATTACTCACACATAACAGATTATACTTTACATTATAAAATACATATTATACAGTAAAATGCAATATGCAATAAAACACTGTAAACTCTTGCCCACTAGATGGCGCAGATCGCTGCACAGCTCCGGGTCTGCTACATTGCCAGCCCATATTCTCAAGCAGCAGCACTTAGACATTCACTTTATATAACACAACAGACAATGTACATATAAACATCGTAGGAGTTGGGTAATCTGGCCACCTCCTACAATGACAACTAATGAGGAATGGACCAGGACTGTAAAAGTCCGGATCTGTGCAGGTTCTAAAGTACCCAAGCACCTACCCTGAGTTCTTAAGGGTGCTTTACACGCTGCAACATTGCTAACGATATATCGTCGGGGTCACGTCGTTAGTGACGCACATCCGGCGCCGTTAGCGACATCGCAGCGTGTGACACCAAGGAGCGACGATCAACGATCGCAAAACATCAAAAATCGTTGATCGTTGACACGTCGCTCCTTTTCAAAATATCGTTGCTGGTGCATGCCGCTGGTTGTTCGTCGTTCCTGCGGCGTCACACATCGTTATGTGTGACGACGCAGAAACGACGAACATCTCCTTACCTGCGTCCACCGGCAATGAGGAAGGAAGCAGGTGGGCGGGATATTCCGCCCGCTCATCTCCGCCCCTCCTCTGCTATTGGGCAGCCGCTCAGTGACGCCGCAGTGACGTCGCTATGATGCCGGACGCACCTCCCACTTGAAGGAGGGATTGTTCGGCGGTCACAGCGACGTCGCTGAAAAGGTATGTGTGTGTGTGATGCTGCCGTAGCGATAATGTTCGCTACAGCAGCAATCACCAAATGTCGCACAAACGACGGGGGCGGGTCCTATCGCTCGCGACATCGCTAACAATGTCGCAGCGTGTAAAGCACCCTTTAGGGAACGCTGGGTAACGATCCGGGTCTGGTAGCTTGAGTAATTAAAAAAAAAATAAAGGAAAAATAAAGAAAAAAAGGGAAAAGCAGGTACGCTATACTTACCGAGTCTCTCGCGTGGCTGTAACACTACTCATTAACCTCATACATATGCACTGCTTCCCCTGCCCACCAGTAGCCTCGTGTCTCTGATTGGTTGTAGTCAGACACCTCTATCCTGTGCGACAGCGTGTCTGACTGCTTTCAATCAGAGATGCTTTCTGTGTGTGTATATTGCTGTAAAAATAAATAAATAAATAAAACAATTGGTGTAGGGTCCCCCCCATAGTATGATACCCAGCACAGATAAAGCATACCGACTATAGGCTACCAACTACCAACTGCAACCTCCAACCGTGTGCTTACCTTGGCTGTGTATCAAAATAAGGGACCACATGCAGCTTTTTTAAAATTTTTAAATAAGTAATTAAAATAACAGTGTGCAGTCCCCTCTAAGTTTGATACCCAGCCATGATAATGGCAACATCTGGGGGCTGGTATTCTCAGGCAGGGGAGACCCATGCTTATTGCCCCCACCAGCCTAAAAATAGCAGCCTGCAGGTGCCCAGGATTGTTGCATCCATTAGATGCTACAATCCCGGAACTTTACCCGGCTCATCCCAACTGTCCTGGTGCAGTGGCAATCAGGGTATTAAGAAATTAATAACAACTCACAGCAGCCACTAAGCTCTAAATTAGTAATAGGAGGCGTCTATGAGACCCCCACCATTACTAATCTGTAAGTGAAAAGAAATAAACACAAGCACCAAAAAAATCCTTTATTTGAAATAAAATACAAAAAAAATCACCCTTTTCACCCCTTTATTAACCCCCCAAACACCCAGGTCCGATGTAATCCACACAAAATCCCACAACGATTCTAGCTCTGCTACATTACTGAAGGCACAGTGCATGGGGAAAGAATATGACTGCCCGCTGCGAGCTGCAGGCAGAGACTGATCCACGGTGATGAGCGATGATGTCACTCAGGCTATTTGCAGTCACAGCTGGAGGTTCCCACGATCCTCCACCTATGACCGCAGGTAACGTGACCTCAATGAACTGAGTGACATTACTTCAGGTGAGGTCACTAAGTTTACAGACCTGCATATCTTAAAAGAAAACCACGCTTTTTGCCAAGAGATGCAGATTTGGTGCTGAAATTTCCACACCCTATACTTGCACCCAATCTACACCTCCTGGAAAATAAATGCATCAAAACACCATGAAGTTTCTATGCGATAGTGATGTGATTTTTTTTGTCAGGAGGTGTAGATTGGGTGCAGGAATATGGTATAAAAATATCAGTACCAAATATGCATGTCTTGGCCAAATAATGCATAAAAATGGTATTGACGCCATTTTGGTGCTGTTTTCTGCCAGGAGGTGTAAATTTGGTGCTGAAACAGTGTCAAAACCCCCCAGCTGTTGGCTTTATCCCTTCTGGGTATCAAAATTGGAGGGAACCTCATGCTAGTTTTTACATTTTTTTATTTATTTTTTTAAAGTGTCATGCGTACCCTACTATTTTGACACGCAGCCAAGATAAGCACATGGCTGGGGGCTGTAGCCTGTAGCTGTATGTTTTATCTGGGTATCTTAATATGGGGTGAGCTTATGCTAAATTTTTCATTTTTATTTTTACAGCAATAGTGACACACACAGCGTCTCTGATTGAAAGCAGTCAGACACGCTGACACACAGGGTGAGAGCATGTCTGACTGCAACCAATCAGAGATGTGAGTACTGCCGGTGGACGAGGGAAGCAGTGCATATGTACAAGGTTAATGAGCATCCCTGGTAGTTCGTTAGAGCCGCGCGGCGACTAGTAAGTATAAAACACCTGCTCTAATCCCTTTAGCCCTTCTACCACCATTTATAAGCTCCTGATTCGGGTCTCTATAGACTTATATGGAGACTGGCATCCAGCCAGATATACGGGATCAATTACGGACCAGAACCATTTTTTGTTAACCTGGTTTTGATGGTGTTTTAGTGCAATTTTCTATGAAGAGGTACAAATTGGGTGTTGAAAACTGGTGCAGACATTTCGGCATTTGCACCTCCTGGAAGAAAACTGCACGGAAATGGCGTTAAAACAATTTTTTGGCGTTAAAACCATTTTTGTGCATTTTTTTTGCCAACAGAGGCAGATTTGTTGCTGACCTTTTTACACTATATTCCTGCACCCAGTCTATACCTCTTGTTAAAAAATTGCATCACTACCACATTATACCGCATGCGATGCAGGAATGTGGGAATATGGTGTAAAAAGTTCAGCACCAAATCTGCATCTCTTGGCGCAAAAAACACAGTTTTTTGCCAGAAGATGCAGGCCTGTGAACTCAGTGACAGTTCATTGAGGTCACTTAAGGTCAGGTTACCTGCTGTCACAGATGGAGGGCTGTGGGAAACTGCAGCTGTGACTGCAAATAACAGGAGTGACATCACTGCTCATCACTGCAGCTCAGTCTCTGCCTGAATCTCACAGTGGAAAGTCATGTCCCATGATCATGCGCTGTGCCTTCAGTAATGTAGCAGAGCAAAAATCGTTGGGGGACCTTGTGTGGATTATGTCGGGCCTGGGTCTTTTGGGGGTTAATAAAGTGGTGAAAGAGGGTTCTTTTTTGTCTTTTATTTCAAATAAAGGATTTTTTTGATGTTTGTGTTTATATAATTTTACTTACAGATTATTAAAGGGGGGTCTCATAGATGCCCCCCATTACTAATCTAGGGCTTAGTGGCAGCTGTTGGCTGTTATTAACCCCCAATTGCCACCGCACCAGTGCAATCGCTAAAAGCCAGGTAAAGCGCTGGGCTTGTTGCATCTAATGGATGCGGCAATTCCGGGTGGCTACAGGTTACTATTTTTAGTCTGGAGGGCTCCTAATAAGACCAGGTCTCCACAGCCTGAGAATACCAGCCCCCAGCTTTTAAGCTTTATCTTTGGTAGGTATCAAAATTGGGGGGGACCGCATGCTGTTTTTTTTTTTTTTTAAATTATTTATTTGTTTAATATGATGAGAGCATGGCTGGGGGCTGCAGCCTGTAGCCATGACTTTATCTGTGCTAGCATCAATACAGGGGGGACCCTATGCCAATTGTTTTATTTATTTATTTATTTATTTATTTATTTTTTTATCACCAGTCTAAGGACACAGACAGTGTGTGTGATTCCAACCGATCACAGATGTTGTCCCAGAAGGTGGGGGAGTGGTCCAAAGGCAGCCAATCAGAGACGTCTGTGGAAGGGGAAAGCAGTAAATATGCATTAGTGATAATTGTTGGACCAAGAAGTAACTCTACAGCCGCAGGGACATGGTAAGTATGTACTGCTTTAACCCTTTTTTATTTTCTTTCCATTAGATCCCCCTCCCACACCATTTTACAACACATCACTTTTGCCTCCAATTGAATTTAATGTGTTCAGCTAGGATCGAGGAGGATCATTGATCCGATTGCCATCTCAGGTGGGATCGGCGATCCTTAACGGATATAATCCTTTGCAGTATCTCTCATCTCTAGTCTTGACCTATGTGCAGATTTTCTTAGACTTCATTGCTTTTATAATGTAACACAATTTTTGTTCTTGGGTCTTAACTGTTAGGGTACGTTCCCATGACCCAGATGACACTGCATTCTAGGCACAGTATCATCCCTCCTGCAGAGGCACTGATTGGTCGTGGGGCTTGCGTGTCATAACAATGTCACGTAGGCCCAAGGGATCGCTGGAACCGTGGCCACACCAGAGGGGAGTATAGGCTATAGGGGCGAACAAGGGGAATGAGAAGTGGTTATCCAAGTTGTTGACAACCCCTTTAACAAGTGTATTACCTTGCATAATATCCTAACAACACGTTTTGCCATACAATGAGTGGTCTTGCATTATTGCTATGTAGCTACATAGTGGGCCGCAAGAATGATTTTTTCTGTTGGGCCCATGGTACTTCAGTTCGACGCTGCATCTGTTTCCCTTAAAGAGAACCTGTCAGGTCCCTTTTGCGTTCTAACCTTGAAGCAGGGTGATGTGTGGCCTAGTAACCCCTTCCTACCCATCCCTGTGTTGTAATAGTGTGTATTATGAATGTATAAAAATATGTTTTTATTACTTATGTGTTCCGTATGTAAATGAGCAGGGGCTCTAGCCCCCTGGGTGTCGCATCACCCTCCTGGGCGTTTACATGTTTTCTGTGGTATCACGCCCCTGTGGCCGTGATACCATGGATTTACATGAGCGACGTCCCCGTCGCTCCTTGAGATCCCGCGTGTGCGCATGTACCATTCCCCAGTTGTCTTATCCGGGTGCTTGCTTCTTGGCTTCAGACGTGCACTGCGCATGTTCAGAAGACTCCTGCGGTTCCGGTCATGTGCTGCCTCGGCTGTTTACTTGTTGGCTTCAGACGCGCTCTGCGCATGACTGGAACCGCAGGAGTCTTCTGAGCATGCACAGTGTGCGTCTGAAGCCGAGAAGCAAGCAAGCGGATAAGACAGCTGAGAGAATGGTAATTGCGCACGCGCGGGATCTGATGGAGCTGACAGTGACGTCGCTAATGTAAATTTATGGTATCATGCCCACGGGGCGATGCGACGCACAGGGGACTAGAGCCTATCCTATTTACATAGGAAACATGAAAACACTAAAACGTTTTGTTTTTTTTTAAATTCATAATGCACATTATTACAACACAGGGATGAGTAGGAAGGGGTTATTAGGCCACACATCACCCTGCTTGTAGGTCAAAACGCATATTGTACGTGACAGGTTCCCTTTAAAGTTGGCTTTACGGAGTGAATACTGAATCCATAGCCACAATACAGTTCAGAAACATGAAAAAGCTGCATATGATCGCCAAATATTTAGAACATAAGTAAAAATTATGAGATTGTACTGTATATTGTAGGCACTAATGGAATTTTCAAGGAATAAAAATAATTGTTTCTTTATGGCATTCATAGAAAGAGGAAATATATCGTGCTGCACAATAACATGGGGCAATTTTATTCTAGTTAATGCAAATCAGAGGCGAGCGATCATGTTAATAGACTGCAGCGCACGATGAATCATTCCCATAGCAATGTTTGCACACCTACATATTGTGCAAGTGCTGATGTAGGAATTGTGTTTTTAATTGAGCAGCCTAGTAAACGGAATTATTCTATAACCTCGGTGCCATTAGAGCAATTGTGGTCTGGAAACCACTGACTTGAAATACCAGGATCAGGTAACAATGTAATTAGATCATAGTTGCCAACACAGGAATACAGTTTCCAGGGATACATTGATGTTGGTCAGGCAAAACCTGTGCACATCCCATCTAAGCTATTTACATGAATAGAAAGCATCAGACGCTGAAGCGTGACCACTCGACACCATCAATAGACGCTGCTGTCACTTGTTTGCTGCAGCCAATCACTGGTCTCAGCGGTTATGTGCAACAGATGCAAACTTTGGGGCAGTAATTGAACGTAAAGGTCAGTTGACTGATGGACCAGACATAAGTTGCATCACTTATGATGAAGCATTAGGGGATTCAAGGGGAAAGTAATTTCCGTTTCTTAATTTTATGCATTCCCTACTTTGGATATATTATACTAAAGAAGTTGTCCAGTTACTAAAACTGATTTTTTTTTCCCCTCCTAAATCTTGCTAATATGGGCCTTTCCACACATCTATTATGTTATTTCAGCAATATTACCTTTTATCGTGCTCTAGCAACACATCCTCATTGCTGGCTCCAGCTCTGATGGGGTTAATCTTTCTCTTGACTTCCTGGGTTCAGTTCCTACAACTCCCATAATCCTTTGCAGTAGCACCCTGCGCTCTGCTCATCCTCCCATCCCCACCCCCGTGCGATAATATACTCACCCGACATGAGTCCTCTTCTCCTCTCGCTCCTGGTGCCGGCCCCGCACACAGTTGCAGGATGGTAAGTAAACCCTCCTTTCCTTCTCCTCATGCTGGGCTGTGAGGTGCGATGATCACCGACCACAGCCCAGTCACTAAGGATTAGAGCCGACTGCAGCTGCTGATGTAACGTCAACTTTCTGAGCCTGGAAGTTGACGTGACATCAGCGGATACCAGAGGCCTCAGCACCCAGGGGTCATGTGACCAGCACTGAGCGAGAATAGCGCCGCTCAGTGCCAGAACTGGAAATAGAAGGCAATTAAGAAGACAACTGAAATAGTAAGTTACACTGATGGAGAGAATAAAAAAAAATGGATGAACAACCCCTTTAAAATCCCAGAAAAGCCCTTTATGTTCCACCAGCTTTCACTTAATGGGTTTGCATGGTATTACAAAAATATTCCCTCTCATTTTCAAAAACAACACCACACTTGTCCATAGGTTGTGTGTGGTATTGCAGTTCAGCCCTATTTACTTAAAAAAAGATAGGCTGGAATACTAAAGCCAAATTATAGCACTAATTACAGAAGAAACCAATTATGTTTCCTAAAAGGAGTATGTTAGCCTATAATGACTGTTCAAATCAAGCGAAGGCCTTACAGAAACCAAAAAAGTCTGAAGTAGCTGGAAAACAATTAGGGAGGGCAGTGTGCACTGAACTGTTTGGCCAAGCCAAGGGTACATCCAAGCGCCTGTGCTTGGTTTGAATAGTCTATATGTGATGGCTGGTGGGTGTGGACCTATTGCGCCACTCACTAAGCATGCTTATCCTGGAGTGGTGTAACTATGCGACTATCTGGGAGAAACAAAATCCAGTAAGCTTAGGCATGGATAAATAAATTATTTATCTATACATGCCTAAGCTCGCTGGATTTTGTTTGTCCTGGATCTACTAGCCCTATCCTGGGGGAGCGTCGTGATCAACTCTGCACTGAGAAGCTGTGGTGAGCTGGCTTTTTTATCTTCTAACTTTATGTGACTATCTGGTCTTCTCTAGAGCCTCTGCTGGTGAAGATAGGCTGGGCCGCAGCTAGTCGCCAGGTACCACTTGCAGGGCAGTCCCCGAACCTGCAGCAGCTGGCCAATGGTTCAATCAAGCGTGCAAAGTACAGAGTGCATAGGCACAGGTGTGGTCCAGAAAACAGAAGGCAGACCATGCATCAGAGGTTCAGGAAATGTAGCCGGGATCAGGAGAGGAGAGGTCAGTATAAATGAGAGGCAAGCCTGATCAGTGTCAGAAGAGTTAAATATGTTGGCAGACTAAGAGCAAAAAAAAAGAACTGACAAGTTCCTGTACTCAGGCAAAAGTGTGGAGGGAGGAACTGTCTAATATAGCATCAGCAGATTGGTGATAGGCCAAGGAAGCACAGGAATATAGTGAATATAAATTCTTGCAGAGTCTGTCTGTGCCTTCCTATAGCCAGGAGGAGACTCACCAGCAACAGGTGACTGCAACAGAGCAGAGAGAGATGCATGAGACTGCTAAGAGAGAAGGACAGACTCGGGGAGGAGCTGCATGGTGACCACAGTAAGTAGGGTGATGCTCACAAGCTGCACGGTTCACAGGCTTGACACTATATGTGCTTACAGACTCCGTTTAATCCTTTATAACCCCTTTAAAATAGTAGTCAGAACATATTCTTAATATATTTGTAACCCTTTTGATTATTGGATCTTTTGAATACTTGGAAGAACATGGCAAATTCTGATTAAAGCAGATTCCGATGGAAAAATAGCTCTGCCATGGTTTATTGTTGGGTGCTTGCATCAAGGGACCTGCTTAAAGGGAACCTGTCAGGTGCAATATGCACCCAGAACAATGAGCAGTTCTGGGTGAATATTGCTAATCCCTGTCTAACCATCCCTGTATACACTAGCATAGATAAAGAGATCTTTAGAGAAAGTATTTCTAAAGATCTTTTATCTTATGCTAATGAGCGAGGGGACTAGTCCCCTTGCCAGTCGCTGCCATTAGCATTAGTATGTCCCTGTGGGCATGCTAACATGCTAATGAATACGCAGCATCAGAGGATGATCTCACTCACCTCCCTGCCGCCGTCGACGCCTGACACTGGATTTCGGCTCGGTGTGTATGACCCCAGAGTTTCGGTCATGCGCACTATGAAGCCAGGTGTACGCATCCTGGCTTCAAACTGAAGTAATGCGCATGACCCAAACTCCAGGGTTGTGTGCACTGAGCCGAAATCCAGTGTCAGGTGGTGATGGCGGTAGAGAGGTGAGTGAGATCATCCTGTGACGCTGCAGATTCATTAGCATCAGGGCCGGCGTCAGCACCCGGCAAACCCGGGCAAATGCCGGGGCCCTGGAGAGCCGGGGGGGGCCCACTCGGCCTCGTCAGTTCTCCTGTCCCTTGGCCAGGGCCCACTCGCCTTTACAGTTCTGCTCCCCCGGCCGAGTTCCAGGGACCGCAGTCCTCGGCAGCAATCTGCGGCGCCATCACTTTAAGGCACGCAGACATCCTGGTTTGAACTTCATGTGTGGGCGAAGCTACCGCCTTCTCAGTCCCACAGATGAAGGAGGCGAGCTTCTGTCCGGTGCTGTGTGGGCCCCCTCTCCACCGTGACCTAATCGGGTAAGTGCCCTCCCCGCCTCTCCATTATGGGCCCTGGTGAGCTGCTTCTACCCCCACAGATGTATGCCCTGCCAATCCCCCCCCACCGATGCCGCGGGTGCTGTCCCCGCCGATGCCGCGGGTGCTGTCCCCGCCGATGCCGCGCGTGCTGTCCCCGCCGAGCCGCGGGTGCTGGCCCCACCGAGCCGCGGGTCCCACAGAGCAGCAGAGTTGTGTGTGTTTGTCTGTATGTTGTAGAGTTGTGTGTGTTTGTATGTAGCAGCAGAGTTGTGTGTGTTTGTCTGTATGTAGCAGAGTTGTGTGTGTTTGTCTGTTTGTAGCAGAGTTGTGTGTTTTGTCTGTCTGTTTGTAGCAGAGTTGTGTGTGTTTTTCTGTCTGTATGTAGCAGAGTTGTGTGTGTGTTTGTCTGTATGTAGCAGAGTTGTGTGTGTTTGTCTGTATGTAGCAGCAGAGTTGTGTGTGTTTGTCTGTCTGTATGTAGCAGCAGAGTTGTGTGTGTTTGTCTGTATGTAGCAGAGTTGTGTGTGTGTGTTTGTCTGTAGCAGCAGAGTTGTGTGTGTTTGTCTGTCTGTATGTAGCAGAGTTGTGTGTGTGTGTTTGTCTGTATGTAGCAGAGTTGTGTGTGTTTGTCTGTATGTAGCAGCAGAGTTGTGTGTTTGTCTGTCTGTATGTAGCAGCAAAGTTGTGTGTTTGTCTGTCTGTTTGTAGCAGAGTTGTGTGTGTTTGTCTGGCTGTTTGTAGCAGAGTTGTGTGTGTTTGTCTGTATGTAGCAGAGTTGTGTGTGTTTGTCTGTATGTAGCAGAGTTGTGTGTGTTTGTCTGTCTGTAGCAGAGTTGTGTGTGTTTGTCTGTATGTAGCAGAGTTGTGTGTGTTTGTATGTAGCAGAGTTGTGTGTGTTTGTATGTAGCAGAGTTGTGTGTGTTTGTCTGTATGTATGTAGCAGAGTTGTGTGTGTTTGTCTTTCTGTATGTAGCAGAGTTGTGTGTGTTTGTCTGTCTGTATGTAGCAGAGTTGTGTGTGTTTGTCTGTCTGTATGTAGCAGAGTTGTGTGTTTGTCTGTCTGTTTGTAGCAGAGTTGTCTGTATGTATTAGAGTTGTGTGTGTGTGTCTGTAAGTGTATATGACTGTATAGATTTGTCTGTTTATATGTATTTTTGTGAGTTTGTCTTTAAATATGTATATGTACGTGTTCGTATCGGTGTCTGTGTGTGGATGGGGCCCACTGGGACTCTTCCGCCCGGGGCCCACAAAAACCTGGAGCCGGCCCTGATTAGCATGATATCACAAATGAAGGAAAGACTTTCCCGCACCACTAAAACATTACCTTGCGGAGTAGCGCACTTGCATGGGAAACAGCTCAGGCACCACACATTCACGGCAGGGAGGTGCACGTCCTGATAGAATGGCAAATCCAGAAACAGTCCAGGAAAGGAAAAAACCGCACACAATAACTAAGCCAAACGATCTTCTTTATTCAAATACGGTGCAGGGTAAAGTGCAGGAGAGGAGCTAAGTGCAGGCTCCTGCTCGGGCGACGGCAGTTTCGTGTATGGTTATGCTTCTACTGGTCCAGTCGAAGAGTAATAATATGCGAAACTGCCGTCGTCCAAGCAGGAGCCTGCACCTAGCTCCTCTCCTGCATTTTACCCTGCACCGTATTTGAATAAAGAAGATTGTTTGGCTTAGTTGGAGTGTGCGGTCTTTTCCTTTCCTGGACTGTTTATTCATTAGCATGATGGCATGCCCACAGGAGTGTACTAACATGCTAATGGAGCTGACTAGTCAGAGGAACTAACGCCCAGGGGACTAGTCCCCGAGCTCATTAGCATACGATAAAGGATCTTTAGCAATACTTTTTCTAAAGATCTCTTTACCTATGCGAGTGTTAACAGGGACGGTTAGGCAGGAAATAGCAATATACACCCAGAACAGCTCATGGTTCTGGGTGCATATTGGACCTGACAGGTTCCCTTTAAATTGACTATATAGTGACTTCAGCAATTCATCTCCAGTCTGTGTCACCGATTGATTTGCCAATTGGCCACAGTTTATGTCTTTAGCCAATAGCACTGCCTTCCCGAATGCCAACCGTCACTGACTAACCGTGAACTGCAAGTAGATGACCATGAGTTAGGAAGACATGAAGGTTACCATTCCAAGTCTTCTGTTGTCTCAGCCTATTAAGGAAAATTCACACTTATATTTGTGACTGTGCTGCCTTTGTGAGGAGGTGATACAAACATCATAAAAGTTCTGAACAGCTCCATTTCAGCGACACTTACATTCATTGTGTGACTTCCTGCTAAAGTATACTTCAGAATGCACTTCAGCCGAAACCGAAAACTATTATATTAAGCTTAACAAAAAGCTACGACTCCCAGCCCGCAGTCGGTACAGGCAGGCGCCATAAACTGTTTCTGAAGACGTGCCCAATTATTAGCCTTAATTATTGGCGATTCGCTTCTTCGAATCTCGGCGCGGCCTTTCCTTCAGGATCTGGCACTACATGTACAATACTTGACTTTCTCTTCTTTCTCCGATAATGGAAGCCACTTTCTTGCTTTTTGTTCGCAGCTGCCTCTATCCTTGGTGCTGAACTGCAGGGTCTGTGTAACTAGGTCACCAGCTAATTACTTGCTATACAAATTGCAGCCGTTTTACTTGATATTGTTGGCCGGGGTGATACTGTTAGTTGGTGCATTGAAGTGTTTTCATGTTGCTGATGTTTTCAATATTACTGTTTTTAAATGGTATAAAGAATGAACACACAAAACTACTTTTATATTCAACGCCACTAGGCCGTTTTACCCGCGGATTTACCCGCGGATTTGCTGCGGAAAATTCTTGAGAAAGATTTGAAATCTTTCTGCAGACATTTCCCAGCAAAACCTATGGGAACAAAAAATAACTGTGCGCACGCTGCGGATTTTTCTCAAGAAAATTTCTTGAGAAAATGAGCATGTCCATTATTTTCCGCAGGTACCTGCGGAATACCCCCGGTATTTCACTCCATTCACTGTAATGTAATCGCGAAATTCCGCGGGTATACCGCAGGTAGCAAATGATGTGCAGTATACCCCCGGTATAGCCGCGATTTACCTGCAGTAATGTTCATCGCTGCCTGTGGTTTTGCAGGGAGGGATTTCATTATGCCAGGAAGAGGAAGCGGAGCAGAGTAAACACAGACGTCACACTCCCTGGACGCCGCACAGAAGCGCTTCCGTGTGACCTCCAGGTTGAAGGTTCCCGTGCAGTCTGTGCCCCGCTCCAGCCCCGCCGCTGCCCGCCCTGCAGTGTCAGTGTCTGCCCACAGTGTCAGCAGCTTGTCACGCCGCAGTGCTTTCAGACACTGACACACTGCAGTGTGTGCAGCCGCGGGGATGACAGGCGCTGCTGTCAGGAGGTGAGATGAGATCATTACCTGCTGTGATGATCTCCTGCCTCCTGACGTCACCGCTGTCACTGCCGTCTATGCCCGTCTCGCGAGCGGCCCGAGACTATCACTAGCGGTGACGTCACGGGGTCTCGCGATACTGCTGACAACGCAGCGGGCATAGAAGTCAGTGACAGCGCTGATGGCAGGACTGCAGGAGATCATCACAGCAGGTAGTGATCTCATCTATCCTCCTGACAGCAGCGCTCGGCATCCCCTGCAGTGACCTGGGCTATTGATGTTAGCTCAGGTCACTGCATTACTCTCCCAGCCAATGGGGAACATTCTGTTCTTCATTGAATGGGACAGTGACTATGGTATGGATCGCCATGGGACGGCCCCCCCTTATTGGATTATGCCGGACGTGGAATTGATTGTTCTTTTCAATAAATTGGTGAAAGAGGCTATGTGGGGAGTGTTTTTTCAAATAAAACTTTTTTTGTTGTCTATTTTTTATTTCTTACTGACTGCGTTGGTGATGTCAGGTATCTGATAGACGCGTGACATCACGAACCCCAGGGCTTGATGCCAGGTGACATTACACACCTGGCATCAACCCCATATATTACCTCGTTTGCCAACGCACCAGGGCAACGGGGTGAGTTGGGGCGAAGCGCCAGGATTGGCACGTCTAATGGATGCGCCACTTCTGGGGCGGCTGCGGCCTGCTATTTTTAGACTGGGGAGTGTCCAATAACAGTGGACCTCCCTAGTCTGAGAATATCAGACCACAGCTGTCCGCTTTACCTTGGCTGGTGATCCAATTTGGGGGGCACTCCATGTTTTTTGTTTTAAATTATTAATTAATGTAAAATAACAGCGTGGGGGTGCCCTCTGTTTTGGATTACCAGCCAAGGTGAATCTGCCAGCGGTGGTCTGCAAGCTGTAGCCGTCTGCTTTACCCAAGCTGGCTACAAAAGATGGGGGGACCTCACGTGGTTTTTTTTTTTAATTATTTCTTTATTTTATGGCTAAATACAAGGCTAGGCACCCTTTAGTGCCACATGAAAGTCACTAAAGGGTGCCAGCTCAGAATATGCAGGGGGGTGGGACATTATATAGGTCTTTCTCATCTATCTATCTATCTATCTATCTATTATCTATCTATCTATTCATCTATCCATCTTTCCCTCTATCCATTATCTGTCTATTGATTATCTATTATCTATATTATTTATTGCAGTAGTTACAGCATAAAAAAACCGCAGGGACCAACCTGCGGAAAATCCGCGGCAAAACCGCGGCAAATCCGTGGCAAAAACGCATGCGGATTTGGTGCGTTTTTTAACGCAGGTGCGGAAATCTTCAACTCCCAGAAGTTTCTCAAGAAATTTTCTTGAGAAAAATCACTTTTCTACTGCGCACATAGCCTTATGCAATTTTTCAAGGTTTTCCCTGGATTAATGTATGCTGGCATGTAAAAAGGTTTATTCAGGAGAAAATTGTCACGGGTCATGTGGTTTCTAGCTATAGAAGGTCACAGCGTTTGGTTGTGCAAAATGCTCCCTGACTTTCTATTGTTCCTGCTGTTAGTATTCATTGTAATAGGTAGCTTTCCTGCTGGGTTCATCTCTCTCCCTTTTGGACCCAGCAGGAGCTCGCCTTCCACCCAGCTGCTTATCATCAGTATTCTCTTGGTGCTTAAATACTCCCTTCTTCCCTGGACTGTTGCTGGTGATATTATTCAGTTCATTCTAGCTCTGGTTGTAAGCAGATGGCTTTCTTTCAACTGTAGTATCGTTGCTGAACGTCTGCCTGTGTCAAGAACATCTCTAGAATCCGCCCCTTTCTCACAATGGAAACGACAAAATCCCTCACCGTTGCCCTGATCCACTCCCGCCTCGACTACTGTAACTCTCTTAATTGGTCTCCTCCTAACTAGACTCTCTCCTCTACAGTTAATCCTTAATGCAGCAGCCAGGGTCACCTACCTGGCTAACCGCTACTCAGATGCTTCGGTTCTGTGCCAGTCACTGCACTGGCTGCCCATATATCATGGGATCCAATTCAAATTGCTTGTTCTCACCCACAAAGCTCTCCACAGTGCAGCACCCCCCTACATCTCCACCCTCCTCTCTGTCTATCACCCCACTCATTCTATAAGCTCTGCAAAAGACTTTCGACTAACGTCCTCACTAATCCGAACCTCCCATTCCCGGATCCAAGACCTCATGAGCTGCACCAATCATCTGGAATGCTCTACACCAAAAAGATAGGATGAATCACAGCTTACTCAGCTTTAGACGCTCCCTAAAAACGCATCTTTTTAGGGTGGCCTATCACACTCCCTAGCCGAATTAAATTCACATAGTCCCTCCACGTCTTCTCAGAATATAACCCCATGTCAAACTCCATGGCACCCAAATGCATCTCAAGGTTCTGGCCAACTGGTCCAGGAAGCCATTATCTATCCCCTATTTCCTTGAGATGGCTAGACTGCCATTGTAAATAGGCACTTGTACCTTGCCCCCCCCCCCATATATATATATATATATATATTGTAGATTGTAAGCTCTCACGAGCAGGGTTGTCTTTTTTCCATGCTCCAATTATTGTATTTTCTATAACTGTTATTTGTTTGTATATGAACCTCCTGAATTGTAAAGCGCTGTGGAATATGTTGCCGCTATAGAAATAAAGATTTATTATTATTATTATTATTATTATTATTATTAAATGTGGTTAAGTAGTTCATGCTTTTTCCCTCATGTGTCCTCCTTGTGTCTTCCTTTAGCATTTAGTAGGGTTGACCAAGAGCTCATCCCACCCATTCCCTATTTAGGGTCGAGCACTAGGGATCCCTAGGGTCAGGTATCCGGCTTGGCGCATAGGTGCGGAACCTATCAAGGGTGGTGAGGGACCCCAGGGACCAGCAGTAGGTTTGGTAAGGGGTCACCATCTCCCCCTTCCCTAGACACAGGGGTCCCTTTCCCTTACCTTTTGCCACTTGCTTGGTACTTCCCTGTGCCTAACGTGACAATAATATGGATGAAAATGCTGTATTGTGACACAGTATAATAAAAAATGAAAAACTGGATCTCAAGTTAAAAAAGTCTTAAAGCCCCGTCACACGCAACGACGTATCTAACGATATATCGCCGGGGTTACGGCTTCCGTGACGCACATCCGGCATCGTTAGCGACGTCGTTGCGTGTGACACCAACGAGCAGCCGTTAACGATGGAAAATATTCACCAAACGTCCATCGTTGACACGTCGTTTATTTTAAAAAAATCATTGGTTGTTGAGGACGCAGGTTGTTCGTCGTTCCTGTGGCAGCACACATCACTATGTGTGACACCCCGGGAACGACTAACTACAGCTTACCTGTGTCCTCAACGAGCACCGAGGTGGGAGTGACGGAGATGCGGCTGCTCTCCGCCCCTCTGCTTCTATTGGCGGCCCGCTCTGTGACGTCGCTGTGACGCCGAACGAACCTCCTCTTTCAGGGGAGGTTGTTCACCGCCCACAGCAACGTCGTTAGGGAGAGCTGTACGTGTGACACGGACAAGTGACATTGTGCGCCACGGGCAGCGATTTGCCCGTGACACACAAACGACGGGGGCGGGTGCCATTGCTAGTGATATCACTAGCGATGTCGCTCCGTGTAAAGCCCCCTTTACTCATTCTATTTTGGCTGCAGCAATGCTGTTGCTAAGTTTAATTTTGTCCCTTTATCAGACAGATCACATAATACCCTACAGTGCCTAAAGGATGTCACAACTGGTATCATGATGTATGTTAGGCACAGTTCACCAAGTAGGTGGATTGTGTCCTCTAGAAAATTGTTTTGTACATATAATAGTACCTTATCAATTTTCTATTTCACCCCACCTCATTTCCATTCTTACATTCTAAATCTTTCATTATAAACAGTTGTGTCATATGTTCTCCAGTCTGATAACCAATACAGTACACCTGCTGGTGTGTAGACAGGAGGCAGCCAATGACTTCATGTGAGCCACATGAACTGATATTGTAAGCAAGTCTCTATATACACACACGTGGTGAAAATTGTTGGTACCTCTCGTTTAATGAAAGAAAAACCCACAATGGTCACAGAAGTAACTTGAATCTGTGAAAAGTAATAATAAATTAAAAATCTATGAAAATGAACAAATGAAAGTCAGACATTACTTTTCAACCATACTTCCACAGATTTTAAAAAAAATAAAACTCATGAAACAGGCTTGGACAGAAATGATGGTACCCCTGAAAATAATGTGACAAAAGGGACATGTTAAATCAAGGTGTGTCTACTATTTAGCATCACAGGTGACTACAATCTTGTAATCAGTCAGTGGGCCTGTATATAGGGCTACAGATACTCACTGTGCTGTTTGATGACAGGGTGTGTACCCCACTCAACATGGACCAGAGGAAGCAAAGGAAAGAGTTGTCTCAGGAGATTAGAAAGAAAATTATAGACAAACATGTTAAAGGTAAAGGTTATAAGACCATCTCCAAACAGCTTGATGAAAAGAGCTGAAACATGCCGTCTTGAAAAGGCAACCTTCAAACACCAGACAGCTGGAGCAGGTTGCTCTTGAGGAGTTGGCCAAAATACCTGTCATGAGGTTCAGAAGTCTCATTGACAGTTACAGGAATTGTTTGATTACAGTGATTGCCTCAAAAGGTTGCGCAACAAAATATTAACCCCTTAACGACCCATGACGTACTAGATACGTCATAGATCGTGTTCCGGTAAGCCCCGCCCCCTGCCGCCGGCGGGCGGCGGTGATCGGCGCACATATCAGCTGTTATCAACAGCTGATATGTGTGCCTGCTAGCCGCGGGTGGAATCGCTTCCACCCGCGGCCATTAACCCCTTACATTTCGCTGCCAAAGTCTTGGCAGCGATATGTATATGGGCGCCGCCATGACAGTGACTTACCCCGACCCCGCCGGAAGTCACGTGACATGATCACGTGACTTTCGGCGGTTGCCATGGTAGCACAGGGTCATGTGATGACGCCTGTGGCTAACATGAGTCACTTCCTCTCAATGCCAAAATACAGCCGGCATTGAAAGTGAAGCAGCAAATCTGCAGTTCTCAGCTCTGTAGCTGAGATCTGCAGATTGTGCAAAGCGATCGGATAGCTGATCGCAATAGCCCCCTAGGGGGACTAGTAAAATAAAAAAAAAAGTAAAAAAAAAAGTTTTAAAAAATTAAAAAAAAATAAAAAAACCTAAAAGTTCAAATCACCCCCCTTTCACCCCATTGAAAATTAAAGGGTTAAAAAAATAAAAAATACACACATATTTGGTATCGCCGCGTTCAGAAATGCCCGATCTATCAAAATATAAAATCAATGAATCTGATCAGTAAACGGCGTAGCGGCAAAAAAATTCCAAACGCCAAAATTACGTTTTTTGGTCGCCGCAAATTTTGCGCAAAATGCAATAACAGGCGATCAAAACGTAGCATCTGCGCAAAAATGGTACCGTTAAGAACGTCAGGTCAAGACGCAAAAAATAAGCCATCAATGAGCCTCAGATCCTGAAAAATGAGAACGCTACGGGTTTTGGAAAATGGCGCAAAACGTGCGACACGTTTTTCGGACAAGCTTGTGAATTTTTTTTTAACCCCTTAGATACAAGTAAACCTATACATGTTTGGTGTCTATAAACTCGCACCAACCTGAGGCATCATACCCACACATCAGTTTTACCATATAGTGAACACGGTGAATAAAATATCCCAAAAACTATTGTACAATCCCACTTTTTTTGCAATTTTTCCGCATTTGGAATTTTTTTGCCATTTTCTAGTACACTATATGGTAAAACTTATGGTTTCATTTAAAAGTACAACTCGTCCCGCAAAAAACAAGCCCTCATATGGCAAGATTGATGGAAAAATAAAAAAGTTACGCCTCTCGGAAGAAGGGGAGCAAAAAACAAAAACGCAAAAACGGAAAGTGCCCGGGGGCTGAAGGGGTTAAGTTATGTAGACCATCATTTCTGTCCAGGCCGATTTCATGAGTTGTTTTTTTTTTTAAATTCTGTGGAAGCAGAAAAGCAGCAATTTCTGACTTTCATTTGTTCATTATCATATATTTTTTTATTTATTATTACTTTTGTCAAATTCAAGTTATTTTTGTGACCATTGTGGGTTTTTCTTTCATTATACGAGGGGTACCAACAATTTTATCCACGTGTGTAATACAAATGCATCTCAATAAATTAGAACATTATCATAAAGTTAATTTATTTCAGTAATTACAAACAAAAAGGGAAACATATATTATATATAGTCATTACACACAGAGGGATCTATTACAAGTGTTAATGTTGATGATTATGGCTTACAGCCAATAAAAACCTAAAAGTCATAATCTCAGAAAATTAGAATACCGTAACTACCACAAAACACCTGGAAAAGCTTCCTAAGTGTTTAAAATGGTCCCTTAGTCTGGTTCAGTAGGCTACACAATCATGGGGAAGACTGCTGACTTGACAGATGTCTAGAAGGCAGTCATTGACACACTCCACAGAGGGGGTAAGCCACAAAAGGTCATTGCTAAAGAAGCTTGATGTTCACAGAGTGCTGTATCCAAGCATATTCATGTAAAGTTGAGTGGAAGGAAAAAGTGTGTTAGAAAAAGGTGCACAAGCAACTGGGATAACCACAGCCTTGATAGGATTGTTAAGAACAGGGCATTCACAAATTTGGGGAGATTCATAAGGAGTGGACTGCTGCTGGAGTCAGTGCTTCAAGAGCCACCACACACAGACGTATCCAGGACATGGGCTACAAGTGTCGCATCCCTTGTTTCAAGCCACTCACGACCAAACTCACCTGACTTAAACCCTAAACCCCATAGAGAATCTATGAGGTATTGTCAAGGGGATAATAGACACCAGATCCAACAATGCAGACGAGCTGAAGGCTGCTATCAAAGAAACCTGGGCTTTCATAACACCTCAGCAGTGCCACAGGCTGATCGTCTCCATGCCACATGCCACATTGCCGCATTGATGCAGTAATTCATGCAAAAGGAGCCCCGATCAAGTATTGAGTGCATTTACTGTACAGACTTTTCAGTAGGCGCCAACATTTCTGAGTGTAAAATCATTTTTTTTCTGTTAGTCTTATATAATATTCTAATTTTCTGAGATAATGACTTTTGGGTTTTCATTGGCTGTAAGCCATAATCATCAAAATTAAAAGAAATAAACACTTGAAATAGATCCCTCTGTTTGTAATTATTTTGTATAATATATGCGTTTCCCTTTGTGTATTGAATTACTGAAATAAATGACCTTTTTGATGATATTCTAATTTATTGAGATGCACTTGTACAGTCATATGAAAAAGTTTGGGCACCTTTATTAATGTTAACCTTTTTTCTTTATAACAATTTGGGTTTTTGCAACAGCTATTTCAGTTTTATATATCTAATAACTGATGGACTGAGTAATATTTCTGGATTGAAATGAGGTTTATTGTACTAACAGAAAATGTGCAATCCGCATTTAAACAAAATTTGACCGGATCCTTCAGATCCCGCTCGTGTTTGCACTTACCATTCCCGCAGCCTTTTCCGGGTGTTCACTCATCGGCTTCAGATGCGCTCTGCGCATGATCACACTCTTCTGTCAGAGCGTGTCTGAAACTGACAACGAGCACCCGGAAAAGGCTGCGGGAATGGTAAGTGCGCACGCGTGGGATTCTGAAGGAGCGACGGGGGACGTCGCTCATGTGAATCCATGGTATCACGCCCACGGGGCGTGATACCATGGAAGGAATGCAAACGCTCACAGGGAGATGTGACGCCCATGGGGCAACAAGCTCTGCTATTTACATAGGAAATATGTAAGTAATAAAACGTTTTTTTTAATTACTTTCATATTACACAATTTTACAACACAGGGATGGGTAGGAAGGTGTAATTAGGGCGCACATGCGTCTGCTGATACGTCAGAACGCATATTGTATGTTACAGGTTCCCTTTAAGATTCAGTCTATTTCCTCTGCCTCCTGTTTGAGAAAGCTGATGGGGAGTAACCTATCACAAGCTGAAGGCAGAGGAGATTAGCTGAATCTAGTCAACTAGAATATACTAAGACTACAGTTATGACTCGAGTAAGAGGACAGCAAGTGTATGTCACTGAGCCTCCATTCATGTGTAACACCAGAGCAATCCTGGGAAATGTAGTCTGCATTAGGAGAGTCATATCAGAAGTGCAGATGGCACAATGGTGGACTACCCAGAAATGGCAAATAAACTAAAACCGATATACACAAGTTGTACAAAAAGTCTTTTTTATTATTCTATAATAGCCTACTTTTCACCATAAAAGCAAGAAAAATCCTGGAGTACAGCTTTTGAACTCGGCTACATATAGTGATTATGATACATGATGGAGATGCAAGGGTCAATTGCCCATTTTCTTCATGCTATAGTATAATGTAGAAAGTATGAAGAAAGGTAAAGTAGCGATCATGTGTGCAGACATTTTTTCTTGGTTTCCAATGATCTACTGAATAATGGTAATGTCTGGCTACCAACATATACCAACTAAACCCGTTGAAATGCACAGGTAATAGAAATATACCATGTTTATGATGTAGACACATTAGATTGAGTCATCCTTTAAAGGTGTTTTCTCATTTTCTATCTTTAGGAGCTCAGCACTCCTAAGCCTCCTGGCTCCTTGCTTGACAGCTCAGACTAGCGATATAGTTGACCAACTAACCGGAACTGAGTGCTCTCCATTGGTTTAAACAGAAGTAACTTTGTCTCTGAAGCATGGGAGAAGTGCAATGGATCTGAACCTGGCCAGATCCAACAATCTATCGAGCTTCAGAGAAACACTTATAACTCTATAGAAAATATCGGGCACAAGAGTTGGAGGGACTGGCTTTCCCAGATATATAGAAGTATTATCTTGCCACACACCTGAGACGTATTCCCACATTGACTGGTTTAACCTTCTCGAGTAAGTGGATGGAGGTGGAACGTGTCTGGTTAGCCCCAGTTCATCCTAATGCGTTACTATCGCTGACATTCCAACTCACGTCGATACTGGTTCTGTTGGGGCCTATAAGGCTCACCAGGCAGGTGTTGATACTGGCTGCTGGGACCTTTTCCCTAGCTTCATGCAATCCCTCATTAGCGTCTTTTCTTCTTACCCCTGCATTACCGGACAGTATGAGTGAGTGGGTAACCAACCCATGGGTCAGGGCCTGGATATTTTTGTATGCCAATATAATTGACCCCTTTTGAAACACGATTTTTCCTTTTTCTTTCTTGAGGGAGAGCTATAGGATACCAGCCACAGCCTATTTTACGTATGCACAGATAAGATATCTAGCCCTAACTTCCATAAATTCAGTGATGTTCTCCAAGCCCACCCTGTTTGAGGGCCTCTGCAGGCAAGGCACTCCAATGAGCAGACTGATATCACAGATCTATGGTATACTCACCTTACATGTAGAAATCCGGTACTTGTACATCGTCAAAAGGGAGACATATCTGGGGAGCAAAATTCCAAATTCTACTTGGCAGATTATATGGGAAAATGCATCAAAGACATCGGTGTGTACGGCTCATAAGGAAAATCAGTATAAGATCCTGATGCACTGGTACCACACTCTGAATATCTTACATAGACTTTTCCCTACATTGTCGTATTCCTCCTGGAGATGTATAAGAGGGGTGGGGACTCTACCCCACATCTTTTGGGACTGTGGAGCCCTCAAAACGTTTTGGAAGGGAGTGAGAGTCCTGATTTTTAGGGTTCTAAATCTCAGGGTCCGTTTGGATCTGCTTACTTATATACTTAACCCCTTCGAAAGGGGTAGCTAAAGATGCAGTCAGGTTGATCCTCCACATTTGTACATTGACGAAATGTCTCATAGCCGTGCACTAAAAAAAAAAATACCTCACCCTCCCTCCAGGATCTGGAGACTAGTATTCGGGACACAAGAAGGATGGAATACCTCACCTCCTCCATTAATAGTCGATTGGACTCTTTCCAGAAAGTATGGACCCCGTGGGACTCATAGACGGTAGACTGAAGGATAAAAGGCAGTGCTACTAGGCACTTCTGCTATCAAATATATTGTAAATCTAAGACTGAGGCCACATGGAGGTTTGTGTGAGTCTTCGCATGACACTCAGCTCACGCTCGCAGCACGGCGGGAGCCAAGTGTTATGCAACTGTGGTCCGATTGTGCGATCAGACCACAGCTGCGGAGGGGAGGGCCGGCGCTGCGGAGGAGAAGGAAGGGATTTATCTCCCTATCTCCTCCATTGCCGACTGATGTGAGAATCGCACTGCTCTCGCGTTACACCAGTGTAACAAGAGCAATGCATTATTTCTCTTGCCCCATAGACTTAAATGGGTTTGAGTGAAACAACCACGCATTGCACTCGCAGCATGCTGCGTCTGTTTTCTCGGTCTGATTAGTTCCGAGAAAATAATCGCTCATGGGTGCTGCCCCATAGAGTAATATTGGTCTGAGTGGAATGCAATATTTTATCGCATTCCACTCGCTCCGTATTACTCGCCGTGTGTGCTAGGTCTTTTGAATGCACTAACCCTCCCCCAACCCTTCCTCATTTTTCTTCCCTTCTAGTGATGTTGTGGCGCCCCTGAGGCTTCCGTCGCCACAGGACATTGCACCCCATCCAGCGGTGTGATGCCCCATTCTGGGTGAGGAAAGGAGTGAACACCGGTCCCCTGGTAAATCTACACAACACCCATTGTTAGGTACATACTGGGACCAGGGACAGTGGCAGTAACCCTCCCATGCTGCATGCTGGGAGGGGCCGTAAGACCCATCCCTGCTCCTACAGGGTACAGCTTAGCAACTGGGGAGGTGGGAGGAGCCACCAGAGAGCAGATAGAGAAAGGAAGGTCAAGTTAGTTTCAGTTTACCTCAGAGAGTGAGAGAGTGAGGAGACAGCATGTAGCTGTGAAAGAGAAAGGAGCTCTGTGAGCTCAGAGTGTCCGCACAGAGAAAGCAACAGAAGTCTGGGAGAGAGTGGGGAAGGAGGAGGAGGTCTGCAGGAGGCAGGCAAGGAGAAGAGAAGGAAAGACAGCTCTAGTCAGTCAGGAGCTAAGAAGAAGAAAGAGACGCTTCCTGGTGAAGATCCTGGGACTCAGAGGGTCCAGGTGACACCAAGCAGAGAAAAGGGATTCCAGGGCCACGGATAGCTGTTGAGCTGTGGTGGTCTGTTCCACAGGAACATCGGTGGAGGGATCAAGCTGCAACAGGGGACGGTCCCTAGAAACCGGAGGAGTGCAAAATCATCTCCAAACAGTAAAAACCGAGGCCCAGGGAAAGTTGTAAACTCCCCGGGCCACAGCCCACAGCAGAACCTCTAGAAAGGGGACAATCATCCGACAGGTGACCCCCCAGCCTGGAGGCTGTAGTGGAGGCCGAGCAGGTTCATCCTAAAAGAGCTAGGCTTAGGAAGACAGCTGAAGACAGAGACACCTTAGAGAGAAGGGTACCGGTTTTTACTCCAGGAATCACCCAGAAACGGCGGAGGTCCCTGACAGTGGGTTCCAGTCGTCTGAGGGCACCAGTGAGCTCCTACCAGGACGTGTGAGTAAAGAACTTGAAACTGCACCCTTGGAGTTGCCTCTGTTATTCCGTCTGTTTAGACTTTCACTACACCATAGACTCTCACAAGCACCAACAGTGCCCCGGGGCATTGCTCCACCTGTGGGGAGCAGTACCATCATTGCTGCCATATCATCACCCCGGAGGCCTTACACAGCAGCGGCGGCTTAATAGCCGCATACCACAGGTGGCGTCACGAACACAAACTTTATTCAAACCCCAAGTCACCAGCCATATTTAAACTGACACCCACCAGGGCCACGGAGTCGGGCCCCGCCACCACTAACTACCCCCGGACTAGTCCGGCCCGGCACCGGGTGTCCCATAGCCCTGGGGTGGGTGAGTCAATGTCTTTGTGGTGTGTCCCCCATTGTAGGTTTTTATTTGTATAATATATGTAAAATTCCCTGATGCCTTTTGTATTTTGTTCTATATTAACTCCCATGTTATAAACAGATAAAAACTTTGTTTGAAAGTTTAAAAAAAAAAAGAAAATATCAGGCATAACAGATAGACTGCAGAATTGCCTTGTAACTATTCACCGAGCATTAAACCATAAGAATATAAATCCCTCCTTTCTTGAATAAACAGAGGGTAAGCTGCCGGACACTCGCCTGTCTGACTACTGTCTTGTGCGGTTCGGTCTCCGACTGTCTAGTAAAGTATGTTTTTCTCTAAAATGCCGCAGCGTTTGAGAGTCAAAGGTACCTGGCTGGGATTATACAGCCAATGGCTGATACATGCTGACCACGGTTTGGGCACTATGTTTCAGCTGTCAGGTTCCCTTTAAGTATTGATTTAAAATGTGATACTATAGCGGGCTTTACACGCTACGAGATTGCTACAGTGATCTCGTTGGGGTCACGGATTTTGTGACGCACATCCGGCCGCTTTAGCGATGCTGTTGCGTGTGACACCTATGAGCGATGTTTGCATCGTCGCAAAAACGTGCAAAATCGCTCATCGGCGACATGGGGGTCCATTCTCAAATATCGGTACTGCAGCAGTAACGAAGTTGTTCCTCGTTCCTGCGGCAGCACACATCGCACCGTGTGACACCGCAGGAACGAGGAAGCTCTCCTTACCTGCATCCCGGCCACAATGCGGAAGGAAGAAGGTGGACGGGATGTTCGTCCCGCTCATCTCCGCCCCTCCGCTTCTATTGGGTGGCGGTTCAGTGACGCTGCAGTGACGTTGCTGTGACGCTAAACGAACCGCCCCCTTAGAAAGGAGGCGGTTCGCCGGTCACAGCGACGTCGCAGGGAAGGTAAGTAGTGTGACGGCGATGTTGTGCGACGCGGGCAGCGATTTGCCCGTGTCGCACAACAGATGGGGGCGGGTACGCACGATGGCGATATCTGTACCGATATCGCAGTGTGTAAAGCGGCCTTAAGTCTATAAACATTTACTAACACAACTGATAAAAAAACTACACTGTTACATTTCTTAGAATGATAACTGCTATGACATTAGCACAGCCAAAGTCATATATAGTGTTCTTACTGCACCTATATCAGCACAGGAATATCGGCAGGAAGGTAGGCTACCCATGGCCCCCGGCATCATGAAGAATGTTCCGTCCTCCTATAAATATTGATATGTTCACTTAAGCTAAGAAAGCCCCTACAAAATGTTGACTGCCATGAAGTCAGTAGCAGACCATGTGGAAAAACACAGACACTTTGCTCCAGGCACAAACACCAACAGAAGGGGAAGTGCAGAGATTAGCAGACAGGAGCTGGAGGCACATGTCACTAGATGTATCTAACATATAAAATGCTCTAATGTAAAGCTTCAAAAACAATAATACCATAATTGCTGCCTTCCAGCCCTTCCAGCAATTCACAGCTATGTTTAAAAATGTATGTTCTGTTCTATTCCAGTGTGAATGGTAACCACTTTCCATGGTGGCTGACCAGCGGTGAAGTGGAGGATCCTCCGGAGGATCATCTGCAGTTTACATCACAGTAATACAAGAGTAATCTTTAGCGGGAACCTGTCACTAGTTTTTTTAGTATTGACCCAAAAGTATCCCCTTCTGTAGCTCCTGGGCTGCATTCTACGAAGGTGCACCTTGCTCCTGACTCCCCTTGCAGCCCCTAAAATAATGTTATAAAATCTGACCGCCACGTATGCAAATTACCTGCTCTGGTAGAATGGGCGTGGTCTTTTTCGGCTCCTGTCCCCTCCCTCCTGCCGCTGTTTGCCGTCCTCCTTTGATGATTGACGCGCCTGGCGCTTCCGTCATCATCCACGTACTGGGCTGAATCTTGTGTCTGTACAGTCATTCCCTGCTCATGCAGGCGCACTTTGCTCTGCCCCATTGTGGACAGAGCCGAAAACATAGGTGCGCTTGCGCGAGACCAAGAGCTCTCTTCACAGACAGATATTGCAAGCGATCTCGCGCAAGCGCACCTATGTTTTCTGCTCTGCCTGCAAAAGGGTAGAGTGAAGTGCGCCTGCGTGAGCGGCAAATGACTGCGCAGGCGCGAGATTCAGCTCAGTACGTGGATGATGACGGAGGCGACAGGCACATCAATCATCAGAGGAGGACGGCAAACAGCAGCAGGAGGGGGGGCAGGAGCCGAAAAAGAGCAAGCCCATTCGACCAGAACAGGTCATTTGCATATGTGGTGGTCAGATTTTATAAAGTTATTTTTGGGCTCTGCAAGGGGAGTCAGGAACAAGGTGCCCCTTCATAGAATGCAGCCCAGGAGCTGCAGAAGGGGATACTTTTGGTTCTATACTGAAAAAACTGGTGACAGGTTCCCTTTAATCTGTTACATTGAGCTGCCATTGTTTCACCATTTGTTTCTCTCTCCTGGTCACCAGCTGTGTAAGGTTAATGTGTTCTTTTGTTTCTGACTAGAGCGGACCTTCTTCTATCTATATTTCAGGCTTGCGTTGCTTATTTGTATACAGAAGGTGTTCCTCCATAGCATGTTATGTCTTTATAGTTATGGCTAGGGATGGATGGACACAGACTGTAAAAGTCAGAATCTGCATGGTTTCAAAAGTATCTGGGTGCCGGACCCGAACTTAGAGTTCTCAGGGAACTCCGGCTAATGATCGGGGTCTGGCAACTCGGAAAATTAAAAAAAAAAAGAAGGAAAAATAAAAATCAAGCAAGCCCACTATACTTACGGAGTCTCAGGTGCGGTTGTAACTGCTTCACTCTTCTTCTGGGGCCACTCATTAGCCTCATACGTATTCACTGCTTACTCCGCCCACTGGCACTCCTGGCATCTATGATGGGATGCAGTCAGACGCGCCCCCAGCCTGTGTGACAGTGTCTGACTGCTTGCGATCACAGGCGCTGTGTGCAGGTCACTATCGTGGTATAAAAATAAATAAAGAAATAAATAAAAAAATTGTCGTAGAGTCCCCTCATATTATAATTTCCAACACAGATAAAGTATACGGCTACAGGCTGCAGCAGCCAGCCGTGCGCCTATCTTAGCTGTGTATCAAAATAAGAGGAACCGCATGCAGCTATTTAAAAATTATTTAAATAAATTAAAAAAAAAGCAAAAACGGCATGTGGTCCCTCCTAATTTTGAGACCCAGCCATGATAAAGCTTGAGAACTGGAGGCTGGTATTCTCAGGCTGGGGAGACCCATGCTTATTGCCCTCCCAGCATATAAATAGCAGCCTGCAGCCATCCAGGATTGTCGCATCTAGTAGATGTGACAATCCCAACACTTTACCTGGCTCATCCCAATTGCACTGGTGCGGTGACAATCAGGGAAATAAGGAGTTAATAACAGCCCACAGCTGCTACTAAACCCTAGATTAGTAATTTGAGGCTTTTGAGACCCGCATTACTAATCTGTAAATGAAAAGAAATAAAAACAAACACTGAAAAATCCTTTATTTAAAGTAAAAAAACACCCTCTTTCACCAATTTATTAACCCCCAAAACTTCCAGGTTCGATGTAATCCACATGAGGTCCCCCTACGATTCCAGCTCTGCTACATATGAAAGCACACAGTGCGTGGTACCATTCATACTAGCTCTGTTAAGAATGAAAGGCAATGGCAGTGTAAACAGAGTCTTAAAGGGTTTCTAATAAGCTTGCATGCATAAGTGATAAGTGATACATTACTGATACGTATTGGGTTTTTCCGGTGGTACCCTCAATAATCCCGAATTTGTAGTGTGCCATCCAAATGGAATCATGGTCACACGCCACTTCATTTATTGTCCATTGGACTGCCAGTGGTAGTTTAGCAGAGTGATGTGCAAGATAAACCTCTCTTCCATTCAGATGGGGTTCTGGAATCGTTTTGGATCCCAGGTCGTATGAATAGGGATAGCTTATGAACTTTGTACAAAACCTTTGAGCATCTCTACAATGCAAGAGTCCTCCCTAACAACTCATCTCAACAGAAGCACCATCAATGTGAAATGGGAAGATGTGAGGCTACTGGTAACATTTACAGTTTGACTTAAAGTGAACCTGTGACCAGATTTGATGACTATAAGCTGCGGCCACCACCACTGAGCTCTTATATACAGCATTCTAACATGCTGTATATAAGAGCCCAGGCCGCTGTGTAGAACATAAAAATGACTTTATGATACTTACCTAAATGGTCGGTACGGTGCAGACTGGTCAAATGGGTGGCTCCAGTCTTCGCATGCTGCGCATCCTCTTTTGGCCATCTTTGTCCTCCTTCTTCTGAAGCCAGGGTGCATGACATCCTACATCATGCACACGCACCGGTATTGAGGTCCTGCTCAGGCGCTCTACAATACTTTCATCTGCTGTGCTCAGGGCAGATCAAAGTGCGCCTGCGCAGGACCTCAATACCGGCGCGTTTGCATGACGTAGGACATGTCATGCACCCCGGCTTCAAAAGAAGGAGGACAAAGATGACTGAAAGAGGAGGCGCCACACCCGAAGACCGGAGCCACCCATTTAACCACTCTGCATCGTACCGACCGTTTTTGTAAGTATTATAAAGTCATTTTTACGTTCTACACAGCGGCCTGGGCTCTTATATACAGTATGTTAGAATGCTGTATATAAGAGCCCAGTGGTGGTGGCTGCAGCTTATAGGCCCCAAATCTGGTGACAGGTTCCCTTTAAATTATAAGGCAGATATAGATTTTAAATTGTTAATCCTAAAATTCTATTGAATACCCAAGTCAAGAATTTCCAGACTTTTTGCGATGTGGACATACTGAAAGGCAAGCATCAGACTTCCCCTGCAGGTGGTGAGATGATGAAAAGATGTCTCGATGGCCATACGTGTCAGTCAGATATCTTGTCATGTATAGCTAGCTGTCTTGACAGTTACAGCGGAATAAATCAGGTTTAGGTTCTGGAATGCTGATGTTTTCTGTCTATGTATACAATGCAATGGATGGACACCATATTTCCAGACCTCGTTCTATAAAAGCATTTATAGGCATGGTATTTGCCTATTACATTTCTGTGTCTTTCGAGTAGAGTATATCTGAAAATATATTGCTTTTTTAATATAAAAGATCAGTTTATTTGTTATGAGGACTGCTCCAGATGTCTCATAGGAATTATGATTTTCTAAGTGACGATCATTAGCATCTGATCTGGTTACCAGCCGTTAATGACCACCGGTAGTTAAAGCAGTTTAGTAAATGATTTCATTAGGGATCGGCTAGGGAATTTCATGATCTATGTGACCTAAAAGTGTCTGTGCTGCCATGTCTGTTAGTAATATGCATTGCTCACTTTTCTTACTCTTGTTCCCATATGAGAGTTGTAGATTTCCAGAAAATAATTACTCCTAGCTAACCTTGGGGATTTCGCTCTTTACTTGGAAACACAGCAGGGTAGTAATTAGATGGCGAATTCTGCTTATAGACTGAATTGTTCTTGTGTAAGTTGGATCATGGTGTTGATCAGGATATCTTAATAAGACATCAGGGATCCTTAGGTTGGGTGGGCAAAGCGTAAATGCGCTTGTATCCTTATGAGGTTTTAAACATGAAAGAACCTTTGCATGTGTACATTAGACATGACTGTGCCTAAAATCAGCTTGAAATAAAATTCAAAAGACTGAAAATATGAAAAAATGATGGAATTTGAATGTAAAAATCATATCATTAAAATTTCATTTCTACATATGAGTTCCAAAGTGGCATAAACCCATAGTGGTCTATGTAAAAAGCACTGCAAAAGAACAAGTGCATGTACAGAACTTCTAAAGCCTGCTTTACATGTTGCAATTTCGCATACGATATCGTAAGCGATTTGAAACGCCTCCATCGTATGTGTGGCATGTTCAATTTGTTGAACGTGCCGCACAAACGAATAACCCCCGTCACACATACTTACCCGTCCATACGACCTCGCTGTGGGCGGCGAACATCCACTTCCTGGAGTGGGATGGACGTTCGGCGTCACATCGACGTCACGCAGCAGCCAGCCAATAGAAGCGGAGGGGCGGAGCTGAGCGGGATGTAAACATCCCGCCCACCTCCTTCCTTCCGCATTGTGGGCCGGGAGCCGCAGGACGCAGGTAAGATCTGTTCATTGTTCCCGGGGTGTCACACACTGCAATGTGTGCTACCCCGGGTACGATGATCAATCTGACGTGCAATTCTAGAGAAAGGTACGATGTGCGTGCGATGAACGTTTTACCGTTCAATCGCAATCGCACGTACCTGTCACACACTGCAATGTAACTTACGATGCTCGATGTGCGTCACTTACGACGTGATCCCGCCGACACATTGTAAGATACATTGCAGCGTGTAAAGCAGGCTTTAAGGGTGCTTTACACGGTGCGACATCGCTAACGGTATATCGTTGGCGTCACGTTGTTAGTGACGCACATCCGGCACTGTTAGCGACATCGCAGCGTGTGACACCAAGGAGCGACGATCAACGAGCGCAAAAACGTGAAAAATCGTTGCTCGTTGACACGTCGCTCCTTTTCCAAATATCGCTGCTGCTTGTACGATGTTGTTCCTCGTTCCTGCGGCAGCACACATCGCTATGTGTGACACCGCAGGAACGACAAACATCTCCTTACCTGCGTCCACCGGCAATGAGGAAGGAAGGAGGTGGGCGACATGTTCCGGCCGCTCATCTCCGCCCCTCCTCTGCTATTGGACAGCTGCCGTGTGATGTCGCTGTGACGCCGAACGAACCGCCCCGTTAGAAAGGAGGCGGATCGCCGGCCAGAGCAACGTCGCAGGGAAGGTTAGTGCGTGGCTTGTCACGGGTGTAAGCGATGTTGTACGCCACGGGCAGCGATTTGCCCATGTCGCACAACCGACGGGGTCGGGTACGCTTCACTAGCGATATCGGTACCGATATTGCAGCGTGTAAAGTACCCTTAACTCTACCACATCCTGAATATTAGGGGGTATAGTGATAGATATCCATTATCATCTCTTTTAATACAAACTATAGAACCATTTACAATGGGGGAAATAAGGATTTGATCCCTTGCTGATTTTGTATGTTTGCCCACTGACAAAGACATGAACAGTCTTTAATTTTAAGGGTAGGTTAATTTTAACAGTGAGAGATAGAATATCCAAAATAAAATGCAGAAAATCACATTGTATAAATTATATAAATATATTTACATTTTACAGAGAGAAATAAGTATTTGATCCCCTACCAACCATTAAGATTTCTGGATCCTACAGATACTTAGACGTTCCTAATCAACTCCTTACCTGCATTAAAGACAGATGTCTTAAATTGTCACCTGTATAAAAGACTCCTGTCCACAGACTCAATTAATCAGTCAGACTCTAACCTCTACAACATGGGCAAGACCAAAGAGCTTTCTAAGGATGTCAGGGACAAGATCATAGACCTGCACAAGGCTGGAATGGGCTACAAAACCATAAGTAAGACGCTGGGTGAGAAGGAGACAACTGTTGGTGCAATAGTAAGAAAATGGAAGAAATACAAAATGAGTGTCAATCCACATTGATCTGGGGCTCCATGCAAAATCTCACCTCAAGGGGTATCCATTATCATGAGGAAGGTGAGAAATCAGCCTAAAACTACACGGGGGGAATTTGTTAATGATCTCAACGCAGCTGGGACCACCGTCACCAAGAAAACCATTGGTAACACATTACGCAGTATGGCTTAAAATCCTGCAGTGCAAAATCCTACTGCTCAAGAAGGCACATGTGCAGCCAGCCCATCTGAAGTTTGCCAATGAACACCTGGATGATTTTGAGAGTGATTGGGAGAAGGTGCTGTGGTCAGATGAGACAAAAAAATTGAGCTCTTTGGCCTTAACTCAACTCGCCATGTTTAGAGGAAGAGAAATGCTGCCTATGACCAAAAGAACACCATCTCCACTGTCAAGCATGGAGGTGGAAACATTATGTTTTGGGGGTGTTTCTGTGCCGAGGGCACAGGACTACTTCACCGCATCAATGGGACAATACATAGAGCCATGTACCATAAAACCCTGAGTGAAACCACCTTCCCTCCGCCAGGACGTTAAAAATGGGTTGTGGCTGGGTCTAACAGCATGACAATGACCCAAAACATACAGCCAAGGTGACAAAGGAGTGGCTCAAAAAGAAGCACATTAAGGTAATGGAGTGGCCTAGCCAGTCTCCAGACCTTAATCCCAAAGAAAACTTATGGAGGAGCTGAAGCTCTGAGTTGCCAAGGGGCAGCCTCAAAATCTTAATGATTTAGAGCTGATCTGCGAAGAGGAGTGGAGAAAAATTCCTCCTGACATGTGCGCAAACCTCATCATCAACTGCAAAAAAAGTCTGACTGCTGTGCTTGCCAACAAAGGGTTTTGCCACCAAGTATTACGTCTTGTTTGCCAGAGGAATCAAATACTTATTTCTCTCTGCAAAATGCAAATAAAGTTATATAATTTATACAATGTGATTTTCTGGATTTTACTTTGGATATTCTATCTCTCACTGTTAAAATTAACCTACACTTATAATTATAGACTGTTCATGTCTTTGTCAGTGGGCAAACTTACAAAATCAGTAAGGGATCAAATACTTATTTCCCTTTCTGTAAGTGGAAATGACCCCTTCACTATTAATCAGGTATTGTGTAGTGGTCGAAAACTTATGTAAATAATGTGAAATGTTACAATGATTTTGGAATAGCGGGGAACCAGGGCTCCTAAGCTGTCCGTCAAGCTAGGGGACCCTATGCTATCCCTAACCTCAGGGATACTCCTAATGGTGGAGAGGCCTGAGTCTCCTTCCTGGTCCTGCTCTTGACCAGTCCTGATCTAATTCCCCTCCCCCTCCCTCCAGGGAAGGGCAGGACAGAAGTGTGTTGAATCTACAGATAAAGATAGACTAAGGAAAAAACAAAACTGTCACAGAGCACACATACAGGATAAGACAAAAAGAGATTCAGGAGGGAAAGCAAAAGCTGGAAGGAAGTACAAAACAACAGGAGTACACTTTATGTAAAAAGCACAACTAAGCAAACTTTCACCAGAGAGAGTCTGGGACACCACAGCTCACAGACTAACGTAGAATAAACTGTAGCTGGCATGGGTAGAAGGATTCCAACAGCATAAATAGGAGGGGAGCAGATGTGATAGTGACGCGCCCACGGGGTCCCTGGGGTTTTTGGGTTACTCGTTACTTGGCCAGTTTGGGGATGTCACAGCGGCCTGGCCCAGTTCCGTGACCCCGTCGGTGTCAATAAAGATGGAAGGGTTATTTACAGGGGAGTAGGACGAAGTTTGTCTTTGTGACGCCACCTGTGGTGTGCTGCTAGGTATTAGCCGCTGCTGCGGGATTCCTTCTCCGGGGTGCATGATGACGCAGCTCAGATGGTGTAGCTCTCCACAGGCAGGGCTTAGGCCCCGGGGAGGATGTGGGGAGTAGTAGTCCACTAATGAAGGAGCGCGGGATGGATAAGATGACAGAGCAGTTGCAGTTTAGGTTGTTTACTCACTGAGTTTCTCTTGCTGTTGAACTGCCGGACTCCGCTGTGATGGGCTCCAGCTGATCCCGGATAGTTCAGAGGCTAGGACCGGTGTTTGGTTCATTGAGTCCTTCCTCCCTGCGCTGTGTTGTGAGTTCGTACAACTTGAAGCTACGTAGGGACCCAAGTCCTTGTGATTTGTTTAGTTCCCCATCCTGTATAGCAGGCAGCGGACGTCCGTAGATGGAGCCGCCTTATGGTCATGACTCCTGGCTCTATGTGCTGCTTTACCCCGGGTGCTGTGTGTGGGCCAGAAGACTTAAAAGCCTCTGCCCGGCAGATTCTGCTGGCGGGACATGCAGTGCCCACCAGCCTAAGGCCCCGCACCCTGAGGAATGCGCTCGTCCTGAGGGAGCTATCAGCTCTCCCCTCAGCGACCGTCTTCTCCTCCGTCTCACTTGGTTCCCGGTGGTTTCTCAACTGATTAAGTGTGTGTGTCGCCTTGCTCCCCCGAACAGTCGCTCCACCCCCCGGGTTCCTGAGCTAATGGGTGGGAGACGATATGGTGACCATCCTAAATGACCCAACCCTAACCCAGTCCCGGTGAGAGGGCAACTAGCTATATGTGTTTGTGGATTGTGGTTTGTGGTTGACCGGCACTGACCTCCTCCTTAGCTGGGATGAATACTGCACCTCTGGTGAGGTGCAGTACCCTGTGATGACTGAAGCCTCAGGGGCTCCACAATAGGCCTCCCCACAACATGTGATTAAAGAAGCAAGCAGACCAACAGAGATTAACTTTTTCTAGCCTGCTTATGAATCAGCACGCAGGATGTCGATTCCCGAGTCTTTCTGTGTTGATCGCAGACACCAGAAAAACCATCAGGCGGAGTTTCAGAATCTGCAATGTAAACAGAGTCCAATGCCATGATGACAGTCTGTGAAATTTGTGGAAAACTCATTGTGACACATTATTTGGCTTTCGATAGCTGAAATCGGAGAAGTTACAATTTACATGGCTCAGCCTTTATAGGAAATTGTACATCAATGTACACCTACATTTACTAATGCAACCCCTCAACCATAATCATCAGTTCTTGGTGACTTTAAGGGTCGTCCAATGAGATAAAATTGTACTTAAAATGATAGATCTTAGTTAAATATGTGGCGCCCCTGAGGCTTCCGTCGCCACAGGGACATTGCACCCCAGTCAGAGGTGTGATGTCCCATCCTGGGTAAGAAAAGGGGTACATGCCAGTTCACAGGTAAAACTGCACTACACCCATTGCTAGGCACACACTGGGACCAGGGACAGTGGCAGCAACCCTCCCATGCTGCATGCTGGGAGGGGTCGTAAGACCCCTCCCTGCTCCCATAGGGTGGTAGCTTAGCAACCGGGGGGTGGGAAGAGCCAGCCGAGTGTAGAGCAGAGAGGAAGGTCAGAGTTTCAGTTTATCTCAGAGATTGAGAGAGTGAGGAGACAGCATGTAGCTGTGAAAGAGAAAGGAGCTCTGTGAGTTCAGAGTGTCCGCAACAGAGAAAGAAAGCAACAGAGGAGAGAAACAGAGAGTAGAAAAAGAGCTCTAGTCAGGCAGGAGCTAAAGAAAGAAGAAAGTGACGCTTCCTGGTGAAGAACCTAGGACTCAGAGGGTCCAGGTGACACCAAGTAGGGAACGAAGGGATTCCAGGGCCACAGATAGCTTCAGAGCTGGTGGCCTGTTCCACAGGAACATCGGTGGAGGGATCAAGCTGCATCAGGGGACGGTCCCTAGTCACTGGAGGAGGAGAAGTCATCTCCAAAGGTTAAAAGACCGAGGTCCAGGGAAAGCTGCATGCTCCCCGGACCAAAGCCCACAGCAAGAATCTCTGGAAAAGGGGCGAATACCGACAGGCGAGCTCCCAGCCCGGAGGCTGCAGTGGAGGCCGAGCCAGGTTCAGCCACAAAAGGCAAGGCTAGTGAAGTCAGCTGAGAAAGGACACAATTAGAGGGGTGCACTGGCATTTACCCCCAGATCTACCCGGGATCGGCGGAGGTCCCTGACGGTGGTCCCAGTAGTCCAAAGGCTCCTGCAGGCCTTGACAAGAACTGTGATTAAAGACCTTGAAACTACACCCCTGGTGTTGCCTCAGTTATTTATCTGCATAGACACTTACGAGCACCAACAGTGTTCCCGGGGCACCGCTCAACCTGTGGGGAGCAGTACCACCATTGCTGCCATTCCATCACCCCGGAGGCCTCACACAGCCGCGGCGGCTTAATAGCCGCAAACCACAGGTGGCGTCACGACAACCATAAACTTTATTCACCAGCCATATTTAATTGACACCCACCAGGGCCACGGAGTCGGGCCCCGCCACCACTGACGACCCCCGGACTAGTCCGGCCCGGCACCGGCTGTCCCATAGCCATGGGTGGGCGAGTCAAATACACTTGTTTAAAAAAAAAATAATTATGTACCCAATTAAAAATGTAAAGTCTTCCACTTTAAAATCCTCTGTTGACTGGAAGTTTGGTAGTCCTTGTTTGTCTTATCACAAACTAATCCTCTTCCCTTTTGTGTCAAGATGTCAGCAGACTATATGACTTTAATTGATTGACTGTTAATTGATTCATGGTTTCCAAACTACGGGCAGCATGAATCAGAGTCTGTCTGCAGGTATGTTTTTCTCTGGCATTTCAGATAAAATATGGTTAAAACATCCAGTCAGGGACAATCGGAAGAGACCGCCAGGGTTCTCCCAGCACCGGTCTAGTTGATTGTCAGGTCTCTCCCATGTGTGTTCATTGGGATATACCTGTCAGTCAAACGGAGCAGTTAGTGAAGAAACCTGATTGCAGGACTTGTCTACGGTCCGAATTTTAAACTATATTTTATCTGAAATGCTCTGGTCATGCAGCCAGACTCCGATTCATGTTGCCATTGGTTTGGACAGCATGAATCAAGTGGCAGGTTCCCTTTTAAAGGAGTGTTCTCAAATTTGAAGGTTATCTCCTATCCAAAGGCAAGGGGATAACTTTCTTATTACTGGGGTTCCAATAACCATTGCCCTCACTGACCCTGAGAACCGGGGCTCTGCTCCCTGGCTCAATGGAGCGTAGGTCGGTCATGTACACTGCCTTTCCATTCATTAAAATAGCAGTGCCAAAGATCAGCTGAACACTGCCCTAGGCAATCTCCTGCACCCCCAATAAGAGCCTGCTCCATATAGTGATGATGTATTATAATTAAAGGCTTAATAAGCCTTCCATTGTGCTATTTAGCCAAACCCTTAATCATAAGGACAAGACCTTCATCTTGACAACTTTTTGGAGTTCTTGACCCTCATCAGCAAAGAGAAGGCTACCATATAACTGGGTGAGAGGGTTTTGAGTGTGATCTTAGGGTTACTGTTTTTTCTTGCTGGCTGCTTTTTGACCCACATTTGTAAAAATAAAACAGTTTTCTTGTGTTTATTACTTGGGTCAAAGAACTTTTAAAGCAGGTGGGAGGATTAATGAGATGGAGGAGGAAAGACCAAAGGGATACAGCTGAGAAGTAGAATGCCCAATCCTTAAAGAGGTGTTAGAGGATATTAGATAACTTTCTGATCGCTGCGGGACCGACCACCATTGCCCCCTCTGATCCCGAGAATTGGGGCTCTATAGAGCCATGACTGAATGGAGTGGAGGTAAATCAGGCGCACTGCCTCTCCATTCATATTAATAGGAGTGCCGAAGATCAGCCTAGAAAGGCACAAAAATCAAGCCTTCACTCATCTCCACTGAAGGAAAAAAATTCTAGATTTTAGAAACTGGCGGAACAAAACTCTCTTTTTTCCAATGTACGAAATTTTTTAAACTAATAAAATTGTTTTAAAACTTTATAAGTGCAAGTATTCTGACTTGGAGAATCACATTGCCAGGTCATATTTACCACAAAAGGAACAACGTAAAACCAGAACCCAAAAAAACAATTGCAGAATTGCGTTTTCACAAACTGTGCTAGACTTAGAGGTACTTTACACGTTGCGACATCGCTAGCATTTGCTAGCGATGTCCAGCATGATAGTACCCGCCCCCGTTGCAGGTACGATATCTTGTGATAGCTGGCGTAGCGATAATTATCACTACGCCAGCTTCACATGCACTCACCTGCCCTGCGACCGTCGCTCTAGCCGGCGACCCGCCTGCTTCCTAAGGGGGCGGGTCGTGCGGCATCATAGCGACGTCACACGGCAGGCGGCCAATAGCGGCGGAGGGGCGGAGATGAGCAGGATGTAAACATCCCTCACCACCTCCTTCCTTCTCATTGCAGCCGGGACGCAGGTAGGAGATGTTCCTCGCTCCTGCGGCTTCACACACAGCGATGTGTGCTGCCGCAGGAACGAGGAACAACATCGTACCTGTCTCTGCACCGGCATTATGGAAATGTCAGAGAATACACCGATGATACGATAACAAGGCTTTTGCGCTCGTTAATCGTATCATCTAGGATTTACACACTACAATGTCGAAAGTGACCCCGGATGTGCGTCACTTTCGATTTGACCCCACCGACATCGCACGTGCAATGTTGCAACATGCAAAGCCGCCCTTACTCTACTTGCCCGGTCTCCATTGATTGTTTGCAGTGTTAATGTCATGTTGAAACTTCTGCAGCCAATCACTGAGCTCAGCGGCTCTCTTGCAGTAGGGCGGCAAGATACGATGAGCTCGGTGATTGACTGCAGTGCCATCGATCTGATGTTACCGCTGCAAAAAGAAAGTTTTTTTCTACTTACCTTATCCTGTGGGCAAAAGGTTGCTAAAAGAAGAAAATCCCTTCAATTGTGAGACAAGTCTCTTTTACAAATCCTGAATCTTGTACTACTAACATAGAATTTAAAGACTGCAGAGAGGAAATGGGTATTCAGCCGCGCTATCCCCACATTGGAACGTATTATTAATTTATGTCTTTTATTCTGTATGCTCAACGCGTTTCAGGGGTCGCAGCCCCCTTCATCAGGACAACAAGCAAAGAACATAAACAAGATCATTTTGACAGGAATAAGACGAAATAAATACATCCTCCAGTGACGTCACAGGACATCCCACCTTTCAAATCTTGGTGGGATTCTTCATGGTTAACATAACGTGCAAAAGAATTATGAGTTATTCCAAACACATCAAGCTTATGATCAAAAAAATGTTATTTCAATTATTGCTAATTTTTCCTGAATAAAATTTTCTTTTCTCCAAAAACAATAAAAAATACAAAAAAATAAAGATAAAATAAAGTGAATGAATGGTGCTTTGAACTCAGAATACCAATGTACCATGTAGCGAGTTACATAGGTTCATTCAGCCTTGTTTTATACCGCATTGTCCCCATGTGTTAAATAGATATTACACTTTCACTGAACTGAATTATATGCAACGTCCCCTTGTTATAATATAATAAAATAAATAAATTCTTGATATTTATATCATTGAATTTTTAGTTTCCCTTGGGCCCTTAGTTATATGTTTTCACATACTGTATACACTTTCATTAATATTTTTTATTGCGCACATGGTCAATATAAACAAAATAGGTCCAATATATTTCACTTTTTTATTTCTCACATATTATCCCATTTTTATTATTTAGTTTTACACTAATTCGTCCCCTTTCTCCAATAAGAGTCACCTTTTTCTGTAATGTTTCAAAAACCAGTTTGGATCATGGGCTTATCACTTATGCTTTCCATCCTAAGTATGTATATAACAATTACTCTGACATTTTATAAGTTCGAGGCACCATTGATTCACCTTATTTTATCTTTATATTTCGCAATTTTTATTGTTTTTGGTAGAAAAGAAAATTTTATTCAGGAAAAATTAGCAATAATTGAAATAACATTTTTTTGATCATAAGCTTGATGTGTTTTGAATAACTGTTTTATAATTCTTGCACCGTTATGTTAACCATGAAGGATCCCGCCAAGCTTTGAAAGGTGGGATGTCCCGTGACGTCACTGGAGGATGTATTTATATTGTCTCATTCCTGTCAAAACGATCTTGTTTATTTTCTTTGCTTGTTGTCCTGATGAAGGGGACTGCGACCCCTGAAACGTGTTGACCTGAGCATACAGAATAAAATACATAAATTAATAATACGTTCCGATGTGGTGATAGCGCGGCTGAATACCCGTTTCCTCTCTGCAATCTTCATGTTCATCTCGAGGCTGCAGCTGATTCATCCATATTCTCGGCTGTTATAGGGTTGTGACTGGCACAACCGCTATAGGTGAGTTTCTCACTTCTTACATATCCTATTATTACCTGGTAAGACCCTATTGCGCTTCTCATCCACAGTTTTTTTTTTGCGAATATAAAATTTAGGGAGCCTTTATTATTTAGCTACAGAATATACGGATAACCACTGCATCAATATATCCCTGTCAAAATGTTCTTTGAGGATAACGCAAAAGTTGGCATCACAATACAATGTCAATTCTGCAAATACAACCCAAAAATCTATAAGAGATACTGCAGGTCCTATAACACTTGTCATGGGGACACTTTATAACTTGTATCCACAAAAGATTACCATGGCCTTTTAGAAATCCACTCTTTCTTTTGTGCTTACAGAAAGTAAATATTGTTACAGAAGGTAAATGTTGATCTTCCTGTTGCTTTCCTCTGAGGACATATAACACTCATGTCAAATGTTGGTCTTTGACTGTGGGAAGCAGTATGCATTGCTTGGAATAGGTATGAAGCTGTTCAGAAAGTGTTTTGCTTAGGTAGGTGATTTTTCCAAACTTTCAAAATGCAGCTTTAGTCCAGCCATTATGAGAAGGTAATATTATAAACGAGGTACAAAGTCGTGATTAATAGCGGCTTAACCACTTGAACAGAAGAGATTCTTAGTTATTTATTGGCCAATTCATGTGAGCCCGATAACCAGCGGCAAGGTGATCTCATTACTTATATATCAGAAACATGAGATCACCTTGTTGAGGTTATCGGGCTCACATGGATTGGCCAATACATAAGCTAAGTATCTTTTTTTGTTAATATTTCCAAAGCAGTGATGCACTTCCTATATCATTTACTCATTTTTCCCATTAGCTATGTATTTTTCTCCTTTCTCCAATATTCTTATATCAGTAATGCAATGCCAATGTATCCTTATATTATTGAGTAACACTAGATATGCTTTTGCAGTCAGGTTGTTTTTTTGGTTGGTGCCTGTTCACATTTGTGGAAGCTGTTGGTCAATTTTCTGATATAGATGTTAACCACTTGAAACGCGTAGGCGTCGTATCTCGTTTCATGACGTTACTTTGTTACACCATATTTTTACTCAATATTCAATAAAGAAGATTTTAAGCTTTATCCATGTGGCTGGACTAAAGATGCATTTTGGATTTCTATTGGAATGCTACAAAGGAGCTTAGTCCATGTCTTGAAATAAACCTATCCACACTCGGTGAGCTGATTCACTTTTAGCTTTTTGTGTTACGAATTTTCCCCCCAGATTTGATTCAGATCACATCAATTTGCCATGAATCTCAATACTCAGAGAAAATCAAATGAGAGTATTTTCTCTCAATCCTCTTCCCTCTTAACGATTTGGAGCAGAAATTCTTCAAACTCGCCTCAAAAACTCAAAACTCCTCGAAAACTTTGCAAAAAGACTCCCTGTGCACATATCATAAGGTTAAGTTCCCATGATGGAGAATTTTCGCTACAGAAATAAAAGCAGCGTCTTACCGTTCCAGCAAAGTGGATCGATTTATATAAATCACCGGCCCTCTGCGCTTCTTTTTTACTCAGTGTAATCTGACCTACGGCGCGTTTCAAATCCGCAACATGTCATTTTCTCTAACAGATATGCTGAGTTTTCTGTGCAGATTTTTCCCATAGACTTGTATTAGATGCAAAAAAACGTTAAAAAACACATGCGTTTTTAGTGCATTTTAGTTGCAGAAACACATTAAAAACCCATGTAATCCGCACATGACTGTATCAATAAGTTTTCCTAAGGCCAAGTACTAAGAAGTATAAAAAACAAAACAGCTTTATTTAAAATATGACACCAACAAGAGACAAAAACTGCAGCTTTAAAAACATTATAAAAAAACACATAAAAACACAATTACAAAAATGTAAGTAACCCAATTTACCTAAGGGTATGTTCACATGGGGCATTTTAGATGTGTTTTTTTAAGGAGTGTATTAGGTGTGTGTAAAATAGAAATAAAAAATAAAATTGTTTTTTGACCTCAACTTGATCTGAACTTCAATGGAAGTCAGTAGGGCGGCATGGTGGCTCAGTGGTTAGCACTGTATGGTGGCTCAGTGGTTAGCACTGCAGTCTTGCAGCGCTGGGGTCCTGGGTTCAAATCCCACCAAGGACAACATCTGCAAGGAGTTTGTATGTTCTCCCTGTGTTTGCGTGGGTTTTCTCCGGTTTCCTCCCACACTCCAAGACATACAGATATGGAACCTATATTGTGAGCCTCAATGGGGACAGTGTTGTCATTGTATGTAAAGCGCTGTGGAATTAATAGCGCTATATAAATAAATATTATTCTATTATTATTAATAGTACCAGTAGTTTTTTTGATGCGTATTTTGAGTCCTGATTCCTTTTTGCCAATATGCAACATGTAGATCCTTTTGCAGTGCTTTTGAGCCATTCAAATTAATGGTTGAAAAATGCAAGTAAAAATGAAGGTAAAAACATAATGCCCCAAAGTAGTTGTATACAGTTGAGACCAGAAGTTTACATACACTCTCTAAAAAGACACATCTGCATGTTTTTCTCACTATCTGACATGAAATCAGAATAAACCTTTTCCATTTCAGCTCAATAGGAACCAAAATTATTTATAGTTGCCAAATGGCAGAATGAGAGAGAGAAAGTTTTAAGGCATTTTTATTACTTTCCGCAAAGTCAGAAGTTTACATACACTAAGAGTACTTTGCCTTTAAACAATATTGGACAGCCCATATGATGATGTCATGTCTTTGGAAGCTTCTGATAGGATTATTGGCAACATCTGAGTTAATTAGAGACACACCAGTGGATGTATCGTACTTTCCGGATTATAAGACACACCTTTCCCCCCCAATACTGTGGGTAGAATGGGGGTGCTTTTTACAATTCGGATATGGCTTACTGGGGTGGAGTCATAGGAGGCAGGTAGGCAATATTGAGGGCTCGGAGGAGCAGCGGAGTGGCTCAGGAGGGTCACAGGATGGAGTGTATCGGCGGCGGGGGCATTGATCTGACTGCGGGCTGCACTGAATTGCCCGCGGTTGACGAGATGGACTTCAAGAAAATGGCCGAGGAGACCTTTCCAAGAGCCTTTGCGTTGTGTCCTGTACTTTTTCCTTCCACACACGAATGCCCAGTTAAGCAAAGTTTCCTGGTTTTCTATTAATGACTTCTGCATCTTATAAAGTTCATACATCTCTTCACACAGACACTTGTACAAATGATGTGTTCATGCTTTATCTTTTTTTGATGTGTAATATTTAATTAATTATGGTCAAAATGCAAATATATTGAAAAAAATCATAACGGGAGCCAAAAACTCAAACCTCACTGACAGTTGTTGGAAAGATATAAATGTTGTCAGTCCCGTTTGTCACCCTCTGCTATTGGCACCATAGACATTGTGAAATTGTCTGTTGTCTGCACCATTCCCCATGCTCCCCCAGGCTGTTTAATAAACCTCTTGCCTTTCTTGATAATTACTTGTTTTACACCTGTTCTATACCCGCTGATTTCTGACAAATCCTCCAGCATGCTTTTCATGTTGTATGTAGCAAGAAATAACCATTTTTAGTGTTTTAAGCCTCAAATACACATTATATGAGCTGAACTTCGGGTTGAGCAGCTGACCATCTGATGTGTATGGGAGAACCCTCAACCTTCCCCCAACACACGATAACTGACTATTCCACCATTATTTTATGGAGTTTGTCTTTACAGCTTTCATTGTATGGTAAAAAAAGACTTGGCAATGATTCTCCAGATTAGTATGATAGTGGCAATACCAAAAGTACATAGATTTATGTAACCATGTTCCCTCAAAAATAAGATAACAGACGCTTGCAGGCGTTCACAACGTGTTGCTTTGAACATGATTTTTTAATCATATTTTGAATAAATAATGGAAATTTTGTTTTGTGAAGCTGAAATGTTTCACATTTTTCTACTGTCATACTCTGCCTACCCCTCTATGTAGTAGGAAGAGGAAACTGCTCGTCACAGGAGCTTGGACAGTTAACGAGAATTTTTTCGTTTTGAAGAAAAATGCGGAGGACACTATTAAAGAAAGGGGCCAGGATGAAGGATATTATTACAGAATAGGGACAAGAACGGAGGACATTAATAAAGAAAGGGGCCAAGATGGAGGAAATTATTAATAAAAGGGGCCAGGACAAGGACATTATTACAGGAAGGATGCCAGGATGGAGGACATTATTAAAGAAAGGGGCCAGGATGAGGGATGTTATTACAGAATGGTGACAAGAATGGAGGACATTAATAAATAAAGGGGCCAAGATGGAGGAAATTATTAATGAAAGGGGCCAGAACAAGGACATTATTACAGGAAGGGGGCCAAGATGGAGGAGATTATTAAAGAAAGGGGCCAGGATGAAAGATATTATCACAAAATAGTGACAAGAATGGAGGACATTAATAAAGAAAGGGGCCAAGATGGAGGAAATTATTAATGAAAGGGGCCAGGACAAGTACATTATTACAGGAAGGGGGCCAAGATGGAGGATATTATTAAAGAAAGGGACCAGGATGAGGGATATTATTACAGAATGGTGACAAAAATGGAGGACATTAATAAAGAAAGGGGCCAAGATGGAGGAAATTATTAATGAAAGGGGCCAATACAAGGACATTATTACAGGAAGGGGGCCAGAATGGAGGACATTATTAAAGAAAGGAGCCAGGATGAGGGATATTATTACAGAATGGTGACAAGAATGGAGGACATTAATAAAGAAAGGGGTCAAGATGGAGGAAATTATTAATGAAAGGGGCCAGAACAAGGACATTATTACAGGAAGGGGGCCAGAATGGAGGACATTATTAAAGAAAGGGGCCAGGATGAGGGATATTATTACAGAATGGTGACAAGAATGGAGGACATTAATAAAGAAAGGGGTCAAGATGGAGGAAATTATTAATGAAAGGGGCCAGGAGAGGGACATTATTACAGGAAGGGGGCTAAGATGGAGGATATTATTAAAGAAAGGGGCCAGGATGAAAGTGTTATAACAGAATGGTGACAAGAATGGAGGAAATTAATAAAGAAAAGGGCCAGGATGGAGGAAATTATTAATGAAAGGGGCCAGGACAAGGACATTATTACAGGAAGGGGGACAAGATGGAGGAGATTATTAAAGAAAGGGACCAGGATGAGGGATATTATTACAGAATGGTGACAAAAATGGAGGACATTAATAAAGAAAGGGGCCAAGATGGAGGAAATTATTAATGAAAGGGGCCAAGACAAGGACATTATTACAGGAAGGGGGCCAGAATGGAGGACATTATTAAAGAAAGGAGCCAGGATGAGGGATATTATTACAGAATGGTGACAAGAATGGAGGACATTAATAAAGAAAGGGGTCAAGATGGAGGAAATTATTAATGAAAGGGGCCAGGACAAGGACATTATTACAGGAAGGGGGCCAGAATGGAGGACATTATTAAAGAAAGGGGCCAGGATGAGGGATATTATTACAGAATGGTGACAAGAATGGAGGACATTAATAAAGAAAGGGGTCAAGATGGAGGAAATTATTAATGAAAGGGGCCAGGACAGGGACATTATTACAGGAAGGGGGCTAAGATGGAGGATATTATTAAAGAAAGGGACCAGGATGAGGGATATTATTACAGAATGGTGACAAAAATGGAGGACATTAATAAAGAAAGGGGCCAAGATGGAGGAAATTATTAATGAAAGGGGCCAAGACAAGTACATTATTACAGTAAGGGGGCCAGAATGGAGGACATTATTAAAGAAAGGAGCCAGGATGAGGGATATTATTACAGAATGGTGACAAGAATGGAGGACATTAATAAAGAAAGGGGTCAAGATGGAGGAAATTATTAATGAAAGGGGCCAGGACAGGGACATTATTACAGGAAGGGGGCTAAGATGGAGGATATTATTAAAGAAAGGGACCAGGATGAAAGTGTTATAACAGAATAGTGACAAGAATGGAGGAAATGAATAAAGAAAAGGGCCAGGATGGAGGAAATTATTAATGAAAGGGGCCAGGACAAGGACATTATTACAGGAAGGGGGCCAGAATGGAGGACATTATTAAAGAAAGGGGCCAGGATGAGGGATATTATTACAGAATGGTGACAAGAATGGAGGACATTAATAAAGAAAGGGGTCAAGATGGAGGAAATTATTAATGAAAGGGGCCAGGACAGGGACATTATTACAGGAAGGGGGCTAAGATGGAGGATATTATTAAAGAAAGGGACCAGGATGAGGGATATTATTACAGAATGGTGACAAAAATGGAGGACATTAATAAAGAAAGGGGCCAAGATGGAGGAAATTATTAATGAAAGGGGCCAAGACAAGGACATTATTACAGTAAGGGGGCCAGAATGGAGGACATTATTAAAGAAAGGAGCCAGGATGAGGGATATTATTACAGAATGGTGACAAGAATGGAGGACATTAATAAAGAAAGGGGTCAAGATGGAGGAAATTATTAATGAAAGGGGCCAGGACAGGGACATTATTACAGGAAGGGGGCTAAGATGGAGGATATTATTAAAGAAAGGGACCAGGATGAAAGTGTTATAACAGAATAGTGACAAGAATGGAGGAAATGAATAAAGAAAAGGGCCAGGATGTAGGAAATTATTAATGAAAGGGGCCAGGACAAGGACATTATTACAGGAAGGGGGACAAGATGGAGGAGATTATTAAAGAAAGGGGCCAGGATGAGGGATGTTATTACAGAATAGTGACAAGAATGGAGGACATTAATAAACAAAGGGGCCAAGATGGAGGAAATTATTAATGAAAGGGGCCAGGACAAGGACATTATTACAGGAAGGGGGCCAGAATGGAGGACATTATTAAAGAATGGGGTCTAAGAGAGGGACCTTTATGACAGAATGGATGGATGGATATCTTTTTTTGTTAAAATGCTGAGAGAGAGAAGGATCGAGCTGTTCGAATTACAGAGAAGTCTGACAGTGGTCTTCTCCTCTTTCCCTGTTGAACATGAATGCTCGACCAGCTTCTTGTGTATAAAGGATTTGGGAGAGATAGTGCCCAATCATTCAACCGACATCTATCCTGTGATAAGTATTTCTGTGATTGCTCCATGGGTATATATAAATGTTACTCTATCCTTTATTTTAATGCTCTATGTTCTATACATGGTCTTGGACGGGTATATGGATGCATTGATTTATTCTATTGTGTTTTTATTTTAGTCTTACAAATAAGGACAATGGTTCATATACGCAGACCCCCACTGCTCTATCAGAGGTGTAACCTAAAATTTCTAGGCTCTAATGTTAGATCAATAACACGGCCCCCAGTGACTCATATTGGCCTTGGAGATTTTTATGAGTGTTTTATACTATTTACTCTATAAATGTCCCATGGATAGTCATTTATTTTTATTACCATTACTTTTATTACACTTTTATTGGTGCCTATTCCATATAAAGTCTGTTAATAAATGAGACTCAGCCAGTATAACACGTGTGTTCATCTTTCCCCTTGATTTCTGGCATGATTGTGCTACTATCTGGTAAAACATAAGGTGTACTCACACCTTAAATTAATACCAGGTGGAATAGCAGTAGTAAGATGGGACACAGTGAAGCTGAAATGTCTTTGTTATTAATGTGATACTTATCACACCTTGGATTGATACCTGTAGTTAACCCACGCTCAGTCACAGCACTGCAATGTCATCTTCCGTCTCATAAATCTTATCTTGTCGTTTGCAAAGCTAAAAAGGATATTCCCATGTAATACATTTATGCATCAGTGGATTATAATGAGGGCAATCTAGGCTACCGCCTGGGGCCGAAAGCTCTGGGATGCCCATGGCCAGATTGCCCTGATTGCAGGACATATCTTGGGGCAGGGAGTTTTCCTGGAGCTCCGATCTCGGCAATGCCGAATGGCAGCACAACTCCAGGAGAGCTCCCATCGCCTTTTCAAAAAGAAGTTGAGCAGAGGACAGAGGTAACAAGAGTGATGTATGTGTTTGTTTTTATATATATATAAATATGTCGCGGACGGGGAGGGCGCTGCGCTCACCACGCTCGGGTACGGCGCTGCTGCTGCTGCTCGGTGGCTCGAGCGTTGGGCCGGATCCAGGGACTCGAGCGGCGCTCCTCGCCCGTGAGTGAAAGGGGAGTAGTTTGGTTTGGGGATTTGGTCCGTGAGTTGTGGTGAGGTTGTACACCACTGCTGCTGTTGACGGGGATCCCGGGAGCGATGGCAGGGAGCAGCTGGGATGTTGTTTCTCCCTCCGTGGGTAGGGGTTGGTGGTCCCGGGGCCCGGTGAGGTGACGGGGAGGCAGGGTTGGCAAGGTGCAGGGGCGCTTGGACTGTGCAGCGCGGTGCCGGACGGCACGGTAGTACTCACTCAGCCACAAATGGATGCAAGTCTCTGGTAAAACAAAAGGCTGGATGGACGGGTCCCGCAGCCGGCTGCTGTGGTTTCTCCCAGACGGTTGGTGGTGGCTGCCTTTCCCTGCACCTTTTGTGTATCTTCGGTCCTGATGGCTTCCCACCGGTAACCCGCTCCCCAGCGTGGATATGCGCCGGAGAAGCCCTTTTGCCCGCAGGCTCTGGCCCTGGGAACTCTAGCTGTGGCGGTAGCTGTATCTCCCTTCTGCTGTTTGGACGGTTGCCTTCAATCGGGTCTTGGCTGTTTGGAAACCCCTGGGGTTCCGGTCACTAATGGATTTGACCTGTGTAACGGCGACGCCAAGCCTTGTCGGGGTCCGCAGGCCCTCCCGGTTTGTGCTGGCTTCACTTCGCTCCCCGGTTCGGTACCGGCAGGCCACCGCCCGTCCCCAGTCCTACGGTTCCGCGTTGATCTGCCTCTCCTGCAGACGGCCACCATCGTCTGCCAACCTTGCTCTTGGTGCCCGGGCCACGTACCCGGACACAGTCAGTCTGCTCCTCTACTACTACTTCACTCCTCTCCTGACTCCTACTCAGATCTCAACTCAACTGGCTTCCTTTTCCCGCCTCCAGGACTGTGAACTCCTCAGTGGGTGGGGCCAACTGCCTGGCTCCACCCCACCTGGTGTGGACATCAGCCCCTGGAGGGAGGCAACAAGGATTTGTGTCTGACTGATGTGCCTATCTCGGGGTGGGGGAGTTGTGGTGTAGTACCTGTGACGACCTGGCTAGTCCAGGGCGCCACATTCCCCCTTGGTTAAATGCAGACCGTCCGCGGGCTGCCCGTCCATCACCGGTTTTATTTATTTATTTATTTTTTTTCAAAACTGCAAAAATATAAAAACATGTGTGAAAACATTCAACAAAGCATTCTTTTTATGAATCTTTCCTTAACAGGAGGCACGGTACTTTAACGTTACAAACGGTAGACATTTTTATTAAAACGGTCGGCTTCCGCTCTCCCACCCAAACAACCTGGCCCTGATGCTGCCCCTAAGAAGTGGGCAGCACCCCTTGACCCTAGTCCAGATCCAGGCTGCCCGAGCAGGAACGGGTACGGTGTCTCGTACCCTACGGTCACTTCAGGGGACCCCACGTCCATGGAGGACCCCTGACCCCCGGAGGATCGCCACCGGTTATGGTAGTGGCGGGCCTGGGCCATCCCTTTCCTCTAGGCCCATTCCCCAAATCAGCCTCTCCGGAGGCGGCAACGGAAACATGCCAACATATTTACATTTCCACTAGTTTGTGGGTGCCCTGCTAGTTCTCAGGCGTGTCCATAAGCAGTTTCTTATGCACGGTACAAAGGGTCCCTACAGGGACTACTTGCCGGCAACGGCCGGTTCAATCACTGTCGACAATCAGGCAAGATCTTCGGTTGATTACGTTCATTCAACAGGTTAACGGTACTGGTGGTCCCAACGGGGACAACGGTGCAACGGAGGGACCGCTGCCTTACTTCAAGTCCATTCCCAACCTTGGGGCTCCAGTGCCACCTTCACATGTTGCACTGCTCTGGACCCCGATGGTAGCTCGCTAGTCCAGGGCGCCACATATATATGTAAATATATATATATATACATATATATATGGGAAGTGTGCCAATATATAGGGGACTATGTGGACCCTCACACTGTATATAAGGAGCTATGGAAGGTCTCATACTGTATATAGGGAGGGGATGTGGGGGATCACACTGTATGTAGGAAGCTATGTGGGGGCTCACACTATATATAGAAAGCTGTATGAGAGCTCATATGGTACGCAGAGGCAATGTAAGGTCTTATATAGGAGGCTATGTGGGTGCTCACACTGTATATAGGAGGCCATGTGGGGGCTCATGCTGTATATAGGGGACTATGAGAGGACTCATATTGTATATTGGGAGGCTATGTGAGGACTCATACTGCATGTTGGGAGGCTATGTTTGAGCTCATAGTGTATATAGGGGCCTATGGGAGATCTTAAAGAGTCTATAAGGAGGCTATGTGAGTCTCATACTGTATATAAGAAGGCTGTGTGTGGGCTCATACTGTATATAGGAGCTGTGTGAGGGCTCATACTGTATTTAGGGGCAATGTGAGGGACCATACTGTATATTGGGGGTTGTGTAAAGTCCCATACTGTATAAAGGGAGGGATGTGGGGGATCACACTGTATATAGGAAGCTATGTGGGGGCTCACACTATATATAGAAAGCTGTATGCGGGCTCATATGGTATGTAGGTGCAATGTGAGGGCTTTTATAGGGAAGCTATGTGGGAGCTCCCACTGTATATAGGAGGCCATGTGGGGACTCACACTGTATACAAGGTTACTATGTAAAGGCCCATACTGTCTATAGGGAGGTTATGTGGGAGCTCACACTAACTATTAGGTCTATGTGGGAGCTCACGATGGAGACTATGTAATGACTCACGCTGAGGACTATGCAATGGCCCATACTGTATATAGGGAGGCTATGAGAGGACTCATACTGTATATTGGGAGGCTATGTGAGGGCTCATACTGTATATTGGAAGACAATGTGAGGGCTCCTACTGTATATAGGGGGCTATGGGAGGTCTCATACTGTATATAAGATGGCTCTGTGTGGGCTCATACTGTATATTGGGGCTCTGTGGGAGCTCATACTGTATATAGGTGCAATGTGAGGGCTCATACTGTATATTGGGGGTCATGTAAAGGTCTATACTGTATATAGGGGCTATGTGAGGGCTCATACTCTATATACTCTATATAGGGATCTATGTGTGGAATCATGCTGTATATGTATGTATATGTTGGCTGTGTGTATGCTCATATGGTACATAGGGGATGTCAGCATACTTAATTCTGCTCTATATTAATTGATACAGTTATTAATATAACATAATATTTTTATCTATATATATAATTGCCTTATTCTGTCTGTCTGTCTGTCTGTCTGTCTGTCTGTCATGCTCCAAAATTGTGTCCTTACGGTGACACAAAGCTGATTGGCCGCTGGGCTCGCCATGGCCCCGCCCCCCCACACGGATTGGCCTCTTGCCCCGGCTCTCTGCAGGCCCCGCCCCCCTCACGCAATGCACGCTCGCTCTGGCCCAACTGACACGGGGCTCCGATTCCCAGGTGAGTACACACACATCAGATCACACTCACTCTCACACACACCTCACACATCACATCCACACACTCACAACATGCTGGGATATCGCTTGCTTCTACACCGGCTCCGTCAGGATCCCGGCAGCGCCAGACATAACCTTGCGATGCTGGGATCTTAACGGAGGCCGTGAAAGCTGGTAACCATTATACACATCGGGTAACTAAGGTCCCTTAGTTACCCGATGTGTATCATAGTTACCAGTGTACACCGGCTCACACTCACTCTCACACACACCTCACACACACATCACATCGCATCCACACATCAAGGTCCTGCAGCTGCGGAACATACATAACATAACAGCACACACACACACACACACACATACACACATCAGTTCACACTCACACACACCTCACACACCTCACACATCACATCGCATCCAAATACTCACAACATCCTGGGATATCGCTTGCTTCTCGGCGGCGATATTGTGCTGTGAGCTTCCAGGACCTGACGGAGGATCACATGGCCAGAAGCATGTGATATCCCCGGATGTTGTGAGTATCAGCGCGTATGTGCAATATCGTCAGTGTCTGTGTGTGTGAGTGGATGCGATCGGGTGTGTGTGAGTGGATGCGATCGGGTGTGTGTGAGTGGATGCGATCGGGTGTGTGTGAGTGGATGCGATCGGTTGTGTGTGTGAGTGGATGCGATCGGTTGTGTGTGTGAGTGGATGCGATCGGTTGTGTGGGTGAGTGGATGCGATCGGTTGTGTGGGTGAGTGTCGGCAGAAGAGCACGGCGTGCTGGAGGAGGCTGGGAGCAGAGAGGCTGATCTTGGGGAAGGCTGGGAGGGGGAGGCTGATGCTGAGGGAGGCTGGAAGGAGAGAGGCTGAGCAAACGTTCTCCATCCGCCATACTGCGCACTCCCCATCGTGCTGCATCCCCCATGCTGCGCACTCCCAAACGTGCTCCATCCGCCATGCTGCGCACTCCCCATCGTGCTCTATCCGCCATGCTGCACACTCCCAAACGTGCTCCATCCGCCATGCTGCGCACTCCCAAACGTGCTCCATCCGCCATACTGCGCACTCCCCATCGTGCTCTATCCGCCATGCTGCACACTCCCAAACGTGCTCCATCCCCCATGCTGCGCACTCCCAAACGTGCTCCATCCGCCATGATGCGCACTCCCCATCGTGCTCTATCCGCCATGCTGCACACTCCCAAAAGTGCTCCATCCGCCATGCTGCGCACTCCCAAACGTGCTCCATCCGCCATGCTGCGCACCCCCCATCATGCTCCATCCGCCATGCTGCGCACTCCCAAACGTGCTCCATCCGCCATGCTGCGCACTCCCAAACGTGCTCCATCCGCCATGCTGCGCACTCCCAAACGTGGTCCATCCGCCATGCTGCGCACTCCCAAACGTGGTCCATCCGCCATGCTGCGCACTCCCAAACGTGGTCCATCCGCCATGCTGCGCACTCCCAAACGTGCTCCATCCGCCATACTGCGCACTCCCAAACGTGCTCCATCCACCATACTGCGCACTCCCCATCGTGCACCATCCGGCATGCTGCGCACTCCCAAGCGGATGGAGCATGATGGGGGGTGCACAGCATGGCGGATGGAGCACGTTTGGGAGTGCGCAGCATGGCGGATGGAGCACGTTTGGGAGTGCGCAGCATGACGGATGGAGCACGTTTGGGAGTGCGCAGCATGACGGATGGAGCACGTTTGGGAGTGCGCAGCATGCCGGATGGAGCACGTTTGGGAGTGCGCAGTATGGCGGATGGACCACGTTTGGGAGTGCGCAGCATGGCGGATGGAGCACGTTTGGGAGTGCGCAGCATGGCGGATGGAGCACGTTTGGGAGTGCGCAGCATGGCGGATGGAGCACGTTTGGGAGTGCGCAGCATGGCGGATGGAGCACGTTTGGGAGTGCGCAGCATGGCGGATGGAGCACGTTTGGGAGTGCGCAGCATGCCGGATGGTGCACGATGGGGAGTGCGCAGTATGGCGGATGGAGCACGTTTGGGAGTGCGCAGCATGGCGGATGGAGCACGTTTGGGAGTGCGCAGCATGGCGGATGGACCACGTTTGGGAGTGCGCAGCATGGCGGATGGAGCACGTTTGGGAGTGCGCAGCATGGCGGATGGAGCACGTTTGGGAGTGCGCAGCATGGCGGGTGGAGCACGTTTGGGAGTGCGCAGCATGGCGGATGGAGCATGATAGGGGGTGCGCAGCATGGCGGATGGAGCACGTTTGGGAGTGCGCAGCATGGCGGATGGAGCACGTTTGGGAGTGTGCAGCATGGCGGATAGAGCACGATGGGGAGTGCGCAGCATGGCGGATGGAGCACGTTTGGGAGTGCGCAGCATGGGGGATGCAGCACGATGGGGAGTGCGCAGTATGGCGGATGGAGCACGTTTGGGAGTGCGCAGCATGGCGGATGGACCACGTTTGGGAGTGCGCAGCATGGCGGATGGAGCACGTTTGGGAGTGCGCAGCATGGGGGATGCAGCACGATGGGGGGTGCGCAGCATGGGGGATGGAGCACGATGGGAGGTGCACACCTCCCCCCAACACACACACGCGCACTGCACAACACACACACACACTAGGAATCACAAACAACGCCCTACACAGACACCCACACACACAGACAACGCTGCACACACAAATATACGCACATACTGCACAACACACACATTGCTCAAAACATACCTCCCCCCAAAACACACCACACACACACAAACCGCACAACACACACACACACACAACGCTACAGACACACAGCGCTCCACAAACAACGCAACACACGCAACACACATACAACACCGCTCTCACCCCCGCGACACTCAGAACATGTACAGCGCCCTACACAAACACTTGGTAACTACACACAACATCTATATATATATATATATATATATATATATATATATAAAACAAAAATCATACATGAACTACACAATACGTAAATTCTAGAATACCCGATGCGTAGAATCGGGCCACCTTCTAGTATGTTCATATTAATATTGAGCAGAATTAATTTCAGCCAATTGGTTTGACCTCCTCAACAGTCATGGTCTGTCATGTGGCCCCTTGGGAAAATTAATTTCATACCCCTGCTCTATTATGTATTGTGCTATGTTATGTGTAACCAAAGCACATGTGTGTTATTCATGTGATCTATCACATGATCTGTCAAGCAAATCATCTGACATGTCATATGATACATTGGAGGCTTGGGGGAAGCCACACCTTCTAAACTGCCCAGAACCATGGCTGCAATTAATCCGTCCCTGCATTTTCAGCATATTCATAGGACATGCCATAAATGTAATGTATGATAGTTGCAGGTTGGAACACTAAGGGTGGCTCCTCCAACAAGAGGTCAGATAACCTCACATGTTGAACACATGTCCATATCCCACAATGGGCCCACCAGTGCTGTCAAATTCCAGAACTGCCACCTCGCTGGAGGCCCAGAAGCGCAAGGTGTTCAGTGTTCAGAGACATGGCCAAGGAAAGGAGGCTGAACCCGACCACCACTGAGCAAGACACCAAAATTGATCTTGGCCTTGCACTTAAATCTCTTTGGCATCCCTTACTATTTCCTCACCCACCGTCTGCTTTTTGTCATTGACTGACAGGTCACTCCTCTCTAAGTGACTTGCTCCCTGGCCCCACATTTCATCAAGGGGAGAATCGAGATGCCCCATATACATTAGACTGTTGGGCCAACAAGTCAATATTGATGGGTTTAGCTGAACTTAGTCTAATGTATATGTATGGGGGCCTTAACTCTCACAGTGGATTGCACAGGCTAAGAAAAGAAAAATTTTACTAAAGTTGAGAAAAACAGACTCACAGGACCCTAGACTAGTAGCCAGTTTGGTTCTCCATGGCTGTAGAACCAGGGCAGTTTGGGTGTCATGGGGTATAAAATGACAGAACAGGGGCTCCTAGGCTGGCTCTCAGACTTGAGACACTGCGCTGTCCCTTATCTCAGAGATAGGCTTCATGGTATTCAGGTCTGAGCCCCCAGCATGACCCTGACTCCTGTCTGAGTCTTGATCTTATCTCCCCTCTTCTTCATCCTTGGGGTGGGCCGGAAACACAGTAACAAAACCCCACAGAAACGACACGGACACGGGAGAATCAACACTTGTACACTGCACTAAAACACAAAAGAGAGACTATACGTGTACAGGGGAATAAAGAAAACGGAAGGAACTAAATGCACTACAGGGGAATGTAAACACCACTCAAAATCGCAGCTACAGATCACCACCATAAACTGGATCACCACAAAGACTGGAATCATTGGAGCTAAGCTAAAGCCATAATCAGCACTGTGTAGCAAGGTCCAAAATCTTATATAGGGTGGAGAGAGCTGTGATTGGTAATTAGCAACCTGAGCTCCTAGCAGAGTTCCCCAGGCCAGCAGGAATTAACTCTTGCAGGACTGAGGAACAGCGCACATGAAACAGCTGATGCCCGGCTCTGTCTGAACAACTAAGAAACATCAGGTTGCCTATCAGGCTCTGCAGTGTGAACAGAGCCTGACGCTGCCGTGACACCTAATGATTCTGGACTTGAACACCGCATGACATCGGGCTTCCTCAGCCGCCACTTAAATAACTGCATCCTGAGCGCTTCTTGTGATTACTAGGGCCAGCAACTTTATGATGTTATGTAAAACCTAGTTGCTAAGGGCCCGATTCATCAAAGTTCACAATTTTGGATAAAATACATTAAAATGTTGCAAAAGTTTTTTACACAACTTGAAGTTGCAAAAAAAATATGAGTTTTGCCATTTTTACATCATTTCCAACCAACTTTGCCAAATTTGGCAGGACAGTTCATGGTAAAGCACAATCGGCAAATTTATCCAAATATACATCAATTTAGAGGCATAAATTATGCTAAAAATGTATTTCAGTCGTTGACCTAGAAACATTTCTGGAAGAAGCACATGGCACATGTAAGATGCGCGTACTTCATTTAGCGTACCTCGTAATGAATTAGGGACATCTTACTCCAGCACTTCCATTCTTGAAGACTGACATGTACAACACCAATTTTATTAAATCAGCCCCAATGTCTTTTTGATATCATTCAGTATCATCTGTGACGCCCTGGACACCCCAGGGGTCACAGGTCATTACACACACCACATACACCCCCACCCCAGTAAGGTACCACCAGTCAACCAAAAGACCTGATTGCCTTCCTCAGAGTCAGACAGGCACACCAGGTGGGCAGAGTCAGGTGGATGGACACGCCCTCCGAGGAGTCTGCTGGCCTGAGGCAGGAAAACACATGCAGAGAGATCGAGACTGAGTTAGGAGAGAGGAGTGAGAGGAGCACAGTTCTGCTTGGGGCCTGGGTTGGAGCCTAGGACCCCAGATCAGTCAGGCAGGCAGACGGTAGTGGCCGCCTGCAGGAGACCGGGAATACGACCGGTGGAACCGTAAGGGACCGGGACAGGGTAGTGGCCCGCCGGAACCGAACCGGGGAGCCAACTGGATACCGGAGCACCAGGCAGGGTACTCAGACCCCGAACTAGGCTACAAGCCACCACCATAGTCAAATCAACTGATTGCGGTCTGGACCTCAGGGGTTCATTCCCACCTAAGTCCCGATTGAAGGCAACAGCCCAACCCGTCCGGATAGGAGCCACTGCCAGAGGCCAGAGATGCAAGGGGCCAGCGTCTGTGGGCAAACGGGCTCCTACGACACATATACGCCGGGGAGCGGGCTACCGGTGCCCAGGCACAGTAGCCAAGATTACATACAGGTGCAGGAGAAAGGCGGACATTACCAACCTATCTGGAGAAACTGCAGCCGGCTGCGGGCCCCGTTCGTCACCCCATTTGGTTTACCAGCGCCTCCAGTGTCTTGTAACAGAGTGAGTACACCAGTGCCCTCGGGCACCGCACCGCGCTGCACCGCCACCTTATGCCCTGCACCCCGGCCCCTTGCCAACCGGGCCCCGGGACCAACATCCCCTACCCACGGAGGGGTCAACACCTAGCTGCGCCCCTACACCGCTCCCAGGAGTCCCCATACCTTCACCACAACGGTGGTGTCCACCATCACCACAACCCGTGGGTGGTGTCATGAACTTCACAACACAACTACCCCACCACCCCCCTGCGTGCACCGCCACTACACTCTTACAGAGCGACGTGACTCCCGGGTCTGGAGGCGCTCAAGCCACCGACACACGAGCCCGGACCCGAGCGGCTCGGCGGTCGCAGCCGAGGCCGCGGGGCGGTACACATCTCTATACTGATGATATGCAGAGCTACCTCTCTGGACCTGATATCACCTCCCTACTAACGAAAATCCCACAATGTCTGTCTGCTATTTCATCCTTCTTCTCTTTGATTCCTAAAGCTTAACATGGACAAAACAGAATTCATCTTTCCTCTTCCTCACTCAACCCCTCCAACAAGCTTATCTATCAAAGTTGATGGCTGCTCACTCTCCCCAGTCTCTCAAGCTCGTTGCCTCGGAGTAACCCTCTACTCTGCTCTATCCTTCAAGCCACACATCCAAGCCCTCTTCACCTCATGCAGACTACAACTCAAAAATATCTCCCGAATTTGTGCATTCCTTAACCAAGAATCAGCAAAAACATTAGTGCATGCTCTCATCATCTCCCGCCTGCTCTTTGGCCTCCCTTCCAACACTCTTGCACCCCTCCAATCTATCCTAAACTTTGCGGCCCATTAATCTACCTCTCCCCTTGCTATTCCCTGGCCTCGCCACTCTGCCAATCCCTTCACTGGCTTCCCATTGCCCAAAAACTCCAGTTCAAAACATTAACCATGACATACAAAGCCATCCACAACCTTTCTCCTCAATACATCTGTGACCTAGTCTCCCGGTACCTACCTGTACGCAACCTCCAATCTTCACAAGACCTCCCTCTCTACTCCTCTCTTATCTCCTCTTCCTACAATCGCATTCAAGATCTTTCCTGCGCCTCCAACATACTCTGGAACACTCTATCCCAGCATATCAGACTCTCACCTACTGCGGAAACCTTCAAAAGGAACCTGAAGACCGGCCTCTTCCGGGAAGCCTACAACCTGCCGTACCCCTCAGTCCAGTACACCACTGCGCAACCAGCTTTGTCCTCACCTATTGTACCCTCACCCATCCCCTGTAGACTGTAGACTGTGAGCCCTCACGGGCAGGGTCCTCTCTCCTCCTGTGGCCTCACCCATCCCCTGTAGACTGTGAGCACTCGCAGGCAGGGTCCTCTGTCCTCCTGTACCCATCTGTTTTTGTAATGTTCTTGATTGTTGTACTTGATTTTTATGTATACCCTAGAATCGAATAGTGTGGGAAATCTGTACCTTACGTAGTAGACCATATTAACATTCACTTTACAAACTTCTAAAAAAATAAGTCCATGTGTCTTAAAAATACGATGTGCTGTGATTTTCATTCTGTACATTTTCACCTATATCTGCCCTCTTTATACAGAGAGCGAAAGCTCAATGGGGCTTGTTGCTAAGTAACAAGCCAATATGGAGTAAGGTCTGATAGAAGTCACAGGGAGGAAAGAATGAGAATGAAAGGCTAAGGTCAGCAGCAGCCATCGAGATGCCAAGGCAGACAAACTATTTACTTTATATACCAGGGTAAATAATATGGACCAAACTGTAACAGCAACAGATCAGCCTTAGCGCTGCGCGGCTCACAAATTCTGATTTTTTTTTACATTTTCATTATTTGAAAACCAAAAAATTGTTTTTGTGGCACCATATTCTGAGAGCCATATGTTACACAATTCTCCATGTAATTCAGGGATTGGAAATATATTTTCCCAAAGGGCCACATAGGAGACCATGATTGGTGTGAAGGGCCGGACACACAGGCTGACATTAATTCTGCTCAATATTAATATTAACATATTAATCATAATTACAATATTTTTGTAATATTAATTGTATCACTTCAAATTGAGCAGAATTAAGCATGTGGACTCACTGTTAGTGCAAATACATGTTATGGTAGGAGTTCTTGTAACATGTACTCTTATCTGTAGCAGGTAACCAAAAGCATATCATTAACTGCTTTTACAATATTTACAAATTATATGCTCCTTTTATTTAGCCCTTTTACCTTGATCAACAGCTCCCTCCACACCGTATGATGTCCCCACATCTCTCCATATTGTATATCCCCACACCCCCCAAACAGTATGATGTCCCCACATCCTCCAAACAGTATGATGTCCCCACATCCTCCAAACAGTATGATGTTCCCACATCCCTCCAAACAGTATGATGTCCCCACATCCCTCCAAATATATGATGTCCCCACATCTTCCCTAACAGTATGATGTCCCCACAGCCCCCCAAACAGTATGATGTCCCCACATCCCTCCAGTTTGATGTCTCCATATCCCTCCAAACATATGATGTCCTCACATCCCCCCAAACAGTATGATGTTCCCACATCCCCCAAACAATATGATGTCCCCACATCTCCTCAAACAGTAGGATCTCCCCACATCTCCTCATTCAGTATGATGTCCTCACATCCCTTCAGTTTGATGTCCCCATATCCCTCCAAAAATATGATGTCCCCACACCCCTCGAAACATATGATGTTCCCACATCCCTCAAACAGTATGATGTTCACACATCCTCTCAAACAGTATGATGTCCTCACATCCCCTTAAACAGTATAATGTGCTCACATTCCCTTAAACAGTATAATGTCCTCACATCCCCTCAAACAGTATGATGTCCCCACATCCCCCCAAACAGTATGATGTCCCCACATCCCTCCAAACAGTATGATGTCCCCACATCCCTCCAAACATATGATGTCCCACATCTCCCAAACAGTATGATGTCCCACAGCCCTACCACATGTATTATGAGATCTCACAGCCCTCTGACACAGCATGAGGTCCCCACAGCTCTCTCACACATAGCATGATGTCTCCAAGTACCTCCCAACACAATTTGATGCCTTCATAGCCCCCTCAACACAGTAAGATTCCCCACAACTCCCCAAAATAGTATAATGACCCCACACAGAGTATCATGTCCCTACAGCTCATCGGCATAATATGATGACCCTCACACACAGTATTATGGGCCTCCAGCTTTCCAAGCATATTGTGATTTTCCTCAGAGCCCCATACAGTATTCCCCTTAATCCTCTTAATATACAAAATGTTCCCACACACAACCTTTCTTTAAACAGTATGAGCCCCCCATATACAGTATGGTCCCACACACAGTACCCCATATATACAGCGCAATCCCAAACTCAGCCCCCATATACAGCATGATCCTACATATTGTCCCCCTATGTACAGATTAACCCACACACAGCCCCCAAATTGGCTCCCTTTATACAGTATGAGCCATATAGCCCCCGTATATAGCGTATACAGTATATACACTACTCACAAAAAGTTAGGGATATTTGGCTTTCTGGTGATATTTCAGGATGATCCTAACATGCCCTCTAAAAAACGTTTTTGGGTGACCTTAACGTGACCTCTAAACGTTTGGATGCCCATATCCAACTGTTCAATGTTTCACTACTGTTTGCTCAACTTATTGTTCTCTAGCAACTTTAATGGCAAAATTCACAAGAGGTGTTTGATCCAAGAATGGCCCAATAAATTTTGGGGTTAAATTAGAATTTGTATTAAACCGTCCTCCTCATCATGCTGTTCACATTTTAACATTTTTATAACCACTATTCACTATTCAGTTTAATTGGCAAGTAAACTGCATCGTGCAAGTCAATATATTAATGACAATATCTTATATATGTTGCTTTGTTTCTCACTTTTAACACTAAAAAAATAAAATATTTTTGAGGAAATTTGTCGCATTTTGAGACCCATAACTTTTATTCTTTTTAAACTTTTTTTATATAAGTTACATATAAGTTGTATGAAGTTTTTTTTTTTGTTTGCAAAATAAGCTTTTTTTTATTTTACAGGGCACCATGTTTTGGGGGTAAATACAACTTTTTGATCAAATTTTATAAAATGTTTTGTAATTTTGGATGAACAAAAAAACATCAACTCTGGTATTGTTTTTTCAGTATTCACTGAGGAGGATAAATAATTATGTAGTTTTCTCTAATATGTAATGATACAATTACAGAGCTACTCAATATATATAAATGTTTTTAGGTTTTGCAACTTTTATACAAGAAAATAACTTTTTAATGAAAATATGTTTTTTTTTTTTTTTTACAACGCTCCATGATTTGTTTTTTTTTTGCAGAACTTTTTTTTTTATTGGTACAATTTTTGGGCACGTTCAACTTATCACATTATTTTGTGAGGCGGGAAGAACAAAAAATGCACTTCCAACATTGTTTTTTCATTTTTGTAAAAAAAAAAGAGAATTCTGCTTTTGTCACCATGTTCCGAGACCCATTGCGGTCTCATTTTTCAGGATCTGGAGCTCAGTGATGGTTTATTTTTTGCGTCGTGAGCTGCAATTTATAATTACAGTATATCATTTTTTTCATAGATAAGATGTTTTGATTGCCTGTTATTGCATTTTGATGCAATGTTGCAACAACCAAAAAGTTTTTTGGATTTTTTTTCTTGCTATGCCGTGTACCGATCAGATAAATTAATTTTATATTTGGATAGATCGGTCATTTCTTAATGTGGCGATGCCAAATATTTGTATTTTTTTTTATTTTTGTTTTATTCTCAATGGGGCTGATTTAAACCTACTTTTTTTTTATATTTTTTTAAACTTTTTTTTTTACATTTTTTACTGATTTTACTATTCCTTCTAGTGGACTTTATGACTGCAGTGGGCGATCACTTCTGATCAGAACGATGCTTTTGTGAGTGCCGACATTCCCAGAAAACACGTCATAACAGCAACATGGTTCATTAGATTGCACTGTGAGAGTTTGACAGCGCGATCAAAGAGGTTAACAGGTGTAGATGGTTCTCCGATGCAGCATTTTATCATCACTTCCTTCCACTATATTTACCGACTCCTAGCTTCTTTCCATGCATGTTATACGTCTTCTATACTGACCACTTTGAAGGAGCTTATCTCTGGAGAAGCTCAGGTGTTCATTTCTGTTGAAAATGAGAAGTTTCTTGCTGGAGAAGTCAAGGAGTGCTATTTGTTGTGTCCTTCCTCCCACATATGTCTTACCTTCCTCTGGTTGTTTTATTGCAGTAGTGAGACTAGTGTCTCACTGGGCTTCACACTAGTCAGGGGAGTTCAGGGTCAGCGAGGGCCTAGGCAAGGTAGGGAAGCACCCTTCTAGGGATGTTAGGGAGTGCAAGGATCAAATTCAGTTGGGTGTTAGGAGGTGAGCCTTCTTCCCTCTCCATGTTGCCAGAAGCTTCCGTTGTACTTCTTCCCTGGTTTTCCCTTTGTGCTGCGCCGCTTTTGGTGTTCTTGAAGAGGTGCATTTTCAGGTTGTGTTTAAAACTTTGAAGATTAGGAAACATCTGAAGAGTTGGGATAGTGAGTTCTAGAACACAGGGCAGCATGGGCGAAATATTTGAGAAGTTTGTATGAGGAGCAGGTAAGAGGAGAACAAAAAAGTAGGTCTGGTGAGCTCCAGAGATTTATGTGTCTGTAAATGCAGGTGCTAGGAATCATGTGATATTTCATTAAGATTATGAACTGCTCATATTCTTACTTTAACTCATGATAGTTATCGGGGGTCAGATTTCCCATACGGCCAACCTAAGCCATTAACTAGGGTAGGGCTGGGACAATGTATTTTGGTGCCCTAGGCAGCAAAGCCGATGGTGCCCCCCTCCACCAATGAACCCTCAACCCTCAAGTAAAGGAATGGATCAGAGATTAAGCTACAATGACCCCTATTGTGCCCCCTTCTTCTCCAATGGGTAGAATTGTTACTTTTTCACCAAAAAATACCTGCAAAAGTAAACAAAAGTGATTTACTTTAAGGGTGAGGCTCAACAAGAAGTGCATTTTAAAAGATATATATGGAATCATTAATTATCTGGGAAACCTTTATACAATACAAGGGGCAAATGGCAATATCCATCCTTATGTTATAATTAATATGTTAACATATATATGTTAATTATAATATAATTAACTATAGTGGAGGACAATTGATTTCAATGAAGGTGTCCAAAATTTGGCAAATACTTTAAAGAAAACTAAACAGACCCCATTGTAGATAAAAGGATACATACGACAGCTTTAGTATCTGCCATGCGGTAAATACAGTTTGCAACAAAACAGATAGTGGTTCTGTTGGCATATTTCTGTACTGATAGTAGTTCTGTTAATGTTTTCATCTACTGATGGTGGTTTTTGTGTCATTTTCCTGTACTGATTGTGGTTCTGATGATGTACTCATGTAGTGATAGTTGTTCATGTGCTACTGATGGTTTTGGTGATGCATTCGTGTAGTGATGATGGTTTTGGTGGTGTATTTATCACCAAAACCATCATTAGTGGATGAATATGAAACCAAAATTATCATCAGTACATAAGTAGAATATTAGAACTACCAATAGTAGATAACGACAGCACCAAAACCATAAATCAGTAAATAAATACAGTAGGTCAGTAGAATCACCCTTAGTACATGAATACATCCTGAGAACCACTGTCAGTAAATAAATACAACACCTGTACCATCAACAGTATATGTATACGTCAACAGAACCATCATCAGTACATGTATATATCACCAGAACCACCATCAGCACATTAATGCATCATTAAAACCTCAATCAGTACATGAATATATCATGAGAACCACCGTGAGTAAATAAATACAACAACAGTACCATCATCAGTCCATATATTCATTACCAGAACCACCACCAGTACATTAATACATCTCCAAGCTTAGTATAGAAATCAATTGTAATGTCAAGTCATTCCCATATACATTTGTATCTCATGAACCTGCAACTCCCAGTATGTCCATAACAATGGTAACGCTTTGGAATAGAAACGTAAACGTATCACTTGTGATTACATGATGCGATAAATATGAAAAAAGCATGAAATTTATGCGAGTGCTGGTCTTTATGTTACTATATTACTAGGACACCATGCCGTGACACGAACACCACTACCCTTTTGAGTACATACCTAAAATGTGTGGAAATAAGCAATGCTATGGAGATGTTGGGAGTTGTTAATAATTATCAGACTGTTGATCATGCGCAACCATCATTCATACTCCAAATGAGTAAGTTTTGAATACAATCACAAAATGTTGCACAGACACCTCATTTGACTCAGGGAACATTATAGACTATGTTTTGAGGGAAAAATTTAACCCTGCGCTTTACAGTTATTCACTAAAACACCTGCTTACATTAAAGTCATTGGAGCTGGGAGCTACAGGTCATTAATAGGAGCTGTGATTGGTTGCTCTAGGCAACGAAGGACATTCTTATTATAAGAAGCTTATGTGTGAGGTAGTATGATTTCGATAGAGACAGACGCACAGAGACATAAAGAGACAGACACACAGAGACACAGAGACAGAGACACACAGAGACAGACAGAGAGAGACAGAGACACACAGAAACAGAAAGAGACAGAGACACACAGAAACAGACACACAGAGACACACACACAGAAACAGACATACACAAAGGCAGAGACAGAACCTGACACAGAGTCACACAGAGACAGAGACACACAGAGAAAGAGACACACAGAGACAGAGACACACACAGACAGAGACACACACAGACACACAAACACACACAGTGAAAGGCAGACAGAGACAGAAAGGGAGTCAGACAGAGAGGGAGACAGACAGACAGAGAGAGAGAGTGGGAGAGACAGAGAGACAGTCACTATCCCAGGCAACGCCAGGTACTACAGCTGGTCTGTTATATAAAGTGATTTTCAAAATGTCATAACATTCCATGCTGGACAGAATGCTAAAAAATAAATCAATAAAAAGTTTAGTTACTGTTTTAAGTGTTTCCTGACACTCGATAAATATAGGGGGGTTATAGTTCTAAATGTATGCAGTCTATGAAAATACACAATACCTTTCTAAAGTGGATTATATATGATCAGCTCTGGAAATGTGACGCCCTGGCCTAGCAGGTCGTCACAGGGTATTGTGCAATCTGCCCTTCTGTGCAATATCCATCTCCTCCTTGGTTACGGGTCCCTGACCTTTGGTGTTGCCAAGAACAAGCTAATCAAAATCCTAGGAACACTCTGCACCACACCCACCAGACACACCAGTGGACTAGGGTCGCCCATTTGGGGGGTTGGTTAAGGGGAGGTCAGGAGTGTCAGGAGCAGAACAGTGGAGTGTTGCAGGTGAAAGTGTGAGGAGGTCAGGAGCTGGGCTGCTTGAGACTACTAGGTAGGAGACGTTGGTCTGGACCTGGTAGGAGCTGGACCCCGGTCGCAGGGGATCGTGACAAGGGGCACGGACTGTCGAGGAGGACAGCCGGCGGTCTTGTGCTATCACCCGGGCAGGGGCCAGGGCATGACGGGGTACGTGGACCCTAGGTCAGGAAGAAGCTTCAGGCGTCCTGACAATTTACTCGATGAGGACGGAGCCTTCAAGATCTGTTCTCCACCTGCTCCAAACTCAGGGCACTAGCGCAACGACGGGGATAGGACTTTCCTACTACACGGTCCAGAAAATCCTAAGCGTGAACCCTGAGAGCAAGCTCACCCAGTTAGCCATACTGGTGAGCGGGACACGATCAGTTTTATATTTAAGGGACCAACCAGAAACTAGATGCCAAGTTAAAGGTCACAGACTAACAGGCAACACCAACGGGCACGGGATCCAGGCGTGCTCCCTCTCATCGGCAGCGGTGCCAGAACTTTGGTTTACCATAGTTGTCGGTGTCAGCGTTATTGGACTGAGTGAGTACACAAGTGACCCTTACCGTCCCAACGGCACCTCTGCATCACCATCACCGAGTCCCGGGCATTCCCTCTACCCGTGGAGGGGTTAAACACCTAGCTGCCCCCACGATCGCCACCGGGTACTCCCAATCGCAGCGGTGGTACTCCAGCTTACCACACACCACAGGTGGCGTCACGAACTTTAACCATATCATCCCATGTAAATACTCCCCTTTTTTATCCGAGTGGCCACACGACCCCGACTCCCGGGTCCGGAGATCCCTCGAGCCACCGCGGATCCGGAACCGAGCAGCCCGGCTGCTGACGCGGGGGTGGCACAGAAACAATTTCACAAATGTAAACCACATCTGACGTATGCATGGCAAGAATATCCAACTGCCAAAAGTGATTCCTTTTGAACATCTAACACTCCAAGAACAAGAAAAATTATTGACCAGACTTTTAGAAACTAAGAAAACAATGTTTAAGCTATTTTTTTCTTTTTACTTGTAAATAATATAATTCAGTCTTTTCTTAGTTTCCATCATTGTGTCTGACTGACGAGTGCAGGAGAAGCAAATTCTTATTCTGGGCAGTATCTGACATCTAGTGGATAAAAAGGGGAATTACAGTTTGACCATTTTCAGCTTCGGAGATAACTGCAAATTCAATAGCTTTTATATTTGTTAAAATTACTTTTTTCAGTGTCCAGATAAGAAAAGAACATGTGGTTCTGGACACATAAGTGCATCTGCTTTATAGATAAATAGACTAGTCCTAAATATGTTTATTTAATGTCAACAAGCATATAGCCTGATTGAGGTCACCAGACAAGACCAAGGTAGGGAATCACTGAAACTGTAGTTCCCTAATATATTGATGAAATGATCCAAGATACTGTAACACTGCATCCCTGCTGGTCCCCTCTTGCAGGGACACGCACTGACTCACCGCCGTGGTCAGCTCCCTCGCTGCCCGGCGTCCCTGCTCGCTCCTCGATGTGGCTTCCTCTACCGCCCTCCTCCCAGAGTATGTGCGCGCGTCAGTAAGATGTAGTACAGCGTATTCTCCATTAGATGGTAACAGAGTAGGGAAGGAGAGACAAAGTAACACAGTAACAGAAAGGCAGCTGAAGTACAGCAGAGTAACTTCAGCACTGCAGGCAGTTAACAGGCAAACCACCAGGGGGCAATAGAGTAGTCAAACAGTCAGGGTCTAGCCAGGAAAGTCAAGTCACTGCAAAGAGAGGATCAAAATCAAGTCAGAAAACAGAACCAAGTCGGAAGCCGGGAGATCAGGTATGCAGAGGGAAACACAAACAACAGACAGAAGTGGGAAGTCAGGGACCAGGACAGGCAGACGAACGGGGAAGGGTACAAGTCAGGACACAGTCACAGTGAGGCAGGACAGATCGGGAACACTCACCAGAGCCCATATACACACTGCAAGACAGAAATATCACTGGCACTGAGCCATAGGTAGAGAGGCAAGATATAGTATCCTGGGATCCAGAACGAGGCAAGGGAATTTAACCCCTGACATGACCTGGGTGTAACCACAGCACGGAAAAGCCGGCCTGGATTATGACACTCCCGCTAAACAAGTTGCGTTTTCAACACCATAGTTCCTGTTAGTCAGTTTGCTCTGTCTAGTCAGTTGTCAGGGTCACAGGTCTCCCTTCAGTCCTGTTATTACCTGTCCCCTCTAGTGCCATCCTGTCCTGCCCGTACCTGGTTCCCTGCCACCCTGATGGTCCCTGTCCGCACTTGAGACTGTCTCGTCTGGTCCTGTGTCCGCCCCTGTCCTGGGGGTCAGCTGCCACAATCTCGATCCTCTACCCCACGTTAGGGTTGACCCGGGGTCTCCCTGTGGTCCAGTGGATCCATTTTCAGCTTGCCGCAGCACCATCACCCTGCGGCGAGTGTTACATTTACACAGTAGCGGGAGTAATTACATTGTATATCTCATTAGCAGACTGCACTAAAGGGCACTTTACACACACTATTGATATCGCTAGCGAGCGTACTCGCCCCCGTCGGTTGTGCGACACGGGCAAATCGCTGCCCGTGGCGCTCAACATCGTTTACACCCGTCACACAGACTTACCTTCCCTGCGACGTCGCTGTGACCGGCGAACCTCCTCCTTTCTAAGGGGGCGGTTCGTGCAGCGTCATAGCGATGTCACACGGCAGCCGTCCAATAGAAGTGGAGTAGCGGAGATATCCCGCCCACCTCTTTCCTTCCTCATTGCCGATGGACGCAGGTAAGGAGATGTTCGTCGTTCCTGCGGTGTCACACATAGCGATGTGTGATGCCGCAGGAACGACGAACAACCAGCAGCATGCACCACCAACGATATTATTAAAAGGAGCGACGTGTCCACGATCAACGATTTTTGACGTTTTTGCGATCGTTAATCGTCGCTCCTTGGTGTCACACGCTGCGATGTCGCTAACGATGCCGGATGTGCGTCACAAACACCATGACCCCGACGATATATCGCTAGCGATGTTGCAGCATGTAAAGCACCCTTTAGAGTATTATCATATACAGTACTATGCAAAAATTATACATAGATGATGAAAAATTACAGCAAAGTAAGAATGCTTTAACTCCTTTACCCCCGAGCCTGTTTTCATCTTACAGACCAGGCCTTTTTTTCTAATTCTAACCAGCGTCATTTTATGATGTTATAACTCTAAAATGCTTCAATGGATCCTGATGATTCTGAGATTTTTTTTGTGACATGTACTTCGTGAAAGTGGTAAATTTAGGCCAATATTTTTTGCATTTATTTGTGAAAATATTAGAAATTTCTCTAAAATTTTGAAAGTGTCGCAATTTTCAAACTTTTAATTTTTATGCCCTTAAACCAGAGAGTTATATCACAAAAAATAGTTAATAATAACATTTAATACGTCTCTACTTTACACCAGCGCAATTTTGGAAACAAAAGTGACAACATTTTAAAAACTTCACCCCTCAAGCTGTTCAAAACCACATCCAAGAAGTTTATTAAACTTTTAAGTGGTTCACTAAAGAAATGTGAAAGGAAAAAATGTTTTAATTTTTCCCACAAAAATGTTACTTTAGATCCAAATTTTGCATTTTCACAAGGGTAACAAGAGAAAATGCACCATACAAATTGTTGTGCAATTTCTTCTAATCGCACCAATATAAATCTACTGTTTTTGGCGTGTGCCTCCCCCACACCAGCAGCCGAGCTGCTCGGATCTGGGTTCTCAGTGGCTCGAGGGTCTCCGGACCCCTGGGTCGTGCGGCCACTCAAATGAAGGGGAGTATTTACAAGGGACGTTATAGAGTTTTTGACACCACCCTGGGTATGTGGTAATTAGGAGTACCACCGCTGCAGTTGGGAGTACCCGGGGATGATGGAATGGGGCAGCCAGGTGTTGTGACCCTCCACGGCTAAGGGGGGATACCCTGGGGTTCGGTGTGGGGGAAGCCGTGGGATGTAGGTTTGGGAGGTTGGAAGGCAGGGAGCAGGGAACTCACGGTTGGTTGTCGTGGTGCTGGATGAGGTTGGTGCTGTTTTGGAAGGCCATTACACACACAGACTGTAGTTAAACCAAAAGTCCTGGAGTACCGCTGCCGCTCAGGAGGGGAGCCCGTCCAGGTGTCCGCTCCCAATGATATTGCTTTGCTGTGTTCCAGTCTAGTCTGACTTTCCGGGAGCTTCTACTCCTCAGCCCCTCACACCATGAGGGCTGCTGCTTCGCTGTCCTGGGAGCTCAAACTCCCCAGCTTTCTCTCCCCCTGAGAGCTACTACATTCCTCCTCTCTCCTTGCTCCCCTGAAGTCGACTGCCCTGTCACCTCCCACCAGTCTGTCTGACTCTTAGGTGGGCGGCCCTTTCTCCACTAGACCTACCCACTGGTGTGTGTGTGTGACTGGGATTTGCATGCTAATGTTAGCAATATCATTAGATGACACCTGGAACCAAGGAGGGTGGGTTCTGCAATATAAGGATAAGAGTGCAATTCCCTATGACACCCTGACTAGTGCAGGGGCGTCACATTCCCCCTTGGTTAAACATAGCTCTTCCCCGAGCTACAGGACACATCAGTTTGTTTTTTTTTAAAACTGCTCCTGTAAGGAGCAAAAAGAGATAACATGTTATAAACAGTGATTGTAGCGCAGGCACACCTTTCTTGGAGAAGTAGTGGCGACTGGGCATCTGGTACTGTAGCACTGCAACGGACATAAGGTCTCGAAAATCCTCTGTGTCCACCAGGCAGAAAGGCAGCATTTCTGTAGCCAACAGCTTGCAGAGGGTGAAAGTCAACCTCTTAGCTTTGTCATGGCTCGGAGGAAATGGCATTTTACTTGTGCACATCTGAGGGACCGAGATCTGGCTGCTGTGCGGAGACGGTGTTGAGTAGGGTGTCCCTGGAAAACTGCTGGTCTGTGAGGAAAGTGCAGGTGGAGACATGATATTGCCTTCATTCAAAGTTGGTGCTCTCGATGTCTGAGAGAGATCTACACCAGCACCTGTTTCCCCTCCCAAAACAACTGATGACCTGCCAAGCAAACTGCCTGTGGCGGTTAAAGAGGTGGAAGGTCTGCATAGGAAAACATGTGTGACAGCTGTCCCCACAGTCATAGAGGATGAAGAGTGCGCGGATGCACTTGAAGGGGCATACGGTGGTTGGCCCACTCTGCTAGGCCGCATTGTACCACAGTGAGCTTCCCACTGGGACTTATGCTTGTTATTCATGTGACGGTTCATGCACGAAGTAGTCAAACTAGTGAGTTTTTGGCCTCTACTTACAGATTGGCGACAAATCCTACAGATCACATGAGTTGGGTGATCCTTTGCGATGTCAAAAAGGACCAGGCTATGCAACTATTAGAGCCCATGCGACCTGCAGAGCCACCCCGACTTGTGCTTAGAGGCAGAGTTGTGGCTGAGGATGCAGTTGTTGACGTGCTTCCAGTACTCCGTCTTTGTCCAGGAAGGCGCAAGCTAACCTCGTCGTCAGTCTCATCCTTCTCCACCGCCTCTGCTGACCTCCTTGAGTGCCTGACTGTGGGTTAACAGTAAGTGGGATCTAGAACTTCATCATCAACCGTTGTGTTTGCTCTCCCCTCGCCCTCAGACCTAACCTCTTCCTGCCCTGACTGAATAGTTAAGTTGTCATTCCAATCAGGTATCTGAGTCTCATCATCATCAGTATGTTCCTCATTGTCTCCACCAAGAGGTGTTACAGTTTGTGAATGAGGGTCTACATTATGCTCAGAAACTTGGTCACCAGGGCCTGAATCAGACTCACAAAGCTTCTGGGCATCACTGCAGACCATTTCCTGGTCTGTACTCACTGTAGCTTGGGAGCAGACCTCTGATTCCCAGGCTATAGTGTGACTGAACATCTCTGCAGACTCACCCATCTCTGTTACAACATACTCTGCAGGGCGGGTGGAGACTTGAGAGCTGGGAGAAAGCAAGTGCGATTGGGGTGACAACTCAGAGGACTGTTGTTTTTTGGATGTTGAAGTTGAGGTGGAGGAGAGGCCACTTCTTGGAGCACTTGAGATCCACTCAAGCATGTTCTTTTTTGTGCATCATCTACCTTTGTTACAGTAGTTTGGTTCCGTAAAAAAGGGAGCACATCAGATTTTCCACGGAAAGTAGTGGACATCTTACTTTTGCTTGAAGATGGCCTTTCTTCAGCAGATATTACTGTAGCTTTACCACCTCCCCCACGGACACAAACTTTTTTTCCCTTTCCAATACGCCTGTTCCCCTTTCCACCAGCATCTGTCCTTTTGCCACCCATTTTGTTTGTGACCAGATTGGACACTTAAAATGTCGTAGCAAAAATGGAGAGGTGGTGTACAATGCAGAGGTGGTCTAGCTTCATTGACAGCTGAAGAACCAACACTGACTATCCCTGACAATGCAACTATGGCCCTAAAACTGGCAGCGCTTTTTGCAGTTTAAAATAGCGTAGCAAAAATGGGCAGGTGGGTAGAATGCACAGGTGCTGTAGGTAGCTGGATAGCAAAGGAACACTAAAGCCTGCTTTACACGTTGCAATTTCGCATACGATATCGTATGCAATTTGCAACGCCCCCATCGTATGTGTGGCACGTTCAATTTGTTGAACGTGCCACACAAATGATTAACCCCCGTCACACGTACTTACCTTCCATACGGCCTCGATGTGGGCGGCGAACGTCCACTTCCTAGAGTGGGAGGGACGTTCGGCGTCACATCGACGTCACGTGGCAGCTGGCCAATAGAAGTGGAGGGGCGGAGCTGAGCTGGACGTAAACATCCCGCCCACCTCCTTCCTTCTGCATTGTGGGCTGGGAGCCGCAGGACGTAGATAAGATCTGTTCATCGTTCCCGGGGTGACACACACTGCAATGTGTGCTACCCCGGGTACGATGAACAATCTGACGTGCATTTCTAGAGAAAGGTACGATGTGTATGCGATGAACGTTTTAACGTTCAATCGCAATTGCACGTACCTGTCACACACTGCAATGTACCTTACGATGCCGGATGTGCGTCACTTACGACGTGAGCCCGCCGACACATTGTAAGATATATTGCAGCGTGTAAAGCGGGCTTAACTTAGTATTCCAGACACTTTTAGTATGCCACTAAAAGTCTCAGCACTGTTTTCAATTAAAATTGCGTAGCAAAAATGGGCAGGTGTGAGAATACAGAGGTGGTGTACCTTGCTTGGCACCAGAGGAACACTAAGTTAATATCCCAGACACTTTTAGTATGCCACTAAGTGTCAGCACTGTTTGCTATTAAAATTGCATAGCAAAAATGGGCAGGTGTGTAGAATGCACAGGTGCTGTAGGTAGCTGGACAGCAAAGGAATCCTCACTTTCTATCCCTGCCAATGAAAAAATGCACCAAGGAATTGCCTGAGCTGATGTAGCCAGACGCTGTTATATAAAGACCTGCACAGCGTTGGCACGGACCTGCCTAGCAACAATGCCTATGAACGGCTGTAATGCTGCCCTGAAAAGGGCTTAAATTACAAGTAGTCCTTAATCCCTAAAGCGCTGTGTAGATTGCACTGTATGTCTATAGCGCACACAGCAGCAGCAGCGGGAGCGGTGACTGCCACCCACCCGCAGCAGAGAGATAATGGCGGCGACGGGGAAAATGGCCAGGTCTTATAGAGCAAAGACATGTGACATGCACAGCCTATGACACATGCCCTTGCTTGTCTGGCAAAAATCCACTTTGCTGTGTGTGTGTCTGTGATTGGCTGACAGCCTGGCTTGCCCTACTGTACGCGTGGTTAGGAGAAAAGAAAAACAAAATGTCGATCGCCATTATTTCAGCACTCAGCAGCAGCACTGATCTAAACACCGTCCCCCCCGCACACTATGCGCTGAATTTTGATAATATCATGATCCACAGTGACTCACACTATTACAGTGAAAAGCCAGCTAGTAACTAACTACGCTTTTTGTTGATCGAACTTAACTCGAACTACCAAGTGTTTAGCAAATCGTTCGAGTTCATCGAACGGCTCGAATACCCCCCAAAATCTCTCGAACATGAAATTGGCGAACCTCGAACCTCGCTCATCTCTAGTAATAGGAGAAAATTCATCATACAATTTGTTGTACAATTTCTCCTGATTATGCTCATACCTTACATCTCCCAATAGAGCGACAAAGAAATCTACTTTTGTGGGTGCATGGCAGGGCTCGGACGAGCACCATTTGATTTCAAAATTGACTGGAATAGTTAGCGGATGCCATGTCACGTTTGGAGAGCCCCTGATGTGCCTAAACCATGGAGGTCCCCCACAAGTGACCCCATTTATGCAACTAGACCTCTCAAGGATCAACTGAATAACTGGTGAGCACCTTGAACCCCCAGGTGCTTCACATAATTTTATAATGTTGAGCTGTGAAAATGAAAAAACTCATTTTTTTATCACAAAACTGTTGCTTTAACCTCAAAGCTTGCATTTTCACAAAGATAATTTGTTGTGCAATTTTTCCCGATTACGCCAGTACCCCATATGTGGTAAAAAGCTATTTTTGAGGCACCATGCAGAGTGAAGAAGAGAAGGAGTGCCATATTTGAGTTCAGTTTTAGCTGGAATGGTTTGTGGGTGCCATGTCACATTGGCAAAGCCCATGAGGTGCCTAGACAGTAGAGGTCCCCCACAAGTATTCCCATTTTAAAAACTAGACCCTTCAAGGAATTTATACAGAATTTTATAACTTCAGCTGTGAAAATGAAAAAAATACATTTTGTAGCCACAAAAATGTTGCTTTAACCTCAAACTTTCAAATTCACTAGGGTGACAGGAGATAATGGACAATTTGTTGTGGAATTTCTCCTGAGTACGCCAGTACCTTATATGGGGTCAAAAGCTACTTTTGAGTCACAGTACAAAGTGAAAAAGTGAAGGAGCTCCATATTTGGGTTCAGATTTAGTTGGAATGGTTTACGGGTGCTATGTCACATTGGCATAGCCCCTAAAGTGCCAGAACAGAAGGGACTCCCACAAGTGACCATATTATACAAACTACACTCCTCAATGAATTCATCCAGGGGTGCAGTGAACATATTGACACTACAGGTGTGTCACAAAATGTTAGACAATTGGGCAGTGCACAAAAAATAATTACATTTTTACCACTAAAATGTTGTTTTAACCCCAGTTTTCCAATTTTCATAAGGGAAATAGGTAAAAGAAGCTCAATCTGTGTTAAACAATTTCTCCTTAATGTGGCAGTACCCCACATGTGACTGTACAGTACTGTTTGGTCGCACCACAGGGTACAGGAGGGAAAAAACAAAATTTGATTTTTGGTGCATAGATTGTCCTAGAATAGTTTGCGGACTCAATTTGCAGAGCCCGTAAGTGCCAGAACAGAAGAAATTTTTCTCAAATTACCAAATTTTTAAAATTATACCCTTCTGTGAATTCATCTATGGGTGTAGTGATGGTTTATTCTCTGGAAAACACCTATAGTGTCAAATGCAGTGACTGTTGTAGAATTAAAAATTGCAAATAAGTCCATGTCATACCCAGTAAATTGTAGTGTCCGTACATTTTGCCCAGCTCGAGCTTCTGGAAACCTTCTCCTTGAAAATTAATCGGGCTCGGCTCACTACAACAATGCCAAATATGTGAATGCTAACTGTGGTTTAGGCACATTGTGGAGCTCAGAAGGGAGGGGGGTATTTGGATTTGGTAGCCAGATTTTGCTTTGACCCCACCCCTTTGAGAGGGGTTGGATCATAGCATTTTTCAAGAGCCTTTGTGTTACCAGTAAGGTGGAAGCCCCCTATATTTCCATCAGCAGATAACAGACCTGAGTGGGGACTTGTGTTTTTGTGGGTTGAGTTGAATGCTATTTGTTATTTGTTAGCAATTGTGGTACAGAACATTTTGGATCGGGTCACATTTATCCTGTGCTCTATGCTGGGCACTTACATCTACATCTCCGAAATATGTCATTCAGGTGAAACCTCCTACAAATCTGTGTCGCCCCCGTGTCAGCAGCCGGGCTGCTCGGATCCGGATCCGTGGTGGCTCGAGAGGGCTCTGGACCCGGGGCTCGTACGTCTCCTCAAACCAAGAAGGGTTATGTACAGGGAATGGTGTGAAAAGTTTGTGATGCCACCCGTGGTGCGTGGTAAGATGGAGTACCACCGCTGTGATTGGTAGTACTCGATGGCGATGGTGTGGGCAGCTAGGTGTTTAACCCCTCCACGGGTAGGGGGATGACCCGGGACTCGGTGAAGGTGATGGGGATGTTCCGTTGGGATGATAAGGGTCACTTCCGTACTCACTCAGTCCAATAACGCTGACAGCGACAACTGTAGTAAACCAAAGTTCTGCTGAGAGGGAGCACGCCTGGGTTCCATGCCCGTTGGTGTTGCTTGTTGGCCTGTGACCTTTTCCCGTGGCACCTTGTCTTCCAGTTAGTCCCATTAGTCTGAAACTAATCGGGTCCCGCTCACCAGTGTGGCTAACTGGGTGAGCTTGTTCTCAGGGTTCACGCTTGGGATTTTCTGGACTGTGTAGTGGAAAGTCCTATCCCCCTCATTGTGCTAGTACCCTGATTTTGGAGCGGGTGGAGAACAGATCTTGAAGGCTCCGTCCTCGTAGGGTAAATTGTCAGGGCGCCTGAAGCTTCTCCCTGACCTTGGGTCCACGTACCCCGTCGTGCCCTGGCCCCTGCCCGGTGATGGCACAAGGCCGCTGGCTGTCCTCCTTGACAGTCCGTGCCCCTTGTCACGATCCCCTGCGACCGGGGTCCAGCTCCTACCAGGCCCAGACCAACGTCTGCCACCTAGTAGTTCATGGAGCCCAGCTCCTGACCTCCTCTCTCTCTCCTCCAACACTACACTCTCCTGCTCCTGACAATCCTGACCCCCCTTAACCAACCCCCCAAGTGGGCGACCCTATTCCACTCAAGCCGTCCACTGGTGTGTGTGGTGGGTGTGGTGCAGAGTGTTCCTAGGATTTTGATTAGCTTGTTCTTGGCAACACCAAAGGTGAGGGACCCGTACCCAAGGAGGAGGTGGATATTGCACAGAAGGGCAGATTGCACAATACCCTGTGACGACCTGATAGGCCAGTGCGTTACAAATCCATTCACTAACAAGGCAACAGAGTTACTCCATACTCTGTTTGGCCTCTATTCAGCGGTGTCCATTTTTTCAAAGTTGAACAAAGCTGTTGAAGAGACAAAAAAAGATGGACGCCGCGACACCACAAGCCAGACAGGAGTTTAAAGTGACTCCCTCTGCTTCATTACAGTGAATTTTCTTTTGGGAGTTTTGTCTGAATTTTTTGAGAGATTTAGGGTATGTACCCACCTGCTACGTGATCAATACAGTAAGTCTTCTCCTGCGGAGACGCAAGTCCTGTCCGTAGGAGACCACAGCTGTCCATGCCCCCGATCAGAGTTCAGGGAACTGTAAAATTTCACTCTGTTATCGCAAGAACACTCGTGTCTCCACAAGCATAAATTGGCAGGATGGGAAGTCACTTCACATTTCAGTGCACGTTGCTGGGAAAAGAAGCACAGTGGACATAGGATTTCTATAAATCCCATCCACTGTGCTTGAACTTTACAATGCAGCTTTTTGAGCGAAGTGAAAACATGCTGCGTCCAAAACGCTGTTATTCCTGATAGTGGGCACACACCCTTACATGTAATCCCCAGTGTAAGCGTTCAGCGTAGACGATAAACATGAGCTGCGCCATACTGCGATATTTGGGAGGCAGAATAAACATATCAACAGCAGTTGAAGAATTGGCATTATTTATCTATTTTTTACGCCTTTCACCTTGTGGTATAAGTGATCACGCAGCTTTAGTCATCTGGTCAGTTCCATAACTGTGATACCATATTTATCCTGTTTTTTTAGGTTTGACTGCTATCATGTTAAAAACGTTTGTTTTTTTTACAGAATATGGTATTTTTGCATCCTAGAATTTTGTAGGCTATAGCTTTTTTATTTTTCTGCCAACAGAGTCCATTTGAGGGCTTATTTTTTTGCTTCACAAATTGGAGTTTTTATTAGTACCATTTTGGGCCATACAGTATAATAGTTTTAGTTGCTTTTTTTTTGTGAGGCAGAATCAATAACTTCCACAAAAATGCTCGCGTTCCTAATGAGCTTGCATTATACTTGGTACACATGTCGAGCCCATACAAGCATCAAACTGCTGGTTACGAGTATCGATCAACAGAGCATGGAAGTGCTCGCTTATCACTAATGTTCATAAAATACTGGCACTCACAATATTCCACTTCTTTTCAGTAGTTTATTTCCAAAATTTAGTTTTAAATTTAATAATAATATGAAATTTTGGAAATCAATTACTGAAAAGAATTTCATGATTTATGTGACCTAAAAATGTCTGTGCTGCCATGTCTGTTAGTAATATGCATTGCTCACTTTTCTTACCCTTGTTCGAACATGAGAGTTACATAGTTACATTGGTTTAAAAAAGACCTAGGTCCATCAACCTTCCTCCACCAGTTATATATTTTGTCATTAAATCATTTAGAACCGACAATGTTGTTTGTACTGAGGAAATCATCCAGCCCTTTTTTAAAAGCTGTTATAGTATCTGCCATTACTACCTCTTGTGGTCGGCATTCCACAGCCTGACTGCTCTAACTGTAAAGAACCCTTTCCTATTTAGCTGTCGGAATCGCTTTTCTTCCACTCGCAGTGAGTGCCCCTGGTACTTAGTATTGTCTCTGGAAGAAATAAGTCATGTGCCAGTCCTTTATATTGACCACACATGTATTTATACATATAAATGAGATCTCCTCTGAGATGTCTTTTCTCTAAGCTAAACAACTCCAACTTTTTCAACCTTTCATTATATGGGAGGACTTCCATTCCTTGTAGTAGTCTAGTTGCCGCTTTTGAACTGGCTATAACTTCTTAATATCCTTTTTAAAATGTGGAGCCCAAAACTAGACCCCATATTCCAGATGTGGTCTTACAAGTGATTTATAGAGGGGTAACAATACGTTGGGATCACGGGATCTAATCTCTTTTTTTATACACCTTCAAATCTTGTTTGCTTTAGCAGCTGCTGCCTGACATTGAGTTCTTCTGCTCAGCTTACTTGTAATAATCAGAATCCCCAAGTCCTTCTTCTGTTCTGTAGTCCCTAATTTACTTCTATTAAAAGTATACGCAGCTATAGGATTACTCTGTCCTAGGTGCATTACTTTACATTTATCAACATTAAATCTCATTTGCCAAGTATCTGCCCATTCTGACATCTTATCCAGATCGTTTTGTAATATTGTAATATCAAGGTCCGTTTTTAATATCCTACATAGTTTGGTGTCATCAGCAAAGACTGACACTTTACTTTACTCTCTATCTCATCCACAAGGTCATTAATAAAGAGATTAAAGAGAATCGGTCCTAGCACAGATCCCTGCGGCACCCCACTGCTGACTATAGCGCAATTAGAGAACGTACCATTTATGACTACTCTTTGTTTCCTATCTTTTAGCCAATTCCTTACTCATTTGCATATAGTTTCCCCTCATCCTTGCTTCTGGAGCTTTAGTATAAGGCTATTATGTGGTACAGTATGAAATACCTTTGCAAAGTCCAAATAAATCACATCAGCTGAATTTCCAATATCCAGATTTGCACTTACCTCCTCATAGAAACCCAACATGTTGGTTAAACACAACTTACTTTTATGAATCCAAGCTGGTTATCAGTTATTATACAGTATTATTCTTTCTAAGATATCATTGCATGTCATCTCTTAAAATGCCTTCAAAATCCTTGCACAACACTGATGTCAGACTTACCAGATGGTAGTTGCCTGGATCCACCCTCTTACCTTTCTTAAATATCAGTACCACGTCAGTCATTCTCCATCATGAGGTACCAACCCTGTTATAAGAGAGTCTAAAAAGATAAGAAACAGCGGACTGTCTATTACTGAGCTCAATTTCCTTAATATCCATGTTTGAATGCCATCTGGCCCCAGGGGATTTGTCAATGTTTAATTTAATCATACACAGGCGTACTTCTTCTTGTGTTAAATTAGTGGTGAACACAGATGAAATGTGCCTGTTTAATATCTCAGTCTTTTCTTTGTCCTCTATGATTATCCTGTTATAATCTTTTATGGGGCCGATACCATCCTTTTTTTTCCTCTTAGAATAAATGTATTTATAAAAAATAGTAAAATTGATAAATACTGAGCTATATTTCACCAGGTAAGGTGGATCATCAAAGCCCTTAGTCCGGATCAGCAGGTGTTAAGTAGCAGTGACAGATGGTATTGGCACAGCAGAGTGATCCATTTTGGAATATAGGATTCAGATAGAGCTGAAGTATAGCTATAGGAATAGCAAAATTGTATCTGCAATGGAAGTTCTGTGACAAGCCGGTCCGGTGATGTAGCAGAATCAACTCTGCAATGAGAACCAAAGTAGCTGAGCTAATTTCCACAGGAGGTGTCAATTTGGCTGATTTGACTCAATAATGTAGAAGAGCTATGTGCAATACTACAAACCTTGCACAGTGATTTAGCAGTGTTAATTCAGTGATGTAGCAGAACTGAGTATTTGGGTTCGCTCACGTCTGTGTATAAAACAGACCAGGGCAATGCGGGAAAAAATTGTATTTCACTTGGAAACATGTTATTCAATGAGGCAGAGCAGATATGCATATTTTTCTTATGCCTTAATCAGCATGCGGGCTGCGAGTGGCTGTAGATATTGCATGAGACTCGTCAATACAAGTCAATGAGTGCGAGAAAAATCGCATGGCACACGGACCATCCGTATGGCTTCTGGTTTTTATGCAAGTCAAATAAAAGGTCACAGGATATTTAATCAACCCATGACAGGAAGTTTGCACACGAGGAAGTGTTGGAAACCTACCAAATTGCTTGCTGAAGCCTAAAGATTCACACCTACATGGAGACCTCCACAGAACAAGGAATATGTATCACCCAATCAATGTGGAGATGCTACTGGTCCTGGTAGAGGAGCCTACTGGGAGCTAGGACACTAGGAACTCGGGCTACTCCACCAAAGTGAAGCGGACTATGTCATGAATGTATATATGCCAGCGATGTACCTGAAGTATGTCAGCAGCCCATAGGCAGAGATGAGTGAAGCCATTGACGTTTGGTTTGGCTGGTTTAGCTGGACTTTTGATAAAGGTGAGGTTGGGACCCGGACCTGAACCCCAAAGCAAGTCACTAATTGGGCAGTTCGGGTCTCTGCCCACATACAGCCAACCATAAACCAATCACTTCCATTGGCAGGTGGACACGATTTTTCCATTTTTTTGGTTTTATGCACACTACATCCGATCATGCCGTTGTTAAACCCAGTGTGAGCCGATCAAACACTGCAAACAGCTCGCACTGGACTGAGCACCAAGTGTACCCGAGTACAGCGATGCTCGTGCGAGTGGTTTGCATAGGTAAAGCACCTGAACTCCATACCCGAACTTTGTTTTGTTCTTTTTTTGGAAAGTTTGTGTATGAACACCGAACCTCAGGTTCAGTACCCATGGGATGTCCAAGATGGAATTATCAGGTTTTTTTTCTAAATGTATTCTTCCATACCTTTTGATCTGGCTTACATAAGTAAGATTGATTTTAGCATAATGAAAGAGTCAATTTTTTAGCAAATGATTCAGGATAACATACAAAATGCCACATCCAACATCATGCTACATGTGTAACACTGCATGTGTTCCAATGTGTGCTAGAACAGGAGTCTGTAACCTGTGGCTTGGTAGCCACATGTAGCTCGTGGACACATGATGTGTGGCTTGCAGTCCTCTCTCAGAGCTGACTGTAGCTCCCAAGGTCATACATTTTGAAGACCTTTGTAGAGATGAACAAACCCAAGGTTAGGTGTTCAGTATTCATACCAAACACAGACTTTACCGAAAAAACTGTTCGGATTCGTTGTTCGGGTGCTTTACGTATGTGAGCCGCCCAGTGCAAGCTGCTTGCAGTGTTTGAATGGCTTGCAGTAACTGAAATTGTGGTTCAGGTCAAGTCCAGGTCCCAAATCAAACTTTATCTAGAGTCTGGATGAAGCCGCCTAACTGACCTTCAATGGGTCCACTCATCTCTAGACCTCTGTGCTAGATTATTGTGTTTTTTTTTTGTATTTTACCAAGTGACCAGTACAGGAGGTAAAATATATCTTTGTACCGTGTTAGCCATACATTCTGGTATCCTCCATTTTAATACAGTACAGGAGGGAGTGTCAGCAGGAATCCAGAAGTGGAGATGGGGCATCTAAAATCCCCATATAAATTTATGTGGAAAAACTAAGTTTTCTTGCGCCACTCATGAACCTTAGGCTGTAAGATGATTCTGTAGCGGGCGGAGGATTTGGGAATGCCGCTCGCCTGGGAGTTCGCTGGCGCTCGGGTCCGGGGCTTCTGCTCCTCGGTGGCTCGAGCATGGGGCCGGACCCGGGGGCTCGAGCAGTGCCTCCTCGCCCACGAGTGAAAAGGGGGGGAGGTTTGTGATGGGATGTCGGTTGTGACGCCACCCACGGGTTGTGGTGATGGTGGGCACCACCACTGCTGGTGACGGGGGATCCCGGGAGCGATGGCGGAGAGCAGCTAAGGTGTTGACCCCTCTGTGGGTAGGGGCTGTTGGTCCCGGGGCCCCGGTTGGGGAGTAGGGAGGAGGTATAGGTGCAGGTGCCGATGCGGGGAGGCAGCGTGGACGTGGGCGCGACGTTACGGTGCAGCGCGGTGCCGGATGGCACTGGTGTACTCACTCAGGTAGACAAGAACAGAGTCTCTGGTAAACCAAACGGCTGGATGGACGGGACCCGCAGTCGGCTGCGGTGACTTCACTCTCCCCGGACGGGTTGATGGTGGCTGTCTTTCCCTGCACCTATGTGTAAGTGTTTGACTCCTATGGATTCCCACGGGTAGTCCGCTCCCCGGCTTGTACGTGTCGGGAGAGCCCGTTTTGCCCGCAGGCGCTGGCCCTTGGATCTCTGGCCGTTGGCGGTGGCTCTTATCCGGACGGGTTGGGCTGTTGCCTTCTGACGGGACTTGGTTGGGAATGAACCCCTGAGGTCCAGACTGCAATCAGAGAATTTGACCTTTACGGCGGCTTCCGAGCCTAGTTGGGGTCTGAGTACCCTGCTTTGGTGCTTGGCTTCAATCTGCTCCCCGGTTCGGTACCGGCGGGCCACCGCCCGACCCTGGGCCTACGGTTCCGCAGACCTCCACCAACTCCTGCAGACGGCCACCACCGTCTGTCGACCTTGCTGATGGTGCCTGGGCTCCGACCCAGACACACACAGTCTTTCCTTCTCTCTCTACCACCTCTCTACTTCAACTCCTGAACTTCACTGACTACTTTTCCCGCCTCCAGTCCTGTGAACTCCTCAGTGGGCGGGGCCAACTGCCTGGTTCCGCCCCACCTGGTGTGGACATCAGACCCTGGAGGGAGGCAACAAGGGTTTTGTTTGACTGGTGTTCCTGACCAGGGGAGGGGGGTGTGTTTGTGATGTTGTTCTGTGACCCCTGGGGTCCATGGCGTCACAATTCCTCTGTGTATTGTTTACAAATTGGGCTGTTTTTGTATAGTATTTTCAGTTCTCATGTAATTTTTATATTACAGAACTTAAACGAACTTACGTGATCAGGACACAGCATCTGAGGCCGAGGTGGTGGACACACTGGAAGCTGAGCCAGGACCATCGTATACACCAGCAGTGGAGGACAACAAGGATGGGCAAGTGTGACGCTCCTGAACTAGTCAGGGTTTCACAGGGAACTGCACCCTCTTTTCTTCCTGGTGCAGAACCAACCCTCCATGGTTCTGGGATCCTGAACTGTGATGTTGCTTCCACCAGCATTCAAACACTAGTCACTTTACACCACAACCTGTCAGGCACACCAGTGGGTGGTCTAACTGGAATAGGGCCACCCACCTAGGGGTCAGACAGACTGATAGGAGGGACACAGTTAGTTGAATGGTAGCCCTCAGAGAGTGAGGAGCTAGGGCGAGTTGGAGCTCCCTGCGAGACTTTGGCTAGGTCGCAGATGGTGGTCTGGGACCGGAGGAGTTGGAGACCCGGTCGCAGGGTATTGGAGAAAGGAGCCAGACTTAGTTTTGGAGAGCGGTTGGCACCGGAGTACCTAATAACTGAACCGGTACTGAGCATGACGGGGTACTAGACCCTAGATCAAGGAGTATCTTCATCAAGTAACCTGATAATTAACCTGTTGAGGATAGAATCTCTATGAACTGTCCCCAAGAGCTCAGAGATCGAAGGCACCAACACAACGAGGGGGATAGGGCTTTCCAACCCATGCAGCCCACTGTAATCCCAAGTGTCAGCAATTGAGAGCACAGCTCCCTACCTAATAGTGGGGAGCGGGACCCTGAAAGTTTCAAGCCGAGGGGGTCACACGAAAACACCTAAACATTAGTGCAAGGAGGCAGGTCAGGACCACTGGCAGCATCAAAGGGAGCGGATTCCCGGACGAGCTCCCCCCAGAGGGGCAGCAGCACCCAGAGACTTGGTTTATCTTTGTGTCAGAGTCTGCTTTGCGGTTGCACCACTACTAACAATATCTGAGTTAGTACGCTGTCCTCCCCTGCTTCCAACCTGCACCACGCTCCCCTACACCTCCATCATCTAGAGTCCCGGGGCCTCCCCTACCCATGGAGGGAACTCCATCTGGCTGACCCACTCCATCTCCCCCGGGTATTCCCATCGGCATTGGCTTCTCTTACCACGAACCACGGATGGAGTCACAAACTCTTATCTCCTGTAAATAGCCCCCTTTTCATTTGAAGTGGCCGCGAGCCCCTGGGTCCGAAGACCCTTGAGCCAGAGCAGACCCTGGATCCAAGCGGTTCAACCGCTGCAGGGGTGGCACACAAGTGCGAAGCAGCAGCCCTATCTTGCCATTTGACACCTCTTCCATAGCGGCCCCCATACCCTGCCAAGGACGGCGGAGAAGGGACCAACTCCCCAATGCCACCTGTTGCAAGGTAGATAGTTAAGTAATCGACTATCTTGCATGGTCAATGACAATGGGGATGAGGCGTTTTGTTGCAGTATGGTGCACCTTTTAGGCAAGGTTCCAGAAGACCTTCAGAAATGCACCAAAGTCACCATGAGACTCCTCTTTGATTCCACCATTCCCCCCAATAGTCCATTGGATGTGTTAGGTTGCTGGAGAAAAAACAGCCCCATCCACCCACAGGAAAAATTATTAGGCTTTATTCATATTCAAGTATAAAATCACAGGAACAAGCAGCTGAAAAAATTATTACCGCATAAGCTCAGAACAACGCGTTTCGACGTGAATTTCAGCACCGAATCTGCATCTCTTGGCAAAAAAAAATGCACAAAAACGGTTTTGATGTGTTTTGATGAAGTTTTATGCCAGGAGGTGCAAGTTTGGTGCTGAAATCTGATGACATTTCAGCATCAAATTTGCACCTCCTAGCTGAAAATGTCCTATGAAGACTAAGCAAGGGGAAAAAATGCACACTTGTATAGCACTTGCATGATATACGGAATATAACAGAGAGAGGTAGAAAACGGGTTCTTCAAAGCCGCGCCAATGATCACCAGCCAAAGGATCAGATCAATGAAGCTTTATTATTACATCGATCTACGCGTTTCAGGAGCCCTGCTCCCTTCCTCAGGACCATCAGATATAAGCATACATCAAATCTACTGTGACAGATACAAGTGTACATTTAAATAGACCATGTGATGTCAAAGCACCGCCCCGAAAAAGAAAAAACGGGCGGGAAAGGGTGCACGATGATCCATGTATGACGCAATCAAGAGAATTGCAAGAAAAAAAACCCAAAACATACATTCACATCTATTTCGGATATTCGCGGTGAAATATAGATATAATAATTTGCGTAAGAAATGAAAAAAATATATATTAACCAAGGAAATTGTAAAGAACAAATAAAATAAACATGTGTGTTCCATGACAACCATAGTTTTATATATATATATATATATATATATATATATACAAAACCTATTTGTTCGGTCAGGTGCAGAGGTGACCTAGAACTCTTAACGAATTGTAGGTAGAAAAACCTGGTAAGGTCTGGATAGGATTAATCCTATCCAGACCTTACCGGGTTTTTCTACCTACAATTCGAAGGGAGCAGGGCTCCTGAAACACGTAGATCGATGTAATAATAAAGCTTCATTGATCTGATCCTTTGGCTGGTGATCATTGGCGCGGCTTTGAAGAACCCGTTTTCTACCTCTCTCTGTTATCTGCCGCTTTGGGTTGCTGCTGCCTTGGTCTAAGTTTACATGCGATTACAGTGGTTGTGACTCTCACAACCACATTTGGTGAGTAGTATTGCTCCCCCATCCTATACCCCTACATATGAGGGTAAGACCCTATTGCGCTTTGTTTTTCCACAGCTTCTTCTATTAATGATATACGGAATGACACTTGCAGGTGTCACGCTGTACTCTAAGATGTACAATAGCAGTACAGCGCAGTAATGTGGGACTGAGAGGATTCCTGAAACTATCTGAGAAGGTAGTTAGCTGGTAAACCACTAGGGGGCGTAAAAGTGGAGGAAACGTATGAGCAGGGAATTACCTAGCAGAGGTAATACTAGTCAAGCCCACCAGATGGCAGTAGAATCGTCAGAAAGCCGTGTCACAACATGAGGTCTTGTAAGTACACAAGGGCAAAGTCTAAACGTAGTTAGAGGGAAGCAAATAGTCAGTAGCTGGGAAATCAGAGCCTAGAAGCGAGGGGGAGTGGGAAGACAAGACAGAATAATGGTAAACAGATAAGGAACGAACAGGGAGACAGCGGGAGAGACACTGATGGAAACAGACAACAGAGGAGGTTAACAGGTCAGGTGAACACGGAGGTCAGGAGGGGGCAGGGCAGACAACAGGTCACTCAAGAGCAGAACACAGCAGAGCCAGAAGTATCACTGGCGAAGTCCAAGAGACACAGTGCCCTAATAAAGCAGCCTGACCTCCAGAACGAGGCAGAAAGGATTAACCCCTAACGTGACCTGCATCAGAAGTGAAACTAAAAAAAAGGCTCAGCTCCAGCTGAGCCAGGAGTCAATCATGACAGCAGGTCACTTGGACAACATTTTGGGAGCTACAACGGTGCAAATTTTAATACACAGTTGTGATAGAGCGCTTTAGCGGAGTCTATTGTGACGCCCTGGACCCCAGGTGTCACAGAATAACATCACATACACACACACCCCCTCCCCTAGTCAGGAACACCCGTCAAACAAAAGCCTTGTTGCCTCCCTCCAGGGTCTGATGTCCACACCAGGTGGGGCGGAGCCAGTCGTTTGGCCCCACCCACTGAGGAGTTCACAGGCTTGGAGGCGGGAAAAGTAGTCAGTAAAGTTCAGGAGTTGAAGTAGAGAGGTGGTAAAGAGAGAAGGAAAGACTGTGTGTGTCTGGGTCGGAGCCCAGGCACCATCAGCAAGGTCGGCAGACGGTGGTGGCTGTCTGCAGGAGTTGGTGGAGGTCTGCGGAACCGTAGGCCCAGGGTCGGGCGGTGGCACGCCGGTACCGAACCGGGGAGCGGATTGAAGCCAAGCACCAAGGCAGGGTACTCAGACCCCGACTAGGCTCGGAAGCCGCCGTAACGGTCAAATTCTCTGATTGCGGATTGGACCTCAGGGGTTCATTCCCAACCAAGTCCCGTCAGAAGGCAACAGCCCAACCCGTCCGGATAAGAGCCACCGCCAACGGCCAGAGATCGAAGGGCCAGCGCCTGCGGGCAAAACGGGCTCTCCCGACATGTACAAGACGGGGAGTGGACCACCCGTGGGAATCCATAGGGGTCAAACACTTACACATAGGTGCCGGGATTGACAGCCACCATCAACCCATCCGGGGAGAGTGAATATAGCGCAGCCGACTGCGGGCCCCGTCCATCCAGCCGTTTGGTTTACCAGAGACTCTGTTCTTGACTACCTGAGTGAGTACACCAGTGCCATCCGGCACAGCGCTGCACCGTAACGCTGCCTCGCATCCACGTTGCCTCCCTGCATTGGCACCTGCACCTATCCCCTCCTCCCTACTCCCCCCGGGATCCCCCGTCACCAGCAGCGGTGGTGCCCACCATCACCACAACCCGTGGGTGGCGTCACAACCGACATCCCATCACCAAACCTCCCCTTTTCACTTGTGGGCGAGGAGGCGCTGCTCGAGCCCCCGGGTCCAGCCCCGTGCTCGAGCCACCGAGGAGCAGAAGCACCGGACCCGAGTGCCAGCGATTCCCAGGTGAGCGGCGTTTCCGACCCCTCCGCCCGCGACACTATTAATGCAGACCTAGCATAGGGATATAGCAGAGCTGGGCAGAAGTCTATGGTAGCACCAATCCAATGAACAGTGGAGTCGGAGGACCAGAAGAAGGACAACAGAGCACAAGGCTCTGGATGCACATACAGTTTCACATAGGGTATAGTAAACAACTAGGGATAGATGACATTATTACAAAAGGAAGTAGCGACAATTGAGGACTGGACATCACTGAGACAGGATGATTGGGTGATCAATAAGGGAAATATTGCTCCTACTTTTTAACCCATTTACAGCATTTCAAAATATTAATTATGGCACTAACAGTCCCTTTAATCTATAAACTAAAAACAAAAAAGTATCTATCTGTTGGGTCTATCAAAAAAATCCTTGCTGTCCATCTGTCATGATCGATAACTCTGGGATAGTGGGGAACCGGGACCCCTAAGCTGTCCCTCAAGCTAGGGGGGCCATATACTATCCCTATTCTCAGGGATGCCCCTAATGGTGGGGATGCCTGAGTCTCCTTCCTGGTCCAGCTCCTGAACAGTCCTGATCGATTTCCCCCCAGGGAGGGATGGGACAGGAGTTTAATGAAATTCACAGACAAGGGAAAAACCAAAACTCTGTCACACAGACTTCCATCATGCTCGGTCCTTGAGTTGTGCCCGTCTGAGCATCTGACCTGCTCGATTCAAGTATCGAACACTCGAGCATTTCAGTGCTTCCTCATCTCTAATTATCATATGTTGAAGGTCATTATGATCATCTTATAAATGATTTATGGACTACATCACTTTAAAGGCTATGGGGACCTGTGATATGGGAACAATTATTTAGATGTTAATATAATTGCACTAAGTTTCAGGCTTCATTCCACTTCAGACCCCTTGATATACAGTTTACAGTTTGATCAAAGATTCTGATTGTTCTCTTGTGGGAGCAACCCTCCCTGTAATATAGGCTGTGTAGTGTCTCTCCCAGTACGATAAAACTGTATATATCCAGTCTGCTGTCCTTACTTGCTCTCATGTATTAACACAGCACCAGTGTAGCAATTATTTCCTCTCTGTGGTTTCTTTCTTTATCCTCCCGGAGATACTCTCTACCCTCTCCACTGCAGAGGTGCATAAAACCTCATCTCTATTATCACTGACACTCAGAGTAGTGAATGAAGGGGAGCAGAGAGAACTATCAGAAACAGAATCAAAAGCAGTGATGGATGTGAAACATTTTTGCTAAAGCACTGAGTTTGATAAAGAACTTAAAGACACTCTGCAGCTACAAAATGGTGAAGAATTTTTAAAGGGAATCTGTCACCAGATTTGGTGACTATAAGCTGCGGCCACCACCAGTGGGCTCTTATATACAGCATTCTAGAATACTGTATATAAGAGCCCAGGCCGCTGTTTAGAATGTAAAAATTACTTTATAATACTCACCTAAGGGGAGGTGCAGTGCAGACTGGTCGAGTGGGTGTCTCTGTTCTCCGGGTGCGGCGCCTTCACTGTCGGCCATCTTTGTCCTTCTTCTTCTGAAGCCTGGGTGCATGACGCGTCCTACGGCATTGAGGTCCTGCGCAGGCGCACTTTGATCTGCCCTGAGCAGGGCAGATCAAAGTATTAGAGTGTGCCTGCACAGGACGCCAGTGTTGGCTAGTGTGGATGGTGTAGAATGCGTCATGCACCCGGCTTCAGAAGAAGAAGGACAAAGATGGCTGAAAGAGGAGGCGCCGTTACCGGAGAACAGAGACACCCAGTCAACCAGTCTGCAGTGCACCGCCCCTTAGGTGAGTATTATAAAGTGATTTTTATGTTCTACACAGTAGCTTGGGCTCTTATATACAGCATGTTAGAATGCTGTATACAGTGTGTCCACCCATATCCTGTCCACCGCCATTAACTTGAGAACGGCGGCAGCTATAGGCATAGAAGTGGTGTCTAGGTATAGTAAAGTAGCCATGCGCTACGCAATGAAACCACCTATAGCGCCACCTGGTGGAAAACAACGGAATTAGCATTTTTATCTCGAAAATGGAACGAGATAGAGAAAAAAAGTGAATTACAAAGTTGTAGGGCATCATCAATGCAATATGAATCGACACCTTGCATACAGAAATGCTATGATTAGAACGTGTAAAACTCACAAGGGTGCGGACGTGAAGCGATACCTCATGGAGACCTTCTCACAAGTCACTGGGTATGGTGGCTGTGTGGAGTGGCCTCCACAATCACCTGACCTGACCCCATTGGACTTCTTTCTGTGAGGTCACATCAAACAGCAGGTGTATGCGACCCCTCCACCAACATTGCAGGACTTACGACGACGTATTACAGATACTTGTGCAAACGTGTCCCCTACCATATTGCACAACGTGCAGCAAGATACAGTATGCTGTCCAGAGTCCAGATGTGCATTGCAGCTGACGGTGGCCATTTTGAGCATCAAAGTTAAATGAGCGCCATATGCGTGACCAGCATTCAATGTTTTGGGGGGGTCATGGGTTTAATATCATAGCATTTCTGTATGCAAGGTATAGATTCGTATTGAATTGATGATGCCCTACAATTTTTTTTCTCTATCTCGTTCCGTTTTCGAGATAAAAATGCTAACTCCATTGTTTTCCACCAGGTGGCGCTATAGGTGGTTTCATTGCGTGGCACATGACTACTTTACTATACCTAGACACCACTTCTATTCCTATAGCTGCCGCCATTCTCAAGTTAATGGCGGTGGACAGGACATGGGTGCACACACTGTATATGAGCCAACTGGTTGTGGCTGCAGCTTATAGTCACCAAATCTGCTGACAAGTTCCCTTTAATGAAAATTATTTAGAAAGTTGTTTAAAGAAGCAAACAAAAATTCTGTTCAAAGATGTGTCAAAACCTTGTCCATTTCCCAACTTTTTGTCCTCACTTTAAATTGTAATTCTAGATATTGAACACTAGAGGTTGCAAGCAGACTATAAGGAAAACTCATGATTTCCTATGGAAAACGGCAAACATTTGACATGCAGATATTATCAACTAAGAAATTATACTTCTTCAATAAAAATGCTGTTCATAAGGAGGCTATCAATGTTAAATACACTGGAGCATATTCATCAATACTGTCTTATTCTTAAACAGTGCAAGGGTGGACGAGAAATGCACCATTTTATCATCGTGTTTCATGCCGTTTAATACGTTTTGTGCATCTTTAGAATCAGTTTATACCACTTATTAGAGTATGTGCACACGCTGCAAATTAGGTGCAGAAAACGCACCTTGGTGCAAAAAAACGCACCAAAAAATGCTTGCATTTTTGGTGTGTTTGCTATGCATTTTTTGGTGCTTTTTTGGTGCTTTTTTGCTACTTTTTTTGTTAAATCAATGCCTGGAAGGACTAAAAAACAAAGGAAAAAATGTACCAACAATTGACATGCTGCAAATTTTTTCTCCATCTAAAACTGCAGGGAAAAAAGAAGCAACGAGCGCACAGCCCTTCATAATTCTCCTAGACTTTGCTGGGAGAAGGATAGACATGCAGATTTGGGCAACAAACTGCACAATAAACTGCACCAAATCTGCAACAAAAAACACACACAACGTTATTTGGCATACTTTGTACCAGAAATTTGCCCTAGAATTTTAGAAAATTTGGGCACACATAAAACCTCAGACTTTTCAGTAACCCAGATCCCTTTTCAGTGAGTCCATACCCACTTGTAAGACAAGCACAAAATATGTGTAAGGCCTCTTTCACACATCTGTGGAAAACACAAACGTTTTACATGACGGTCCGTGGTGAAGGTGTGCATGTGTGTGCGCCTGTGTGTGTTTCGTGTGCTGTCCCTGTGCTATCCGTGTGACATCGGGATAGCACACAGACAGCAAGAACTTGTATACTTACCTGTCTCTGGCGCTGCTGTTGCTTCCAGGTCTGTGGGGAGTGCAGTGAATATTCATGAGCATAATAAGCGGGACAGGAAGTAACAGCAGAGGCAGTGACAGCAGCGCCGGAGACAGGTGAGTATCAAAGTTCTTTATTTTTATGTTTCCTATGTTTTCTCCGGTACGTGTCACACTGATGTTACACAGATCAGTGTGCCAGGAGAAAACGGACATGTCGCCATGTGGAGCACACAACACGCATATGCTCTACATGGACACATACTCTGTCAAAATACGGATGTGTGCCCAAGCCCATTGATTTTAATGGGTCTATGTGTGTCCGTGTCTGCGGTACATGTGAAAATGGACGTCACATGTACTGGAGAGACGGATGCATGAAGGAGGCCTAAAACACATAATAAATAAGGTGTACATCATGGAAGGCTTTGGCACAATTTATACCAGAATTCTGGCTCAATTCGCCTGTTAAATGTTCCCTTAAAGAAAAGATGCTCCGTGTATAGTGACTGTTCAATACTATCCTGAAGGTATTGGATGAAATTTCACAACCCTAAAACTAGAAAACTCTGAGGGAACTCCATAGGTAAGGACACTGGCGGACTCAGGCAGAAAATGTCCCATGTGCAAGAAGAGTATATGGCTATGTGCCCACGGGAGTTTGTACCTGCGGATATATCGGCAGGTACATCCGCAGGTTTCCCACAGCTGCTCGCCGGAATCCACAGCTATTTTTAGCTGCGGTAGTACAGCGAAAGAGTTGCGGTAAACCTGCGGACATTCGTGCGACTTACCTGCGGACGTCCCGGCCTCTATCTCTATAGTGGAGGGACGGTATTTCCGCAGGTAATTCCACAGAAATAATTTACATGCAATTACGTGCGGCTGCGGGACATCCGCAGCATGTTCCGCAGCTGCACGTATCCGCAGCATGGACACAGCACACCCATGTCCCATAGGATAACATGGGGAGTGTCTGTGCATGCTGAAACCTGGATTTATCTGGAAAATCCTGAAATTCCGCGGATTTTCCGCAGATAAATCCGCAGATTTAATCTCCTGTGGGCACATGGCCTAAGGGCCCTTTGTAGCTCAAAAGCTCATCAAAATGCACAATTCCACCTGTTTTGGAGGTAGATATGGGCCCCCCTTATCTCTCGGGCCCCTGTGTGGCTGCAGAGGTTGCACCAATGATATGTTTGCTGATGGGTAAGGAGTCGGGATTAATTGAACTTTACATTTATTTTGTTATATTCTAATTATATTAGATGATACATTTTACAGAAATTTGCCCAGAAATACTGAATGAAAACTGCTTACTGGATTTGGCCAGTAGATGGCAAGCTTCTTTACAGTTTATATCCTTTTTAAAAAAAATGAATGCAAAATAATAACTCGGCGCTTCATTACTATATATAGTTTAAAAATCATTCCAAAGAAGAAAGTCTTGTAAGTAGGAGTAAAAAAATGTAGGAATTCCTAATTATCCTGGTAAACATTGTGCGCGTAATATATTCGAGCCATAAAACCTAAATGATAATTGAACACTTCATTTTCAGTAGAAACATATGTTACAGGGACAATAATTATCTGTATGTAATAAAAGCTCATCATAAAGATGTAAAATAAGAAAATGAAAAGCTATTTAAATTTAAGACTGAAAAATACATCTAAGTAGTTTTTAATAGAACTTGTTCAACAATCTGGTTTATAATGGTTGCTTCACGAAAAGATGCTACTGAATACTTAAAGTGGTACTCCAACTAATATTTTTTTTTTCATTTGCCTATACAATCCACCATGTAGTATAATGAATAAAGGCAGGATTTTTTTTTTGTCTATGATTTGTGTATACCTGTTTTAAAGGATTTCTTTTTTTCTGGGTTGACTGGGTTGATGTGGATTCTTAGGTGGGCTTTGCACACTACGACATCGCAGGTGCGATGTCGGTGGGGTCAAATTGAAAGTGACGTACCTCCGGCATCGCATGCGACATCGCAGTGTGTAAAGCCTAGATGATACGATTAACGAGCGCAAAATCGTCGTAATCGTATCATCGGTGCAGTGTCAGCGTAATCTATAATTACGCTGACGTGACGGTCCGATGTTGTTCCTCGCTCCTGCGGCAGCACACATCGCTGTGTGTGAAGTCGCAGGAGCGAGGAACATCTCCTACCGGCGTCACCGCGGCTTCCGTAGGTTATGCGGAAGGAAGGAGGTGGGCGGGATGTTTACATCCTGCTCATCTCCGCCCCTCCGCTCCTATTGGCCACCTGCCGTGTGACGCCGCACGACCCGCCCCCTTAATAAGGAGGCGGGTCGCCGGCCAGAGCGACGGTCGCAGGGCAGGTGAGTGCATGTGAAGCCGGCGTAGCGATAATTTTCGCTACGCCAGCTTTCACAAGATATTGTACCTGCGACGGGGGCGGGGACTATTGCGTGCGACATCGCAGCATCGGCTTGCAATGTCACAACGTGCAAAGCCCGCCTTAAAGAGGACCAACCACCAGGATTTTCCTATATAACCTAAAGCCAGTGCTATACTGGCGCTATCAGGCTGATTCTATACATACCTTTAGTTGTGAGATCAGATGTATAGTTTCTGAAATATAAGCAAGTAAATATTGTGAAATGCACTGTTACTTGATGAGAGGTGTAATGGAATATCTAATACTTTAGGTAGGTTGGGTTTTGCTGATTATTCACTCCCCTGTCTGCCTGCCTGATCTTCTTCCCTCCTTACTCCGCCTCTAATAACAGACACTGTGGGCAGGAAGGACAGGCAGGCAGACAGGGGAGGGAATAACTAGTAAAACCTGACCCACCTATTAGATATTTTGTTGCACCTATCATCAAATAACAGTGCATTTCACAAACTTTACTTGCCTGTTTTTCAGAAACTATACATCCGATCTCACAACTAAAGGTATGTATAGAATCAACATCATAGCACCAGTATAGCACTGGCTTTAGTTTATATATGAAAATCTTGGTGGTTGGTCGTCTTTATTGGGTGCCTTAAAAAGTGCATGTAAAAATAAGTAACTTTGCAATTTACCTCTTATTAAAAATCTTCTTCAATCACAAGAACAAGACTATTTTTAATTCTATAGCTTACAGATGGTTGATAACATTTCTGGCCACTTCTGCACTCTATCAGAGGTGGACGAATTCCCAGGCAATGAGTGCAGAGAAAGCTTCAGTCCTGTGGTCCTCTTTAAAACTTTTCCAAAATGGGTATTGTAACATAGACTACATTTCCCATGAGGCCTCTGGCTTTACAGAGGAGGCAAAGTCTCATCATGCTGCATTTGCAGTCATATCTAATGGCCGTTAGAATAATGTCATAGACTTGTTGTCACCTCCAAATTTTTACTGCAGAGTCTTAAGGCGGCGTTACACGCTACGATATATCGTGCGATCGCATGAGCAATCGCACCCGCCCCGTCGTGTCACGGGCAATTAGTTGCCCATGGCGCACAATGTCGTTAACCCCCGTCACACGTACTTACCTCCTTAACGATGTCGCTGTGGGCGGCAAACATCCATTTTCCTGAAGGGGGTGGGACGTTTGGCGTCACAGCGACGTCACACAGCAGCCGCCCAATAGAAGCGGAGGGGTGGAGATGAGTGGCCGGAACACCCCACCCACCTCCTTCCTTCCTCATTGCCGGAGGACGCAGGTAAGCTGTGTTTGTCGTTCCCGGGGTGTCACACGTAGCGATGTGTGCTGCCTCAGGAACGACGAACAACCGGCGCACAGAAGGAGGAACGACATTATGAAAATGAACGACTTGTCAGTGAGCAACGATAAGGTGAGTATTTTTGCTCATTAACAGTCGTTCAGAGGTGTCACACGCAACGACATCTCTAACAATGCCGGATGTGCGTCACAAAATCCGTGACCCCAACGACATATCGTTAGATATATCGTAGCGTGTGACGGGGCCTTTAGTGTATCATATCTTAGGCAGATTTAGCCTGTCTTACCTGCCATCTGCTTGTGACAGGTTTCTCTGTGTCAGCTGTTATAAAGTGATAGACTAAAGCAGAAACTCTTTAGGTACATTGAATATTCTGCATACAACACATGTAAGTATAGACAGGTAGAGCATGTAAGCCGGGAGAGTTTTATCACTCAGCAGCTAATCACAGCATGGACCTAACTACTATGCTACTGCTCCCCTATATAATATATATCTGGTCACATTGTATTAGGATGCACCTATTAATCTGGATTTTCATTCAGTCCCATAGCCCCATGTGTATAATATCCAACCCCTCAGCATACCGTCTTCCTTTACAAACATTTCAGAAAGAAAAGGTTATTCTAAAGAGCTCACTTATACCAGCGCAGTCCTGTCTATGGAGCCATAGCTGGAAGAAGTTAGTTCATGAATTTTCTTCACTCCTAAATATTAAAAAATGATTTGTTTGGTATTATTAAAAAGTATAAGCGACACATAGCTCAGTTATGAAGTGGAAACCATGTAAAGTTACAGATTGGGGTTGCAGAATGCTGAAGGGCAGAGGGCATAAAAGTCACCAGAGCTCTTCTGACTCCATAATTGCAGAGTCCAAGCCTTTTCTGGCATTAACATCAGCATAAAATCTGATGGCATATTGTTCCAAGGCTGTGCAGCTGCAGGCAGCCTTACATAACCAAGCACAACGCCAAGCATCGGATGGAGTGGTGTAAAGCAACCACCACTGGACTCTGGAGCAGTGGAAACCAGTTCTGGGAAGTGATGAATCAGACTTCTTTATTTCCCATGAAGAAAAAACAAAAAGCCAGCACTAAATGTGCACTTCAGCACTAAAAATTCCAAACTGTACTTATTATAAAAATTTTGAGATTTTTGGCAAAAAATTGCAATTTCTTGAGCTACCTCGCCACGTCACGGCAAATCTCACTTGAGGCAGTCCTACACTAAAATATTTTTATAAAATGTGCCATACGGCTTCAAATATGAATAGTAGAACTGCTCTTAGCAGCACTGACCTGGTCTATTTCAATCTCGTACCCATGACTGAGTCATGGCTGTGGGCGGGACAGGTCCGAGCAAATGCTGCATGAAGTAAATAGCCTGTGGACAAGGCCTGATGACTGAATGTGAACAGTCACCAACCGCCAAAATCTAGACAGGTGGAATACATCCCAAATTGGGGTGCATAGCAGGGTTGGGGTCAGCCACCGACCAATTCAATGAAGAAAAAACAAAAAGCCAGCACTAAATGTGCACTTCAGCACTAAAAATTCCAAACTGTACTTATTATAAAAATGTTGAGATTTTTGGCAAAAAATTGCAATTTCTTGAGCTACCCCGCCACGTCACGGCAAATCTCATTTGAGGCAGTCCTACACTAAAATATTTTTATAAAATGTGCCATACGGCCTCACATATGAATAGTAGAACTGCTCTTAGCAGCACTCACCTGGTCTATTTCAATCCCGTACCCATGACTGAGACATGGCTGTGGGCGGGACAGGTCCGAGCAAATGCTGCATGAAGTAAATAGCCTGTGGACAAGGCGTGATGACTGAATGTGAACAATCACCAACCGCCGTATGGCACATTTTATAAAAATATTTTAGTGTAGGACTGCCCCAAATGAGATTTGCCGTGACGTGGCGGGGTAGCTCAAGAAATTGCAATTTTTTGCCAAAAATCTCAACATTTTTATAATAATTACAGTTTGGAATTTTTAGTGCTGAAGTGCACATTTAGTGCTGGCTTTTTGTTTTTTCTTCATTGAATTGGTCGGTGGCTGACCCCCACCTTGCTATACACCCCAATTTGGGATGTATTCCACCTGTCTAGATTTTGGCGGTTGGTGACTGTTCACATTCAGTCATCAGGCCCTGTCCACAGGCTATTTACTTCATGCAGCATTTGCTTGGACCTGTCCCGCCCACAGCCATGACTCAGTTATGGGTACGGGATTGAAATAGACCAGGTGGGTGCTGCTAAGAGCAGCTCTACTATTCATATGTGAGGCCGTATGGCACATTTTATAAAAATATTTTAGTGTAGGACTGCCCCAAATGAGATTTGCCGTGACGTGGCGGGGTAGCTCAAGAAATTGCAATTTTTTGCCAAAAATCTCAACATTTTTATAATAAGTACAGTTTGGAATTTTTAGTGCTGAAGTGCACATATAGTGCTGTCTTTTTGTTTTTTCTTCTTTATTTCCCAGCCTGATGGACAAGTCTTGGTTTCACAAATGCCATCAGGAGAATGTTGCCTACATGAAAGCAATGTGCAAGCTGTAAAGTTTGATAGAGGAGCGATAATGCAAGCAGGGTGTTTATTTGGGCTCAGCCTAGACCTCTTAATACCAATGAAGGGAAATCTTAATGCTTCAGCATATAACATATTTTGGACAATTTTATCCTTCCAACTGTGTGGCGACAGCCTTTTTTCTATGAGGACTGTTCCTTAGTATACCAAGCAAGGCCCACGATGGCATGGGTAAGTGAGTTTGGTGAAGAGAACATAACTGGCCTAAACAGAGCCTTGCCCTCAACCACGACTAATAACTTTGGAATGAACTTGAAAGGAAATGGTATATCCAACATCAGTGTGTGACCTCCCAAATGCTCTTGTGAATGAAGGAACAAAAAATGCCCCCTGACCTATTCCAGATGCATGTGGCCATGGGGAGCCACCCTTGGCAAAAATGCAGAATGAGCGGTTGCTAGATGAGTGCTACATGAACTCCATAAGGATAAAGTGTATGTAGGGGGTGTTAGGACTAGGTATACCCCTGCAGAAGTAGCCGGCACATGGGTAATTTAAGTTTGAAGTGTAAATATAGGAATGTGTACTGTGTAATAGCCACCAGGTGGCAGTGTTATACCACGGATGTCCTGGCACCTGGTTGGGAAGGGAGAGAGTTAATAAGAGGAGGAAAGTAGGTCATATAAAAGAGAGAGATAGAGAGTAGGGGAGAGGAGAGTCCCGCAGTTGGAGTTGTGATTTAAGCTTGTTCGAAGATTCTGACCCTAAGGGTCCCCCCTGTGGCCTTGACATATGGGATCCACATAGGATTGGTCAACTACGTCCTCAAGAAGATGGGTATAGTCTGATGGTCAGGGGTCTGGTGTCCGTATAGTCTGGTTCGGAATACTCAAAGACTTCCTCCCTAAATTGAAGGTCAATGTGCCCCAAGGAGTAGGGTATAGCTGGATCCTGGCCTGGGCACGGATGGGAGAGCACTGTTGGTTGCGGTCCTTCGTGTGCGCTAGCATCCCCTGTGGGTGGGGTGAAGTGGCCCAACAGACTTAATTAACCGGTCGGTACCAGCGTGAAGTTGAGTGGAGGAATGAGAGGCCTAGAAGTGTCAGACAGAACCCAGGTGCCTGAAGTACGGACAGCTGCTAAATTGTATATTTTACGGAGGTGTAGAAGAAACCCTCATGGGTTGTGTAACGGTGCCAGCGGAACGCTGACCGAAATATTGCAGGAGTGGAAGAATAATAAAGTTTACATGTTTGGAAGAAAAAACTCTCCTTTGACTTTATTTACGAAGAGGAAGAAATTGATGTCGCTTGGACTGTTGCGGAGCCCTCCTGTGTGTGCTACTGAGACGGCGAGGCATGGGGTTGGCGAGTGGCTGCACTGTGGCCTGCTGACCCCTGCAAGCATGATTACCACTGCCTGCCCTAAGCCTCCCATATATACGCTAGTCATTTGCAATAATAGCAAATTGCACTATAAACTTAACCTCTTCCCGATGTGGGATATGTCATCCCACCCCCGCTTACACTAATTAGTGAACTATATATGTTTGGTATCAATGTAATCAAACTGATATAGGAAATCCTATTGCTTAGTAATTCTTACCGCAAAATGAATGCCGTAAAAACAAAATACAAAAAAAATGGCGGAGTTGCACTTTTTACCATTTCACCACACTTGAAATTATTTTCCCAGTTTGCCAGTACTTTCTATAGTAAAATTCGTGGTGGTCTCATTCAAGACAAGGTATCCTGCGAAAAAAAAACAAACCCTCATATGTCTATGTCAATAAAAAAAAGTTATGGTTCTGAGAAGAAAGGAAGGAATAAAAGCAGAAGTGCAGAAATGGAAAATTGCCCCGTCATTAAGGGGTTCAAAGCAGTAGCACTTTTATTTGAACGAAGCAATGCGTGACGAAGACCTTGACCCATGATTGAAACGTGTTGCATCTTTCAATTAGTGCTCTTACTGCTTTTAACTTTATGGTGGACTCCACTTTGATGCAAATGTCAAGAATGAGTCACATCCCTACTGTATTCATACAGCTCTCATCTGGCTAGGGTCTGTTATGAGTTTCTTTTTGTCCAGGGTGGTTCCCCATGGCATCTAGTCTACTCGTTGGTGATTTGGATTGTTTGGCCTGTTGGAGAGAGCAGTGGGAAGGCAGCGATTTTCTGACATGTGATTGTTGGTGTTGTGCAAATAACAGAATTAGTAGAGTAAGCAGATCTATGAGCGTCTTTTTTGCCAATATAGATTAGCGGCACAACACCAGAAAGTGTTATTTCTTTGTATTTTACAGGCCCATTCCAAAATCTTGTTCAAAATTTGTTTCAGCTGGAAAGAGGTGACCAACTCCACGTACCTGCCTATGGATAAAGTAGTTATAATGTGTAGGTGTCTGCACATTTTCGCTTATAGTATATCTTCAACTGCAAGGATGGACCATCCGAACAACAAGGAAGATGGAGGTCGGTGGAGTGGGTTAGTTGGGGATTAAAGAGGTGTTTCAAGGGATTTGATTGGAGATTGTTATCATTTAGTTCTCATGACATCAAGCTCGTATAGATTACGTGAAACAGCTGCCCATATGAAAGGCTCAGATGCAACTTAACTGGGATGTAACAGATGGCATAGCTAGAATATTGCTGGAGTTCTTTAAAAAGACTGTTACTAAAAAAACAAAAACAAAACACATCTGCATTTGGCATTGTGGAAAAATTATCATGCAAAGGACTAGACCATCAGTTATTAGAGAAGCTATATAAAAAAATGCGTTAATTAAATATAACGTAATTCACAATGAAACGAGTTTTTATTCTGGCTGCTGTGTTATGATCCGGAACCATGGAAGACCACCACAAATCATTGGCAAAAGGTGACAAGAGCATTGGCAACTAATCTGGCCGCCATCCCCTTACTAGCCATCACAACTAGAAGTAGCTGAGGGGTGAACTAACATCCTGTGCACCGCGAACCCAGCCGGAGAACTAGCTATCCTAAAGGTTGGAAAGATGAATAACTCTCTGCCTCAGAAAATAGACAAGAATAGCTAGCCCCCCACATTCAAAGACTGCGGTGATATAGGAAAAACACAATACACAGGTAGATGACAGGATTAGCAAAAGGTGAGGCCCCCCGCTGACTAAAATAGGAAAGGACAGGAAAGGGACTGATGGTGGCCAGAGAAAAACCCTGCAAAATACCAACTTCCTGATAGTACAAAAAGGTCCTCAGATCGCACGATCTGAACTCCGTCCTATACCAGGTGCCCTTGTCATACCAATGAACAGAAAACAAGAATCATAACAAAGTCAACAAGCCACAAACACATGGACCCAAAGGAGCTATACTCCACACAGAACTGCAGGGAGTTCCCCAACAATCCAATGAGGGGGAAAATCCCTGCAAGCAAATAACCTGAAACCAACCACAGCAAATGACAAACCCAGATAAACAAAAGAACCAGACAATAAATAAAGAGCAAGCACTTATCTGGGGAAGATGTGGTGTAGAGCAGGATTAAGCAGGCTGGAGATACAAAGAACAACTGACATCCGGCAACAGCCTGCAATCAGACCAGGATTTAAATAAGCAGAGAGTTAGCAAAGGAAACACCCACTGCACAACACACCTGGTCCAAGTCCAAACCATTCCTGGCCACCAGAGGGAGCCTCCCAGCAGCCAAAACATAACTAACATTCACAACACTGCTGCAATCCTTAGCAGTCATTTTGCTCCCCTGGATATTTTATTGGTATAGATTCGACATGTTGACGACTCCTGCTGAATCATCTGACAGTTGCTTCTTTCCCTCAAGTTGATTTTGGGGAATGGAGGCTACATGCAGAATAAAAGAACTAGTATCGCCTGGTACAAATAATGAAAATACATGAGCATATGCTCACCTGGTGCTGTTGTGTTAAGGCAAAATACCTTTAGATGCGTGTAATTGCTGTTGGAGGAGAAAAATCCTCTTCCGGATGAAAAGTTGTCAGGAGTGTGTCACCGGTGAGTCATGTGGTTTCTTGCAATAGAAGGTCACAGTGTTGGCTGCTCAAACTGCCCCCTCACTTTCCATTGTTCCTGTAGTCAGTATTCATTGGTATAGGTAGCTTTCCTGCTGGCTTTTTATCTCTCCCTTTTGGACCCAGCAGGAGCTCGCCTCCCACCCAGCTGCTGATCATCAGTATTCTCTTGGTGCTTAAATACTCCCTTCTTCCCTGGACTAGTGCTGGTGATATTATTCAGTTTATTCTAGCTCTGGTTTCCTAGACGCAAGGGTCCCCTTCCCTTACCTTTCGCTGCTCACTTTTCTACTTCCCCGTACCTAGCGTGACAATAATAGTGGAGGAAGATGATATCACATTAAACGGACTGCACTGTGGTAAATGAAAAGCTTCTTGGTTTCTCATTTACCGTAGAACAACCTGTTTAACATGATATCATCCTACTCAACTACATGCACAAGTTATTTCTCATTTGCTTCACAATATGGGACCATTTGTACCACACTAGGGGGGATAATACCACAAATGATATGACTGGTGCTTTTAGGAGATGAGTCACATTTCAGGTTTTCAGTGGTAATCGATGTTATACCGATACAAAAAAAAAAATGGTTTCTGTTAATTTCCAAAGAATTTGGGTCACCTCAATTGCATTGACTTTATCATTTCAAAGAACCATGGCTCAGAATTCTTGTTTGCTTGCAGTCATACTTTGCTTTCAGAAGCATTCACGAAAGTCAACCTATTGGAAAACCATTCCCTTCAGGGAAAGTTAATTTCACTGTGAACAGGTTTTATATAAAGGTGGTATGGCTGTTCTCAAGTACTGTAGCTCATCACCCACTGAAGAGTGTCAGACGCTCGCCACCAGGCGATGGTGGTACTGTGGTGAGCTAGATAGTAGTGAGCCCACTGGACCACAGAGGGACCCGAGTTTACGTTAATGTCGGGTAGAGGACCGAAAATGTGACAGTAAACCCTAGGATAGGGGAAGACACAGGAGCAGGCAGGACAGAGTCTCAAGTTCATACACGGTAAGTTTTTTAACTGCATGAGAGGACACACACAAGCTAGGGACCCCAACGTAGAGAAATACTTTGGCGTAGTGTTGGGGCTCTATTGCATTGATCAATTCAGTAGCTAAATTTCTCTTTATTCATATGTTCATGGCAGTAATGCAGATTCCATTTTTCACATTTTCACTCTTACATATAGCTATTGGATTTTTCAAGTCAGTATTCACACAGCAGTTTCTGCTATTTCATGTATTCCCCTTACATAGTCACTGGTGTGCATACCTTATCTCCCCATAGCCCTAGAAGCCAACAGGCTGGACGGGCTGGGAATCCGGCTGCGGTGGTGAGTGACAGCACATCCCTGTATGAAAGCAAGGAGCACAGGGACGCAGTGTTACAAAGAGTACTGAAGAACAGTTACTACTAAGTTGATGAAACTGCGGTGTGTAAGCAAAGAAGCAAAAGGGAACCAATAATTGAAATTGGAATCCCACTAACCTGATTATCAATGACTTAATAAAGATAGGTCATCAATATCTCAGTCCTGGACAACTGATTTTAGGTGAAGAACATATCTATTAATTTTACTCACTAATATAGAGCTATTCATTTCAACAAACATGATCAACACTGTCCTCAATGGGGCTCACAATCTACATTCCCTATCAGTCTGGATATCTGTTGGAGTGTGGCAGGAAACCAAAGAACCCGGAGGAAACCCACGCAAACACGGGGAGAACATACAAATGCCTTGCAGGTGTTGTCCTTAGTGGAATTTGAACCCAGCAGTGGAAGACTACATGCTATCCACTGAGTCTCCGTGCTGCTCTAGATCATTACTTAATTCCAGTTTAGCCCATTACCCACTATTTATCATTAAAATGTAAGCTCCAAAACTCCCTCTAGTAGTGGCTTCAGACTGAATAGTATAATTTAATTCCATGACTATTCAGAGGATTATTAAATTGAATCATATGGATAATACCACTTCCTAACTAGAAATTTGGATCGCACGTATTACCGCATTTTATCTGGAAATTAACATTACATTGAGAAAAGTAAAATTCGCTCACAACCTTTGATTATATCATTCTACAATATCCTCGCTATAGCCTTTTATTCTTTTGAGGTGGGTATCGTTACATAGCATAAACACGATCAGCGTACCATATAATTAGCGCTCCACTATGTTATATAGTAAATATAAGAGGCTACCTCTGTATATCCTTTTTTTTGTAATCTTTGAAGTATAAAGATTTTTTTCCTTAGCTAGCAAGATGCCTGTAAGATTAGAATAAAGAACAAAATATCTAGATGTCAACTTGTAGTTATTGCATTGGGTTTATAATGACTTTCGAGCGTCAAGAGACACAGTTTACGTCCACATTACCTGCTCCATCTACCTTTCAAAAAGTTTTTCCATAATATCTTCTAGGTGGAGAACATTGTGACAGCAGAATATTTATGAAAATATCGGCACATTTTCATGATTCTTTTAGATATCTTCACTTGCTAAGGATGAGTAATTACTGTTTTATTTTTGTCTTCAATGTCACTGTGTCCATCACTCTTTAATAAAACCAACTTTAAGTTCCTTCCTTCGGGCCTCATACTGTGCAGCACATCTGACAAATTCTTTTGAATTGCCACCTCATCCCTTTAGATGATAGATACTTAACAGCTCAATACGAAACAACTTTTCTATGTAAAAGCCATACCTATATTTTAAAGTGGAACGGAAGGAAATGGGAATTGTGACTGACAAGTGGAAGGAGACGCAATTCAGTTCATTTACATTCATAAGGCTTTTGTAATGCTTGGAAAAGTTGTAAAAGACTGAAGAAGAAGAAGTAGAAGAAGAAGCAGACGAAGAAGAAATAATAGAAGAAGAAATAGAAGAAGAAATAGCAAAAGAAAACTAGAGGGTCCTTCCACATTGCGTTATTACCTACATTCACTGGTCCCGTCAGGGCCTCCGTCTGAACACTGTGTGATCACCTACATTCATTAGTCTCATCGGGGCCTCCATCCAAACCCCCCCTAAAATGGGTTTCGGACTCCTGCGCCAACAGGGCCATTGACTGTAATGGAGCAGACGGAGTAACCGTGGGCTCTGTCTTGCATCATTTTTGGGCGTATATGCTTTCTGCAGGCGAACACCCAGATGCAGTCTACTACGTCTAGGTGTCTGCCTGCTGAAAGCATATACGCCCGAAAAAAGAGAATTTTGTTTACTTACCGTAAATTCTTTTTCTTGTAGTTCCGACATGGGAGACCCAAACCATGGGTGTATAGCTAGCGCCTCCGGAGGACACACAAAGCACTACACTCAAACGTGTAGCTCCTCCCTCCGGGCTATATACACCCCCTGGATGACAATCTACCCAGTTCAGTGCAAAAGCTGAAGGAGGACATCCACCCATAAGTAGAGATAGAGTAAAACTCGGCAAAACCAGAACTCTGTCTACTAACAACAGCCGGTGAAACACACGGAACAAAAAACTGCCAACAGGCAACAGGGAGGGTGCTGGGTCTCCCATGTCGGAACTACAAGAAAAAGAATTTACGGTAAGTAAACAAAATTCTCTTTTTCTTTATCGTTCCTTCCATGGGAGACCCAAACCATGGGACGTTCCAAAGCAGTCCATGGGTGGGAAATAAACCAAACTGAGAAGTAGGCAAAACCTAACTTCACAAATGGGCGACAGCCGCCTGAAGGATGCGTCTGCCCAAGCTCGCATCTGCCGAAGCATGAGCATGCACTTGGTAGTGCTTAGAAAAAGTGTGCAGACTGGACCAAGTGGCAGCCTGACACACCTGCTGAGCCGTAGCCTGGTGCCTGAAAGCCCAGGAGGCACCGACAGCTCTGGTCGAGTGCGCCTTAATCCCCGGCGGGGGAGGCACCTGAGAACACTGGTAGGCATCGGCGATAGCCGACCTAACCCAACGAGCCAGGGTCGGTTTAGAAGCTGAGAGGCCCTTGCGCTGACCCGTGGTTAGCACAAAAAGTGAGGTGCACCGCCGAAAAACGGCGGTGCGAGACACATAGATTCGGAGCGCCCGCACCAAATCCAAGGTGTGCAACGCCTTCTCAAAGCGATGCACAGGGGCCGGACAAAGAGAGGGCAATGAAATGTCCTGGTTAAGGTGGAAGGAAGACACCACCTTAGGGAGAAAATCCGGAGTCGGACGAAGAACCACCTTGTCTTGGTGAAACACCAAAAAGGGGGATTCCGAAGAAAGCGCAGCCAAATCAGAAACTCTCCTGAGAGAAGTTATGGCTACTAGAAAGACAACTTTCTGTGAAAGTCTAGACAAAGGAACCTCCCTGAGAGGCTCAAAAGGGGGTTTCTGTAAGGCCGTGAGGACCAGATTAAGGTCCCAGGGATCCAAGGGCCGCCGGTAAGGAGGGATGATGTGAGATGCGCCCTGCATGAAGGTGCGCACCTGAGCCAGTCGGGCGATACGCCGCTGGAACAATACCGACAAAGCCGACACCTGTCCCTTGAGGGAATTGAGGGACAGACCTAACTGTAGACCTGACTGTAGAAAAGACAGGATGGTCGGCAAGGAGAACGGCCAAGGAGCATGGCCGGAAGAGCGACACCAGGACAGGAAAATTCTCCAAGTCCTGTGCTAAATCTTGGCCGAGGAAGACTTCCGAGCCTGAGTCATGGTGGAGATGACCTCAGAGGGAATGCCTGAAGCCGTCAGGATCCAGGACTCAAGAGCCACGCCGTCAATCTGAGAGCCGCAGAATTCTGGCGGAAGAACGGACCTTGAGAGAGAAGGTCTGGGCGGTCCGGGAGATGCCACGGCACCTCTACGGACAGGCGGAGCAGGTCTGGGTACCAAGCTCGCCTGGGCCAGTCCGGAGCAATGAGTATGACTCGACGGCCCTCCATTCGGATCTTGCGCAGAACCCTGGGCAAGAGCGCTAGAGGGGGAAACACATAGGCCAGACGGAACTGAGACCAATCCTGAACCAGTGCGTCTGCTGCGAAGGCTTGAGGATCGTGGGAGCGAGCCACGTAAACCGGAACCTTGTTGTTGTGCCGGGAAGCCATTAGATCCACTTCCGGAGTGCCCCACTTGCGGCAGATTGATCTGAACACTGACGGATACAGGGCCCACTCGCCGCCGTCCACGGTTTGACGGCTGAGATAATCGGCCTCCCAGTTTTCCACGCCTGGGATGTGGACTGCGGATATGGTGGACTTGGAGTCCTCCGTCCACTGGAGGATTCGTTGAACCTCCAACATCGCCAGACGGCTGTGAGTTCCGCCCTGGTGATTGATGTAGGCAACCGCTGTCGCGTTGTCCGACTGAACCCGAATGTGCTTGCCCGCCAATAGGTGGTGAAAGTCTAGGAGAGCTAGAAACACAGCTCTGATTTCCAGCACATTGATCGGGAGGGCTGATTCGGACGGAGTCCAAGTGCCCTGTGCTCGGTGATGGAGAAATACCGCTCCCCAACCGGAGAGACTGGCATCCGTGGTGAGGATCACCCAGGACGGAGTCAGGAAGGAACGTCCCTGTGAAAGGGAGAGGGGCTGAAGCCACCACTGAAGGGAGTTCCTGGCCTGTGATGACAGAGCCACCAGCCTGTCCAAGGAAGAGATCCGCTTGTCCCAACAGCGGAGAATATCCAGCTGCAAGGGACGCAGATGGAACTGGGCAAAGGGAACCGCTTCCATGGACGCCACCATCTGACCCAGCACCTGCATGAGGTGTCTGATGGAATGACGGCGGTGCCTCAGCAGAGAGCGCACCGCCAGACGAAGGGACTGCTGTTTGACTAAGGGCAACTTGACAAGTGCCGGCAGAGTCTCGAATTGCATCCCTAGGTACAAAAGTACCTGGGTCGGGGTCAGAGTCGACTTGGGCAGGTTGACAAGCCACCCGAACTGAACTAGCGTGGCGACAGTGAGAGAGACACTCCGCTGGCAGTCTACACTGGATGAGGCCTTGACTAGAAGGTCGTCCAGGTAAGGAATCACTGCCAATCCCTGGAGGTGCAGGACCGCAACCACTGCTGCCATGACCTTGGTGAACACTCGAGGGGCCGTGGCTAAGCCAAAGGGAAGAGCCACGAACTGGAAATGTTCCTCTCCGATTGCAAAGCGTAGCCAGCGCTGGTGTGAGACCGCAATAGGCACATGCAGATAGGCATCTCTGATGTCGATGGATGCCAGAAAATCTCCCTGGGTCATTGAGGCAATGACCGATCTCAGAGATTCCATGCGAAAGTGCCGCACCTGAACATGCTTGTTGAGAAGCTTGAGATCCAGGATGGGTCGGGAGGAACCGTCCTTTTTGGGGACTAGAAAGAGGTTTGAGTAGAACCCGCTGAACCGTTCCCGGGCGGGGACCGGAACAATTACACCGTTGGCCTGCAGGGATGCCACGGCCTGAGAGAAGGCGGCGGCTTTGGAGCAGGGGGGGTGGACAGAAAAAATCTGTTTGGCGGGCTGGAAGAAAATGGTATCCTGTAGCCGTGGGTGATGATATCCCGCACCCACTGATCGGAGACGTGTTGCAACCACACGTCGCCAAAGTGTGAGAGCCTGCTACCGACCAAGGACTTTGCTGGCGCGGCCAGATAGTCACGAGGAGGCTGCCTTGGTGGCAGCGGCTCCTCCGGTCTTTTGAGGACGCGGCTTTGCGCGCCAGTTGGATTTACGATCCTTGGCGGTAGTGGACGAGGCCGAGGGCTTAGAGGATGACCAGTTAGAGGAACGAAAGGAACGAAACCTCGATTGGTTCCTGCCCTGGACAGGTTTCTTGGCTTTAGCTTGTGGCAAGGAAGTACTCTTCCCGCCAGTAGCTTCCTTAATTATGTCATCGAGCTGTTCCCCAAACAGCCGGGACCCAGTAAAAGGGAGACTCGCAAGGTACTTCTTAGAGGAAGCGTCCGCTTTCCACTCTCGAAGCCACAAGATCCTGCGGATCGCGAGGGAGTTAGCGGAGGCCACTGCCGTGCGGTGAGAAGCCTCCAGGATGGCAGACATGGCGTAGGATGCAAAAGCCGAAGCTTGAGAAGTTAAGGCATCCATCTCAGGAATAGAGTCCCTGGAGAGGGAATGAATCTCCGCCAGGGAGGCAGAGATAGCCTTAAGAGCCCACACTGCCGCAAAAGACGGGGAGAACGAGGCTCCTGCCGCCTCAAATACAGACTTGGCCAGAAGGTCAACCTGGCGGTCAGTGGGGTCCTTAAGAGAAGTGCCGTCAGCCACAGCTACGACTGTGCGGGCTGAGATTCTGGACACTGGAGGGTCTACCTTTGGGGACTGGGCCCAGTCCTTAACCACCTCCGGTGGAAAAGGGAAACGGTCATCTGAACTACGCTTCGGAAAACGTTTGTCAGGACAGGCCCTGGGCTTGTTAACAGTGGTCTGAAAGCTGGAGTGGTTAAAAAACATACTCCTAGGTTTCTTAGGAGAGGTAAACTGGTGTACCTCTACCAGAGAGGGTTGTTCCTCTGACTCATGTGGGTTGAGGTTCAGTACGGAGTTAATGGACGCAATCAAGTCACTAACATCCGCATCACCCTCAGACAAGTCAATGGGGTACATAGAGGCAGAGTCTGAGCCCACAGTAAGTGAATCCTCCTCGCCCTGCACCTCGGCTTGTGAATCAGAGCCGTGGGACGAGGAAGGAGAAGGGTCCGTGCGTCTCCGTTTAGGGGGACGGGGTCCTAGGACATGCTCTGAGGGCTCTGCAGAGCTCGGAGCCGCAGAGACACCCTGAGAGGGAGGCTGATGCATAGACAGCAGCGTCCGGGACAGCTGCCCCATGGAGTCGGCAAAAGACTTGGAAAGAGCTTGTGAAAAGGATGCTACCCAAGCCGGGGGTTCAGCCACCGGGGCCGGAGCAGCCGGAGGGACCCCTGCGGAGGCTCCAGGCTGAGACACAACCATGTTAGCACAGGCATCACAATGTGGGTATGTGCTTGGCTCTGGCAGAATGAGCTTACACGCAGTGCATATAGCATACATGTTTGCAGCCTTGCTCCGAGTGACAGACATGCTTGTGGAGGAAGTTCTGCAGCCAGAATACACTCCTGTAGAAAGCCTGAGAGTGTAATAAAAGTCCACAACCAGAGGTTGTGGCTTACCAGCCCTGCTCTCTGTGTGTCCTCCGGATTTCACCGCTCCCCTGAAGTGTCAGCCTTCTAGACAGTATGCAGCTTCAGCATCCAGCGCCTTCCAGTGTAAGAAACGCTGAGAAAATGGCGCTGGGAGAAGGAGGGGGGGCGTGTATAAGCCCAGGAGCGGGAAAAACAGAGGGCAGAGAGATACAGGGAGGTAGACAGGGGAGGGGACATCTCCCTAGAGAGGAGTGCCCTCCCCTCTGCTGGTCGGGCGGTGGGCGGCGCTGTATGCAAAACATGCAGAAGAAGCCAAAAACGAAACTAGGCCCAAACTGAAGCCGGGGCCTAGATTTTAAAGTGCGGCCGACGAGCAGGCACCATCGGCGCGGTTCTCATGGGAAATTCCCAGAACCGGCCGAAATTAACAGTAACGCTAAAGCACATACTGTCCCCCTAATAAAAGTACCCGGGACCCCTGAAAAAACGTCTCAATACTTAGCTTTGAGACGCAGGGCCATGTCCCTGGAGAGGGGCGTAAATGCTCCTTCCAGCAGGGACCAGACAGGGCTGCGGATGGAGACCGGTCTTCTGCAATGCAGAGAGGACCGTGATGGCTCCCACTTCAACCCAGAGCCTCTTAGAGGATGTGAAGGAGCGCGGCATGTGAAGGCTCCAGCCTTATAAGTCAACCTTAACAGCACCCCGACAAAGTGGGGTGTGAAGGGACATGCCGGGAGTCCAGACTGGACCCGCTTTTCTTCCAAATCTTTAAAAATTAAAATAAAAATGAAAAAAATATCAGGAAATGAAAGTGTGTGTGATCCTCCTGGAACACAAAGCGTTGAACTGGGTAGATTGTCATCCAGGGGGTGTATATAGCCCGGAGGGAGGAGCTACACGTTTGAGTGTAGTGCTTTGTGTGTCCTCCGGAGGCGCTAGCTATACACCCATGGTTTGGGTCTCCCATGGAAGGAACGATAAAGAAATGGTGCAAGACAGAGCACTCAGTGACGCCGTCTGCTTCATGATAGTCATTGACCCTGTCGGCAAATGCGTTCGAAACCTGTTTTGCGGGGGGTTTGGATGGAGGTCCCAGTGGGACCAATGAACGTAGGTAATAATAACGCAATGTGAAAAGGCCCTAACTGTTTCTATTACTGAACTATTTAATAGACATTTATATACTAATTTGGAGATTTATATAAGGTACTGAAAATAGTGTCACAGAGGCTTTGTCACAAACAGGAGCAGAATCGTCAGACAGAAGGCTTGTCAAAATTTACAACCAAGGTCAAAGACCGGTAATTAAATAGACAGAGTAGAGGCAAAAACTAGTGTTGAGCCACCCCCCTAGTGTTCGAGTTTGGTTTGGTTCGTCGAACGGCGGGTGTATCGGGCGAACGTTCTACGAATGTTCGACGAACACCTTCGAACCCCATTGAAAACAATGGCAGGCAAACACAAACACATACAAACACATTATACATGTACACATACAGTTAATAAACATTGCCATTATACTTACAGGTCCCCGCTATGCATCCTGCAGACTCTGTCTCCCGCCGCTTTTCCTTCCGATTATCGCTGTGCCCTCCCGGTAACCAGCACTGATGATAGGACCTTCCCTGACGTTGTCATAACATGTGACCAGTCACGTGTGTACTATCTCATTAGCTACAGACTGGTCACATGGCTAGACGTCATGCTAAGTCCTATCAGTGCATCTCTCCGGTATGCGGTGCTCGTTTGAGCATCTCCGTGTACCGGCGAGATACTTGGGCACATGCTTGGCTCCCCGTTCCAGCATGTCGGCACTCTTTACAGAGTCAGCCCACATGCAAGGACTGGATGCCACAGCCGATGAATAGAGGCACCGGCAATCAGGTGATCGGAGATCACCGTTGCTATAGTAACCCGCCTGTCAGATTACTATTTCAACGGTGGCAGGGGTGACGTCACCGCTTACAACCCGCAGCCTCTGCTCACTCACTGAGTGATTAGACTGCATGGGAGCAGCAGCGTCTTCCTCCCATGCAATGCTGTCTGATGTAGCAGAGCTGCATTGGTTAAAGGAGAAAGAAGATAGAAGACCAGGATCGGAGGGGTGAGAGGGAGTAATAAACATGGAGTCTCTAAGTGTGTCTGTGCATTTATTTCTATTAAAGTATTTTTTCTCTGTGTGGTGTCTTTTTTTTTTAACCCTTTACTGGAGATTCTTAATGGCCGGGTCAAACTTGTCTGACACTAAGAATCTCTGGCTTAATACTAGCTAGTAAAACAAAGCTAGTATTAACCCATTATTACCCAGCAAGCCACCCGTCACCGGGGCAGCTGGAAGAGTTGGATACAGCGCCAGATGATGGCGCTTCTATGAAAGCGCAATTTTCTGGGGCGGCTGCGGACTACAATTCACAGCAGAGGGGCCTAGAAACCTCGGGCCGACCTGTGCTGCAGATTCCAATCCCCAGCTGCCTAGTTGTACCTGGCTGAACACAAAAATGGGGTGAAGCCCAGTTTTTTTTTTTTTTAATTATTTCATGAAATTCATGAAATAATTAAAAAAAGGGCTTCCCTATATTTTTAGTTCCCAGCCGGGTACAAATATGCAGCTAGGGGTTGGGGGAAGCCGTACCTGCCTGCTGTACCTGGCTAGCATACAAAAATATGGTGAAGCCCATAGAAGAAGAACTACAAGGCTCAGCATACTCCATCCAGGAATGTATGCAGGAGTTTTTTGCCCCTCAAAAAAATGACGTGGGCTTCGCCATATTTTTGTATCCTAGACAGGTACAGCAGGCAGCTACGGGCTGCCCCCAACCCCCAGCTGCCTATTTGTACCCGGCTGGGAACAAAAAATATTTCAATTATTTCACGAATTTCATGAAATAATTAAAAAAAAAAATTACGTTGGCTTTGCCCAGTTTTTGTGTCCAGCCCGGTACAACTAGGCAGCTGGGGATTGGAATCCACAGCGTAGGGTGCCCAAGCTTTCTGGGCACCCTGCTGCGAATTGCAGTCCGCAGCCACCCCAGAAAATGGCGCTTTCATTGAAGCGCCATCTTCTGTTGCTGTATCCAACTCTTCCAGCTGCCCTGGTGACGGGTGGCTCGCTGGGTAATAATGGGGTTAGGGATAGCTGTATATTATCAACTGGCCCTAAGCCCGAAATTCATGGTGTCACGCCAATATTAGACATGGCCACCATGAATTTCTAGTACAGATAAAAAAAACAACACAACACACAAAAAATATTTTTGTTAGAAATAAAACACAATACAATTAGTGACTCCATCTTTATTGAAATAAAGAACCCCCCTCCGCAGTAATCCTGGGTCAAGGGTCCGGCGCCGTCCAATCCGGATCCAATATCATCTGATCGGTTTGCTGGAAGGCAAAGCGATCAGATGATGTGTCAGATTCAAGAGCCTGAATCACATGACACAGCAGCTGATTGTTTAAACAGCTTTTATACAATCAGCTTCTGTGCAGACTCCTGTCCGACAGCATCAGCTGAAGTTTAGCCGACTGGGCGATAAAAAGCCGGCCTCACCGCTCGACTTATAGTGTCAGCTGATCATCGCCAGGTCTGAGGGAGAGAAAAGAGAGAGAAGACAGAGAAGAGAGAGAGAAGAGAGAGAGGAGAGAGAGGAGAGAGAGAGGAGAGAGAAAAGAGAGAGAAAAGAGAGAGAGAGAGAAAAGAGAGAGAAAGAGAGAAAGAGAAAAACAGAGAAAAAGAGAGAGAAAGAAAGAGAAAGAGGCAAAAAGAGAGAAAGAGAGATAAAGAGAGAAAAAGAGAGAGATTAAGAGAGAGAAAGAGAGAGAGATAAAAAGAGAGAAAGCAGCCTCATTCCATTAACTGCTCCGATTTTAGAGGTGTGTCCCGCGGCTCACAGCTGATGTCCGACTCCTCCCCTCAGTGCATAATTAAATTAAATTATAATTATAAATAAATAATAATTATAATTTAAAACTATAAAAAAATTAAATTAAATGAGAGAGAGAGAGAGAGAGATATCTCAGATATCTCAGTTTCTGCGTGGAGCTGACACAGAGCGGTCATGTTCTACGGCGCTCCCTGTCAGCTTCATGTAGCAAGGGCTGAAAGCGTCGTGTGGATTACTTCGGACCTGGAATGTTGTTTGGGGATTAATAAAGAGGTAAATGAGGTTTTTTTGTCTTTTATTCCAAATAAAGGATTTTTCGTTTTGTGTGTTTATTTACTTTCACTTACAGGTTAATCATGGAAGGTATCTTGGGGAGACGAATGTCATGATTACCATAACCTTATTACCCCGATTGTCACCACACCAGGGCAATTCGGGGTGAGCCAGGTAGAGTCTCGGGACTGTCGCATCTAATGGATGCGGCAATTCCGGGCGCTGCTGGCTCATATTGTTAGGGTGGTGGGCTCTCCATAACGTGGCGCTCCCCATCCTGGCAATACCAGCCTCCAGCTGTGTGGCTTTATCTTGGCTGGTATCAAAATTGGAGGGGACCCAAGGTTTTTTTTTTAAATTATTTATTTATTTACTGCACAATATAGACCCGCCCGCCGGCAGCTGTGATTGGTTGCAGTGAGACAGCTGTCACTCAGCGTGGGGGCGTGTCTGATTGCAACCAATCATGGGCGCATGTGGGCGGGGAAAGCAGGGAATACCAGATTGAATAATGAGCGGCAGCCATTTTCAAAAGAGGAAAAGCCGCTGGAGCTTTGTGACAGCTGTGCAGCGCAACGCCCGTGATCGGTGAGTAGGAAAGACAGAGAGATTGTGCAGGGGACGCAGGACGCATGCAAATACACAACGTGCACACATAGCCTTACTGTGAAAAGCCACGCTTTGGTGATCGAACCGTTATCGAACGGTAACTCGAACGGCCGAACTTGAAGCAAATCGTTCGAGTTCGTCGAACGACTCAAACACCGCCCAAAATCACTCGAATTTGAAATTGGCGAACGGTTCGAATCGAACATCGCTCATCTCTAGCAATAACACAAGTAACCAGGACAACAATTTGAAAGGAGACAGCGTGATAGGGTATCAGCACAGTGGTAGAGGGTGTACTTGAATGTAGTGTGCTCACCTGGTTGGGTTTGTAAATCCACAACCATGGTGTAAAAGCATAGAGGACCCGCAAGGTGAAGAGCAGTGTATCAGGAAATAAGTGGCTAATTTCATGCTGCCAATGGTAGAGACCAGGACAGATTAATAGTAGTTTATCAGTCTAATAGTTTTGTCTTGAAACAGAAGCCTTTGCTTCGAAACGTATAAGTAACGCCCTGGCCTATCAGGTCGTCACAGGGTATTGTGCAACCTGTCCTTCCGCACAGTATCCAATCCTCCTTGGTTAAGGATCCTTGTCTTTGGTGTTGCTAAAATCAGAGCCAGTCAAAACCCTAGCAGCACTTTACACCACACCTACCAGACACACCATTGGGGGCCTGAAGGGAATAGGGCTGCCCACTTGGGGGGTTGGTAGGGGAAAGTGAAAAAAGTGAAAAAGGAGAGTTGTCGTGTGGAGGAGAGAGAGGACGTTAGGAGATGGGCTCCTTGCAGAATCCTAGGTGGCAGACTTTGGTCTGAGCCTGGTAGGAGCTGGAACCCCGGTCACAGGGGATCGTGTCAAAGGGCACGGATTGCCGAGGAGGGCAGCTGGCGACCTTGAGCTATCTCCGGGCAGGGGCCAGGGCATGACTGGGTACGCGGACCCTAGGCCGGGAAGTAGCTTCAAGCGTCCTGGTAATTTACCCGACAGGGGTGAAGTCTTCAAGATTCATCCCTCACCCACTCCAAAATCGGGGTACTAGCGCACCAATGGGATAGGACTTTCCCAAACACAGTCCAGAAAATCCTGAGCGTGTACCCTGAGAGCAAGCTCACTCCGTTAGCCATACAGGTGAGCGGGACTCGATTAGTTCCAGAATATAGGGTCCAACAAGTGAGAAGGTGCCACAGAAAAGGCCACAGGCTAACAAGCAACACCAAGGGCACGGATCCAAACGTGCTCCCTCCTTTCTGCAGCGGTGCTCAAAACTCTGGGTTACAAGCTGTCGGTTTCAGTGTTTTTGGACTGAGTGAGTACACAGAGACCCTTCCTTTTTTCTGACGGCACCCCTAGCACCGCCACCGGGCTCCGGGGAACAAACCCCCTACCCACGGAGGGGTTAAACACCTTGCTGCCATACCACCACCACCGGGCTCCTCCCCCACCAACAGCAGCGGTGGTATTTCATCTTACCATGCACCGTGGGTGGCGTCACAAACTTCTAACTCCCTTGTACATACCCCCCTTTTCAAACTCGAGTGACCGCGCGAACCCCCGGGTCCGGGGTCCCCTCGAGCCACCGCGGTTCCGGATCCGAGTGGCTCGGCCGCTGACATGGGGGTGGTACACATAGACAAATAAACTACTTATTCATCCATCCTGGTCTTCTCCATTGGCACCTCAGAATAAACCTCTTATCTCCTGATACACTGCTCTTCACCTTGAGGGTCTTCAGCAGCCTTCTCTATGTTTTTACAGTTAACCAGGAAGCTAAGCTTACAACTGGTAATCAGTGGTGAAAGTTGATATATATTGTGTGAACCCTCTCCAGGCCCACCCAAAAGAACAATTTAGGTGCCAGTTCAAGTGTTGATCCCCAAGTACCCAGTTTTTCAGGTATCACTAGTCCCAGAATATTCAAAACTGCTGCACCTTTTGGCAACAGAAGTAGAAACAGAGGTAACGAACATGGGAAAAGACACAATAACTGGAAAACATTAATTTAATCATTTGAATTAATCTTAGTAATCACAAGTGGCATAAAAGTGGTTAAACAGCAACGTCCAAAGTCCCTCAATTCTGCATTGGAATTGAGCGGTGTCAATGATGTCACAAGTACAACCCGCACACCTGCCGGGTGCACGATCAGCAGATATCTTACATGCGACCTGTTCATTAGGGTAGGACATATGCACATGACAGGCCAATTGTGTTTGCATTTGGTGAGGTTTTCTGGTTGTAACGACCGCAACACCACTTACTCTGGACATGCATGGGAGTAGCTCTGGATGTACCGGATAACCCCTTTAATATCATATTGTGGAAGACATAGACTGCAGTAGATCATATGATACCTTTGGTGGCAAATCATTCTGTATAGGACTCTGTTCTGTTTTTTAGGCTGAAGTGCTTGTCTGAAGACACAAAATGGTCAAAGTCAAGGCAAAAGAGTGTCGCTCAAGGCAAAATGTAGACCCCAAAGCAGAGGTTAAATGGGTGCACAATTATTGTGCCCATTAAAGTCACCCACATTTCTCCTCCAGAGCCTTTCTGTCCTCAGCTACGTGTTTGCTAAAGGCCCCGTCACACTAAGCAACATCGCTAGCAACATCGCTGCTAACGAACAACTTTTGTGACGTAGCAGCGATGTTGCTAGTGATGTCGCTGTGTGTGACATCCAGCAACAACCTGGCCCCTGCTGTGAGGTCGTTGGTTGTTGCTGAATGTCCTGGGCCATTTTTTAGTTGTTGCTCTCCCGCTGTGAAGCACACATCGCTGTGTGTGACAGCGACAGAGCAACAACAAAATGTGCAGTGAGCAGGAGCCGGCTTCTGCGGACACTGGTAACCACAGTAAACATCGGGTAACCAAGAAGCCCTGTCCTTGGTTACCCGATATTTACCTTTGTTACCAGCCTCCGCCGCTCTCACTGTCAGTGCCGGCTCCTGCTCTGTGCACATGTAGCTGCAGGACACATCGGGTTAATTAACCCGATGTGTGCTGTAGCTAGGAGAGCAGGGAGCCAGCGCTAAGCATTGTGCGCTGCTCCCTGCTCTGTGCAGCTGTACCCTGTACTCTATACCCTATGTATGTACCCTGTGCAGCTGCACCCGGTGTGCGCTGCTCCCTGCTCTGTGCACATTTAGCTGCAGCACACATCAGGTAATTAACCCGATGTGTGCTGTAACTAGGAGAGCAGGGAGCCAGCGCTCAGTGTGCGCTGCTCCCTGCTCTCTGCACGTGTAGCTGCGTGCGCTGGTAACCAAGGAAAATATCGGGTTGGTTACCCGATATTTACCTTAGTTACCAAGCTTCTTCCACGCGGCGCTGGGGGCTGGTCACTGGTTGCTGGTGAGCTCACCAGCAACTCGTGTAGCGATGCTCCAGCGATCCCTGCCAGGTCAGGTTGCTGGTGGGATCGCTGGAGCGTCGCAGTGTGACATCTCACCAGCAACCTCCTAGCAACTTACCAGCGATTCCTATCGTTGTTGGGATCGCTGGTAAGTTGTTTAGTGTGACTGGACCTTAAGAATGCAGTTTATTTGTAGAGGGAAGTACTCCACAGATTACCACCACTGATAATAGAAATAAGATAACCATTAGTGATGGGTGAACCTGCAGATATCCGTAATTGGCGAGTCTAAACAGATTTTTTTTTAAGAAAAAACTTGGTTTGGGACCGGAATTAATTCCGTATATCAGCTGGGACGCTGAACCTCATATAAGTCTTTGCGGACCTGAATCATGCACATTAAAATGGTGGTAGAAAGGGCTAGGAGGATTAGAGCAGGTGCATTATACTTACTGAGTCTCCTGGGCAGCGGTAACACTACTTCTGGGAACACTCATTACCCTCATGCATCTGCACTTCTTTCCCCGCCCACCGGAAGTCCCGGCGTCTATGATTGGTTGCGATCAGACCCGACCCCTTCCCTGTGTTACAGCTTGTCTGACTGCTTGGACTCACAAATGCTGTGTGCGTCGGTACAGTGGTGTCAAAATAAATCAATAAATTGGCATAGAGTCCCCCCATATTCTGATACCTAGCACTGATAAAGCATGTGTCTACAGGCTGCAGCCCCTAGCCATGTGGTTATCTTGGCTGTGCATCAAAATAAGAGGGTTCCCAAGCAGTTAAAAAATGATTTAAAGATTTTATTTTAAAAAACGCTGTGCAGTCCCCTCCAATTTTGATACCCAACCATGATAAAGTTGACAGCTTTGGGCTGGTATTCTCAGGCTTAGGAGATCCATGGTTATTGGGCCTCCCTCAGCCTAAACATAGTAGCCTGTAGTCGTCCAGGATTGTTGCATCCATTAGATTTAACAATCCTGGCACTTTATCTGGCTCATCCCGATTTTCCTGGTGTGGTGGCTAATGACAGCTCACAGCTGCCACCAAGCCCTAGATTACTAGATTCCTTAAGGAGAATAGTGCTCCCCCGTGGTCCCCACATAGCTTCTCATGAGCCGGATCAGACACCCTATACTTTGCACTGACAAGGGGCAAGCACCCTGAAACACTGTGTCTGCAAATTGGGATTCTGATCTGGCATAAATCCTAAGTCATATGAAAAGGATTGTTAAAAATCCACTTTTGACTTTTAGGATCACTACTTCCAATAGGTGGTGCTGCGCTAGAGTTTGTGTTCTGAAAAAAAGATGTTTACTCACAATTTTAGAAAGATGGCAACAATTTTGTCTGTCCCATTCTTGGGGTTTTGTGTGAAATGATTTTAAAATTTGCCTTTTTTCTATGTTTTTTTGTGTTGTTCCAATACACACAAATGAAATAAACATATGTATAACAAAACATGTGTAATTGCAATCATTTTCTGGGAGAAATACTGTACTGGAATAATTGCAAGGTTGTCAACACTTTCGGCGGTGAGTGTATACTGCAGTAACAGCACTTTAAAAGCTGATTCTTTTTATTCTACACACACACACACACACACACACACACACACACACACACACACACACACACAAACACACTGCCCCACACTGAAAACAAGGAGGGCAATATTAACCCCTCAGTGTTTTTTTCTCTCTCTTGCTCTGCCTTTTAAGCACAATTAGTGGGGCTTTACATTATTGTGATTCCTGGTGAATTTGTTCAATACAAATAAAAATTTTGGGGAAAATTTGGTGAACTCTGCAAATTTAAAATGTAAAATTTCAAAAGATCTCCTCAGGCTAGCGTAACATTGTTATGTCACATGTGCCTTAAAGCCAATCAGTGGTCGCTGGTAGGCCATTTTGCTCTCACTTCCTTCAGAAATAATTGACATGCAGAGCAAGTACAAGAGCAGCAGCTGCTCTCACTGATTGGTTGCAGGTCTTACACATGACAACAATGTCATGCGAACCCTGGGAGATTTGGCGCTGATGTCACTGGAATGGTGTTGGCGGCACTGGAGGGGAGTATAAGGTGTTTTTATTCCATGTGGGGGAATATTGTGATTAAAAAAGAAGTTTAGTTTGGCCTCTCCTTACTATAATCTGTTGGCAACCTTATGGAACATCCTTCTCAGCTGGTGGTCATTCTTCTTTCTCTTCTAATTTGTTTTTTTGGTCTTATTACATAGAGCACATACTGTATCAAATAGTCATTTTTTTGTATGAGGATTTTGACTACTGTACCTATGCTTTAATGTCTCTGCCCTGTGTGACGTCACTCACAGAATACAGTGAGAAGCTAATGACTATGTGTGTAATTGTAACTAGATTGCACTGTGAGCACTAGTGTGCTGCGAGGGCAGCGAGGGAGTCAAACAAGCCGAGGTCAGAGCTGAGAAGACGCAACTAAACACAGTGAGAAGACAAAAACAAGGTCAAGAGTCATACCAAGGTCCGGTAACCAGGACAGCACATAAGGGACAAAAGGGACAGACAAGGACGTAGTCAAGAGGAGATCAGAGGTCAGGAGCCAGACGGTTTTACAGAGCCAGGGGATGACGTAGAGCAGAGTCAGGAAGCAGTTGAGGGTCGAGAACCAAGATCAATAAACCAAACAGCCAGGAGCCAGTCACTTACTGAACCTACCCAGCTCCGGCCAACACCGCTCCTTAATGAAGCACCATAATTACCCAGAATGCAAAGCAGGAGAGCAAGCCCCTCTCACAAACCAGAGAGCGACCCAGTAGGGAAACAGCCTGTCCCAGAGTCACGGGAAAAGTACCTGAAACACTAGCAGGAGGTTCCATGTGGCGCACAGGCCGACACCGGGTTCACAGGAGGGAGGAACAAAAAACACAATATGGAAACCGCACTGCAAGTCAGGATTGTGACACCCTGACTGAACCTTTTTATTTCTGTGCTATTCCAATTTTCTCTTCTCTTTTGATATTTGGTCCAGGTTCTGGTTGCATATGGTTCTGTACCTTGATGGATTTGGATTCCATCCTGGCTATGTCTGTTTTAACTCTGGATTTCATCTTTGTTATTAACCCCACATTCAATTTTCTTATGTCCTATCTAATAGCCGTGATACCAGTGACGACCAGGATTTCCACAGATTTCTCACCTCCGTGTAGCCTGTAATAATCCAATCCTGATACAGATGTTTCATTTTCCAGCTCCGAACACTTAGTCCTATATGAATGCTAACACATTGCAATAACACAGTAAATCACAGTTTACAAAACTTGTAAAACATCATTTAATCATCGTCATACCATTCATTCCAAACCATATGGAACCAATTGTCTTGGAGACAGACCGAATATACTAGCTCAGCTGCCATGTGTTCATTTCTCTGTGACTTGTACTTTACTCACTGACGAAATAAGATCTGCAACCTCAACATCTAAAGAAATGTGCATCGTTTTACTGTAAAATTCACACTCAGAAGCATCTTGTAAACCTCTGTTATGGAGATCAATTTCTTGGAGAGTCACAAACTGAGAAACATTCCAAGAATGTTTAATTACTTGGGATAGACAGTCTTGAGAAAAATGGGATGTCTAGGGAGTTCTCGAATTTACATTACTGGAAAAAAAGTGAAAAATGCCACTTCTCAATTATCACAGATATTTAATGTGACTGGCATATGTAAATTCCCCTGACAGGATGACCTTAGGGACTATGTATGTCTAAATTGACTTAATCAATTATGCTTTTCCTGAACTGAAATTTGACACAATATTATTAATTAAAGGGAACTTGTCATGTAAAAAATCCTGTTAACCTGCAGACGTGGGATTAACCTACAGGTTAATAGAGTTCTGAAGCTGCACGTTGCCCGCACCTAGGACCCCACTTTCAGGAGGAAATTACCTTTATTCCTACCTGACAGCCTTGGGCTTTTAGTCATAAGGGTGGTGCCGGGTGGTGGCAGTGTATGTTGTTAGACAGTAGTATGACTAAAAGACCTCCAATACAGATTAGATGGCTGTTGGCCAATCATTCTTCCCCCTTACATCTCAACCGACTCATTCACAGGAGCGATTGTTAGGCTGAGCACTCCCGTGTTCTCCATGAGAATTCTCACTGAGAACATTCAATAATTTTTCAACTGGCTAACACGGTACCAAAATCTTTTCACTTGTAACTAAGCCCTTGCCTGACATGTTGGGTCGTGGTTTATCTCCAGAAGAACAATGTGATTGGTAGTCCGGAATCGGACATGCTCGATTGACATCTCCCCCACACATAAGTTGGTCAGGTGCTCACATACACGTTAGACCAACGGCAGAATGCTTCAATATCATTTGATTGGCCTGGTAGTCTAATGTGTATGTGGGCCTTCAGCTGACAACTTAAGACTGTAGGCTGTTGAAGGACCATAACAATCTTTGGCCATATTAACTTTAATATGGTGGTGAGCTCTCCATCAATGGAAATCTTCAAGTGGAAACTGGATAAACAAATTAGCTGGGATGATTTAGGAAAGCCTGCACTCGCAGGGGGTTGGACCCGATGGCCCTTGAGGTACCTTCGAACTCTACCATTCTATGATTTATGATTCTATGATATAAAAATAATTTAACCAGTTCAGAACCAGGCCATTTACCTCCATTCCTATTACAACTGACACTGCTCCTTCTCGATGACCTTTGTATACATTCATGAGATTCTTGACTATGAAGATATGTCTGTTATTAATGTACAGGTGAATTTTAGTGAGCAAATACTAAAATATTTGGGTTTGAATGCAATAACTGGCAATCACAACATCGCATCTATGCAAAAATGGTATACTTAAAAATAACAGCTCAAGACACAAAAAATAAGCAATCACTGAGCCCCAGACCTCCCAAAAATGAAACCGTTATGAGTCTTGAAAAATTGCAACAAAAGCACAATTCTTTTTTAGGAAAAATTTCTAGATTTTTTTCACCACTTACATAAAAGTAAAAGTATACATGTTTGGTATCTACAAACTCGTACCAATTAGAGGCATCATACTGACATTTTAGCTTTACCATATAGTGTACAAGGTGAATAACCCCCCCAAACCATTGTGGAATTTCACTTTTTTCCCACTACTTTTCACATTTGTAATTTTTTTCCCTATATTCCAGTATAGAGATGAGCGAACTGGCCGTGGTTCGGCTCGAGTTCGTTTCGTCGAACGGAGGTCTCGTTCGAGTCCGGTTCGGCGAACGTTCGACGAACCGAACTCGAACCAATAGGATATAATGGGAGGCAATCACAAACACATAAAAACGCATTATAAATGTACACATACAGTTAATAAACATTGCCATAACACTTACCGGTCCCCGCGATCCCTCCTGCACTCTGTCTCCTGCCGCTATTCCATCCGATGATCGCTGAATCCTCCCGGTGACCAGCACTGCCAACAGTGATGCAGGACCTATCGTGACGTCAAAATAGCCATGTGACCAGTCACGTGGCTATTATCTCATTGGCTACAGACTGGTCACATGACTATGACGCGTCATGTAGGACCTGTCATTGCACTCTCCGGTACACGGTGCACATTTGTGTATCGCCGTGTACCGGCGACATGCTCTAGCACACGGTCGACTCCCCGTTCCGTTAGGGACCGGCTGACACAGCCGGTCATTAACGGAGATCACCGTTGCCATAGCAATGCAGTTAGCGGTGACGTCACCGCTAACCGCGGCTCCGGGAGCACCGTTGCTATGGTAACGCGTCTGTCAGCGTTACCGCTGTTACCGCTGACAGCCAGCAGCACTGATCACTCACGGAGTGAAGGCTGCACGGGAAGCAGCGTCTTCCCCCATGCAGCAGTGATGGAGCAGAGCTGCATTTGTTGAACGAGAAAGACAGAAGACCATGGATCGTGGAGGGCTGACAGGGGGTTATAAAGATGGAGTCTCTAATGTGTCTGTGTATTTATTTCTATTAAAGTATTTTTTCTCTGTGTGGTGTCTTTTTTTAACCCTTTAATGGAGATTCTTAATGGCCGGGTCAAACGTGCCTGACATTAAGAATCTCTGGCTTAATACTAGCTAATAAAACAAAGCTAGTATTAACTCATTATTACCCAGCAAGCCACCCGGCTTCAGGGCTGTTGGAAGAGTTGGATACAGCGCCAGATGATGGCGCTTCTATGAGAGCGCCATTTTCTGGGACGGCTGCGGACTGCAATTCGCAGCAGAGGCGCCCAGAAACCTCGGGCTAACCTGTGCTGCGGATTCCAATCCCCAGCTGCCTAGTTGTACCCGGCTGGACACAAAAATGGGGCGAAGCCCACGTCATTTGTTTTTTAATTATTTCATGAAATAAGTGAAATAATTAAAAAAACGGGCTTCCCTATATTTTTGGTTCCCAGCCGGGTACAAATAGGCAACTGGGGGTTGGAGGCAGCCCGTGGCTGCCTGCTGTACCTGGCTAGCATACAAAAATATGGCGAAGCCCACGTCATTTTTTTGGTGGGCAAAAAACTTCTGCATACAGTCCTGGATGGAGTATGCTGAGCCTTGTAGTTCTGCAGCTGCTGTCTGCTCTTCTCCATACAGACAGACAGCAGCTGCAGAACTACAAGGCTCAGCATACTCCATCCAGGACTGTATGCAGAAGTTTTTTGCCCCCTGAAAAAATTATGTGGGCTTTGCCATATTTTTGTATGCTAGCCAGGTACAGCAGGCAGGTACGGCTGCCCCCAACCCCCAGTTGCCTATTTGTACCCGGCTGTGAACCAAAAATAAAGGGAAGCCCTTTTTTTATTATTTCATGAATTTCATGAAATAATTAGAAAACAAATGACGTAGGCTTCGCCCCATTTTTGTGTCCAGCCAGGTACAACTAGGCAGCTGGGGATTGGAATCCGCAGCACAGGTTGGCCTGAGCTTTCTGGGCCCCACTGCTGCGAATTGGAGTCTGCAGCCGCCTCAGAAAATGGCACTTTCATAGAAGCGCCATCTTATGGCGCTGTATCCAACTCTTCCAGCACCTGCCTGCTATACCTGGCTAGCATACAAAAATATGGCGAAGCTCACGTCCTTTTTTTTGTAGTTTTTTGGCAAAAAAAATAAAAAATGCTTCCCTGGATTTTCCATTGCCAGTGAAGGTAACACCAAGCAGTGGGGGTTAGCAGCCAGTAGCTGCTTGGATTACCCTTAGCTAGCAATACAAAAAATGCAGCGGGAGCCCATATATATTTTTTTTAATTATTTATTTAAATAACTAAAAACAAAATGGTCTTCCCTGTATTTTGATTGCTGAACATCACAGTGCTGTAAAAATAAATCTTTAAAAAAAATGATGTAGCGCTCCGCGGTATTTTTGATTCTCAGCGCAGATAAAGCAGACAGCTATGGGTTGCCACCCCCATCTGCCTGCCGTTACCTTGGTTGGCAATCAAAATACAGGGAAGCCCATTAATTTTTTCTATTTAAAAAATAGTTAAAAAAAAATGACGTTGTGTCCCCCCATTTTTGATAGCCAGCTAGGGTAAAGCAGACGGCTGTAGCCTGAAAACCACAGCTGGCAGCTTTACCGTGGTTGGGGATCCAATGTGGAGGTCCCCCAGGCTCTTTTTTTATAATTATTTTATAAATATTAATAATTACACAAAAAAAGTAGGGTCCCCCCCAAATTGGATCACCAGCCAAGGTAAAGCGGACAGCTGTGGTCTGGTATTCTCAGGATGGGAAGGTCCATAGTTATTGGGCCTTCACAGCCTAAAAATAGCAGGCCGCAGGCACCCCAGACGTGGCGCATCCACTAGATGCGCCAATCCTGGCGCTTCACCCCAGCTCATCCCATGCCCTGGTGCAGTGGCAAACGGGGTAATAAATCGGGTTGATACTAGCTGTAAGGTCACCTGACATCAAGCCCAGCAGTTTGTGATGTCATGGCGTCTATTAGATACCCAACATCATAAACTGTCAGTACTAACAAAAAAAATCGACAAAAGAAATTTATTTGAAAAAAACAGTCCCCAAAACATTTCCTCTTTCACCAATTTATTGTAAGAAAAAAAATAAAGGGGTCCCACGACGACTCTGGACCGTCTAGAATATGGGGGGAAGACACTCAGGGAACGTATCCCCCATTTTCTAGGAGTGCAGACCCTTCATGTGAGGAGTGTGGGTGCAATGAATCTGCACTCACTCTCCCCGGGTCCACAGCAGCAGAGTCCATGTCGTAATGGTTGCTACCAAAGCTGCAATGCCCTGCTCATGAGGTAAGGGCATGCCTAATCAGGAGAACTATTCTACATTTCCAAATATTGGTATTTGCTGATATTATTGCTATTCCACCTACTATATATTGGGGATAGGATCTTGGAGATGGAATACCCCTTTAAGTCCATATTATCCAGCTGAATGAATACTTAACAACAGAGCTCGCTATTTAGATGTGTTTTTTTGTGGCGTATAACGGACTCTCATGTTTGGTAGTCGTTCAGCAGGGAAACTATAAAAGCAAATCCCTCCATTTGGAAATGTAGTATATAGCTCTCCTGATCAATTATGTTCCTTACCTCATGAGCAAGGCATTGCAGTAATAATAATAATTTATTCATTTATATAGCGTTATTAATGCCATAGCGCTGTATGTCTTTGGAGTGTGGGAGGAAACCGGAGTACCCGGAGGAAACCCACGCAAACACGGGGAGAACATACAAACTCTTTGCAGATGGTGTCCTTGGTGAGAATTGAACCCAGGACCTCAGCGCTGCAAGACTGCAGTGCTAACCACTGAGCCACCGTGCCGCCCATTTAGCTTACAGATGCATAACCACCACTCACTGTGTCTGAACACAGGAAGCTGAGCTGACAGCCGCTCTGTGCATGCGGCAGCGTCTATTGTGAAGGAGAGGGCCGTGGGGGGATCAACGCTGCACAGGTACCGTGGGACACTGGGGAACACCCGTGGGGTTATAGGGGGTGACCTGGCAGGGCCTGGGGAGGAGTTTTATGTCGCATGTGTCATGGCACATGCGACAGAAATCAGAGGAGTAGGGTGAATGCGGCCGGCGCGCTGCTGTGCGCACGGCCATCTTGGATTTCTGGGAGGGCATCAGGGGGGGCACTTTGGCGACACCGGGGGACCGGAGGGGACCGGGGAGGAGATTTATCATGTTTGTTCATGCCAGATGGGAGATAAATAATTTTTCACCAGCGCTGTCATTTACTGTAACGTGATCATCGGTGTACGCTGTATACCTGTGATCACGTGAGTGGGGACCGGAAAAACCGTCCTGAATCATGATCTCCAGGGTCTCAGCTAGCCCTGAAACCCCGGAGATTTTCTGACGCTGGGGGGCGTTATTCACTTATTTCTGCCTGCTGTTTATAAACGGCAGATCAGAATAAGGCTACATTAACACGACCGATCCATTTTTGCGGTCTGCAAAAAACAGTCAGTTTTTTTTCACGGGTGCATCCGTATGGCATCCGTTTCCGTTCCGTAGACGGTCCGTATCTCATCTGTTTGTCATCCGTGTGCCTTCCGTTTTTTTGTGTACTGCAAAAAAACTGAAGGAGGGTAAATGCACTACATGAGCGGTTACATGTTCACTCCAGTGCCATTTTCTACTGCTTTTCACAGCGTAGAGCGCTCTGGTGATTTTCTTGTGCTTGTGCACTTCATATCAGTCTTTTCTGTCATTATAATGGCAGAAAGACACATAATGTCCCACTCTCCTGCATTTTGTAATTTTGCACCCTTTGGTGCCTTTCATGTGGCACTAAGGGGTGCTTAGCTTTGTATTTAGCCAAAAAAATGAAAAAAAAAAAATGATGTTCCCCCTATTTTTGTAGCCAGCTAGGGTAAAGCAGACGGCTGCAGCCTGCAGACCACAGCTGGCAACCTCACCTTGGCTGGTAATCCAAAACTGAGGGCACCCCACGCTGTTATTTTAAATTAAATAAATAATTTTTAAAAAAAACACGTAGGGGTCCCCCCAAAATTGGATCACCAGCCAAGGCAAAGCAGACAGCTGGGGTCTGATATTCTCAGACTAGGGAGGTCCATGGTTATTGGACTCTCCCCAGCCTAAAAATAGCAGGCCGCAGCCGCCCCAGAAGTGGCGCATCCATTAGATGCGCCAATCCTGGTGCTTCGCCCCAGCTCATCCCGCGCCCTGGTGCGGTGGCAAACGGGGTAATATATGGGGTTAATACCAGATGTGTAATGTCACCTGGCATCAAGCCCTGGGGATGGTGAGGTCAGGCATCTATCAGATACCCGACATCACCAACCCAGTCAGTAATAAAAAAAAATAGACGACAAACACATTTTTATTTGAAAAAACACTCCCCAATACATTCCCTCTTTAACCAATTTATTAGAAAGAAAAAGAAATCCAGGTCTGGTGTAATCCAAGGGGTTGCCATGACGATCCACACTGTCCCAGTCAATGAAGAGCAGGATGTTCCCCATTGGCTGGGAGAGCAGTGCAGTGACCTGAGCTAACATCAATGGGTCAGCCCAGGTCACTGCAGGGGATGACAAGTGCTGCTGTCAGCGAGGTACATTACCTGCGCTGATCTCCTGCACTGCTGACAGCACCTGTCACTGAGTTCAATGACCGCCGCCTTCACAGCCAAGTATCGCGAGAGGCCCGTGACGTCACCGCTAGTCAGTCTCAGGTCGGAAGCGAGAGAAGGTGATGTGACAAGCGGCGGCCATGGAGGACAGTGACAGCGCTGAGGTCGGGACTTCATCACCGCAGGTAAGCCGAGCGAGAACATGCGTGCAGAGTGCCAGGAGGACGTCAGTGTCGTGGACTGCATGCCTGGGGACATGTGTGTGTGTGTGTGTGTGTACATGCCGCATGCAGGAGGGGGTGGAGTGAGCTGAGCGGGGAAGTGTGGGCTTCCTGCACATAACTAGGATAAACATCGGGTTACTAACCAAAGCGCTTTGCTTGGATACCCGATGTTTATCTTGGTTACCAGCTTCTGGCAGGCTGCCAGCGATGGCTCCTGCACAATGTAGCTGTAAAAAGCCCTGCTTTTTGCTGCTATAACCGTTCTCGAACATATCTAGAACTATCGAGCTTTAGCAAAAAGCTCGAGTTCTAGTTCGATCTAGAACAGCCCCCAAAATCACTCGAGCCGCGAACTGGAGAACCTCGAACCGCGCTCAACTCTATTCCAGTACACTCTATGGCAAAATGAATGGTGTCGTTCAACAGTACAACTCGTCCCACAAAAAATAAGCCCCTATATGGCAACATTGAGAGAAAAATAAAAAAGTTATGTCTCTTGAAAGAAGGAGAGGAAAAAACAAAAATGAAAAATGGAAAATCGCCCGGGGGTGAAGGGGCTAAGTGGTTAATTGGCTTCAATCGGTTCCAAAACATGTCAATGCCAGTGACCACAGATGTCAGCTGTCATATACAACTGTCACCAGTGCAATTTTCGCCTGCAGGGGGCACTATTCACTTATTCTTTACTGCTTATTAAAATGGCAGTAAGATCTAATGCTCCTTAACGGACGCTGTTTCATTAAGTATTGGTGGTCGTTAAGGGGTTCACACTTTGTACCCACCTTGAAGGTCAATAGTTTCTGTGCTCACTTGTTGATCCTCTTGAATATTAGTACCACTTTTGCAATATTTCATTTTTATGATGCAAGGTCTGTTATTATGAAATTCTTAAAGCGACCCTCCACGCTAATGTAAAGAAATGGAAAATCTTCCCACACCCCCTTGAAGATCCTATGGTTATATAATGCATTGCCTTGGTTTAAATGTTAGTGTTGAAAAAGGAGCTTTAGCAGATTCTCTGCACTGCTGCAATGATTGTAAGAAAAGGCTATTCACATGGACGTTGAAAGAAATGCAGGTTAAATGTTGTTTTATCTGGTTTGTGTTCTGCAATGGTGGGTTATCTGGAGACAGGGTTAACTTTGGAGACTAGCCCAGGATGGGAGAAGGTACGTGGACACAAGGAATGTAGTTGCCTGATGTTAGGCAGATAGGGAAGACTCAGAGTACTGAGAAGTGAAAGAACCTATGGTCTTGTTCCCTACAGACCTGCATTGTAATGGTGTTTGTGAGCCAAGAAAGGAGGCCATATCGGATAATATGTTTCTGAAGTAAATACAGACTAAGTGACAGATGGATTCTTGATCTCAGGTAAGGGGGCCTAAAGTAAGGACTAAAAAAAATGTGGTTATCCTGATGAATGAGCTCTGTTAACTCAGAAACGTGTTGACAAATAAACCCCTTGTCATTCATCTACCTCTGGATTTCTCTTCAACGCAGCATTTTGGATGCATTTTTAATGCATTTTGGATGCATTTTTGACAGTACGGTACCACTCGGCTCTGCTACATCCCCATAGAACATGGCTGGCTGCGAGACAGAGACGCGCGATCAGAATGAACTCAGATGAACTTCACCCGACTTCATTGTCATCGCACGGCTCTGTGTGTGTGCCACGGCCTGATCTGCAATCACAGGTGAAGGATTCACCGGTGACCGCAAATCCCCTGAATGACTAAAGTGAGCAGCGCGATCAGCGGTGCCATCACTCAGGTTACCCGTGGCCAGCTGGAGTCCACCCGAGAGCTGTGGCCGCGAGTAACCTGAGTGATGTCACCGCTGATCGCGCGGCTCACTTCAGTTACCGCATGGAGCTCACAGGAGCGGTGGTGTTCTACGGCCGCTCCTGTCAGCTTCATGTAGCAGAGCTGGATGCGTTGTGGGACCTCTTGTGGATTATGTCGGGCCTGGAGGGGTATTTGGGGATTTTAATAAAGTGGTGAAAGAGGGTGTTTTTTTTGTCTTTTATTCCAAATAAAGGATTTTTTGGGTGTATGTGTTTATTTACTTTCACTTACAGGTTAATCATTGGGGGTGTCTCATAGACACCTGCCATGATTAACCTAGGACTTAGTTAGTGGCAGCTATGGGCTGCCATTAACTCCTTAGTATCCCGATTGCCACCACACCAGGGCAACTCTGGATGACCCGGGTAGAGTCCCAGGACTGTCGCATCTAATGGATGCGGCAATTCCAGGCGGCTGCTGGCTGATATTTTTAGGCTGCGGGGCTCCCCATAACGTGGGGCTCCCTATCCTGAGAATACCAGCCTTCAGCCGTGTGGCTTTACTTTGGCTGGTATCAAAATTGGGGGGGACCGCACGCCGTTTTTTTAAAATTAGTTATTTATTTATTTTACTGCACTACATAGACCCGCCCACCAGCGGCTGTGATTGTTTGCAGTGAGACAGCTGTCATTTAGCGTGGGAGTGTGTCTGACTGCAACCAATCATAGGCGCCGGTGGGTGGGGGAAGCAGAAAAGCCGGGATGGAATAATAAGCGACCGGCATTTTCAAAAGCTGGAGAAGCCGCAGTGTGACAGTCGTGCAGCACCGCATCGGTGATCGGTTAGTGATCGGTGAGTATGAGAGAGGGGGGAGAGGGATAGACCGACAGAGAGAGAGAGAGAGAGAGTGAAAGACCTGCCTTCTGTTTGTCAAAAAAGCAATTTATGGAGCTACTGGACACTGTGTTCAGCTCTTACAAGGACTATTTATTAGTTGGATCTACGAACGCTCTCCCGCACACAATACAGTCTATGTACACCGTCAGCTCCCTATCAATGCGTGGTCACAAAATGGCCGCTGGCTTATATAGTCCCTATGACACTGTGCGGCCTAGCCAATCACAGTAACACCACAGCAAAGATGGCTGTGAGGGCCATTAACATCAGATGTGCTGGAAAACAGGCGCCAGGAAGTCAGAAATGAAAATGAAAGTATCGGAGCGGATGTTGTTTTATCCGTCGGATACCGAATGGTGCGAATAGCCTGTTATCCGTCAGATACCGAATAGTGGTGAATACATTCGCTCATCCCTAGATATTAATCCTTAGACCACTGAAAGAAAGTAAATACATTTAATATTGAGAGTCTTGCATGGAAATGACTCTCTAGCCCTGAATCTGTCACTAGTCTCATAATGCAGAGACAGCCATGACAGTGTGTCAATATTTACAAATTATTTTAGATAGAAAAGTGGGAAGTGTAAATTTGCCTCTCAGTGTTTTACCTTGGCACAAAATGCACTATAACTATACAGGAGGACTAATCAAGTCCTAAAAGAAAAATTGAGAACGCTGCATAGTTACACAAGGGATTGAATACAATTACAAATCTTATGCACATTCATGTAACATCATGCTGTAGAGGTCTGCTAAAAAATGCAGTGGAAAAAATGCAGAATTATGCAGGTATGAAGTAAATGATAAAAGAAAAACAAAACAAAAGTTTAAAATCCAGAAAAGTTCCGCAAGTGTGAAGAGGTCATGTAGCTTTTCACAGTTGTTGGTAGTTATGTTTAATGAAAAAATCACCCTTTTGTGAAGTGTTAATTTGTTTTGACTTTAATTTTGGACGTTTTGACTAAAACAGTGTATGCAATTTTCGCATCATTTTTCATTCTCTCCCCAGTAGATGGTAATATGCGTAATGTATTCTCTGATAGAAAACAAGCTACATAGAGTTCATAATTAATGGGGGGTAACAGTTCTTAATAGAAACTTGTATTCCTGTACACTCTTTTTCTATGAAATTTCTCAGTGCTCAGGTTTTCATGAAATACGGCAAACTGACACAGTGTTTCCTGATGGAATACAGAATGGGTCTAAAGCGGGCTTTACACACTGCGATATCCGTGCCGCACAATATCGCCCAGACCCGTCACACATACTTACCTGCCCTGCGACGTCGCTGTGACCGGCGAACCGCCTCCTTTCTAAGGGGGCGGTCCGTGCGGCGTCACAGCGACGTCACTGAGCAGCCGCCCAATAGCAGCGGAGGGGCGGAGCTGAGCGGGACGTAACATCCCGCCCACCTCCTTCCTTCCGCATAGCGGCCGGGAGGCAGGTAAGGAGAGGTTCCTCGTTCCTGCGGTGTCACACGGAGCCTGCTGTAGTAACAATTTTTGAGAATGGACCCCATGTCACCGATGAGCGATTTTGCACGTTTTTGCAACGATGCAAAATCGCTCATCGGTGTCACACGCAATGGCATCGCTAATGCGGCCGGATGTGCATCACCAATTCCGTGACCCCAACGAGTTCACATTAGCGATGTCGTAGCGTGTAAAGCCCCCTTAAGACGAATGGAATGGATAGGAAAAAAAGTCCTATGATGCTGTCCGTGGAGAATTGAATAAAATCCACTAAAGGTAGGTTAAAAACTACACGGAAACACATTGTTCACATTCTTCCTTTTTGTGCTTTAATAACTATATTTTATTATGGTTTTAAACTACCATTAGTAAATTTATTGGTTTTATTCTGTTCTCCATGAGCAGCGCCGTACTCAATTTTCTCCTTATTCATTGTGATGATCTGCCACTAGGTGTCACTAGATGCAGCTAGTGGCAGGGAAGTCAAACAAGCCGAAGTCTGAAGCCAGGAGGTCATGTATGGAACACAGGGGAGGAGCAAAGTTAAAGTCAGAGTACGAGCCAGAGGTCAGAAACCGGAGAGTTAACGACAGAGTCGAGCGAACGGGCGGAGAAAGATAACACAGATCTAGAGTAGGGAGTCAAGATTAGAGGAAGCACTTACGGGAACCAGAGCACTCACTGCAGAGCAGAAACTACGACTCGCAGTGTTCCTGGTGAAGTTGCTCCCTAATGAAGCAGAGCAGGCACCTGAGGAGAAACCCCTCCCAACAACAGTGCAGGACCCGAGGACGGGAACAACCCATCTACCGGGACATATACAAAAGAGAACACACGCTTTGCTGAATAGCAGAGCACCATGGATCAGAGCCATGACATCCACTATAAGGTTGCTAATGGAAGAAGATGCAAGAAGATCAGGGGAGGACCTAATACTTCTTCAGAGGTGTGGAATCAGTAGATAATTATATTTGATTAGTTATTTTTCTACTATGCAGGACCACTTTAAAGATGTTAAAAAAGAGTGGACAACCGCTTTGAACAAGTCTACTAACTATGCTGCTAAAAGGCAGCCGAATTGTACTATTTCAATTATGTAATAATCTTCTCCAGTGCTTGCTCTCCCCATACAGTCCTTGGTGCAACTTCTGCTTACGGAAGAGTGTGCAGGTAGACCTGGGACATCTATGTGCATATGCATTGTAGGGTAACAGTTACGTCATTACTTTAAGATTCTGTCACGTCTCCACCGGAGTCCGCTCTAGCTACTTCTGCTTTGTTCATCAGGCGCCGCCGTATTCCTGCCGTGGGCAGGGCTGGTGATAGGGGGGGAGTCAGCACCAGTGGCTCTGGTGGGCACAGGCTCCGCTCATCCACTAAGCTGTGTTTCACTAGTACCTGCAGTACCTCTGGCTGACTGTGGTGGCGTATACCTTCCAGCTGAAGTTACCACCTTTCAGCCATGACCAATGGGAAGGCACCACACTCTTCTTATTCCTCCTCTGGTCGCTGCCAGATATAGTCTTGAAGTATACTGCTGTGCCTCTGGTTCACACCCTGCTCTTAAACTTTGATCCCTGTGTTTTTGACCTCTGCCTGTTCACTGACGACTCTCCTGCCTGCCATGTTTTGTACTTTCCTGCCATTTACGGTTTGATCTTAGCCTGATTTCCTGACTACGCTCTTGCCTGACGATTTTGTCCCTTTTTGTACCTCCTGGTTTGAACCCTACCTGACGACTACTCTTCTCTGGATTGTATCCTTCCATAGGCAGCAATCTCCTGGACCCTGTAGTAATTCCAGATGCCAGTACAAGGTTTAAAGGGTTTCGGGGTTTTCGGGATCCTGTGACTGGGCAGCTAACCTTTAGTCTATCCGTGAAAGCCATCCTGAGTCTGTGGTCCCGGACAGATGTCACAGATTCGCATTCTACCTAAGGACTTCCCGGTCATTCTAAAATTGACAAAAGAGAGCGATTCCGCCCTATAATCCTCTACTTTCCCTGCAGCAATCAAGCAAAGTGGCCTGGGTGGAAACCTTTGGTGGCGATAAGGTGGTGCTCACTCTAACGTACAGTCAATGCTAGTAATATCCAAAGTAGAAGAAGAAAAGAATGGCAATCCCCCTTTTTAAAAGCCATGCTTTATTTCATATTGTTAAAAATGGGTCAGCGGTTGGGTGCAAGCTGTATAAGGATGATGGCCGTTTTGCCAGGACCTGTGGAAGCGTCACCAGGCAAGAAACGGCCGTCGTCCTTGTACAACTTGCATCTGGTCGCTGACCCAGTTTTAACAATATGAAATAAAGTGTGGTTTGTAAAAAAGGTGAATGATACTTTTTTTTTAATTCTTTTTAGATATTACTTCCTGGTCATCCTGTCTTAGTGTGAAGATGCTTCACGTGGTACCTGTTAGAAGATGCGATGAGCACCATATGGGGTACAGTGAGCACCGGAGGTGAGTGTTGAAGTGATTATTGACTAGTCTCTCCTTTCTATTCCTTACATTCAAAGCATGGATAATAACTTTTCTGCAAAATGTATTTGCCGGCAAAATCTGCACGATTTGGTGAATGTGAATCTCATCATATCCATTAATCTCTAGCGATGCTGTATTTATAATGGAGAAACCTATCTCTAAACACATTGTCTGATCCTCCATGACATGTTTTGCCGATAACATCCTTTATTACAATCTGAAATACCTCAAGATGATGTTAATTGGTGAAAGAGGCCTCAGCTCATGTGTTTTTAAGGGGTTATACAGCTAGATAAAATGTGCTTGATGTTTGATAAAAAGCCTTGTATAAATGACTCTCAGCAAGAATTCACAAATGGGATGATCTGTGACCAATTTCAAAACTTGAATGGCATCAAACACTGGTGTCCATTGTCCTCTTGTGTAGTTATCTCAGTGATTGAACATCTTTTTAATTCTATATTTCAAAATATTAGATAAAAAGCATTGGCGTTGGCGGTACAAAATATGCATTGTTAGCGGATGCTGATAAATTGTTAGTACATATCATAAGGCCGAAAATATCAGTTTCAGATTTAAAGAACTTATGGCGGCTTTGCACACTACGACATCGCAGGTGCGATGTCGGTGGGGTCAAATCGAAAGTGACGTACATCTGGCGTCACTTGCGATGTCGTAGTGTGTAAATCCTAGATGATACGTGTCACGCTCCCTGGGTCCCGACGTCGTTTCTCACTCACCGCTCCTGTCCCCGGGTCCCCTGCCCCCAGCCACACGTCCTCCTCGGCACCGCTCCCTGCTCTGGCCTCCGGCACCCGGGCGTCACGCATGTGCATTAGGGCGCGCGCGCGGTCACTGACTTCCTCTTAAAGGCCCTGCACTCCCTAATAGGATATTGCATCAGTCAGGGTCAGGTATATTAGGATCTCCCTGCCTGGAGGGCGTCGCCTGTTCGTCGAGTTCTGCAAGCTAGAAGTCCAGGTCCCCTTGTGTCTTTCTCATACTAAAGACCTTGTCTCTTCCGTAGAGCCTGCTCTGCCTCCGTAACCGGTCCCTGAATCCAGTCTTGCCAAGAGGTCCTCCGGTGTCCGTCGGCGGGGAATCCAACCACCGTTTCGGCAGCCTGTGCCTGTCTGGTATCTCCGACTTCACCCAGCTGCCTTCCATCACACCCAGCTAACCCAGATCCCGCCTGAGAATCCTAACCGTCACCCATACTGGACTTCCGTAATTATCTCTGAGGACTCTGTGGCTCCAAAGACTCCATTTTACCCGTTCCCTGTGGGACGCTAACCCGGTTCCGCTAGTACTCCGGCTACCATGTACCTAGGCCCTCTGGTGGGGTGACGGGACAGTCCCTGTATAGGGGTTAGCTCCAGGTTGCCTCACTGGGGGAGTCCGGTACACGGCCCAGAGGATCCACCATCACCCGGACCTAACAATACGATTAACGAGCGCAAAAGCGTCGTTATCGTATCATCGGTGTATTCTCCGACATACCTATAATGCCGGTGCAGCGACAGGTACGATGTAGTTCCTCGTTCCTGTGGCAGCACACATCGCTGTGTATGAAGCCGCAGGAGCGAGGAACATCTCCTACCTGCCTCCCGGCTGCAATGAGGAAGGAAGGAGGTGGGCGGGATGTTTACATCCTGCTCATCTCCGCCCCTCCGCCGCTATTGGCCGCCTGCCATGTGACGTAGCTATGACGCCGCATGACCCGCCCCCTTAGGAAGGAGGCGGTTCGCCGTCCAGAGCGACGGTCGCAGGGCAGGTGAGTGCATGTGAAGCTGGCGTAGCGATAATGTTCGCTACGCCAGCTATCACAAGATATCGTACCTGCGACGGGGGCGGGGACTATCGCATGCGACATCCCAGCATCGGCTTGCGATGTCGCAACGTGCAAAGCCTGCCTTAAACTCTTTTGAAACTTAAAGAAATGTAAAATAGTTGGTCACTTCATAGGTAAAAACAAAGTAACTGAGCGAGGACCTATGTAACTCGCGGACTTTACAAAACCTAAATCGCATTCATCAACTTAGGCACTGTTCCCACGCCAGTGATTCCGGTACATCTGATGTCCATTTTCATTCGTACCGGAGACACAGACATACACAGACCCATTAACATCAATTGTTCTGCGCACACATCAGTGTTTTCACAAGGACAGTGTGTCTGTATAGATCACTTGCATGTCTGTGTGTTTTGCACAGAGACAAGTCTGTAGCACTGATGTGATCCCTATGACACGTATCGGAGAAAACACGTGTCTTTGAAATAAAACAATTTTTTATACTCATCTGTCTCCAGCGATGTTGTCTTTGTTGCTGCTGTCACTTGCTTCTGGGCCCGCTCATAATGCTCATGAATATTCACTGCACCACAGCCCCTGAAGTAGCAGCGCCAGAGACATCAGCACCGGAGACAGGTGAGTAAAAAGTTCCTGCTCTCCGTGTGCTATTACGGATAACACACAATGAACACTAGTGTGCCAAAATCACGGCACACGAATGGCCATACACACCTTCAACACGGCCATGCAAAACAAACATTTCTCACGGACGTTTAAAGGGGACCTTAAGTGGACTAATTTGATAGAATATAACTTTTGGTATTTATTATTAACCTCTTCACGATGGTCAAACTTACATCTGTGCATTTTCGTTTTCACCTTCCCTTCTTCCCAGAGCAATAACTTTTTTCAATATTCTATTCACATAGACATGTGAGGGCTTGTCTTTTGCGGGATGAGATGTACTATTCAATTACACTATTCATTTTTCCACATAACGTACTGGGGAAAAATTTTTCAAATATGAAGATATTGGGAAAAAAACCTGAATTCTGACTTTTTTTGTTAATTGTTTTTACTGTTTACATTTTGTGGTAAAAATTACCTTCCAATATGATTCTACTCATCAGTATGATTACGTCGATTCCAAATATGTCCAGTTTTTTTGTTATTTTAGTGTTAAAAAAAAAATCTGAAATTTGCAAAAAAAAAAAAATAAATTGTGAGGGGGGGTTTGTGTTGTCAATTTAAAGACCCGTACCATTTTTGTTTTTATGGTTCATAGTGCTGTGTGATGGCTTAGTTTTTGCAGGGCAAGACAACATTTTTATTGATGCACTTTTGGTATAGATATGTTTTGATCGCTTGTTAAAGTATTGTTTGGGATGTTGCAGTGACCCAAAAACTGTAATTTTGGTGATTTTGAATTGTTTTTTGTTTACAGTGTTTCATTATGGGCACACTTGGGCGATTTAAACTTTTATGGTTTTTTTATTTTTTTATATTTTTGCAACTTTTTTAAAAGCTTTTCACTGTTTTTAATAGTCCACATAGGGAACTATAATCTGTGATCATCTGATCATTTGTGCTATATACAGCAATGCCATAGCATTGCTGTATATAGCAGAATTCACAGTCTCCTTTGAAGCCCGGCCACAGGGTTTCAAAGGAGCTCTGCTATGACAAGCATAGAGATCTTCAGCAGACCCTCTGCTGTCATAGCAATCCATTGGCAACCTGCAATCATGTCATAGAAGAGCCGAGGGGAGCTGAAAAGGACGTACACCTATGCTGGCGAGTGTTAAATCCCACAGTCAGAGTTTGACAGTGGGATTAAACAGGTTAATAATTGCGGGCGGAGTTCCTCTCCACTCGTGATTGTTAGTGGCAGGTCCTGGCTGTAACATACAGCCCTTACCTGCCAGGTGAGGAGTGAACTTACCACGTAAGCCCTCTCCATACACTTGCTTCCGACATGCGCTGTACATAGATGGTGGATGTAGTGAAGGTGTTAAAATATTGTTAACCAATCCACCATATTTTTAGAAGTCTATCCACTAGTCCTGCAATCCTACTTGGCATGGGGTTGCATTGTGAATACAAATAAAGGGTATCTACCCATAAAATATTGGTCATTATCATCAATAATTTATCTTGTTATTGTCTATAGGATAGCCATCCATTCAATCTGTTAATTTGTGTCCATAATACATCTCCATGCCAAATAGAATTGGCGGAGTAGTAGGTAGACTTCTAAAAAGCATAGTGGATTGGTGAACAATATTTTAATTCTAAATAATAAAAGTTATAATTATTAATCAAATTAGTCCACTTAAGTTGGTAAATGTCACTTTCTAGGTATCCCGACAGATTCTGTAACTACTATGGTGAGTTGCTGGCTATAGTCGTGACCTGTTGATCACAGCTGCAGCCAATGATTGTCTGCAGCAGTCACATGTCTGTCTAGACAAAGTAAGAAGTGCACAGACTGGCAGTAGACCCTTGAATTGTTCATATGGGGGGAATGGAGAGATTCAATAAAGTGAGCAGTCCTTGACGAAGACTAGAACACACGTTGGTGCGGACACCATTTTAGTTGGATAAGACACGTTTGATATGGGTATAATATTGTTTTCTTATTTGTTGACATTCTTAGAACTATATATGAATCACATATTTGCGACCTCACTGTATACCCTGTAAGAGATATCATTCCATCTGCTAGTTAGATATGTTGTTACTGTCTTTTTAAGTATTTTTAATTTTTGTGTCTTCATATATTATTAGGCATTACATGGACACTGACAGGACTGCACAACATTTTGTGGTCCAAGGGTCACATTGTTATACTGATCCAATCCAAATGGCTGCAAAAAATGTAAAGGGGTACTTTCATTAATACATCAGCAGAAGAAAGTTTTGAGTATTTGAAAAGGATGTTGAGAGTTTCTGCTAAAAATAATCAATGTGAACGCACACAACTTATACTTAGTCTGTGGAGCAGAAGCTCAACTAAATCCTCTTCATAATCTGTTAACTAAGTTTTGAGGATTTTTCAGTTTTAACATGAAGCACATTATGGATTGCTACAGGATCAGAACTACTGTCAGTACAGGAGTACAGTTTCAGAACCACTGTCAGTACAGGAATACAGTGTCAGAGCAACTGTCAGTAGAGGAATACATTACCAAGGTTAGTACAGTGGTCAATTGCCATTCCAGGTCAGCCCCATATACATTTGTGTCACATGAACCTGCAACTCTCAATATGTCCTTAAAAATGGTAAGGAGATACTAGAGTTGTTGTTACCAGTCATCAGACTCCCAACCATACAGGAACTACAGTGTTGATAAGACGCAGGCAGTATCACAAATAATCATTTACAGCCAGATACCCTATTAGTGATATCTTCTCTGATTGGAGTTGTTCCCATCCCTCTTGTCTCCAACCCTTTTGTCATAGTGCTGACACCATGATGAGTTTTGAAATCCACAGCTCTTCTCTGCAGACTTCCTTCTTCTCAAGACTTCTGCTTCAGATCCTGACATGGTGCCCTTAATAAAAAAATTATCATTATACTACCCCAAAAATAAAAATATCTCCTATGCTGCACCCCTCAATAAATCATAATTAACCCTTACTGCACTTCCTGCACAAAATAAGAAACACTGCCGCTCTCTATAATAGGCCGCCTCACTAAACCACTCCATAATATCCCCCACACTCTGGACCACTCCATAATGTTACCCCACACCCTGAACCGCTACATAATGTTACTCCACATCCTGCATTGTTCCATAATGTTACTCCACATCCTGTATCGCTCAATAATATTACCCCACAACCTACACCATTCCATAATATCCCCTACAGCCTGCACTGCTCCATAATGTGCCCTACACCCTGCAGCACTCAATAATGTTTCCCCACACTCTGCACCTGTCTATAATATCCCCACGGCCTGCACTGATCCATAATGTTCACTACACGCTGCACCATGTCACCCACACCCTGCACCGCGCATACTGTTCCCCACACCCTACACCTCTGCAAAATATGTCCCACATTGCTCTTCTGCTTACTGTGCCCTATTAGAAGTCCTCAAAGCAAGACCAATCCACCTCCCTCCTTCTATAATAGTCTTCGGGTTCTCCTGGATCGCTTACTGTTTCCAGCAGCCTCTTGTGAACTGCAGCATGATGAGGTCACAGCGTGAGATGTCATCACACTGCTGCATGCTGGGGTGGGGGGTGACGAGCACTACTGTCCTCTCCTCCGCCTTTTCTCTCCCGCTTTATAGCTGCCTCAGTCCTGGCATGCAAATATTCAACTGTATTCGTCTCTGAAAGACTATCTTGCAAACATCTTGGCTCCACTGTGGTTGTGTTTGACGGGGTTGTGCTTAGCACAGCAATAGATCTTTTAATTAACCCCTTCATCTCTGCAGTCTGTGGCTGTAATACTAATGGGACTTTAATTATGATGTCATCAAGACTTGTTGTTAAAGATACCAATCTGCACAATCCAGTTCCTGAGCAAACAGGTCATTTTTAGTATTCCTTAAGCGGGCTTTACACGAGACGACTGATCGTGCGATGCATCGTCGGGGTCACGGTTTTCATGACGCACATCTGGAATCGTACACGACATCGTGTAACACCTCCTAGCGATGCAGTATCGCTCACAAATCGTGAGACGTGTACTCGTCACTAGGTTTCATAAAATTGTTTAATTAAAATGGCGGCGGTTGTTCATCGTTTCCGTGGCATCACATGTTGCTCCATGTGACACCACGGGAACGATGAACAGCAGCTTTTCCTGCATTCCACGGCACCCGACGGCTTCATGGAAGGAAGGAGGTGGGCGGGATGTTTACATCCCGCTCCTCTCCGGCCCTCCGCTTCTATTGGCCGGCTGCTGTGTGACGTCGCTGTGACGCCGAACGTCCCTCCCACTCCAGGAAGTGGACGTTCGTCGCTTACAGCGAGGTCGCCCGGAAGGTAAGTACATGTGACGGGGGTTAAACGAGTTTGTGCGCCACGGGCAACTAATTGCCTGTGACGCAAAAACGACGGGTGCGGGTACGATCGATCGTGCTATCGCACAATCGGTCATCTCGTGTAAAGCAGGCTTTAGTGTGCAAGAGTATTAATTCTTCTAAGTTTCTTGGTAAAGACTTGACCTCATTCTTCTGCCTGCTTTCTTGTATGGCATAACCTATGCCAACCTTTTACCTAATTGGCTGCAAATTGCAAATCTCGTCTCCTGATTTAGTTAAAGCAGCACTCCAGAGTGTTTTTTATTACACCACTGGAGTGGAGCTTTAAATGTCCTCTGCCCCCTGTGTAGGATGGTACAAGCGTCAAGCTGTAGGACCCCCCCCCCTACGCCAGAGAGAGTCAGTGTGGGTGTATGACTTTGGTCGGGGTGTGCGACACTTACTGTTTCTTTCTGGTTGGTGTCCATCACCCCGTAGCCATTCCCCTTCGTAGACGCAGTAGACAATCACCTGACACCAGAGTTCTTGTAGCAAACCAAACTTAAACAGTTTATTCTTTCCACCTCTATGACAGATATGGCCTCACTCCTGATGGTTCTGCAGTTCTGTATTTTGGGGTACTCTCACTCAACCTATCACCACCATTTTGGATCTCATCTGCATGCTTCCAGGCACCCGTGTCTCCGTTCCCCCATGCTTTTTCTCACCACTGTCCACTTCTGGGCCCCAACAGTTGTATAGTCACATGACTTCCCTGAGGCCACTGAACTGAGCTGTAGGCTCTGGACCTTTAAGAGGTTACTTCAGGGTTCCCTGGCTTGCTCCTGACACCGTGACATGTTTTAACTCCTCGAATCCTTTGTGCAGAACTCCCCTCACAAGGAACATCTCTCTAACCAACTCACTGGCCTTCTGTCACTCCTCCTCTATCTTATCTAACATATAATCTAATGTTGCTCTTGCCCAACTGCTAGGTGGTGGCGGCCGCTACATGGTCCCGACTCTGCTACATTGGGAACCTGCAGTTTATTAGTGATTTTATCTAAAACATTAACAGGATAGTTGGTACCTAAAACACATTATCTTCACAACACAGACAAACAGCATAAAACAGCAGAGGGAGGGGTGTGTGACCACCTTTTACATCTGTCTTATACTCACCTACCACCGTCTTCATCTCTTATCATCGCTACTCGGTCTCTGGGAATTTGTGACCTGCCGGCTGCTCGAGTGTTTCTTGAAGCTGAAAGTCACAACTCAATACAAGTCTATGAGAGTCTCGCTCCGGCCTTGTTCTGGCTTGCATTGGGGGCTTGTGACATAACTTCTTACTTCCAGCTAGTATTAAGTTATGGGAACAAGATGGTGCTATGGGACGATGCCGAAAAACGATGAATCTGCTAGAAGGTGAGTATATGACAGGGGGCTTACTTTTAAAGTGCCACTCCAGAGCTGAAAAAAACCCAAAAAACAAAAACGCTGGAGTGGTGCTTTAAGTGATATCTGTCAGTCTCTGTCGGTCATTGCTTGCGTAGACTACTTCAGATTCAGTGATCTCCATCACAAATAATTTCAGAAGTATTTTAATACTATAAATAAAAGCTACTTTTTTTGGTTGTTGTAAGTAAAGCGGTTTTCTTCTGTTACCCTTGGGCAATTCTATTATTTTGTACAGCACTAAATTTTTGGCAGGAAGGTTGCATTTATAGAGGATATCATGAAACTTACAGTACATTCAGCAAGGACCCGGGAAATAGACAAAACCCAATGGCTCTGCGAGGAGCAGAGCCAAAGGTGAATTGTGACAGTGTGACTAGATATGTAATATTCACAATCATTTTGTTTTCAGGGGAAGTAAACCACCACCAAATTGTATATATACAGTGTGGTCGCGAGTGTAAAGGGGGCTTTACACGTAACGACATCGCTAACGAGATGTCATTGAGGTCACGGAATTTGTGACGCACATCCGGCCTCGTTAGCGATGTCATTGCGTGTGACACGTATGAATGACCACAAACGATCAAAAATACTCACCTAATCGTTGATCGTTGACACGTCGTTCAAATCCCAAATATTGTTGATGGTGCAGGACACAAGTTGTTCGTTGTTCCTGAGGTAGCACACATCGCCATGTGTGACACCCCAGGAACGACGAACAACACCGTACCTGTGTCCTCCAGCAACGAGGTGGCCGTGACTTTCATGCGGCTGCTCTCTGCCCCTCCACTTCTATTGGACGCCTGCTGTGTGAAGTTGCTGTGACACCGCACGAACCGCCCCCTTAGAAAAGAGGCAGTTCGCCGGCCACAGCGACGTAGTTAGGCAGGTAAGTTCGTGTGACGGGTACTAGCGATATTGTGCACCACGGGCAACGACGCACAAACGACGAGGGCGGTTGCTTTCACGATCGACATCGCTAGCGTGTAAAGCAGCCTTTAGATATATGGCCAATCCATAAAGTTGCAGAGCAATCTCTCCCATTGTTGCCATCTCACCTAATTTTTTAAATATATATCCTAAATATCTCAGTTTTGTGTCAGGAAATTATGGGTCTGGCCCAGTTGCCCAATAGTAGTCGTCAGATTATGAAGTTAGTTCCTAAGAGGAAAAAGACTAATTAAATTAATATATATATATATTTGCAAACATAAGATCTTAAAGGGGGCACTTGAAGATTTTTCTTCCAAAAATTAAGAAGCCCCAGTATCTTTCAATATATTCCTTGTAAAGAAACAAGTTTAATTTGAATGTATGGACAATTTCCTCTCACTAAAGACTTCACCTTGATACTGCTTTCAAAGAGGCAGAATTCTCACTTTTCTGCTAGCATGAAGCTATTAGTTCTGTTCATGATGGGTTTTTATTTTAGACATAATATGAGCATTTAATGACCCTCTCTGCATGTAGCGAAAGCTCTCATGTCTCACTGTGAGCTGAAATCAGTTCGTCTTTGACACAGCTTCATTCTCTCTGCATTTTCATTTCTTTAATCAAAGAATAATCACACAGTGGAATTTGCAAAGAAAAGAGAAAGAAAAGAATCTTAAGTAAACAACATGGGGTATGAAGAGAGGCTCGGAAGAAAACAATTGCATAGGTATAGTTTTAGAATAATAAAATGAATGTCCTTGTATGTATGTCAATTTCCTATATTTGATAAAACATGAAATATTTCTATTGAATTTCGATATAATAAATACTACGCAAACCAAAATTATAGACCTATACCCAGTATAGTTACATACCCATCCAATCCCTGTTTGGCATGGGCCACTACGGAGAGAGGCCATCCCGCTGGTCATGGTGGTGGTACCAACTGCAGCGAGAGTGGTGTCACCTCTGTTGCTTCATGTTGAGTACGTCGCTGTGTCGATGACAGAACTGCTATTGGGAGGTTTGTTGCTGTATTGAATGCCCCAGTATCATCCTGTCATTGCCACCTTTTCTATATAATATCATATCCTTGGTGTGGTCTGTATTGGATTGATCTCTGTTTCTTCAACCATGGTGTTTTTGGTTACACCCTTGATTCCCCATTGCCTGTTTACTTTCTCTGCCTTAGGCTACTTTCACACATCAGTTTTTTTCCATCAGGTACAATCCGGAAAAAAACGGGTTAAACGGATCCGGTACCGCATCCGTTTTATCCCCATAGATTTGCATTGTTGCCAGATTGTACCTGATGGCTTTGCATCCGTTTTTTTCCGGATGCGGCAAAATTTATCAAAGCGGCGGCCGGAGGCAACGTGTCTTGCAACGTTTTTTTGTCCGGAAAAAAAACCGCATCGCGCCGGATCCGGCGCGATACGGCGTGTTTTACAATGAAAGCCTATGGACGCTGGATCCGGTGCAATGCGGTAAAAATGGATGCGGCTACCGGATCTGTTTTTGTAAACTGCGCATGCACCAAATTAATTAAAAAAGCTGATCCTTCAAAAAAAAGGACAAACCCGATGCAAAAACGGATGCAAACTGTATCCAGCGGATCCGGTTTTGTACGCATCCGGCATAACGGATCCGTTAAAAACCGGATCCGGTGGATACGGTTTTACATTTTTTTGCCGGAACCTTTGGATCAGGAAAAAAAAGAATTGTGCCTGAATGCAGAAAACTGATGTGTGAAAGTAGCCTAACATTATGGACTGACCTCTTGTACTCGGACCCTTGACTACACTTTTTGAGTAGTCCTTGATCCCATCTCTTTCTGGTACAAAGCCATCATACTTACTGATCTGTTATTACGGTTAAATTCTCCTCAACTCAGCCCATTCCTCCACCCAGCAGTTACCCAAGCAGCAAAGGTCAGATGAATGTGTAAGGGTGGAAGGACACATATCTGGGTGCTCCTTGTCTTGCTTCTTTAGTTGATGAATACCTAACAGTATGTCATTGCTAGAGATGAGAGGACGTTTGGTTCGGCTTGTTCAGCCGGACTTTAGATAAAGTTTGGTTGGGACCTGGACTTGACCTGAATCCCAATGGAAGTCACTAATTTGACAATTGGGTCTCCCAACTCTTCCCCTACAGATGATGTCATAAATGGCTGATAACAAGAGAGTAGACCAGACTTCCAGGTAATTAGAGATGATGTGTAGATTAGAAAGGGGTCTGTTGCAAACAGTGCAGGACAGGTCAAGATGTAGATTTATCAGCATGTATATATCCATGAGAGACATGTTTTTCAGTTAGAAACCAAACATTGTTGAGAGCTGGTTTCTACATTTTTGGAAATGTGAGAGACTAGAGTACATTTTTGGAGTAAGTTACACAACAAAAGAGGCATAACTTTTCATACATTTGACTGACCATGCACACTCTTGCCCATGATATACCCATAATGGCGTAGCTGGCTGGGGATGGCAATAGAATGCTAAAACCTTTGAGTTGAACAAAAATATTGTAACTTAAGAGTCTTCTGCTAAAATTTTGGTGTAAACAATTTAAAGTGAGCCTGTCATTTCCCCAAATGCTATAAGCCTACAGATATGAGGTAAATATACAGTTTAAAAGCATTCTAAAGCTGTGTGACCATAGACAGCTTTCAGTCATAGAGGTATTACCTGCGTGGCTACAGACACTGCAAAGGAAGTGGTAGCTGTAACTGCATGCAGACACTGACTGACAGAGGGTGCAGAATTACATCAGTACAGAGACGGCTATCAGTCATTGCTGGGGTGTGGTTACAGCTGCCACTCACTGTATACGGAGCTGCAGGCCTCTATGACTGAAAGCCAGATGCTGCCTTCTAGAATAAAGTTCATTTTCGACCAGTGGCTGGGCTTTCAGTGCGGTGGCCACACAGCTTTTGAACGCTATTCAAAGTGGCATACCGCTAATATCGGCGGATCACGCTTTCACTATGGGGCCTATCAGTTGGAGGGGGTCCCGTGTCAGTACTGGCACTGGGCCCCCTCACCTCGCACCACACCTTTAATGGTATCAGTATTATGTAAGGAGTATCATAACTCTAAAGGACTTCAGTAGCAGGAAAATTACTTTATAAGGACTGCAAGATTATGAAATATGCTCTTCTGTATCCCACCAAATTATATTTTTTTTGTTGCAAGGGCCCAGCTAGGCCTTCTGACATTGGGCCCAATAATTTCCATGTATCCCACTGGCTATTAACCTACATATTAACCTTATTTCTGTAGGTTAATAGCATTTGTGAAGTGACAGGTTCCCCTTAATGATTCAGTGCCTTTGTTTTAAGGAACATAAAGTTATGACTACTATAAGCCATCTACAGAGAGATTCGCATCAGGATACTATGGGTCACAAATCAGCAACAAGACCAGATGATTTAGGAGAACTTGAATGCTTTTACACAAGAGTGTTACACAAGGGTCTCCTTCATTACAATAAGAAAAAACACCAAAATGATATAACATACACCCAATCAGAACTGACCGAGACCACCGTGCTACCCCAATGACACTGGCCCGAAATGTTACAGGAAGTACGGGGCAATTTACCTTTGAAATGCCCTGCCTAGTGCAGAAGTGCATGAATTACTCTGATAATGCAGTGCAAATTACTAAGTGTTTGAAATGGCCTGTCTGCGGGAAAGCATAGAGGTTCACAAACTTATACAACGCTCAATACCTCCCCCCTGAACCCACACACATAGAAAGAATGCCTGGGCACCAAACGTAGACACTAACTGCAATTTGTGTTGCGTGTTAACTTGGAGGTTTGGGTGTTTAGTCCTCTTTATAAAAGTTGCAGTCTTCCTAACTTAATTGGGCACCAAACACTATCTTTGAGTGCACGCTTCCTGCTAATAATGTCTATGGTGAGCCTGAGCTCAGGACTTACATATGGGAAGGTTTGCGGTGTCCATCACTTGTCAAAATCTTGAAGGGCGAGCAGCTTCAACTTGCCACACAAAGGTTACTGCAAGGGTCCCGAGGGGGGTATAACTTTGCAACAAACCATAGAGGCCCCCTGGGGATCAGTCTCTCTCCCCAGCGGATGTGCTGATTAAAGTCCTTGTTTTCCTGGCACAGTTCACATGGGTATCAGGACAGTCTTTTTAGAGTCCAGGGTCTGAAGTTCTCTGTAGTGTTACACAGCTGGTTCTCAATACGTCTTCACTCCTTGAGCCTTTCTCGAGATCTAACTTACATCACCAGACCTACTAAAGAGTCTCCTCACCAGCCTTAACAGGGGCCCCTGGTGGTCGGATTCTGACACTGCCAGCGTAACCTCCACAACCTGACGACTACCAACATCTAGACAGCTAGAGGTACAAAGCATGACATCTTTTCAGCTTTTAATGAAATTTGTGACTTCGACATCAGCAACCTGAGCAGAACTTATTATTAATAATAATAATAATAATAATAATATATTTTTAAAATTTTTAAGACTCATGTTTACATAATGTTTTTTTTTTATGTCACACTTTTTGGATGCAGGGCTGACAGCAGATGTCAGTTTCACTAAAGCCAGTCTTACAAGTGTATCTCAATAAATTAGAATTTCCTCATAAAGGTAATTTTTTTCAGTAATTCAGTACAAAAAGGGAAATGCATATATTTTATAGAGTCATTACACACAGAGGGATTTGTTACAAGTGTTAATGTTGATGATTACGGCTTACAGCCAATGAAAACACAAAAGTCATTATCTCAGAAAATTAGAATAATTACCACAAAATACCTGCAAAGGCTTCCTAAGTTTTTAAAATGGTCTCTTAGTCTGGTTCAATAGACTACACAATCACTGGGAAGACTGCTGACTTGACAGATGTCCAGAAGGCAGTCATTGACACACTCCACAAGGAGGGTAAGCTACAAAAGGTCATTGCTAAAGAAGCTGGCTGTTCACAGAGTGCTGTATCCAAGCATATTAATGGAAAGTTGAGTGGAAGGAAAAAGTGTGATAGAAAGAGGTGCACAAGCAACCGGGATAACCGTGGCCTTGATAGGATTGTTAAGAAAAGGCCATTCAAAACTTTGGGGGAGATTCACAAGGAGTGGACGCTGCTGGAGTCAGTGCTTCAAGAGCCATCACACACAGACGTATCCAGGACATGGGCTACAAGTGTCGCATTCCCTGTGTCAAGCCACTCATGACCAATAGACAACGCCCGAAGCGTCTTCCCTGGGCCAAGGAGAAAAAGAACTGGACTGTTCTCAGTGTCCAAGGTGTTGTTTTCAGATGACAGTAAATTTTGCATTTCATTCGGAAATCACGGTCCCAGAGTCTGGAGGAAGAGTGGAGGCCACAATTCCAGCTGCTGGAGGTCTAATTCTGAAAGCAGGATGATAATGCCCAGTAGTCTTAAATTATACCAATACAATAGCAGAGACTAAAACTTAACTTTTAATCTATCATATAAAATTAAATCTCAGAAGGTGTAGTGCAATAGACAAATAAATGTCAAAAAGGCAAAAATATAGATCAATCTCACCCGATCTTTCTCCACAGACAGGAATGAGCACCAATCATGAAGAGAGGAATCACAGTCTGGAAAAAACAGGGTCAGCAATCAGATTTACATCAGCCCCTGTCAAACTCCGTGTATAAACTTCCACCCTGACAAGGGCAGCACCCTAGTAAGCTGTCTGCCCCGCAACCTCATCAAAGACACGCCATCCCAACGTGTTTCCCTCTCAATAAAGATACTGTATCAGGGGTGAGAGGAGAATCAACCTGCAGTGGCAGGGATTGGTACAAAAGTAACAAGCCAAAAAACTTGTGTTTGCAGAGATAGACGGTGGTACACTGATAATTAGCCCACCCCAGTTTTATACCTAGTAATGCACATAATAATTACCTAAACATGTCAGGTACCAAGAGCTTCTGCAATCAGCCTGGAGCGCCGGGGGGGGGGGGTGTCACATGATAATAGCGCATCTGAGATCACGTCCAGTGTCTCAGACGTCAGACTTCCGCATTCCACAGGGGAGCGCATAGAGTCACATGATGCAACAGTGTCTGAGCCCACATCCTGTGTCCCAGACACCAGGCTCTTCCACATCGTGGAGTGCAGTGACACGCATACTGCTGTGCATGCACACATAATATATGAGCGCAAAACAGTTACGTTTCCATAATCAGTGATGGTTTGGGGAGCCATGTCATCTGCTGGTGTAGGTCCACTGTGTTTTATCAAGACCAAAATCAGTGCAGCCGTCTACCAGAAAATTTTAGAGCACTTCATGCTTTCCTCTGCTGACAAGCTTTTTGGGATGAAAATTTCATTTTCCAGCAGGACTTGGCTCCTGTCCACACTGCCAAAAGTACCAATACCAGATTTAATAACCATAGTATCACTGTGCTTGATTGGCCAGGAAACTCACCTGACCTAAACCCCATAGAGAATCTATGGGGTATTGTCAAGAGGAAGATGAGAGACACCAGACCCAAAAATGCAGATGAGCTGAAAGCTGCTATCAATGCAACCTGGGCTTCCATATTACCTTAGCAGTGCCACAGGCTGATCGCCTCCATGCCACGCTGCATTGATGCAGTAATTCATGCAAAAAGAGCCCCAACAAGTATTGAGGCATTTACTGTACAGACTTTTCAGTAGGCGCCAACATTTCTGAGTTTAGAATTTTTTTTCAGTTGGTCTTATATAATATTCTAATTTTCTGAGATAATGACTTTTGGGTTTTCATTGGCTGTAAGCCATAATCATCAACATTAACAGAAATAAACACTTGTAATAGATACCTCTGTGTGTAATGACTCTATATAATATATAGGAATAGATCCCTCTGTGTGTAATGACTATATAATATAGAGAAATAGATCCCTCTGTGTGTAATGACTCTATATAAAATATAGAAATAGATCACTCTGTGTGTAACGACTCTATATAATATATAGAAATAGATCCCTCTGTGTGTAATGACTCTATATAATATATGGAAATAGATGCCTCTGTGTATAATGACTCTATATAATATATAGGAATAGATCCCTCTGTGTGTAATGACTCTATATAATATATAGGAATAGATCCCTCTGTGTGTAATGACTCTATATAATATATAGAAATAGATCACCCTGTGTGTAATGACTCTATATAATATATACATTTCCCTTTTTGTATTGAATTACTGAAATAAATTAACTTTTTCAGGATATTCTAATTTAAGATGCACCTGTACAGTTTTACTTTTAGCCTGTTTTCCCATATTGTTTCAGAAAGGAACGTGTTGCTATTTCTGTACATTTTTTTAACCTCCACATACAGTATTTATATACAGTACAGACCAAAAGTTTGGATACACCTCATTCAAAGAGTTTTCTTTATTTTCAGGACTCTGAAAATTGTACATTCACGTTGAAGGCATCAAAACTATGAATTAACACATGTGGAATGAAATACTTAAAAAAGTGTGAAACAACTGAAAATATGTCTTATATTCTAGGTTCTTCAAAGTAGCCACCTTAAGCTTTGATTACTGTTTGCACACTCTTGGCATTCTCTTGATGAGCTTCAAGAGGTATTCACCGGAAATGGTTTTCCAACAGTCTTGAAGGAGTTTCCAGAGATGCTTAGCACTTGTTGGCCCTTTTGCCTTCACTCTGCAGTCCAGCTCACCCCAAACCATCTTGAGTGGGTTCAGGTCTGGTGACTGTGGAGACCAGGTCATCTGGCGTAGCACCCCATCAATCTCCTTCTTAGTCAAATAGCCCTTACACAGCCTGGAGGTGTGTTTGGGGTCATTGTCCTGTTGAAAAATAAATGATGGGCCAACTAAACGCAAACCGGATGGAATAGCATGCTGCTGCAAGATGCTGTGGTAGCCATGCTGGTTCAGTATGCCTTCAATTTTGAATAAATCCCCAACAGTGTCACCAGAAAAGCACCCCCACACCATCACACCCCCTCCTCCATGCTTCACGGTGGGAACCAGCCATGTTGAGTCCATCCATTCACCTTTTCTACAAAGACACGGTGGTTGGATCCAAAGATCTCGAATTTGGACTCATCAGACCAAAGCACAGATTTCCAGTGGTCTAATGTCCATTCCTTTTGTTCTTTAGCCCAAATAAGTCTTTTCTGCTCATTGCCGGTCCTTAGCAGTGGTTTCCTAGCAGCTACTTTACCATGAAGGCCTGCTGCACAGTCTCCTCTTAACAGTTGTTCTAGAGATGAGAAGGTGTGTCCAAACTTTTGGTCTGTACTGTATATCTAGAGAGATGAGGGAGTCGTGTAACTTCTAAGCAGTTTACTTCCCATAAGGAATTAAGCCATATTATTAATAAAGCTAATTTCTGTCTTTAACATTCACATCTCACTTGTGCATTGTAAACTTTACTTGTTTGGTACTAGAAAATATTTATTACCAGCGGGGTTACTGCCTTAATTACGTTTAATTTATGAATTTGTGCATGCAAAAGAGTGTGAAGCTCTACACTTAAAGTGTGGAGAGCAAATGCAGATCAACTAACGTGTGATATCAGGTTTGCTTGTGAAAATGATGGTCTGATATTATGCAAATACTTGATAAGGCATCTAATGGGGTTCAAACTCTTAATTCCTTAATTCACATTGTAATGTTTAACCCTTTAGTATAGCCCACAAACTCAATAAATCCTTCAGTTGTGTTTTTCTATGTGCAATAAGTACACATAGCTTAACATTAATTTTAGGATTACAGTCAGTCACAAGGAACATTATGTACAATATAACATATCTAGAACCTTTCAGGGCCTCATAATATTAAATTAAAACCCTAATGCAATTAATTTGCATGCAATGTGCTGCTAGTATCATCTTTGCATAAATATGGGCTGTGCCCGAATCTATGGCCATAACATTTAAAAGGGATTCTTATCAGAAGTATTTATCCACAGGACAAGTTGAGAAAGCAGCTTTAATTGGCATCAACTACTAGAACTTTGGTATCCAAATTCAAATTCAAATACTAAAATAGCTTTATTGACACAACCATGTACATGTTGGCATTGCCAAAGCAATTGGTAAAAATGGGGATGGGGATAGAGGTTCATCCAGGGTGGGGTAATGAGTCCATCCAAAGTGGGATATAGAGGCTCATCAAGGGTGGGGTATAGACACTCATCCAGGGTGGGGTATAGAGGCTCATCTAGGGTGGGGTATAGAGGCTCATCCAGGGTGGGGTATAGAGGCTCATCAAGGGTGGGGTATAGAGGCTCATCAAGGGTGGGATATAGAGGCTCATCAAGAGTGGGGTATAGAGGCTCATCCAGGGTGGGGTATAGAGGCTCATCTAGGGTGGGGCATAGAGGCTCATCCAGGGTAGGGTATAGAGGATCATCCAGGGTGTGGGATAGAGCCTCATTCAGGGTGGGGAATAGAGCCTCCTGCAGGGTGGGGGATAGAGCCTCCGGCAGGGTGGTAGATAGAGCCTCATGCCTCATCGAGGGTGGGGGTATAGAAGTCCATGACATATCAGGCTCCTCTAAGTCTGTAACTCCTAAATTCAGCCAAAACGATAGGAAGGAGGAATATTAAATGTGCCAAAAATTCTGAAGTTTAAGATATATATCAAATTATTATTTATCCCCCTATATACCACCACAGTATCAGGTATTAATACAGGTTGGTGTAAAAACAACCAACATAACCAACTCACTGAAAAACCAACTCACAAAGGGATTATTAATAAGATATTTTTTTATTTAATAATAGAAATAAAAAAAAAAAAAATATAAGGTGTAATGACATCGATAGCGCACAAGATGGCGTACATCCACAGGAGAAAGGGAACAGGTTAAAAGTTAAAAAGGTAAATAAATATTAAACAGGCAAAAACAAGAGAAAGTTTATAAAGTGGCCAAAAAGTGAACAAAAAGCTTAAGAAGAACCACGACTCCTGACGAAGGCCCTGTGCTGAAACGCGCATCGGGAACTGATACCATCCTTGTAGGGAGAAATGTCTACAGATCAGTCTACGTTTTAGTTCTATTTATTTTGTTTGTTTGAACTTTTTAATGGACTCCTTATGAATACAGGTTCTTTTTAAGCTGTGTGTTCACTTTTTGGCCACTTTATAAACTTGCTTTTGTTTTTGCCTGGTTAATATTTATTTACCATTTGACCTGTTCCTTTTCTCCTGTGGAGATAAGACAGTCTCCTGAAGTGAGTGTCCCCCACTGCAGAGTATTTTGGGCACCTGTATCCTGTTTCACCCAGATGCATGACTTCATCGAGAAATTTGGTTAGACAGTTGCTTCTGCTCTTCTTCTCCATTTAAATTTTTGGCACGGATTGAAGCACCTACCTTTGAAGATTGATTGAGGTCCAAGGAGTCATACAATGTGTTGCTAATATGGTTTTCACATAAAAAGGGTTTTGTCCCAATATGAATTAGATGTGGCCATAACAGTTAAAGGTGAATTTTTATCAGACGTATTAAGTCAAGTATCAGTGCTAAGCACTTGATAAATGTGGGAGATGCTGACCGGATGATATCATTTGGAGCAAAAGAGATATTACTTAGGAAAACGATTGCAATCATGGCATGTTCCGTCATTACTTGATTTTGCTGCACCTGATCTATAAATGATTAACTTTCCGTAATTGTTAAATAATATACAAAAGATTTTTGGATGCACAAGTTTTAAAATAGAACTAGATAGTTATAGAAAACTTTTATGTTTTAAAGTATGTTCTGGCTAGAAACGGATTGTAATCCAAATTTAGAATCACTATTTTTTTTTTTTTACTAATATTGCGTTATGATATTGGCTTTCAGATAGTAATAATCAAAAAATTAAATTTTAAAATTAGTAATAGTTTTTTATGTTTTGAAGATAAAGCAATTCAATATTTTTTATTTGTTAGTAGTAGAGATGAAATAATAAGTTTGAATGGAATTGAATTCTATTTCAAATTTTCAAAAATACACAAAATGCATATTTTTTGTAATTTACTTTAGGTGTGGATTCGAAAAATCATAAAAGACCATGAAAATGTTAAAAAATTATGTTAAAAAATAAAATAAAAACATATTAACCTTTTTGACCTCTCTGTTACACACCACCACCCTGTCATGGGTGTGTCACGGGTGTCATGTGGTTTCTGGCAGTAGAAGGTCACGACGTTTCAATGTGCAAAATGCTTCCTGACTTTCTGTTGTTCCTGATGTTAATATTCAATGTACTAAGTAGCTTTCCTGCTGGATTTTCATCTATTCCCCTTTAGGACCCAGGAGAGCTAAACTTCTATCCAGCTGCTCATTATCAGTACTACCCTTGTGTTTAAATGCTCCCATCTTCCCTTGACTTGTGCTGGGGATAATATTCAGTTTATTTAAACCCTAGTTGCAAGCAGGTGGTTTGCTCTCATCTGTAGTACTGCTGCTGAAGCTGTGCTGAACTTCTGCCAGAGTCATCTGTAGATAAGTAGTTCATGCTTTTTCCCCATGCGTCCTCCTTGTGTTTTCCTTTAGCATTTAGTGGGGTTGATGAAGAGCTCATCCTACCTATTCCCTATTTAGGGTCCAGCACTTGGGATACCTAGGGTCAGGAATCCGGCTAGGCGCATAAGTATACAACCTATCTCGGGTGGTTAAGGATCCCAAGAACCAGCATTAGGTTTGGCCAGGGGTCATAATCTCCCACTTCCCTAGACGCATGGGTCCCCTTCCCTTACCTTTCACTTCTTGCTTGGTACTTGCCCGTACCTAGCGTGACACACCCATTCATTGTTCATTGGATCTTTGGATTGTATCCCCCAAGTCCCCGAAGCCTTGGTCCCTTGGGTTTTTCTAGGCCTGGAAGAGTTTTGCACATGTGCCTGCAAAGGTTGCTGCGCACGATATCACAATGTGTGCCACAACCTTTGCGGGTGCATGTGCAGAGCGCTTCCCATCATAGCAAACTCGGAAGCCCTGTGGGTTTCAGCACCGATGACACTGATACGAAGATGAGGACTGGATGGGTGGCAGTGAGTAGCAGAAAGGCTCGAGATGTGAGCGGTTAGGTGAGTGTAATTTTTTTTTTATTGTTACATATTACCATTATTATACTCTGGAGCGTGGTCGAGATTCCAGTGCATAATAATGGAAATTAAATTCCCTGAGAATAACTTCTCAGTGAATTGAATTTTCGAGAAAAAAAAATGTGCGACCAAGTAAATTCAAATTTTGTCTGATTCACTTATCTCTAGTTAGTACAGATAACTAAATACATTGATGCAAACTACACTAATTTTGAATCTTTGGAAATTAAGTGGATGTGGAAAAATCTTTTTTTTAATTTTCTTTGCGTGAATAGCCAAAAATGCTCATCTCTATTCAATAATGTACAGAAAATTGCATCAGCCAGAACAACTATGACATCCCATAGTAAAGCACAGCCAATTAGGAAGAACTGCATTACCTATATAAAAGCTGAGCCAGGGAATACAGCAGCCATTTAGTGAGTAATCTGGATAGTGAGAGAATGTTCCAGCTCATAGCTTAGCAAAAAAGATAGGGAAAGAAAGTACTAGTACTTGTTGGACTCCAAATATTTCTATTCCTTATTTTCTGTCAGATATCTGACCATATGGAGACATGTAACTAATCTAGCATGGACGCCTCAGCAGATTTTTCTTTTCACTTTTCTGAATGAAGTTAAGGGGGTGTTACACGCAGCGATATCGCTAGCGAAAGCACCCTCCCCCATCGTTTCTGCGTCACGGGCAAATCGCTGCCTGTGGCGCACAAAATCGTTTGGAGCCGTCATACGCACTTACCTGCTTAGCGATGTCGCTGTTGCCGGCGAACCGCCTCCTTTCTAAGGGGGTGGTTTGAGTGACGTCACAGCGACGTCACTAAGCGGCCGCCAAATAGAAGCAGAGGGGCGTAGATGAGCTGCCATAACATCCCGCCCACCTCCTTCCTTCCTCATTCTCGGCGGCCGCAGGTATGCTGTAGTTCGTCGTTCACGAGGTGTCACACGTAGCGATGTGTGCTGCCTCGGGAACAACAAACAACCTGCATGCTCAACAATCAACATTTTTTTAAAAAAGGAACGACGTGTCAACGATGGAAGGATTAGGTGAGTATTTTCCATTGTTAACGGTCGTTCCTTGCTGTCACACGCAACAACGTCACTAATGATGCCAGATGTGCGTCATGGAATCCATGACCCCGGCGATATATCGTTAGATCCGTCGTTGCGTGTAACGAGGTCTTAAGATTTCTGGTGTAAGGAACATCACAGCTGAATTAGAGAGCTGAAATAACACCCCCATCATGCCTCCATCCCACCCTATCTATGCCCAGTTGGGCAGAGCTGGGTGAAACTTGCATGAAAACTTCAAAAGTCACATTTTTGCACAACTCGCAGTTGCACCAACATTTTATGAAATTTCAGCGCAATTTTCCTATCTTAAGCCCGCTTTACACGCTGCAATGTAACTTACGATGTGTCGGCGGGGTCACGTCGTAAGTGGCGCACATCCGGCATTGTAAGGTACATTGCAGTTTGTGACAGGTACATGCGATTGCGATTGAAAGTTAAAACGTTCATCGCATACACATCGTACCTTTCTCTAGAATTGCACGTCAGATTGTTCATCGTACCCGGGGTAGCGCACATCGCAGTGTGTGACACCCCGGGAACGATGAACAGATCTTACCTGCGTCCTGCGGCTCCCGGCCCACAATGCGGAAGGAAGGAGGTGGGCGGGATGTTTACGTCCCGCTCAGCTCCGCTCCTCCACTTCTATTGGCTGGCTGCCGCGTGACGTCGATGTGACGCCGAACGTCCCTCCTACTCCAGGAAGTGGACGTTCTCCGCCCACATCGAGGTCGTATGGAAGGTAAGTACGTGTGACGGGGGTTAATCGTTTGTGCGGCACGTTCAACAAATTGAACATGCCACACATATGATGGGGGCGTTGCAAATCGCATACGATATCGTATGCAAAATTGCAACGTGTAAAGCAGGCTTTAGTTTTAGAGAATCACTTGTAGTACAACAAAGATTGCAGCACTAAAAGTGTATGACCATACACCATCAGCCATACCCAAACAGTTACAGACCAGACTTGCAGTACTAAGGGTGGTGGCTGTAGCACACCCCAGCACTGACTGACATCTGGCGCTGCACTAACGCACTGCTAAGTCAACTGCCAATCAGTACCGGCTCATGCCTTCATCCACCACTCTCTGCTGAGAATGGGGACAGTAACTAATCTGTGCAGGGCTGACTGGCTGAAAGGCTGCTTATGGATTAAAAAAAATATTTATTTAGGCCTACGCCACATATTTTCAGCACTGCAGACACTTGGATAAAAAAATCATACAAAAATTGCACCTTACACTCACATGACAATCAGTCTGTTTTCCTCATACGCAGAAAAAAATTGGCATCTGAATGAGCCCTTAGGGTAAATGATTGCGGTACCTTAAGGTGAGAGAAGAATAGAGATGAGCAGACCCGTGGAAGTTCAGATTTGCCGGGTTCGGCCAGACTTTGGTTAAAAGTTCAGTTTGGGAACCGGACTTAACCCAAGCTTGACCCAAGACCCCGAACCCCATATATGTCAATAGACATCTGAACGTCTGTGTTGTAAAATGGCTGTAAAATGGTCATAGTAAAGGCTAGGGGTCTGCAAGAGGAAGCAAAATAAGACAATTTCTCTGCAAACAAATGAGGATAGGGAATAATTAAAAAAAATAAATGACATGGGCCCCTAAATACCAATGCAGGTAAAGCAGAGAACTGGGAGCTGGTATTATCTGTCTTGAAAGGCCCATGGTTAGTTGGCCCCTCCCAGCCTGAAAATAGCAGCCCACAGCCACCCCAGAAGTGGTGCATTCATTATATTGGCCAGCTCTTTTTCCTGGTGCTGTATCAATCAGGGTAATACTTTTGTTGTTAATGTCAGCTGTGAATTGACAGCTGGCATTAAGCCCAGGGGTTAGTAATGAATAAGCGTCTATCAGACACCCCCAGTACTGAACTGGCAAGTGTAGAGTGAAAAAAACACACTCAGAAAAGTATGGAATGCTAATCAACTTTTTTTTGCTTATTCTTTTCCATATTGAATTTCATATCCAATATAATTAAATATATATCACAAGTATATAATCTTTTTGTTGACTTCTCCCACCAACATCCCATTCCTTCTAGAGCAGGGGTCTCAAACTCGGCTGGGTGTATGGGCCGCACAGAGGAGAAAAATTATTTGGGGGGCCGCATTCTTTGCGGGATAAAGTGAGATTTTTTTTTGGTACCATATATATTTTTTTACACACCTTTTGGATCACTGATTTTCAACATTTTTCACTTGTTTATTATAACAAATGTGCACATTCTTTGGTTAAAGGGAACCTGTCATCAGAAATTTTGCTTTAAACCTAAAAGTTTCCCCCTCTGCAGCTCCTGGGCTGCATTCTAGCAAGGTTCCTGTACTTTTTGTGGCCCTTTTTAAACCAAATTAAATACTTTATAAACTTGTACCTTTTGCTATGTAAATTTTGTAAATCATCCATGGGGGCAGGCTCTCTGCTGACCGTTGCTGTTCCTCCAGCAGATTTACGCCGCCCCCCAACGCTGAATTTCATATCTCAGGACGCCACCCCTGGGCGCCCGTGGTCCCGCGCATGCGCTGTGCGACTGTAGCGTGACTGTGCACTGTGTGCACTCTGTGCCCACCTTGTCCCCATCCTATAGTCATGTGCCCACCTTGTCCCCATCCTATAGATATGTGCCCACCTTGTCCCCATCCTATAGACATGTGCCCACCTTGTCCCTATCCTATAGACATGTGCCCACCTTGTCCCTATTCTATAGTAATGTCCCCATCCTGTAGTAATGGGTGGTGGGGGCAGTGGCGGCCTGTGAAAGGGGGCGCTATAATTTACCGATCGCTCTCGGCTTCCACCCACGGACGCTGGAGTGAAGCTGAGGGAGCGGTCTCCAGCCCCAGATCCACAGTGATTGGAGAGACCGGCCTTGTGACCGATCTCTCCAATCAGAGCTGGGGGCGGGTGAAACTGAGGTCACCCAGCTCCAGCCAATGATAAGTGCTACAGCTGCACTGATCAGGGCTGGATTTCAATGTTACAGCCATTTTCAATGGCTGCAACATTACAGTGGCTGTGACTGGCTGACGAACGCGCACAGCCAATCACAGCCTCCGTAGGTCCGGGGAGGAGACACCACCCCTCGTGAGGCTCCCTCTTCCCCGAATCTAAGGTATATTTGCTATTTGCAATGCAAACAGCGATCGCAGCCACCGGGGCTGCGATTTCACCATGACGTATTGGGTATGTCATGGGTCCTTAAGTACCAGGGAGCCATGACGTACCCCGTACTTCATAGGTCGCTAAGGGGTTAATGTGCTGTCCTTCAGATACACAAAAAATAAAAAAAACACCATTCTTCTCCCCTGTCCCGCGTTCCCTCGGCTCCTCACCTCTGCTTCTTGCTGTCTGCAGGCTGTGCCCCGGTGACTGCCCCTGGCAGCGATTTATGTCATGAGTGTTTTGCCGGCGCTGCGCGCGCACAGTCCTTGCCTCTGAGAGCGCAGCGCCGGCTAAACACTCATCTGATAAAGGGCAGACAGTGGCTGCGGCCCCTGCACCGGCCGTGATAGTGAACAGTGAAACGGGCCTTGGGGCCGCACGAAGCAGCCTGACGGGCCGCATGCGGCCCGCGGGCCGCGTGTTTGAGACCCCTGTTCTAGAGGAAGTGTGTACAACTCCAGTCCTCAAGGACCACCAATAGTGTATGTTTTTAAGATTTCCTTAGTATCGCCCAGGTGATGATTCCAACACATGTGCAAATACTAAGAAAATCCTGAAAACATGCACTGTTGGTGGCGCTTGACGACTAAAGTTGTTCATGTTCACCCCTGTTCTTGAGGAAATAAAACAACAAATGTGGCTCCCTTCCCCCCCATAAAACATTTTATTTCATGCACTTGAGTAATCTTTCAAGAGGTCCTAGGATCCTTCTTTAATATAATAATTAATAATTTTTTTTTTTTTTTTTTTTTTTAATAATTTTATTCATTTATATAGCGCTATTAATTCCATAGCACTTTACATACATTGGCAACACTGTCCCCATTGGGGCTCACAATCTAGAGTCCCTATCTGTATGTCTTTGGAATGTGGGAGGAAACCGGAGTACCCGGAGGAAACCCACGCAAACACGGGGAGAACATACAAACTCCTTGCAGATGGTGCCCTTGGTGGGATTTGAACCCAGGACCCCAGCGCTGCAAGACTGCAGTGCTAACCACTGAGCCACCGTGCCGCCTTCCTTCTTTCTCATGTTATTACCATTAATTCCAGTAAAACAGGTGTAACTCCCACAATTATAGCAGAGAAAGATCCATTAGGACAGAATTGGAAAATTGAAAGCCTGACTTTATGATTTGCCTCTATGCAGTTGGAAAGACAAGAGAACAGGATCAGGCAAATAAAGATCCATCCCTCCTTCCGATAATCTGCTGTCAGAGATGGATTACCCTTGACAACAGGCATTTTACACCAATTCACACAGAAGAGCGATACCTAGTGGCTGGCACTTTGCAGTGATTTGGAGGGGTAAGACAAAAAGGATTTGCAGATTGTTTATCAAATGAGACAAAAAGTGCCTGAAAGCACAGCGAACCTTTAAAGTTGAAAGGTGTTGTCTCATTTTCAATAATGCTTAAAATTACAAAATGCTTGTAAAAACAAGCAACTTTGCATGTTACTTCTTTATAATGATTCTTTCTGTTCTTAAGAACAGAGGGATATTTAATTCTGTAGTGTACTGATCATTGCCCAAGTTTCCGGCCACCTCAGAATGGCTGTACTCCTAAGCAAGGAGCTGTACTCCCATGGTGCAGAGGTTAAGCTGCCTCTGGTAGCAGTATTAGAGAGCAGATCATTCAGACTAGTGGGCGCGACCTTTCCTTTGGTTTGAACTGTCAATTTTTAGTAGCGCACTGCTTTTATCTTGGTCCTGAAGACAGAAGATGAGCCCATACCTTTAAGCAATGATGCTGATGAAAGAGCTGTGGGTTATCTCTGCCCATCAACTTTTCGGCAATGCCAATGTAACAGGGTGGCAGGGGCACTGTTTTCGTGGTCTGTATCGTGTCTCAGTGCGACCCCTTGGGCCTGCTACAGGCAGGTTGTAGGCCCAGTGAACGAGTAGAGTGCGTCCACTTACTTGCTATAGGGAATACTTCAGTTCCTTCTTCTATGGTGCTCCAATCCAAGCCCTACACATTTCTTAGGGTCCCAGCTGCACTGTTCCTTATCTCAGGGTCCCGCATACACCTGTATTCACCCAGCAGCCCCACTGACAACGGGGACCTTCCTATAGGGGGACCGGTCTGACCCTGGCACATATCACACCTTCCTTAAGCAGCTATCTTCTTCTCCCCAACTTTTTCCTGTCTCAGGAACTTAACCCTCATAACTCCTCCCAGAGGCTAAACCTTACCCTTAACCCCTGGTGTACTTGCTGTGGGATGCAGCTGAGATACCCAGCTCTGCATCCACTTATCACTTATAACCCTCTCTTGTCCTAACCATTGTCATACCTTACTACACTGGAACAACTCCCCTTATACATAGCACAAGAAATACACACATTTACATCAAATATCTACTGAAATCCTACCAGGCCACAGCGCTAAGTAGCGCCGGCAGCACACTTCTGATGCTCTGCTACATTAAAAGCAGCAGCAGCTCTTACAAAATACACAACATTAAATATAATAAAATATTATGGTCGGTGTGCTCAGGGGCAGCTTTTCACATGCTGACCACCCTCTAAGGGTATGATTCCACTTGCGGTTTGCACAGACGAGTGCAATCTGATAAAACATCGGATTGCACTTGCACCAGTGCAAAACTATGGGGCAGTGTCCATCTGTGATTGATTTCTCATACCATATCGGCCTGAGAAATTGATGGCAGCATGCTGCATTTGGCAGCGATTCTCGGCTCACGCACCCCCATACAAGTCTATGGGAGTGTGTGAAACATCGCACTGCACTCGCATGTAATCTGACTGCAGTGCGACGTACACAGGGAAAAGTCGGGCAGGAGATGGGGAGAAAGTGTTCCCTCCCTCTTCTCTGCAGCTGTGATATGATTGAAGATCACTTCAGTCGCATGACCCTTGGCTGACGCTGGCAGCAGAAGGTTATTAACATGTCACTTGTGGAACATATGCGCATGTGGAACCGTACCCTTACACTCTAATGCAGACGTTGCTTGCCCTTTTTGGATTTCCTATGGCAGGTAGGAGTAGGACTTATGAAGCAAAAGGATGGAATGGCGACTTATATATACAGTACAGACCAAAAAGAGATACTTAGCTTATGTATTGGCCAATGCATTTGAGCCCGATAACCACAACAAGGTGATTTCTTATACAGTACAAACCAAAAGTTTGGACACACCTTCTCATTTAAAGAGAGTTCTACATGTGGAATGAAATACTTAAAAAATTGTGAAACAACTGAAAATATGTCTTATATTCTAGGTTCTTCACAGTAGCCACCTTTTGCTTTGATTACTGCTTTGCACACTCTTGGCATTCTCTTGATGAACTTCAGGAGGTATTCACCGGAAATGGTTTTTACTTCACAGGTGGGCCCTGTTAGGTTTAATAAGTGGGATTTCTTGCCTTATAAATGGGGTTGGGACCAGAGTCACAACCCCATTTAATTTTAATAGAGTGTTAGAATGTGTATTATGGCAAGAAAAAGCAGCTAAGTAAAGAAAAACAAGTGGCCATCATTACTTTAAGAAATGAAGGTCAGTCAGTCCGAAAAATTGGGAAAACGTTGACAGTGTCCCCAAGTGCAGTGGCAAAAACAATCAAATGCTACAAAGAAACTGGCTCACATGAGGACCGCCCCAGGAAAGGAAGACCAAGAGTCACCTTTGCTGCGGAGGATAAGTTTATCCGAGTCACCAGCCTCAGAAATTGCAGGTTAACAGCAGCTCAGATTAGAGACCAGGTCAATGCCACACAGATTTCTAGCAGCAGACACATCTCTAGAACAACTGTTAAGAGGAGACTTTGTGCAGCACTCCTTCATGGTAAAATAGCTGCTAGGAAACCACTGCTAAGGACAGGCAACAAGCAGAAGAGACTTGTTTGGGCTAAAGAACACAAGGAATGGACATTAGACCAGTGGAAATCTGTGCTTTGGTCTGATGAGTCCAAATTTGAGATCTTTGGATCCAACCACTGTGTCTTTGTGCGACGCAGAAAAAGTGAACGGATGGAATCTACATGCCTGGTTCCCACCGTGAAGCATGGAGGAGGTGTGATGGTGTGGGAGTGCTTTTCTGGTGACACTGTTGGGGATTTATTCAAAATTGAAGGCATACTGAACCAGCATGGCTACCACAGCATCTTGCAGCCGCATGCTATTCCATCCGGTTTGCGTTTAGTTGGACCATCATTTATTTTTCAACAGGACAATGACCCCCAAACACACCTCTAGGCTGTGTAAGGGCTATTAGACTAAGAAGGAGAGTGATGGGGTGCTACGCCAGATGTCCATGCCTCCACAGTCACCAGACCTGAACCCAATTGAGATGGTTTGGGGTGAGCTGGACTGCAGAGTGAAGGCAAAAGGGCCAACAAGTGCTAAGCATCTCTGGGAACTCCTTCAAGACTGTTGGAAGACCATTTCAAGTGACTACCTCTTGAAGCTCATCAAGAGAATGCCAAGAGTGTGCAAAGCAATAATCAAAGCAAAAGGTGGCTACTTTGAAGAACCTAGAATATAAGACATATTTTCAGTTGTTTCACACTTTTTTGTTAAGTATTTCATTCCACATGTGTTAATTCATAGTTTTGATGCCTTCAATGTAAATCTACAATTTTCAGAGTCATGAAAGTAAAGAAAACTCTTTGAATGAGAAGGTGTGTCCAAACTTTTGGTCTGTACTGTATATATATATATATATATATATATACTGTATATATATATATATATTTTTTTTTTCTTTTGAGGAGTATAACTAACCCCCAGCAGTACCATCATGTCCTATTGGCGCTTTCCAGACCTGTACTGTGTTGACCTTCCTTCTTCCAAGGCAAATGAGACTAGTAAAATAAAGCAGAGGGTGAAAGTCCTCTACTACTGGTTGTTAATCTGTATTTTTTCATTTTTTTCTTTATAAGAGGGCTCTTTTTTCTCTCTTTTGCCTCGATAGAAAGAAACAAAGTTTTGTCAGCACTCCTGTTCCTTTTGTTGTTTTCTCTTTCTCAGAAGTCTTTTTCTTCCCTTTTATCCTAATCCCAGTCATGCATGAAGGAACAGTTGTGCTGTGTTGTTTGTCTGTTCTGCTAGTTTCAAATCAGTGGGACTCCGGCTTTGTTCTCTTTATTTTCTGAACACAGAAAGGTAAAAGAGAGGGAGCGGTGATTGAAACTCTTAAGAAAAAAAAAACACAACGATATCTTCTTAGATTTTTTTTTCCTTTCCGCGCATCGAATATGGATGGTTTATAATTAGTAAAAGATTGTTTTTCTTCTAAAAATCGATAAAACGGCCACTTCACGTTGGACGACTTCGGAATCTTCATTAGCACAAAACTGTTCGAATGAGAATTAAAACTGCAGATGAGAACTTTATAAACTATTGACAAACCACTCCTTTCTTTTTAACCCAATGGCGCTTACGGAAACCGAGTGATATATTAGTATAATTTAGCTGTCACGTCTGGATCCGGGTAGACACTCGTACACTTAGAGAAGAGGAACAGTCTTCGGCATTTTGGCAGAGGCTACAACAACATCTACTTTTTTTGCAACCAGAAAAGCTTTTATGATATTAGATCTCAGCATGCGCCGGCTGATGGTTGCCATAGTGACACGGTAGGCCTCAAACCTTTCACAAGCTTTAACTATGAAGTTTGCAAAAAGTATTTATTTTTTTTTTTTAAGACATTTTTGCCCACTTCACTGTATCCTTCAGTTAAACTGTTTTCTCTGTTATCTCATACTTGATTTGTGGCAGGTTTCATAGACGTACGTTTTGCCATTCTGTTCACTCTACTGATGCGAAAAAAAGAAAAGAAAAAGAAATATATAGTTCATGCAAGTCATGCTCAATGAGTTGGTTATTGTTACTTGCTAGGTTTCTGCTCTCTGTGGTTGTCGGGGCTAATTAAAAGTAATTCAGACTACTCAGTGGGTGCAGTGCATAGCTCCACAGGAAATTATGATCGCAAAAGTCTTCCTGTAGAGTTCTACACTTAGTACTACAAAGTGCCTAAGGCTGCAGTTACCTGAATAGGCTCGAATTAGACTAGACAACCGCATCATCCCAGTTCTTAATCTATTAGAGCGGTATACAAGTGGCGATTGTTGATTGCAAAAATGGGATTAAGAGGCTCTTCAAGTGAATTGATTTTCGTGTGAGAACAAAAAGAGGAAAGAGAAGGCTGAGCTTGAATCACACAGCCAGAAAGTTTGGTGAATGGGTTTACTCCAAATGTTAAAATTAAAGCAATCAGCATTTCCCCATGGGGTCTGCAGGTGAGGGGGGAAAAAAAGTGAAGAAAAGCTGTAAATCAGTGATTGTCAATTGTCGGACTAATAATTTACTGAAATGCTATTTTCACCTTGTGAAATCAACACATGCCTGTTGACTGCGGCTAATGTTTTCATACTTGTCTGGGATTGGATTTCTTGACTACAAAGTGTGCCCTGAGACTATGAAATTCAGACTTCAGACATTTTAATGAAGAACTGAAAGATCTTCGTAGAATTTAAATATTTAAATATAGATTGGTGCTTATTTACATATACAATATTATAGAAAAATAATGTAATTTACTTTTCAAAACCTACCAACTTGCATATGGATTCTTAGGGTATATTCAAACATCTGTGCTAGTGTTGAGCGAGTAGTTGACTATTCGTACTCGCTGTGCTGTTAGCGAGTACTGTCCGCTACTCGCATATTCGTTACGAGTAGCGGGCACAATGTACGTCAATGGGAAATACTCGCTAAGTAGCGAGTAACCCGAAAGCCGTACTATTCGCTACTCGCACAAAAAGTACAGCTTTCGGGTTATTCTTTACTTAGCAAGTATTTCCCATTGACTTACTTCGCGCCCGCTATTCGTAATGAATATGCGAGTAGCAGACAGTACTCGCTAACAGCATAGCGAGTATGAATAGTCAACTTCTCGCTCAACACTAGTCTGTGCTGATATTCCTTTTGCTTCCACTTGAGAGACAGACAAACAAACAGAAGTGATGTAAAAATGTGCTGAAATTCCGGAAGTCATGGCTAGAGATGAGGAACCCTAAGGTTTCAGGTTCGAAGTTGGAATTCGTAAACCGACTACCAAAAAAAAACAAAGTTCAGGTTCGAGTGAGTTACAAGTGCTGTGCTTGGTATGAGTGATGCTTGTCCCTGTGTGAGCTGCGTGCAGTCTTTGAACGGCTCGCACTTGGGGTAAAATCAGCCAGATCAGGTGTAGTGTGTACACACCCCAAAAAAAGATGAAAAAAACCCGCCTACTTTCCTCCAGAAGTTTTAAGCTTATGGCTGGCAGCATGTAGGTGAAGCCACAAAATGCCCAATTACAAACTTCCATTGAGGTTTGGATCAAGTCAGGGTCACAAACTAAACTTTTTTAACATTCGACTGTGCTCTCCGAACCAAACTTCCAAAGGTTCGCTCATCTTTAGTCATAGCACCCAGGAGGCTTCTGCACATGGGCGTGGAAGGTCACGGTGCACATTGTGATATCATGATGTTGTTGACCTCCTGTGCGCCTGCACTGAACCATCCTAGGTGCCATGACACCTAGTAGTCCGGCACAGCATAAGAGGACCAAAGATTCTAAAGCGGGCCATCGGGGATCAAAAGATGCAGAGAAGGCAGAATGAGTGGTATTAAATAGTGGAGGGCCATAGAGTTGAGTAGACGGTGAGTATAATGATTTTTTTGTCTTTAGCTTATTATGTGTATTATGTTTTTGGATCAAGAAAGACCCCAGACCATATTAAGGGCCATTGAATTTCCCAAGAAAAAACATGCAGAGTTGTAATTTTACCTAATATGCTTATGTCTAATCTCATCTATATTCCTAAGTCTTACATTCCTCGTCACTAGCATGACTGTGGCAGCGAGGCATTTGTATGGAGCATTAGTAAATCATGCACTTAGCTGATTAATAGCTACTAGTAATTAGAGATGAGTGAAACAATTGAAGTTCGGTTCGGTGGGTGCAGCTGGATTTTTGAAAAAGTTCAGTTTGGGAGCCGGACTTGACTTGAATCCCAATGGAAGTCACTGATTGGGCAGTTCGGGTCTTTGCCCACATACAGCCGGCCATAAACAGATCACCTCTGGGGGCGGGTGGACGTCATTTTTCCATTGGGGACCACACATTATTTATTAAAATTATTTATTTGAATAATTTTAAAAAACCTGCATGGGTCCCTTGTATTTTGATAAACAGCCAGGATAACGCATATGTGTCGCCCTGGGCAAGCCAGGGGACACAGGTCACACACCACCACACCCTACATCCCAGGTAGGAACATCTAAGCTAACCAAAAATCCTTGTTGCCTTCCTCCAGGGGCTGATGTCCACACCAGGGGGTGGGCCAGGCAGTTGGCTCCGCCCACCGAGGAGAACACAGCTCTGGAGGCGGGAGGAACCAGGCAGTTGAGAGTCCAGTGAGGGACATGAGAGAGTAAACAAGAAGATTAGCCCAGGCAGGGCTAGAGAAAACAGCTAAGTGAAAGTGAAGGAAGAAAAGTGGTAAAGGAGGAAAGCAAGAGTGGTGACAGGAAAGAAAGAGTGTGCAAAGCCTGAAGAGTCCAGCTGTGTGTAGGACAGGTCAGCAAGGTCAGCAACGGCGGTGACTGTCTGGAGTGGGACCGTTTGGAAGTTCCTGGAAGGACCACGGACGGGTAGTGGCCCGGCGGTCTGGAGCAGTGTTCCGAAGGACAGTCAGCACCAGGGCAGGGGCCTCTCGGACCCCGGCAAGGCTAGGAGTCGCCAGAATTTGCCAAATCCGTCAGTGAAGGGGACGTAGATCCCTCAACAACCAAGTCCCGATAGAAGGCAACAGTCCAACCATTTTAGGAGAAGCACCGCCACCGCCAGGGCACCAGCTTCTCAGGGCCAGCGCCTGCGGGCAAAGAGTAGAGCTCCTCCGGTCCAGCTTGAAGCCGGGGAGCGGGTTACCGGTGGGGACCCATCGCAACCAACATAGAACAAAGGTGCAAGGAAAAGGGACATCACCGTCACCTACTGGGAGAGCAAGTGCAGCCGTCCGTGGGAACCGTCTTTCCAGCCGTGTGGTTTACCGTAAAACTGTGTCAACGTCTCAGGCTGAGTGAGTACCACAGTGCCGCAAGGCACAGCGCTGCCCCCGCGTCCCTGCGCCCACCAGGCCCTGCACCTCCCAAACCATCACCGGGCCCCGGGATCACCAACCCCTACCCACGGAGGGGCAACACAACAACTAGCTGCTCCCCCACCATCACTCCCGGGATCCCCACACCGAGCAGTGGTGGTGAAATCACCACAACCGTGGGTGGCGTCACGGACAATAAACAATTCCCACACCCAACAAATCCCTTTCACTCACGGGCGAGGAGTGCCGCTCGAGAAACCCCCGGGATCCGGCCCACAGCTCGAGCCACCACTGAGCAGCAACCGCCGGACCCGAGCAGAAGGGGTGAGCGTAGTGTGCTGACACCCTCCTCCCCGCCCGCGACACATACAGTGGGGGTGCTGTAGCCGTCTGTTTTATCTGCTCTAGGTATCACTATAAGGGGAACCCTAAACCAATCTTTCAAATTATTTATTTATTTTTACAGTCCACAACCAATCACATGTACGCCACCACTCTGACTGCAACCAATCAGAGATGCTGTCACAGATGGAAAGCATGCTAGGAAACCAATGAGCAATGAGTATGCATCAGAGTTAATTATTGAACACGGAATCAGTGTGACAGCCACGCGGGAGACACTGTAAGTATAAGGCCTAGGACACACGGCGAGTAAAACCGTGCAAGTGGAATGTGATAAAAAATCGCATTCCACTCGGACCAATGTTACTTTATGGGGCAGCTCCCATGAGTGATTATTTTCTCAGCCCTAATTGGACCGAGAAAACAGTCGGAGCATGATGCTGATGGAATGTGATCCTATTCCACTCGCACCCATACAAGTCTATGGGTTGAGAGAAACATTGCACTGCTCTAGCGTTACACCGGTATAATGTGAGAGCAGTGCGATTCTCGCATCAGCCAGCAACGGAGGAGATAAGGAGATAAATCCCTCTTTCCTTTGCAGCGCTGGCCCTCTCCTCTGCAACTGTGGTCTGATCGCACGATCAGACCACAGTTGCATGACCCTCACATGACACTTGGCTCCCGCTGTGCTGCAAACGTGAGCTGAGTATCATGTGAGCACTCGCACAAATCCCCATGTGGCCTCGGCCTAACAGTCCTGCTCTAATCCTCATATTTCTTCATTTTTCAGCCCTATAGCCCTTATTAACACCATTTTACAGCACACAAGTTTGGGTCTCCATAGACTTATATGTGGTTTGGCGTAGGGGTTTAAGTCTGGTCCTGAACTAGACTCTTTTTCTTTAAGTACAAACGGAGTTACTGGACCCGTCAAACCAGAACATCTCCAATGACTACCATATAGTTGCATCAAACAGCAACAATGTATATTTGACTTAAAAAACCCCCCAGAAAACCAAAGTCCCAAAGCTAGTGATAAGTAGGTTCAAAGCAGTGGGTTTAAGTATAATGGAGTCAGAGCTAGTGGACACTTTTGCCCACATGGGTATACCAATACTATTAAATTCCTGTGATAGTTTGTGACATTGTTTGAGAATTTGCATTAGAGCCCATTATCTTTAAGTTATGCTACTGGTTCCCAGTCATTTCAACCTTATAGTAAATTTTCATGACTTGCACATATTGTTGCAAAGGGCAAATAAGTAACATTAGAAATAAGTTTGTTTGTCAGGAACAGTACCATTCTCATACATTGGGTGTGTTTGGTATTGCAGCCATTACTCATGACCTAAAATCTAGAATATATAAAAAAAGACTGACCCGCACATCCAATAGGTGTGAACAGGTGCCAGCTGTAAACACAATATAACTACAAAAATACATACAACTGCACTCTAAAATGCTAACAATGAATAAGGGAACTCTAGTATTGCATTACTGTTATAGGAATATTTGAAATAAAGAGATACTTAGATTATGTATTTTCCAATGCATGTGAGCCCGATAACTATGACAAGGTGATCTGTTATATTTCGGGACCGCTATCTGGGTTAAAAACCTACATGTCTGGGCAGAAAAGTTCCATCTATAAAGGATATATTTGTAGTTAATTTCTTACTGACTGAGCACTGAGCCTTATAATCAGGCTGTGTCAATCTTCCTTTATAGCTGGATCCTTTCTACCCAGACATGTAGGTTTTTAATCCAGAAAGTAGCATTTCAAATTTGGGTCCCGATATTTAAGAGATCACCTTGTCATGGTTATCGGGCTTAATGCATTGGCCAATACATAAGCTAAGTATCTCTTTATTTCAAGTATTCCTATGCAAAACCAGAGTTTCCATGTTCATTGTTAGCATTCTACAGTGCAGCTGTATGTACTTTTCTAGTTAAAATCTAGATTAATCATCATGTTATGTCCTGCAAAACAAGTAGGTATTATTTAAAAGGGTTTTTCCCCTCAAAGTTTAATTTAAATTAATAGATCTTGAATTAATAATAATTTCCACAATTGGATGTGTTTTTTTTTAAAAAAATGTTCCTGTGCTGAGATAATCTTATATATGTGCCCCTGCTATGTACTGTGTAGTGGCCTTTGAGACCGTACAAGGACATGGTCTGCTCATACCACATCTCATGGGATGGGAGGAAGAAGAAAAGTATACAGATATTACAGCTCTGGATTGCAAATAATTCTTTCTTTGAGGTAAAACAGATTTTAAAAACAGACAGCGAAATGTTTTACCTCACAATAAGAATCAGCTATGATCCTGTGCAGTAATGTCTGTATACTTTTTTTACTTCCTTCCCCGCCCAGGAGATGTGGTATGATCAGACCATGTCCTTGTACGGTCAGACACGGCCATTACACAGTACATAGCAAGGACACAAACATAAGGAACGTTTTTTTTAAACTCATCCAATTGTGGAAATTATTATTATTTCAATTGCTATTGATGAAAATGAACTTTAAAATTAATTTTATTTGTGAGAAAACCCCTTTAATTTAAGGGGTGATTCTCATCTTAGTTATTCATGGCAAAGATGGGAAAATAAAATGTGGGGCTCCAGAAACAGCTGAGCAGATGGTGTTATACTATTACCTGAACCCCCAAATATGTGAATATGAATTAGGGAAAATGCTGTCAACTCGAAAGTTTAATGTAAAAGCTGAGGACAAAGAGCGTAAATGGGGTCTTACCAGATATTAAAAATGTGGTGTGACAAGAGATTGCACTCAACTTATGGGATTGTGTAAGTCACAACCACTAAGCATGCATTAAGATAATGGCGGCTGCTGCAGCCCCATGTCGAAGAGATCGTCAGTGCTGGAGAGGAGAAGTGGGGTTAATGCCGCGCTGTAACCAAAAAGGAGGAAAATTGCTGATTCAATAAATAAAATTGTTTTATTTCATAGGTCAGTGGGATCAAGTCCCCTTTTTCAGGACCAAAAAAAAATGAAAAATCAACAAACTTTTTGACAGCGCGGCTTTAACCCCAATTCTCCTCTCCAGCACTGAAGGTCAACTCGGATGTTGACATAAATGATACAAGTTATGATTTTGGTTTGGATTATCTACATGTCATGATCCAGGTCCAGTATTCTCCGCTCCAGAGTTTCCCAGACTCGTCCTGGTCATTTCATGGGTTAACTCCCATCAGCCTCGTCCTGGTTTCAGAAGACACTATATCTGATCACTGCACCAGCATTCCTGTGCTGGTTATAGTTTTGCTCTGCAGCCTGTGACTGGCTCTGGTGAGAGTTCCTGTTTGATCTGACTCCTTGTTACTGTGCCCTGACCTGTACTCTCCTCTGTTCGTCTGTCTGTCCCAGTCCCTGACTTCCCGCTTCTGTCTGTTGTTTTGTTTTTATCTCTGCCTACCTGATCTCCTGCCTTCCGACTCAGTTCTGTTTTCTGACCTGATTTTGATCCTCCCTTTGCAGTGACTTGACTTTCCTGGCTAGACCCTGACTGTTTGACTACCCTATTGCCCCCTGGTGGTTTGCCTGTTTACTGCCTGCTGAAATTACTCTGCTGTACTTCAGCCTCCTTTCTGTTACAGTGTTACTTTGACTCTCTATAAAAATAGCAACAAAAAGAGGAATAAATATCCTCCAAAAATTAAGTATTACTCACAGCAAAGATGGGCTGCAGTGTGTACATCACCCAGGCCAAGAACTAATACTCTGAGTATTAGTTTTTGGCCTGGGCGATGTACACACTGCAGCCCATCTTTGCTGTGTTACTTCGACTCTCCTTTACTACTCTTCTGCCACCTAGTGGGGAATACGCTGTACTACGTCTTACTAGCCCTTTGTACAGTGTCACACTACAATTATGGTCATTACGATTGGTCCTCCATCTAATTAAAACCTCGTGAGCTCAGACCTTGGTACAGAATTCATGGATATATTCATATTATTGTTTACTAGCCAAGTTCTAAACACACAAATCAAACATATGATGTAATAGTGTATCTGATCTTTCATATTTCTTTTCCAAAAACTAGAAAACTGGACCCTTTTTGCTTTTTTTGTGCTGCCATCCTAAATTTAAATATTTATTTTGCTTTTGCTTTGTACACATGAATTGTTTTACGGCACTTTGTCATCCATGGATTATTCAGGACCAATCTTACATTTCCTCTCTGATGGCCAAAAAACAAAGAAATTTAAATGTTTTCTTATGGACCTCAATTATGTACAAATTCATTGAAAGCAAAAAGTGCACGTGGCTTCTTAAAAATAGGGCACATTGTGAATAAAGATAATGCCGTAATTGATTGGGAGTCCTTTTGATGTGAATGTTGAAGTTTAGGCTACAGAATGCATATGGATGTGTTTAAAAATGCTCATGCAATTTACTTCAAAGTTTCCTCAGTACATACTGCATCTCATATTTGTCTAGAGTGATCAGTTATCTGGTAGCTTTTGCTGTCAGAAGCTTCAAGAGTGTGGAGAATAGAAATGACATTGTATTGCCACCTGTGGAGACGAAACTCAGTTGGAGGAAAGACTTGCATTACCTCGGGGTAAGTATCACTACACACAATGATTAACAGCCCATTAAAGAAGAGATCCCATGATCAATAATATTGAGACTTAAGAATGAGACAAAGGAACCAATCACTGTACAAGGTTAGAGGTGCATCTTTCGGACATTACACCTTGGATAAATCCACCATCTTCTCAATCTTAGTCATTAATAATATTTTACTATTTTAATGTATAACACATACAAATATAGTAGGAGAGAGAAACATGACTGATGGGGAGGAAGAAGAGTCACAGAAACTTGGCACATCTTGTATCGTTTTGATATCTAGACTAAAGCGGGCTTTACACGCTGCAATATCGGTACCGATATCGCTAGCGTGGGTACCCGCCCCCATCTGTTGTGCGACACGGGCAAATCACTGCCCATGACGCACAACATCGCCCAGACCCGTCACACGTACTTACCTGCCCGGCGACATCGCTGTGACCGGCGAACTGCCTCCTTTCTAAGGGGGCGGTTCGTTTAGCCACAGCGACGTCACAGCTGCGGCACTGAACCGCCGCCCAATAGAAGCGGAGGGGCGGAGATGAGCGGGACGTAACATCCCGCCCACCTCCTTCTTTCCATATAGCAGCCGGGAGGCAGGTAAGGAGAGCTACCTCGTTCCTGCGGTGTCACACGGAGCGATGTGTGCTGCCGCAGGAACGAGGAACAACTTCGTTACTGCTGCAGTAACGATATTTGAGAATAGACCCCCATGTCACCGATGAGCGATTTTGCACGTTTTTGCGACGATGCAAAATCGCTCATAGGTGTCACACGCAACGGCATCGCTAATGCGGCCGGAAGTGCGTCACCAATTCCGTGACCCCAACGAGTTTGCATTAGCGATGTCGTAGCGTGTAAAGCCTCCTTAATTTTTCTCAATAATATATGTTAAAATGGTAACTATCAATATGTGAAAAATGTATGCATCCATTCCATGTATCCTACAGGAGTATTCCTTTTTCAAACATGACATATTATCAATAAGACCTAATAGGATTCTTAGATGATAGCTAGAAATCAGCGGTTCTTATGAAATTCGAATTTGCCGATTTTTCGAAATTTTGCCTCACATTTCGATTTGCAGCTCATAAATTTTCATGAAAATATGTAATTGCTTGAAAAATACACAAGAGAGAGTAGAGAGAGAGAGAGGGGACCCAACTGACCATAATAACCATAAGAGCTTACATTCTAGAGGATAAAAAGGACCCCACTGATCATAAGGGTTTACACTCTGCAGGAGAGAGAGGACCCCACTGACCATAAGAGCTTTCATTCTAGAGGAGCGAAAGGACCCCACTGATCATAAGAGCTTACATTCTATAGGAGAGAGAGGACCCCACTGACCATAAGAGCTTACGCTCTCAAGGAGAGAAAGGACCCCGCTGACCATAAGGGCTTACATTCTAGAGGGGAAAGAGGACTCTGCTAACTATAAGAGCTTATACTCTACAGGAAAGGGAGGACCCCAGTGACCATAAGAGCTTACACTATACAGGAGAAAGAGGTACCCACTGACCATAAGAGCTAACAATCTACAGAAGAGATCTTCCTGGTGACTATAAGAGCTTACACTCTGCAGGAGAGAGAGGATGCCGCTAGCCAAAAGAGCTTACACTCTCTAGGAGAGAAAGGACCCCACTAACCATACAGTGTATATATATATATATATATATATATATATATATATATACACACACAGTATAGACCAAAAGTTTGGACACACCTTCTCATTCAAAGTTTTCTTTATTTTCATGGATAAAAATTGTAGATTCACATTGAAGACATCAAAACTATGAATGAAAACGTGGAATGAAATACTTAAAAAAGTGTGAAACAACTGAAAATATGTCTTATATTCTAGGTTCTTCAAAGTAGCCACCTTTTGCTTTGATTACTACTTTGCACACTCTTCGAATTCTCTTGATAAGCTGCAAGAGGTAGTCACCGGAAATGGTTTTCCAACAGTCTTGAAGGAGTTCCCAGAGATGCTTAGCACTTGTTGGCCCTTTTGCCTTCACTCTGCGGTCCAGCTCACCCCAAACCATATCGATTGGGTTCAGGTCTGGTGACTGTGGAGACCAGGTCATCTGGCGTAGCACCCCATCACTCTCCTTCTTAGTCAAATAGCCCTTACACAGCCTGGAGGTATGTTTGGGGTCATTGTCCTGTTGAAAAATAAATGATGGTCCAACTAAACGCAAACCGGATGGAATAGCATGCCGCTGCAAGATGCTGTGGTAGTCATGCTGGTTTAGTATGCCTTCAATTTTGAATAAATTCCCAGCAGTGTCACCAGCAAAGCACCCCCACACCATCACACCTCCTCCTCCATGCTTCACGGTGGGAACCAGCCATGTAGAGTCCATCCGTTCACCTTTTCTACAAAGACACGGTGGTTGGATCCAAAGATCTCAAATTTGGACTCATCAGACCAAAGCACAGATTTCCACTGGTCTAATGTCAATTCCTTGTGTTCTTTAGCCCAAACAAGTCTCCTCTGCTTGTTTCCTGTCCTTAGCAGTGGTTTCCTAGCAGCTATTTTACCATGAAGGCCTGCTGCACAAAGTCTCCTCTTAACAGTTATTCTAGAGATGAGAAGGTGTGTCCAAACTTTTGGTCTGTACTGTATGTATGTATATGTATATATATATATATATATATATATATATATATATATACTGTATATTGATATGGACATATCCATTGGGGCATTCTATACATTGATGAGGGTATGTCCTTTGGCAGACGTTTAAGGCATTTTTAGATACATATCAATGCATTAATATGCTTACAATGGTTGTACATATTTTTGTGATCATCTTCACTGGCAATAAGATGAAAAGTACAGGGTTTGCAAGACTGCCATGACTATGATTTGGTAAAATCCTTGTGCACAACCTGTACAAAGGCCTTAAGTAATAGACAAAGTAACAGATGCTATATGATATTTCTGATGAGGTGCTCAGTCTAGGCTTGAAGCTTCACAACTCTATATGTACAAATCTATTTTTACGTTCCTTTACCTGAGTTGTTCTTTTTGGGATTTTCTGCCCTTTGGTGTCATTCTATTTGCTTTGATGCCCTTTTCAAAGAACAATAGACAGAGAAGATAAAGTCGTAAATTTTACTTTTGGTGAAGATAGAGTTGTGAATTTTTCCTGTATAGAAAAATACAATGGTAAATCAAATAGATATCATGAAACATCTAAAACATGATAGGGAGAACCAATGCTTCAGAGTCCTACCATCTTTTAGCATTAGCTATAAATTTCACAAACTGATACAAAATATCATCATGAAATTTAGCATATAATACATATAATCCCATTCTAATCAATGGGAGGCGGATGTGCAGTACCCGGCCACAGCCACTATCAGAAGAAGGAGCAGCTTCGGAACTGAGCATTTCAGACCAACTGCTACCACCACCGGGACCGAGATCAGTTGATTGGCAGGGGTGTGGCGTGTCAGACCCTGGCTGATCAGATATTGATGACCTATCCTATAGATAGGTCATCAAGTCAAAGTAGTGGACAACCCCTTTAAGAAACAACAGTAGACTGTGATTGTGTCCCATAGTGTTCAGATCTAAACTCATCAGGCGTCATGGCGACTTCTGACTCTATTCACACTGCAGAGTCTGACCTGGTGCTTTTGAGTCAGGGGTGGGGTAGAGAGTGTATAAACCAGGGCTATTAAGGAGCTAATGTTAGGCTGGCGGACCAGTCCTCTTCACCATCAGAAGTACCTCAACAGTTCTTGGGTTTTGCTAATTATTACAGAAAGTTTACAAAAAATGTTTCTGCCATAGCTAGGCCTTTGACTGACATGGCGAAGAAAGGTACAGACATTTCTAACTGGTCTGACTGTGCTTTACATGTGTTTGACTGTCTGAAAAAATTCTTTGTTTTAGCACCTGCACTTATACAGCCCGATGTGTCACTTCCCTTTACTGTGGAGGTTGACGCTTCTGAGGTCAGGGTGGGAGATGTTTTGTCTGAGTGTCCGTCGGTTGGTGAACTTCAGCCATGTGCCTTCTTTTTTAAGAAATTATCGCCGACAGAACGTAATTATGACATGGGTAATAGGGAATTACTCACCATCAAATTGGCATTTGAGGAATGGCGCCATTTCTTGGAAGGAGCTATTCACCCTGTCACTGTAATTACGGACCATACAAATCTCCTGTACCTCGAGTCAGCAAAGTGCTTTTCTCCGAGACAAGCTCGGTGATCGATGTTCTTTAGCAAGTTTCATTTTTTTCATTACCTACTTTCCTGGTTCTAAAAACACTAATGCAGATGCATTGTCCAGGAGTTTTCAAGGTGGGGAACTTTGTGCCCATCATGCGAAAGGGAGTGGGCTGTGGCACTCAGTACACAGGTTGAGTCTGAGATTGGTGAGAAACAGTGATTTTTTTTATTCCAAGACACTACCAAGCACAAACGTTTCGGTCTGTAATGGAGCTTCCTCAGTGTGCAGTGGTGGTTGAGTGTCACTATTTCCAAGGAGAGGCAGGCGCTTCAGGGCATCTTGCGGTTTTCACCGGTATTCGGACCACTTCTGGTCAGACTTCTCCTCAACATTGCTAATTTCTTTGTGTCTTTAGTTCTAAGAAACAGCCAGATGCTCCAACATGCAATACCAGGGAAGTATCTGATTGGCTACAAAGTTATTCTGCATCAGGACAGCAACCCCAAACATACAGTCAATGTCACTAAAAACTGTGTTCAGCATGAAGAACAAAGAGTCCTGGAAGTGATGGTATGGCCCCAAAGAGACCTGATCTCAAAATCATCAAGTCTGTCTGGGATTACATAAAGAGACAGAAGGATCTGCACAAGCCAAAATCCTCTGAAGTTGTTTGGAACAACCTTGTTTCAAAAACTGTGTACAAGTGTGTGGAGGTGGCCCAGGGCGGCTGTCATGGGCGAGGGGCTCCGTTCTTTGGCGGTACATGCCCTGTCCACCACCAGGAAGGGGAAGGGGGAAGGTATTGGTTGCTGGGATCTTGGTTGGGTGTCTGGACTTGGTGTGTGTGTGACGCACCTGGACTATCGGGTCGTCACAGGGTATTGCACAATCTGCCCTCCCGTGCAGTATCCGCCTCCTCCTTGGTTGTGGGTCCCCAACTACATGGTGTTGTCTACATCAGCTGATTAAAATTCTAAGGTACACTCTGCACCACACCCACCAGACACACCAGTGGACGGCCTGAGTGGAATAGGGTCGCCCACTTGGGGGGTTGGTTAAGGGAAGGTCAGAAGTAGAGTTGAGCGCGATTCGAGGTTCTCCAGTTCGCGGCTCGAGTGATTTTGGGGCGTGTTCTAGATCGAACTAGAACGCGAGCTTTTTTGCTAAAATTCGATAGTTCTAGATACGTTCGAGAACGGTTCTAGCAGCAAAAAGCAGGGCTTTTTACAGCTACAGTGTGCAGGAGCCATCGCTGGCAGCCTGCCAGAAGCTGGAAACCAAGATAAACATCGGGTATCCAAGCAAAGCGCTTTGGTTAGTAACCCGATGTTTATCCTAGTTACGTGCAGGAAGCCCACACTTCCCCGCTCAGCTCGCTCCGCCCCCTCCTGCCCGCGGCATGTACACACGTACACACACACACACACACTCTGCACACATGGCCCCGCTCGGCTTACCTGCGGTGATGAAGTCCCGCCATCCCGACCTCAGCGCTGTCACTGTCCTCCATGGCCGCCGCTTGTCACATCACCTTCTCTCGCTTCCGACCCGAGACTGACTAGCGGTGACGTCACGGGCATCTCGCGATACTTGGCTGTGAAGGCGGCGGTCATTGAACTCAGTGACAGGGGCTGTCAGTGTGCTGGAGATCAGCGCAGGTAATGTACCTCGCTGACAGCAGCACTTGTCATGCCCTGCAGTGACCTGGGCTGACCCATTGATGTTAGCTCAGGTCACTGCATTGCTCTCCCAGCCAATGGGGAACATCCTGCTCTTCATTGACTGGGACAGTGTGGATCGTCATGGCAACCCCTTGGATTACACCAGACCTGGATTTGTTTTTCTTTCTAATAAATTGGTTAAAGAGGGAATGTTTTGGGGAGTGTTTTTTCAAATAAAAATGTGTTTGTCGTCTATTTTTTTTTATTACTGATTGGGTTGGTGATGTCGGGTATCTGACAGATGCCTGACCTCACCAACCCCAGGGCTTGATGCCAGGTGACATTACACATCTGGTATTAACCCCATATATTACCCCGTTTGGCACCGCACCAGGGCGCGGGATGAGCTGGGGCGAAGCACCAGGATTGGCGCATCTAATGGATGCGCCACTTCTGGGGCGGCTGCGGCCTGCTATTTTTAGGCTGGGGAGAGTCCAATAACCATGGACCTCCCTAGTCTGAGAATATCAGACCCCAGCTGTCTGCTTTACCTTGGCTGGTGATCCAATTTTGGGGGGACCCCTACGTGTTTTTTTTTTTAAAATTATTTATTTAATTTAAAATAACAGCGTGGGGTGCCCTCAGTTTTGGATTACCAGCCAAGGTGAGGTTGCCAGCTGTGGTCTGCAGGCTGCAGCCGTCTGCTTTACCCTAGCTGGCTACAAAACTAGGGGGAACCCTACGTCATTTTTTTTTTTTTATTTTTTTGGCTAAATACAAAGCTAAGCACCCCTTAGTGCCACATGAAAGGCACCAAAGGGTGCAAAATTACAAAATGCAGGAGAGTGGGACATTATGTGTCTTTCTGCCATTATAATGACAGAAAAGACTGATATGAAGTGCACAAGCTCAGGAAAATCACCAGAGCGCTCTACGCTGTGAAAAGCCGTAGAAAATGGCACTGGAGTGAACATGTGACCGCCTCATGTAGGATGAAGCTATGGATCCTGGGTAAATTTATGCATTTACCCTCCTTCAGTTTTTTTGCAGTACACAAAAAAAACGGAAGGCACACGAATGACAAACAGATGACATACGGACCGTCTACGGAACGGAAACGGATGCCACACGGATGCACCCGTGAAAAAAAACGGACTGTTTTTTTCAGACCGCAAAAATGGTTCGGTCGTGTTAATGTAGCCTTATTCTGATCTGCCGTTTATAAACAGCAGGCAGAAATAAGTGAATAACGCCCCCCGGCGTCAGAAAATCTCCGGGGTTTCAGGGCTAGCTGAGACCCTGGAGATCATGATTCAGGACGGTTTTTCCGGTCCCCGCTCACGTGATCACAGGTATACACCGTATACCGATGATCAAGTTACAGTAAATGACAGCGCCGGTAAAAAATTATTTATCTCCCATCTGGCATGAACAAACACTTCTCCATTTTTTCTCCACTTTTTCTCCACTTTTTCTCCACTTTTTCTCCATTTCTTTCTCCATTTTTTCTCCACTTTTTCTCCACTTTTTCTCCACTTTTTCTCCACGTTTTCTCCACTTTTTCTCCACTTTTTCTCCATTTTTTTCTCCATTTTTTCTCCACTTATTCTCCACTTTTTCTCCACTTTTTCCTCCATTTTTTCTCCACTTTTTCTCCACTTTTTCTCCACTTTTTCTCCAATTTTTCTCCATTTTTTCTCCACTTTTTCTCCACTTTTTCTCCACTGTTTCTCCACTGTTTCTCCACTTTTTCTCCACTTTTTCTACATTTTTTCTCCACTTTTTCTCCACTTTTTCTCCACTTTTTCTCCATTTTTTCTCCATTTTTTCTCCACTTTTTCTCCACTTTTTCTCCACTTTTTCCTCCACTTTTTCGCCACTTTTTCTCCACTTGTTCTCCATTTTTTCTCCATTTTTTCTCCACTTTTTCTCCACTTTTTCTCCACTTTTTCTCCACTGTATCTCCATTTTTTCTCCACTTTTTCTCCACTTTTTCTCCACTTTTTCTCCACTTTTTCTCCATTTTTTCTCCATTTTTTTCTCCATTTTTTTCTCCACTTTTTCTCCACTTTTTCTCCATTTTTTTCTCCACTTTTTCGCCACTTTTTCTCCACTTTTTCTCCACTTTTTCCTCCACTTTTTCTCCACTTTTTCTCCACTTTTTCTCCACTTTTTCTCCATTTTTTCTCCACTTTTTCTCCATTTTTTCTCCACTGTTTCTCCACTTTTTCTCCACTTTTTCTACATTTTTTCTCCACTTTTTCTCCACTTTTTCTCCACTTTTTCTACATTTTTTCCCCATTTTTTCTCCACTTTTTCTCCACTTTTTCTCCACTTTTTCCTCCACTTTTTCGCCACTTTTTCTCCACTTTTTCTCCATTTTTTCTCCATTTTTTCTCCACTTTTTCTCCACTTTTTCTCCACTTTTTCTCCACTTTTTCTCCATTTTTTCTCCACTTTTTCTCCACTTTTTCTCCACTTTTTCTCCACTTTTTCTCCATTTTTTCTCCATTTTTTTCTCCACTTTTTCTCCACTTTTTCTCCATTTTTTTCTCCACTTTTTCGCCACTTTTTCTCCACTTTTTCTCCATTTTTTTCTCCACTTATTCTCCACTTTTTCTCCACTTCTCCACTTTTTCTCCACTTTTTCTCCACTTTTTCTCCACTTTTTCTCCACTTTTTCTCCACTTCTTCTCCACTTTTTCTCCACTTTTTCTCCACTTTTTCTCCATTTTTTCTCCACTTTTTCTCCATTTTTTCTCCACTTTTTCTCCATTTTTTCTCCACTTTTTCTCCATTTTTGTCTCCACTTTTTCTCCATTTTTTCTCCACTTTTTCTCCATTTTTGCTCCACTTTTTCTCCACTTTGCTGCTGTTCTGCAGCTGCTGTCTGTCTGTATGGAGAAGAGCAGACAGCAGCTGCAGAACTACAAGGCTCAGCATACTCTATCCAGGACTGTATGCAGAAGTTTTTTGCCCACCAAAAAAATGACGTGGGCTTCGCCATATTTTTGTATGCTAGCCAGGTACAGCAGGCAGCCACGGGCTGCCTCCAACCCCCAGTTGCCTATTTGTACCCGGCTGGGAACCAAAAATATAGGGAAGCCCGTTTTTTTTAATTATTTCACTTATTTCATGAAATAATTAAAAAAAAAACTGACGTGAGCTTCGCTCCATTTTTGTGTCCAGCCGGGTACAACTAGGCAGCTGGGGATTGGAATCCGCAGCACAGGTTAGCCCGAGGTTTCTGGGCGCCTCTGCTGCGAATTTCAGTCCGCAGCCATCCCAGAAAATGGCGCTCTCATAGAAGCGCCATCATCTGGCGCTGTATCCATCTCTTCCAACAACCCTGGAGCCGGGTGGCTTGTTGGGTAATCATGAGTTAATACTGGCTTTGTTTTACTAGCCAGTATTAAGCCAGAGATTCTTAATGTCACGCACGTTTGACCCGGCCATTAAGAATCTGCAATAAAGGGTTAAAAAAAAGACACCACACAGAGAAAAAATACTTTAATAGATATAAATACACAGACACATTAGAGACTCCATCTTTATTACCCCCTGTCAGCCCTCCACGATCCATGCTCTTTTGTCTTTCTCGTTCAACAAATGCAGCTCTGCTACATCACTGCTGCATGGGGGAAGACGCTGCTTCCTGTGGAGCATTCACTCCGTGAAAGCTGCACGGAAAGCAGCGTGCAGCCTTCAAGGAGTGAGAGATCAGTGCTGCTAGCGGAAACAGCGGTAACGCTGACAAACGCGTTACCATAGCAATGGTGCTCAGGAGCCGCGGTTAGCGGTGACATCACTGCTAACTGCGTTGTTATGGCAACGGTGATCTCCGTTAATGACCGGCTGTGTCAGCCGGTCCCTAACGGAACGGGGAGTCCACCGTGTGCTAGAGCATGTCGCCGGTACACGGCGATACACAAATGTGCACCGTGTACCAGAGAGATGCACTCGCAGGTCCTACATGACGCGTCATAGTCATGTGACCAGTCTGTAGCCAATGAGATAATAGCCACGTGACTGGTCACATGGCTATTTTGACATCACGATAGGTCCTGCATCTCTGCTGGCAGTGCCGGTCACCGGGAGGATTCAGCGATCATCGGATGGAATAGCGGCAGGAGACAGAGTGCAGGAGGGATCGCGGGGACCAATAAGTGTTATGGCAATGTTTATTAACTGTTTGTGTACATTTATCATGCATTTTTATGTGTTTGTGATTGCCTCCCATTATAGCCTAGTCGAACGTTCGACGAACCGAACTCGAACGGGAGCTCCGTTCGGCGAACCGACCTCGAGCCGAACCGCGACCCGTTCGCTCATCTCTAGTCAGAAGTATCAGTCAGTCAGAGAAAGGAGAGTGAAGTGTGGAAAGTGAAGGAGAGAGGAGGTCAGGAGCCGGGCTCCTTGGAAACACCTAGGTAGCAAACGGTGGTCTGGACCTGGTGGGAGCTGGACCCCGGTCACAGGGGATCATGACAAGGGGCACGGAACTGTTGAGGAGGACAGCCAGCGGCCTTGTGACCAGGGCACGATGGGATTCAGGGAGTAGGTTCAGGCAACCTGACAATTTAGCCGACGAGAACAGAGCTTCTAGATCCGCTCTCCACCTGCTCCAAAAATCGGGGTACTAGCGCAATGAGGGGGATAGGACTTTCCACAAAAACGGTCCAGAAAATCCCAAGCGTGAACCCTGAGAGCAAGGTCCCACAGTTAGCCATACTGGGGAGCAGGACCCGACTAGTTCCATACTACCGGGACCAACAAAGAAGTGAACTTAGTGCCAGGAGGAAGGTCACGGATCACCAGGAAACACCATTGGGGACAGAACCTGAACTAGCTCCCCTCAGCGGCAGCGGTATGCAGAACTTTGGTTTATCCAGTTGTCGGTGTCAGTTTACTGGACTGATTGAGTGCAAAGTGACCCCCTTCGCACCCAACAGCAGTCCCCAGACCCCATCACCGAGTCCTGGGGCATTCCCCCTACTCGTGGAGGGTTCTAACACCTGGCTGCCCCACTCCATCGACCCCGGGTACTCCCAACTGCAGCGCTGGTACTCCACATTACCACACACCATGGGAGTCGTCACAAACTCTAAACACCATCCCCTGTAAATACCCCCTTCATTTGAGTGGCCGCACAACCCCCGGGTCTGGACACCCCTCGAGCAACCGCGGATCCGGATCCGGGCAGCCTGGCTGCTGGCACTGTGGCGGCACATGTGCAAGCCATACCTGTGATTAGGCTATTGTGCTTTCCAAAATTCTTTCACTGACCAGTCACAGACACTGATACTGATTCTTTATGAAAAGTCTTTTACTTAACACATTCCACAATACGTTGAACATGTTCTATACAGCACATTTAGCTTTAAGAGACAGTTTTACTTTAGGTTGCTCTAGCATTCCTTGTACTACAACTCCTCCTCCTTACTATTTGGCACCACACTTCAGCATGTTAAAGTCATATTGTCCTCTCGTGCAATCCACCAACGTTCTCGACTGCCATCAGGCTCACATCATCTAACATAACTTTCTGTGCTGACCTCTTTGCCCAGGTCTTTGCCAAGTCTCCACTTGAGAACTCGTACTGCTGGAGTCAGTCCACTGATAGGGGAATCTTGGTAGAGTTGGAGCCTGGAACTCACAAATGCGGGACAGTGTTGGCGCCTTTCATGTCCCCAACTGGAGTCCTTCCTGTGTACTCTGTCCTTGCTGTGACCCGAAGGTCAGGTGACAGATGCCAAAGGCACCGACTTACTGCGGCCTAAGGTTCTATCCAGTTTGCACCCTGCTACTACTCGATATATTACCCACTAGTAAAACTTTCTACTAACTACTCGCTAAACCATTATGGAGGTAGTGTGTATCTTGTGGCTGGGTCCTCCTCCTGTACCCACTGTCCGTAACCATTTCCTGTCCATAGTCCTCCTCTTGCTAGGCAGACTCTAATATTCACACCTAGGGGCACTACCTAAAATTGCCACTAGATGGCCACACATACTCTATGCATGAACACATTACATACACAATAGATACATGGACACAGTTCACATTATCATAATACATCGTGATTGGTGTCTTCAGGATGGGGACATACTGCCTTAGTCCATCCCCTTACATGTGAACCTAATATATATGGCCAAGGCTGAATTATTTATACATAGTGTGCGTTATCTTGCATTATATAGTTTAACATGAAGCTTCAAAAGAACAAAAGACACTGTAAAGCTCAAAAAAAATCCAAGAAGTTGTATGAAACTACCCTAAAGGAAATATTGATACTCCCCTTGTCTTGTGAGGTGCGGGCTGTAACTCACATAATATATATATATATATATATATATATATATATATATAAAAAGCAAAAAACTGCACTGTACAATCTAGCTGTTTTCATGGACTTTTAGGGTGGCCACACGCATTAGACAAATTTGGACAAAACTGCAGGATTGGTTGATAAATACATAGACATGGCTTACCCATAGTTGTTTAGCATTGGCTTGATACCCTTTTTTGTTGAAATAAATATGTACATTTGGCTGGTTACATGTGTAATGGGGAGTTCGGGAACATGTTTGCCAAACAAGAAAGAAATAAATGTTCACTGAATTTAAAGCAGGTGCTACCATGTTTTTCCAAAAATAAGACCTCCCCAAAAATAAGCCCTAGCAGGGATTTTCAGCATTTTCAGAGCAAGGTTTAAATATAAGCCCTCCCCCGAAAATAAGCCCTAGTCGCGATTCAATAATGAAGTGTCCATGCAGCTAAAAAAGTTAAAGAATACTGCAGGACACTTCATTATAGACAGCGGACACCCCGAAATCATACACACCAGACGCCGAGCTGAGGCCCTGCAGTGATCTCATACCCGCACACATCAGATCACACACAAACATCGAATCACACACACATCAGATCACACGCACATCAGATCACACACACACACACACACACTCACCACATCCAGCGACACCGATTTCTTCTCGCAGGCAGAATCCTGAGAGGCAGTGTGGTGGCGCGCAAGGAGCTGCAAGTACATTGCTTGCTTACAGGACCTGCGACACGTGACTTCCTCCCATCATTCCCTGGGGACGGAGGGATTCTGTAACGATGGATGTGATGAGTGAGTGAGTCTGTGTGTGATCTGATGTGTGTTAGAGTGTGTGTGTGTGTGTGTGTGTATATGAGTGTTTGAGTGTATGATGTGTGTGTGCATGTCGGCCGGAAGCAGAGGAGGACAGTGTGCAGCATAGCTGCTGGGAGCACCCACTGGAGAGCACATAAGGGGTCATGACTCTCCTGGGAAGGGGCGGTCTGCTTTTTTGGGGGGGGGATAAACATACCCCTAACCATGGTTCTCCAAGAATAAGGCCTACTCCAAAAATTAGCCCTAGTGCTTTTTTGGGGGGCAAAAAAAGTAAAAGACAGTGTCTTATTTTTGGAAAAATTTCCTAATTTTGTATTTTCATTGAGGTTAATATTTTGTAATTCTAGAGGATTTTGTCAAAGACCATCATTTTTTTCATATTAACATTCTAAGGGGTTCAAATAAGAAGTATGAAACTACTGAGCCCAGTGATCGTCTGCAGCTGTCATGGGGCGCAGTTGTGACATCATCACTGCTGTCATGTCAACAAAGATCAGGGGCAGCGGTAGAGACGCAGAGCTGATGTGCACTAATCTTTGAAAATGGTTCAGTTAAGAAACTTGTATTGATGACATGTCGCTCCATGACTCCAACATTATTTTTTTAATTTCACCACTGGAGTGGTGCATTGCATATAAGTCCCCAGACCCCTGTGCTATACTCACCCTCCAGCGGCTTCAGCTTTTAACGATGACGTTCCAGTACGGAAGTCAGAAGTTACATCAAAAGCTCTGAATACAAGTCTATGAGAGCCAGAACGCGGTCAGAACAAGGCTCTCACAGACTTGAATTGTTGGAACACATGAAACACTGGAACTGCTGGCAGGTCACAAATGGCCGAAGACTGACGGGAGCGATGCTGATAGAATGTCAAGCCGTTGGAGGGTGAGTATGAGTCAGAGGACTTAAATTTAAAGCACCACTACAGGGGTGAAATAATAATCCCACTGGAGTGGTTCTTTAAAAGTTCTTAACATAGTCAGTAGTCTGGGCTATCCAAATAGAAAATATCACTCATGATACATGACACTGAATTTAAATCCTTATATTTTAAAAGAGATGGGCTAGCGTTCAAAAATGACTTGAATACTGGGGTCTTCCATCCACCCCAAAAATCAAGTAAGGCAAAGGGGTAACTTTTAGCTCCACAGCACCAAAGTAAAAACTCCACCTACCACATGCCATTAACAATACTGGTGACTTCTTTTGTGGTGGAGGGGCCTTTGGGCTACCGGGGTAGGGGTGTGATTGCAATCTCTGCTGGTAGTATGCTTGCCTATGCTTTTGTATGATTAGACAAAAATTCATCAACTCATTAGCGGAAACTATATTTTTTGGATCCTAATGTGCCTAATTTGCAGAATGCAGTTCTAAATTCAATATTTTTAACACCTACTTTGTTCCAACTATAATATTGATTTGCCCTTTTATGCACTGGTGCCCAGATGTGAATTTTTGTTTCTGTAACTCTTGCAGGTACATCCTTGTGAAAAGGGGAATTAATCAATTGCATAGCACCTGTTTTTGGCACATTTAATGTCATTTATACTTTTTAGTAGAGGAGGACAATTTCAAGTTGAATGGGCTGCGCTGCTGTAAATGAGAATCCTTCTGTGTTCCAAAATGGGTTTTTATTGTCCCAACGTGTTTTTGTGCTTTAGTGGTGCCCTTCTCAAGTTAAAACATGAGTTAATAAAATTAGTTTTTATATCTTGAGAAAGGCATCACATCGGTGCCGAAACATGTTGGGACAATGAAGAACCATTTTGAAACACAAAAGGCTTCACGTTTTCCCCAGCACAGCCTGGTCAACGTGATATCGTCCTCCTACATTATTATTTTTTTTCCACCCACAGGGCAGTGGCAGGAGCTAGACGCATCTGCAGGTGTTGTGCCTTAACACAACAGTGCCAGGTGAGTGCATACTGCCACCTTTTCACTATCTGTACCAGGTGATACTGCTCTATGCGTGTGTGCTTTTGTCTCCTCAAACAGTTCTTCAATTTCAAATTTTTAGACATACTGTGTTTCTCCCAAAAATAAGTCAGTGTTTTAAATTATTTTTTGCCCCTAAAAATGAGCTGGGGCTTATTTTCGGGGTCTTATTTTTGGGGAAACACGGCTAAGTTTACTCTTAAAAGAAAGCAGATGCACCTCAGGAGAATCGCCCTTACCAAACCCCAGACATGTAGAGTTGGCAAGTGAATGGGCTTCTCTCACATACAGATCTGCATCACTGTAAAGTGACCTTGGGTTCAACACCTGCCGTTCCCTCTACTGGCCAGATGCAAAGCGATATATATTTGAACCCAATGTGTGTGTTTAGGAGTGAAGTGATACTGCCATCGGATGTGTATGTATGTGTGAAAGCGTAGGGATACTGGACCCGATCTGTGTGTCAGAGGAGAGGCATACTGGAAATGATCTGTGTGTGTGAGCGGAAGGATGAGGGACCCAACAGCGACGCAGATCACTGTGGGAGAGCCCATCAACCATCGGTATTTGCCAGCTGTAGTTGTTTGGGGTCTAATGAGTGAGATTTTTTTTGGGGGGGGGATGTCTGCCTTCTTTTGGGGCTGTCTTTTCTCTTTTGGGGGTGTCCTCTTTTTTGGGGTGTCTGCTTTCTTTAATGAAGTGTCCTGCTATATTTTTTAACTTTTCAGCTGCCGGGACATTACCTTACTAGGGCTTATTTTTGGAGTAGGACTTATATTTTAAGCGGAGTCTAGAAAGGCTGAAAATCCCTACTATGGCATATTTTCGGGGTAGGCCTTATTTTCTGGGAAATAGGGTATTATAAATGTCCTGCGTCATTTTTAATACATTTTGAACCAAGTTCACGATTTTCTTTAGAGCTCTTTAAAAAAATGTCCCTGTAACTTTCCCTATTTTTTTGGACATGTATGAATTTTAACTTTTTTTTAAACATGCCACAGAAATTTACAAACTCTCTACAGTAATTATGTGATATAAAAATTGGAGCATCAGTTCTATATAGACGTTTATCTTCTTACCGCAGAAGATGGTTGACCTTCCTGATGAGACCAAATTTTACAATTGCAACCAGTAACACTTTGTGTTAATAACTGTGGGCTCCTTCAATGGATTCCAGTGATTCTGATGCTTTTTTTAATGTGACAAACGGTACTTGACGTTAGTGGTAAATCTAGGTCGAAATATTTTACAATAATTTTGGTAACAAATTTTGCAATTTTCCAACTTTTAATTTTTATACCCTTAAACCAGAGAGTTATATCACACAAAACAGTTAATTACATTAATAACATTTCCCACATGTCTACTTTACATCAGCATCATTTTTGAAACATAATTTTTTTTTGTTAGGAAGTTAGAAGGGATAAAAGATTACCGTCAATTTCTAATCTTTCGAACAAAGCTTACAGAACCAATTTTTTAAGGACCACATCACTTTTGAAGTGATTGATTGACCTATATGCAGAAAATACCCAAAATTGACTTCATTTTAAAAATGCACCCTTCACACTGCTCAAAACCCCATTCAAGAAGTTTATTAACCCTTTAGGTGCTTCACAGGAATTAAGGCAATATGGGAGGAAAAAAAATGAAAATTTTACTTTCTTGGATAAATATAAATATATTGCTTTAGCCTAAAATGTTTTAATTTTCATAAGGGGAAAAGGAGAAAATTCCCCATATAATTTGCTGTGCAATTTCTCCTGAATACAAAGGTGGTGGAAAACTACTGTTTGGGCACACAGCTGAGCTTGGAAGGCAAAGGAGTACCATTCAACTTTTGGAGTGCAAAATTAGCTGGAGGATGCTATGTTGCCCCTGATGTGCCTAAACAGTGGAAACCCACCACAAGTGATCCCATTATGGAACTAAACCCCTAAAGGAATTAATTTAGAGGTGTTTTGAGCACCTAACCCAGAGGTCCTTCATGGAATTTTAAAAGCCGTTTTTTTCAGCCGTGAAAATGAGAAAAAATAAATTTTCCCACAAACAAGTTGCTTTTGCCCCAAATATTTAATTTTCATAAGCATAACAGGAGAAAATGTACCATACAATTTGTTGTGCAATTTCCTCTGCATACACTGATTCCACATATCTAGTGGAAAACTACTTTTTGAGTGCATGGCAGGGTTTATTCAGAAGGAAAAGAGCACTATAGATTGCAGATGCAATGTCACATTTAAAAAGATCCTGACATGGCAAAACAGCAGAAATCCAAAAAGTAACTTAATTTTGGAAACTAAATCTAAATTGGAATTTATTGGTGTAGTGAGCATGATTATCCTTTCTGGTGATTCACAAAATTGTATAACATTAAGCTGAGTAAATTAAAATTTCATTTTTTTCCAATAAAATGTAGCTTTGGTTCCAAATTTTTAATTTTCAAAATTGTAGTAGGAGAAGTTGTGTAACAAATTGTACCCTTCATTTTCTCCTGAGTTTGTCAATACCCCATATGTTGCCAAAAACTACTTTTGAGGCACAGTGCAAAGCTTAGAGGGGAAGATGCGCCATATTGCAGTGCAGATTTTGCTGAATTGCTTTGAGGGTGCAATGTCACATTGACAGAGCCCCTGAGGTGCTGGAAAGCAGACCCCCTAACTAACGCCATTTTACAAACAAACATCTCTCAATGAATTTATCTAGGGGTCCAGTGATCAATGACACCACATTTGCCTCACAGAATTTTCTTCCATTGGGTGGTTAAAAAAAGAATAACATTTTTACCACTAAAAGTTTGTTGTAGCCCCAAGTTATTAATTTTTATAATGGCTATTAGGAAAAAATGATCTATACAGTTTTACAATTTCTCCTTAGAGCGCTAATACCCTACTTCTAATCAGAAACTACTTTTCTGGCACAGTAGAAAGCTCAAAAGTGACGGAGCACTATATTATAGCGCAGATTTTTGTGTTATGGTTTATAGGTACCATGTCACATTGGGAGACCCCCTGAGGTTCCAAAACAGCAGAACCCCCATACGTGACCTCATTTTAGAATATACAGTACAGACCAAAAGTGCAAAGCAGTAATCAAAGCAAAAGGTGACTACTTTGAAGAACCTAGAATATAAGACATATTTTCAGTTGTTTCACACTATTTTGTTAAGTATTTCATTCCACATGTGTTAATTCATAGTTTTGATGCATTCAATGTGAATCTACAATTTTCAGAGTCATGAAAATAAAGAAAACTCTTTGAATGAGAAGGTGTGTCCAAACTTTTTGTCTGTACTGTACACCTCTCAATGATTTCATGTAGGGGTGAAGTTGTGCCGCAGACCGGGGTGCTCGGATCCGAGGTGGTCGTGGCTCGAAGGGTCCAGACCCGGGCTCGGCACTCGCTCTGATCCTTGAAAGGGGATTATTTACAGGGGAGAAGTTTGTGACGCCACCTGCGGGTCGCGGTAATGGGAGTACCGCTGCTGCTGGAAAGAGTACCGGGGCAGATGGTGTGGAGCAGCAAGGTGTCAGTCCCTCCGCAAGTAGGGAAGGCCACGAGCTCTGGGGTTTTGGTGGGATATTTGGGAGCGCAGGGTGCAGGGGAACTAGGGTACTCACTGTGGGTATTCATGGTGCTGGATGAGGATTATAAAGCAGACAATCACACCCAAGATAAACCAAAGTCTCTGTGCATCACAGTCACTACAGGGAGCCTGTCCAGGTGTCCGCTCCCACCGGTGTCACTTGGTAATCCAAAGCCACCTCCGTGCACAATTTGGTTCATTGTTGTGGCCCCCCAGCTTGAAGCTGTTGGGGCCCCGCTCACTATATTTTAGTGTAGCTGTGCTCTTGATTGCTGGCACTTGGGATTTTAGTGGACCGAGTAACTGGAAAGCCCTATCCCCCGCGGTGTGCTGTCGCCTTCAATCTCTGAGCTCTTAGGGAAGTTCATAAAAAGAGTCTCCCTCCCAGGTTAATTATCAGGACGTTCCTGACCTAGGGTGCTGTACCCCGTCGTGCTCAGTACCGGTAAGTTCTTTTGGGTTTCTGATGCCGACAGTCCTCCTAGACTATGTCCGTCGCACCCTTTCCAATGTCTCTGCCACTGATTCCTGACAATTCTGGTCCCGGACCACCGTCTGCGAGCCAACCTCGGTTTAGCTCCCCGGGAGCTACTACTCCAGCTCATCACTCCTTGAGGGCACTCACTCAACTCTCTTTACTTCCCTCCCACCAGTCTGCCTGATCCCTAGGTGGTTGGCCCTAATCCAGCTTAACCAGCCCACTGGTGTGTCTGACAGGTCATGATGTGAGGTGTGATTGGGATTTGTGCTGATGGTAATGACACCGGTTTCTTAGGAACCTGGAAACAAGGGGGGTAGGCCCTGCACCCTGGGTAAGGATTGCAATACCCTGTGGCACCCTGATATATTCAGGGGAGCCACACAGTCATCATATTGACACCATCGTCATAGAATTTTATACCATCGGGTGATGAAGAAAAAATATTTATATTTTTAATACAAGCATTTAGTTTTAGTCACACAATTTCTGCTGAGTGTGGCAATACCCCATATGTGGCTGTACAGTACTGCTTAGCCACATGGTGAGACTTGCGAAAGAGGGAAGGAGCGCTATTTGACCCTTGGATCACAGATTTTCATAGAATAGTTTACAGATTCCATACACAGAGCCCTTAGGTTCCAGAAGAGCAGAATTCTATCTTGTGTCTCTTTTTTTGGAAATGATACTGGTCTGTGAATTTAACCACAGGTTTAGTGACTATTTTGATTCCATGAGTGTTTTCAGAAACAAGCAGCAATGGATGTACCTGAGTCAAAATTGCAACTCTGCCATTATATTGCTCGTACATTGTAGTGCCCATAGATTGTGCCCAGTTGATGCTTCTAGATACAAGCACCTGTTAAATTAAGTGGGTCCTTCTCAATACAGAAATGTGAAACGTGGATGATATATGTGCTTTAGGATTTCTTTTTGGAGGGAGCCATGGCGCTTTTCCAGAGCCTTTGGTTTGCCAGTAACGTGGGAGCCACCTATATTGATTCTGAGTAGAGCCTTGTTTTATTTTGTGGAAGGAGTTGAAGCTTTTATTGGTAACAGTTTAGGTGACACTTTTGATCACATTTATCCTGTTCTCTAAACTGAACACTTACTGACATGATTCAGGTGAAGCCTCCGAGGGATCCATTCACCAAAGTGAGTCAGCAGAGATACTCTAGACATTGTCTGGCCTCTGTTCAGCAGTGTCTGTCTTTTCAGAGGTGCAAAAAACTGTAGCCGACCATGCTTTTACAATAGAGCCATATGAGGGCTTGTTTTCTGCAGGATGAGTTGTTGTTTTATTGGTACTATTTTGGTGCACAAACATTTTTTGATCACTTTTTTTTCTGATTTTTGGGAGGCAGTATAAACAAATGCCAGCAATTCAAAAATCGTTTTTTTTTTGTTTATTTATTTTTTTTAATGCTGTTCAGTGTTTGGTAAAAGTGATAAGACAGCCTTATTCTTCACGTCACTATGATCTCAGCGATGCCACACTTATATGATTTCTTTATGTTTTGACTTGTTCACACAATTAAAACAATTTTCTACAAAAAGAAAAATGGATTTTTCATCGCTATATTCTGATAGCTATAGCTTTTTTAATTTTCTACTGACAGAGTTGTGTAGCAGCTTGTGTTTTGCAGAACGAGCTGTACTTTTCTGGGATACCATTTTTATTTACATTTCGCTTTTTGATTTAGTTTTATTCCACTTTTTTCTAGCAGGATTTTTGTTTATTTATTACAGTGTTCACTGAAGGGGTTAACTAGTATAACCAATTTATGGATCAGGTCTCTCCGGACACTGGGATACCAAATATGAGTACTTTATTATTTATTTTTGTTATTGAATAAATATTTGTATTTATTGGTAATATTTGTTTCTTTTGGCAGGCGTAATGCATTGAAATGTACACATATTGCAATAAATTACACCTGTCAGTGTGACACTGGCAGAACACCTGTTAGACCTTGCTTCTAGCATGGTCTAATAGACTACTGTAAAAAACAGATCAGGAAGTCAGTATTTGAATTCCTGCTTTCATGGCAACAATCGTGCCCCCATGATGACATTATGGGGGTCCCAATCGGGTGAGAGAAGTAGTCCTCTCCCTCTCTCAAGCTTCTAAATACTGCCATCCCTATTGATTGTGGCATTTACAGGGGTTAAACTGAACACACCGGTTCTGGCTGTGAAAGTCGTAACTCAGCTATCATTTAGACCCCCTCAACAAGTTCATGATAAAAACTCACGTCTTTCACGGTCCGTGGTGTGGGTGCATATCTATGTGCATGTTACATGTGTTTGTTTAGCATGGGCTGTCAGTGTGCTATCTGCGATAGCACATGCAGAGCAGGAACTTCTATACTTACCTGTTGTCTCTGGTGCTGCTGTTGCTTCTGGGTCCGGGGTGCAGTGAATATGCATAATCATAGTGAGTAGGCCCAGAAGCAAGTGACAACAGCGCCGAAGACAGCAGGGCTGGAGACAGGTGAGTATATAAAATAATTTTATTTTAAAGACAAGTGTTTTCTACGGTACATGTCACACGGATCACATCAGTGTGTGGTCTATGTGACACCTGTGCTGCCTGCAGGAGAAAAATGGACTTGTAGCACAGGGACACGCGTGTGCTCCACATGTACACACGTCCGTGATAAAACAGGGATGTGTTTGCAGACCCTGTCTGTGCTGTCCGTGTTTCCAGTACGTACAGTATGAAAACAGATGTCATACGTACCGTAATCATGGACGTTTGAAGGAGGCCTTCAGCCAAGTTTTCGGTGATGATTGCGCATGCACAGCTCCTGTGCCTGCACAATTACCTTGACGTACGTCATTTATGGGAACGCACTGCAATATAGGAAGCACCGCACATCCAATGTTGGGAAGGGGTTAACATTTTAATCTTAAAAACATTGTTCAACACTTTGATAAATTTCCCGAAAAGAATGGCAATGTGGGCACAAGAAACATTAGATTTAGCAACATTTCCCTGTTGCTAAATTTCCCTTATCAGGTTGTTTAATACCTATTTCAAAAATTTACAATATGGGGGCATATTAATATTTTCTAATTTTTAGACAGTACAAACTAAAGCGGGCTTTACATGCTACGAGATCGCTACAGCGATCTCGTTGGGATCACGGATTTTGTGACGCACATCCGGCCGCTGTAGCGATGCCGTTGCGTGTGACACCTATGAGCGATTTTGCATCGTCGCAAAAACGTGCAAAATCGCTCATCGGCGACATGGGGGTCCATTCTCAAATTTTGTTACTGCAGCAGTAACGAAGTTGTTCCTCATTCCTGCGGCAGCACACATCGCTCCGTGTGACACCGCAGGAACGAGGAACCTCACCTTACCTGCCTCCCGGCCACAATGTGGACGGAAGGAGGTGGGCGGGATGTTCATTCCGCTCATCTCCGCCCCTCCGCTTCTATTGGGCGGCGGTTCAGTGACGCTGCTGTGACGTTGCTGTGACACTGAACGAACTGCCCCCTTAGAAAGGAGGCGGTTCGCCAGTCACAGCGACGTCGCAGGGAAGTTAAGTAGTGTGATGGGTCCGGGCGATGTTGTACGACATGGGCAGAGATTTGCCCGTGTCGCACAACTGATGGGGGCGGGTACGCACGATGGCGATATCGGTACCGATATCGCAGTGTGTAAGGCGGCCTTTACACTAAATAGTCTTAAAATGTGCTACATTTTTCAGAATTTCAGAATTTAGTAGTTTACGTTCCCTAATAGTTGGCTCAGTTTGTACAGAAATTTGAGCCAAAATTCCCCCACAAAACACGCTGCTTTTTTCGGCAAGACCAAGCCATCTACTCTGGCACAGCACAAAGTATATAAAACACATAATAAATATAGTCAAGCCATGAAAGGGTGTTTGGTGCAAATTAGTCCAGAATTATAAGTATCTATGTTTGTAAATATCAAACTAAAAAATTTTGGCAAATTTTACAACTGATATTTTTTGCGTATTCTGTGATATTTTTTCTTTCATGGTCCAAACGTAGATCCTGAATTCCAGTGGTAAAGAAATAAAAATATATCGGTCTAATTTAGTCTTTCGTGCACTACCCAGGGGTGACCATCTGATTGTAGGAAACTCCTTTCTCCTTAGACTGTTCTGATTGAACAGGTTTATTCAGCTGTTGTACGCTAAGCCCTATAAAAAAAGAACAATGGCTTCTGATCTGCCTTTTATGGTTTATTGGGAACTGGCGGTCCGCACTGAAGCTTTGGTCAGTGATTAAGCACAGTGAAAACAAACTACACAAGGCTACGTTGATGTTGGAGGAAGAATTCGCCACTTCATTAAGGCTTTAAGAGGAAACCTTTTCTTCTGCAGTGCTTGTTCAAAACTTCTCAGGTCTCTATTTAAACACGTAATTCTCTCTAAGTAGCACAAAAGCGATCGACAAAGCAACTGTTCCATCTACATGACAACTCAGCAAGATAAGTGATATATAAACATCATGCTTTTTCACATGGAAATCAATTGGGGTATAAATGTGTGAAATTATTTCCTTTTTATTAACTGAAGCTTCTGACAAATGTGACAACATAATATAGAATGGTTATAGTTAGAGAGTCATTAAAGACCGTTTAATGACAATTCTCCAAAGTACATTTTATTTCAGGGCCACGTGTCTCCTGTCTGATCTTTACTTGCTTTTTGACCACAAAAAAAATACAACAGATAGAACGATTTTAATAGGCTAAGGATGGCTTAAAATAATAAAATAAAGCAATACTCATCTCTTTGATCCCGCTGTCTCGGTGCTACCTGATTCTTGCTCATCTCTACTTACTGCTCCAGTGATGATGACACATAAGGGTACTTTACACGCTGCGATCTCGCTAGCGAGAGTACCCGCCCCCGTCATTTGTGCGTCACGGGCACATCGCTGCCTGTGGCGCACAACATCGCTAGGAACAGTCACACTACTTACCTGCCCAGCGACGTCGCTGTGACCGGCGAACCGCCTCCTTTCTAAGGGGGCGGTTCGTTTGGCGTCATAGTGACGTCACTAAGCGGCCGCCCAATAGAAGCGGAGGGGCGGAGATGAGCGGGACGTAACATCCCGCCCACTTCTTCCTTCCTCATTGCCGGCGGCCGCAGGTAAGGAGATGTTCCTCGTTCCTGCGGTGTCACACATAGCAATGTGTGCTGCCACAGGAACGAGGAACAACCTCGCTAGTACCCAAACAATGATATTTGGTGTTTGAATGACCTCTCCAAAACCAACGATTTTTACCACTTTTGCGATCGTTAAAGGTCGCTCATACGTTTCACACGCTGCGATGTTGCTAAAGACGCCGCATGTACGTCACAAACACTGTAACCCCCGACGATAAATTGTTAGCAATGTCGCAGCGTGTAAAATACCCTATAGCCAGTGCAGCCAACCAGGAAACTGCTGCAGCCTGTGACTGGCGGCAGTGGTTACATATATCTGTGTTGGTGCAGCAGGAAACAGAGACTGGTGGTAAATCGTCCCATTGGAACAACAGGTCATCGGGAAATTGAATTATGCTTTTCTATTTTTTTTTTTTTATTACTTTACTTAATTCTGGACCTTTTAAACAAATTTGGAACTTGGATAACCCATCAGTCACGTCGTAATGTGATCGGATGGAAGAGTGACTGGACAGGGGCCCCTGCCGCTTACCTTCAAGCTAAGAGGAGCCCTAGGCCGACTCTCAACTTATAATTACGCTTAAGGGTAGCGACGTCTGAGCCCCTAGCCTTTCCCTATCTCCTGTCCTGGCCCTGATGGTAATGTCCCCTTCACACCCACCACCCAAGGGGACAGACCGGGACAGAGATCCCCCTAAATCCCCACCAACAAAAAACACCAGAAAGGGGAGCCAACAACACACATAAAACCCAAAAGCAAAGAGCAGGGGAACACATACAAAGGTAAACAGGAACCACCATCAAAAGAGGGAAAGTAACTACACCAGGGAACTTTCACACAACCCATCACCAGCAGCAGCTGAAGCAGCAGAAATAGGAATACGTACATCTGTCTATGTCCACCTCCAGGCCCAGCACCAGAATGATCTGAATAACTGGCACCCCCTTAAGAAGGCGCCGTTTTATATCCAGACCGGAAGTGGGAATCAGTGGGAACAAATGAGCTATATAGGGGAGTCTGCTGCTGCAACAAAATGGAGTGCACAAAGAAAGAAACACGTTTAATCATCATAGACACAATAGAAAAAACAAAAAACAACAACGGTCCTGAGCCCGTCACAAGGCCCAAACTGACTAACATGACACCATCTATTTGTTGTGATCAAAGGTAATATTACTTTTAAAAGATATTGATGAGTTAGTTTGACATCATCAGAGGTGAAAATAAAAATAGGTGCAAAGTTAGCAATTACATATGGAGTCTGTTATCTAAGGGGGCAAAAATTGGCAAGTATTGTAAATATCATATTGTGGGGGGAGGTTGTTGAATTTGTAATTGAGACCAAATTTCATATTGTTTTCTATTATGCTGCAAACTGTTGAATTTTCTTTGAATCATACTAAAGCTGGTATACCAACTATCACTTTTCAAGGATGTAACCAGCTTATATTATACCCACTCTACCCTCACCTACCGTACTGTATTCTCACCCCTTCCCTGTAGACTGTGATCCCTCGTGGGCAGGGGCCTCTCTCCTCCTGTAGACTGGGAACCCTTGTGGGCAGGGTCTTCTCTCCTCCTGTAGACTACAGAGAGTTGTAGAGCAGGGTATTTCCAAGCCGCGCCAATGACTACCAGATCATGAAGATTTGAAGATTAATGTAGCTTTATTTGTGCACTGGTCAACGCGTTTCGGGAAACTCGGCTCCCTTCCTCAGGACAGTCAGGCTAATAACATTAAATCTGATTTAATGATTTAAAGCTGATTTAATGTTCTTAGCCTGACTGTCCTGAGGAAGGAAGCCGAGTCTCCTGAAACGCGTTGACCAGTGCACAAATAAAGCTACCTTAATCTTCAAATCTTCATGATCTGGTAGTCATTGGCGCGGCTTGGAAATACCCTGCTCTATAACTCTCTGTTATCTGCCAATTTGGGGGACCGCTGCCGTGACTCGGAGTTACTTACATGTTGTCATAGGAGTTGTGACTTTCACAACCCCTATAGGTGAGTGTGACTACCCCTTTTCACACCCCCCCTTCCTACCGGGGTAAGACCCTATTGCGCTCTTTTTTCCACAGTTTTCTATTCTCTTCCTGTAGACTGTGAGCCCTCGTGGGCAGGGTCCTTCCCCTCCTGTACCTGTCTGTGCGTCGAAATTTTCATGAGTATTGTAATTGTCTATGTATGCCCCTTTTCTCACAAGTAAAGTGCCATAGAATAAATAGCAGTATAGTAATTATTAATAATAATAATAATATTATATAAGGATTCAGCACACAGAGAGGATAGGAGGCTTTACACAATTTTTCTGTTGAGTGTTGACAGATGAATTTACCTAATCATCTTGTTCACCTTCAGTCTTCTTTTCTTGATCCTTGTGTTTATTCTTGATGTTTTACACCCCTGGTGGAGGACCCAGTGGAGAAGGATCTCTCTCCAGCTTCTCACCTGGTACTAACATACGCAATAAGATAACCAAAGGTCCTCCCCTAACCCCAGAGGGGGCTTCATAATCATCCTCTATGGTATTTCTTTTATGACTGTCCTCAGAGTTCCATTTTACAGCCTGAATCAAAAAAATTAATTGACTTGTTAATTCTCTTAATCAATTGGAGAATCAATTTATAGATAATTTGCACATGGTGCAGTAAACGATCAATCCCTAGCATCACCATCTCTATTTCCACTTCATATTCTTGTTCCCTATTTACCGGCTGTTTATGGTAAAATGAAGCCTCCGAAGTGTTACTGACTTCTAAATGATACAGATGTGTTTCTTATATAATTAATTATAAGAAAATTAAAGAAAGTCACCAAATGTTAGGTTAGGTCATGGGTTGAACTCGATGGACTTAAGGGGTACTTTGCACACTACGACATCGCAGGTGCGATGTTGGTGGGGTCAAATCGAAAGTGACGCACATCCGGCGTCGCTGTCGACATTGGAGTATGTGAATTGTTTTTACTTCGATTAACGAGCGCAAAAGCGTCGAAATCGTATAATCGGTGTAGCGTTGGTCATTTCCATAATTTCGGAAGGACCAATGTTACGATGTTGTTCCTCGTTCCTGCGGCAGCACACATCACTGTGTGTGAATCCGCAGGAGCGAGGAACATTGCCTTACCTGCGTCCCGGCTGCAATGAGGAAGGAAGGAGGTGGGCGGGATGTTTATGTCCCACTCATCTCCGCCCCCCTGCTTCTATTGGCCGCCTGCCGTGTGACGTCGCTGTGACGCCGCACGACCCGCCCCCTTAGGAAGGAGGCGGTTCGCCGGCCAGAGCGACGTCGCAGGGCAGGTAAGTGCATTTGAAGCTGACGTAGCGATAATTTTCGCTACGGCAGCTATCACAAGATATCGCATCTGCGACGGGGGCGGGGACTATCGCGCTCGGCATCGCTACCATCGGCTTGTGATGTCGTAGTGTGCAAAGTACCCCTAAGTCTACCGTCAACCTTAAGCACTATCTCACTATGAAATAGTTAGTTATTGGTTTTAATGGTGATCCATTAATAAGACGCTATTACTTTGCACTTGGCGTTGTATCAAGCTTTACTGGATATGCAACTCTTGAAAACCATTTTCTTAAGACATGTCGGAGAAAAGACACATTTTTTTCCATCAAAACAGATGTATGAGAGCTTTTTTGTGGAACAAGTTGTAGTTTTGATTGACATAATTACCTTTAATTTATAATGTATTGAAAAATGGGGGGAAAAAATCCAAGTGAGATGAAATAGTAAAAAATTAACCATATTTCCAGGATTATTTTTTGAAGTTTTCCTTTTTCAGCTTTTATTCTGCAGTAAAAATGATCTGGCAACATGATTGTTCAATTCAGTATAATCAGACAATACTACAATTATTTATATATACAGTACTGACCATAAGTTTGGACACACCTTCTCATTCAAAGAGTTTTCTTTATTTTCATGACTCTGAAAATAGTAGATTCACATTGAAGGCATCGAAACTATGAATTAACACGTGTGGAATGAAATACTTAACAAAAAATTGTGAAACAACTGAAAATATGTCTTATATTGTAGGTTCTTCAAAGTAGCCACCTTTTGCTTTGATTACTGCTTTGCACACTCTTGGCATTCTCTTGATGAGCTTCAAGAGGTAGTCATCGGAAACGGTCTTCCAACAGTCTTGAAGGAGTTCCCAGAGATGTTTAGCACTGGTTGGCCCTTTTGCCTCCACTCTGCGGTCCAGCTCACCCCAAACCATCTCGATTGGGGTGAGCTGCCTACGGTTTCCAGTATTTCAGCTGCCTTTCTCCAGCGTGCTTCACCTGCCCGCTGCATCAATGCCTGTAACCCATGTGCCCATCTGAATCTTGCGCTTTGAGGATCAACCTCACCTAGTAACAATCTTATCATGATAATACAGAAGTAAACTTTACACAGATGAATTCCAATATCTTAGTCATCATTGGATCATTGCATGAAACTGGAGTTTATATATTAAAATAAGGAAAAAAAGAAGAAAGAATTGTGCAAATTAGTAGCCCTCCAATAAGCCCCCTTTAGGAAACATTTTGCCATTTGATTTATGTTTCCACTTTTCCCTGATACTTAGTGCTCTGCTCTGAATCTTGTCTTCTATTCTTGGTATTTCCAATGACTTGCCAAGTTGCAACGACTCACCAGGATTCATAAGTAATAGTGATGAGCGAGCATGCTTGTTACTACTCGGTACTCGCACGAGTATCACTGTACTCGGTCTACTCGGCGGGGACCGAGTAATCTTGCGATACTCGTGCTGTACTCGTGGTCTTCATTTCTGCATGTTGGCGCTCTTTTGAGAGCCAGCCCTCATGCAGGGATTGGCTGGCAGACCACTGCAATGCCACAGCCCTGTTAGTTGTGGAATTGCAGTGATTGGCCGGCCTGCACAGCGTGACCGAGCCTTTATACCGGCCGGCGCGCTGTGCTCTGCTCACAGCTATCCAGACAGTGAGTGCAGGGAGAGTGTCGCTGATTCAGGGAAAGCTTTGCGGCCCTTTATAGCTTTTTCAGTTGCAGGGCTGCAAACAGTGTGACCAAAAGTCCTTCTCAGGACTATTCTAGTTGTATACAGGCAGGCAGGGTATAGCCAGGTCGGAGTACAGTAGCAGAGTCCTTCTCAGGACTATTGTTGCTATATACAGGCAGGGTATAGCCAGGTCTGAATACAGGCTAGTGACCAGAAGAGTCCTTGTCAGGACTATTGTACCAGTATACAGGCAGGCAGGCAGGCAGGGTAGTGGTGACCGTATACCAGCCTTCATCATATCTGGGGCTGGTGTACACAGTGTAAAACAGTCCAGATAGTGTCTGACTTGTCTGTAATTGTCGCTCCCCAAAAAAACCTGTTAGGTTCTTATTGCGTCCGTGCTTGGTTTTTAAAACCGCACGTGTGTGCCTGTTGGTGGCAGCGTACAGGTGCAATTGTGTGCAATTTCCACAAACTTTGATATAACGCACAAGTAGTGAATATACACGTCAGCAGTGCACAGCATTGCAAAATGCGCAAGGGCATTGGCAAGGAACAAGGAAGTGGACGTGATGGTGGTGCAGGCAGAGGCCGAGGTCGTGGGCAAGCTCTAATTTCGCCACAACAAAGGGCCACATCTAGTCGCTCGCACGTCCTGTCCCAAATTCTTGGGGACCGCAGCAGTACACCGCTCTTGAACCAAGACCAGTGTCAACAGGTTGTTAGTTGGATAGCAGATAATGCTTCCAGTCAGATTGGCACCACCACAAACACTCTGTCTTCCACACGGTCAAGTGTCAGTAGCCGTGATACTGCACCGCACATTTCTGAACCTGATCCTCCTTCCTACCACCAGGCTGAGTACACGTCCTCCTCGGACATTAATGATCCCACACTTGGACACTCGGAAGAGCTGTTCACGTTTCCATTCACACATTCTGGCCTCTCGCCAGCTCATATTGAAGTGGGTCATGAGGAGATCGTCTGTACAGATGGCCAAATATTTGAGCAGCCACGTTCTCACGAAGTTGGCAACATGTCTCAACAAGTGGTGGACGATGATGAGACACAATTGTCAGGAAGTCAGGAGGAGGAGCAGGGTGCGGAAGAGGAAGACGACGTGGTGGATGATCCAGTAACTGACCCAACCTGGCAGGAGGATATGCAGAGCGAGGACAGCAGTGCACAGGGGGAGGGAGGCGTAGCATCACAACAGGCAGTAAGAAGCAGGGTGGTGGCCCCAGGCAGAAGTCAGGCAACCGTTCCCCGGAACAACACGACGACACAAGGTGCCTGTACAAATGTTAGGTCTTCCCGAGTCTGGCAGTTTTTTAAGTTGGATCCAGATGATTCAAAAAAGCCCATTTGCAACACCTGCCGTGCCAGCATCAGCAGGGGTACCAAAACTAGCAGCCTGACCACCACCAGCATGATCAGGCACATGTCAGCCAAGCACCCGACTTTGTGGGAAGTACAACAGAGTCGAGGAGCAGTGCTTGCTGATGTCACTGCTACGTCTTCGCTGGTTGTGCATGCGAGCCAATCCCCTGTCCATGCTGCCTGCGAACAAGCCTCCTCCACTCCTGCACCTGCAGTTGCCTACGCAGAAAGAACACCATCATCAAGCACGTCCTTGTCCCAGCGCAGCGTTCAGTTATCCATTCAGCAAACCTTTGAACGCAGGCGCAAATACACTGCCAACACCCCACATGCCACAGTTCTAAATGCTAACATTTCGCGACTGCTTGCGCTGGAAATGTTGCCTTTTAGGCTGGTGGAGACAGAAGCATTCCGTGACCTGATGGCGGCAGCTGTCCCACGTTACTCGGTCCCCAGCCGCCACTATTTCTCCCGGTGTGCCGTCCCCGCGTTGCATAACCACGTGTCACAAAACATCACACGTGCCCTGAACAACGCTGTTTCACCCAAGGTCCACCTAACCACAGACACGTGGACAAGTGCTTGTGGGCAAGGCCGCTACATCTCATTGACGGCACACTGGGTTAATATTGTTGAAGCTGGGACCCAGTCTGAGCGAGGGACGGAACACGTCCTTCCCACACCAAGGTTTGCAGGCCCTACCTCAGTCAGTGTTTCACCCACACTCTACAGCTCCGGAATGTCATGCTCTTCAGCCTCCTCCTCCTCCTGCGCATCCTCATCCACTGTACCCTCCACACCAGTCACAAGCTGGAAGCACTGCAGCACTGCCTCGGCGAAGCGGCAACAGGCTGTGCTGAAGCTAATCTGCATAGGTGACAAACCCCACAATGCAGAAGAGCTGTGGACAGCTCTGAAACAGCAGGCAGATCACTGGCTCACACCTCTGAACCTAAAGCCAGGAAAGGTCGTGTGTGACAATGGCCGGAACCTGGTGGCGGCTTTGAGGCGAGGCCAGCTGACACATGTTCCATGCGTTGCCCATGTGCTCAACCTCGTGGTTCAGCGGTTTCTAAAGTCATACCCAGAGCTGTCTGATCTGCTGGTAAAAGTTCGCCGCCTGTCTGCACATTTTCGAAAGTCACCTACTGCTTCAGCCGGCCTTGCCGGCTTTCAGCGCAGTTTGCATCTTCCGGCTCACAGACTGGTGTGTGATGTCCCCACGCGTTGGAATTCAACTCTGCACATGTTGGTCAGGATATGTGAGCAGAAGAGGGCAGTTGTTGAGTACCTGCATCACCTAAGCCGTCGGGAAATGGGTCAAACTCCACACATAACACCTGAGGAGTGGAGATGGATGTCAGACCTATGTACCATCCTCCAAAACTTTGAGGACTCCACCAAGATGGTGAGTGGTGATGACGCCATTATTAGCGTCACCATACCGCTACTCTGCCTTCTAAAACGGTCTCTGCTGAAAAACAAACATGATGCATTGCAGGCGGAGCGCGATGAGTTGCAGCAAGAAACAGTAATGGGTGTGGGTGATAATAACACACAGCCCAGCCTCGTCTCATCACAACGTGCAGTGGAGGACTATGACGAGGAGGAGGATGAAGACATGGAGCAACTCTCCGGCCAAATTGAGGATATGACATGCACACCAGTCATATCCTCGGTTCAGCGTGGCTGGCCAGAGGACAGGGTAGATGAGGAGGAGGAGGAGGAGGAGGAGGAGGAGGACAGCATGTTCAGTCATCTTGTTGGTCAGGCTACTGAAGTCCTGGCTGTTAAGAGTCTGGCGCACATGGCTGACTTTATGGTAAGCTGCCTGTCTCGTGACCCTCGCGTTAAGAACATCTTGGCCGACAATCATTACTGGTTGGTAACACTGTTAGACCCACGCTACAAGGAGAACTTTTTGTCTCTTATTCCCGTGGAGGAGAGGTCAACCAAAATGCAGCAGTTCCGGAAGGCCATAGTCACGGAAGTAGGCAAAGCATTCCCCTCACAAAACGCTAGCGGCATAGGTCATGAATCAGTGGACAACCGAGGCGTACAGCCGAGAGAGGCACAAGTCCAATCCGCCAGAGGTAGGGGAACAGTCTTTAAGATGTGGGACAGTTTTCTCAGCCCCTCACGTACCACAGCCCCTGAGGTGCGGGGTAGTGCCACAAGAAATCCTAAGTTTGCCCAGATGCTGAAGGAGTACCTTGCAGATCGAACAACAGTACTCCGACATTCCTCTGTGCCTTATAATTATTGGGTATCCAAGCTGGACACGTGGCATGAATTGGCTCTCTACGCCTTGGAAGTCCTGGCCTGCCCTGCTGCTAGCGTTTTGTCAGAGCGTGTTTTTAGTGCCGCAGGTGGAATCATTACAGATAAACGCACCCGCCTGTCAACTGAAAATGCTGACAGGCTGACTCTGATCAAGATGAACAAGGGTTGGATTGGGCCAGACTTCACCACACCACCAGCAAATGAGAGCGGAATTTAAAGTTTGCCATGTACCTCCACTCACCCATGGGTACACACTTCTGGACTTTGGATAATCGCTGGACTCCTCCTCCTTCTCCTCATGCGCCACCATGATGATGACCGTTACAAATTGCAATACTTAGGCCTTTGTTTCAGGTATACCCCCAGTGGTAAATTTTTTCGCCCATTCTTTGCAGAATGGACATTACAACGACAGGAGACCCGCTCCTTTGCAATGGGAACAATGTTTTGAGGCCCTCATGCACGTCTCTACCCAGGGACAACGTGGAGCCTCCCAATTTTTGGCTGCCCTGCCTAAGGGCTATACTATAATACACCCACTTCCTTAAAATGGACACTTAATGTTTTGAGGCCCTCATGCACGTCTCTACCCAGGGACAATGTGGAGCCTCCCAATTTTTGGCTGCCCTGGCAAAGGGCTATACTGAAATAGACCCACTTCCTTACAATGGGCACTTCAGGTTTAAAGGCCCTCATGCACGTCTCTACCCAGGGACAACGTGGAGCCTCCCAATTTTTGGCTGCCCTGCCTAAGGGCTATACTATAATACACCCACTTCCTTAAAATGGACACTTAATGTTTTGAGGCCCTCATGCACGTCTCTACCCAGGGACAACGTGGAGCCTCCCAATTTTTGGCTGCCCTGCCTAAGGGCTATACTATAATACACCCACTTCCTTAAAATGGACACTTAATGTTTTGAGGCCCTCATGCACGTCTCTACCCAGGGACAATGTGGAGCCTCCCAATTTTTGGCTGCCCTGGCAAAGGGCTATACTGAAATAGACCCACTTCCTTACAATGGGCACTTCAGGTTTAAAGGCCCTCATGCACGTCTCTACCCAGGGACAACATGGAGCCTCCCAATTTTTGGCTGCCCTGCCTAAGGGCTATACTATAATACACCCACTTCCTTAAAATGGACACTTAATGTTTTGAGGCCCTCATGCACGTCTCTACCCAGGGACAACGTGGAGCCTCCCAATTTTTGGCTGCCCTGCCTAAGGGCTATACTATAATACACCCACTTCCTTAAAATGGACACTTAATGTTTTGAGGCCCTCATGCACGTCTCTACCCAGGGACAACGTGGAGCCTCCCAATTTTTGGCTGCCCTGCCTAAGGGCTATACTATAATACACCCACTTCCTTAAAATGGACACTTAATGTTTTGAGGCCCTCATGCACGTCTCTACCCAGGGACAATGTGGAGCCTCCCAATTTTTGGCTGCCCTGGCAAAGGGCTATACTGAAATAGACCCACTTCCTTACAATGGGCACTTCAGGTTTAAAGGCCCTCATGCACGTCTCTACCCAGGGACAACGTGGAGCCTCCCAATTTTTGGCTGCCCTGCCTAAGGGCTATACTATAATACACCCACTTCCTTAAAATGGACACTTAATGTTTTGAGGCCCTCATGCACGTCTCTACCCAGGGACAACGTGGAGCCTCCCAATTTTTGGCTGCCCTGCCTAAGGGCTATACTATAATACACCCACTTCCTTAAAATGGACACTTAATGTTTTGAGGCCCTCATGCACGTCTCTACCCAGGGACAATGTGGAGCCTCCCAATTTTTGGCTGCCCTGGCAAAGGGCTATACTGAAATAGACCCACTTCCTTACAATGGGCACTTCAGGTTTAAAGGCCCTCATGCACGTCTCTACCCAGGGACAACGTGGAGCCTCCCAATTTTTGGCTGCCCTGCCTAAGGGCTATACTATAATACACCCACTTCCTTACAATAGGCACTTAATGTTTTGAGGCCCTCATGCACGTCTCTACCCAGGGACAACGTGGAGCCTCCCAATTTTTGGCTGCCCTGCCTAAGGGCTATACTACAATAGACCCACTTCCTTCCAATGGGCACTTCAGGTTTACAGGCCCTCATGCACGTCTCTACCCAGGGACAACGTGGAGCCTCCCAATTTTTGGCTGCCCTGCCTAAGGGCTATACTATAATACACCCACTTCCTTAAAATGGACACTTAATGTTTTGAGGCCCTCATGCACGTCTCTACCCAGGGACAATGTGGAGCCTCCCAATTTTTGGCTGCCCTGGCAAAGGGCTATACTGAAATAGACCCACTTCCTTACAATGGGCACTTCAGGTTTAAAGGCCCTCATGCACGTCTCTACCCAGGGACAACGTGGAGCCTCCCAATTTTTGGCTGCCCTGCCTAAGGGCTATACTATAATACACCCACTTCCTTAAAATGGACACTTAATGTTTTGAGGCCCTCATGCACGTCTCTACCCAGGGACAACGTGGAGCCTCCCAATTTTTGGCTGCCCTGCCTAAGGGCTATACTATAATACACCCACTTCCTTAAAATGGACACTTAATGTTTTGAGGCCCTCATGCACGTCTCTACCCAGGGACAACGTGGAGCCTCCCAATTTTTGGCTGCCCTGCCTAAGGGCTATACTATAATACACCCACTTCCTTAAAATGGACACTTAATGTTTTGAGGCCCTCATGCACGTCTCTACCCAGGGACAATGTGGAGCCTCCCAATTTTTGGCTGCCCTGCCTAAGGGCTATACTACAATAGACCCACTTCCTTCCAATGGGCACTTCAGGTTTACAGGCCCTCATGCACGTCTCTACCCAGGGACAACGTGGAGCCTCCCAATTTTTGGCTGCCCTGCCTAAGGGCTATACTATAATACACCCACTTCCTTAAAATGGACACTTAATGTTTTGAGGCCCTCATGCACGTCTCTACCCAGGGACAACGTGGAGCCTCCCAATTTTTGGCTGCCCTGCCTAAGGGCTATACTATAATACACCCACTTCCTTAAAATGGACACTTAATGTTTTGAGGCCCTCATGCACGTCTCTACCCAGGGACAATGTGGAGCCTCCCAATTTTTGGCTGCCCTGGCAAAGGGCTATACTGAAATAGACCCACTTCCTTACAATGGGCACTTCAGGTTTAAAGGCCCTCATGCACGTCTCTACCCAGGGACAACGTGGAGCCTCCCAATTTTTGGCTGCCCTGCCTAAGGGCTATACTACAATAGACCCACTTCCTTCCAATTGGCACTTCAGGTTTACAGGCCCTCATGCACGTCTGTATGCAGGGGCATTGGTGAACCTCACAATTTTGGACTGCCCTGGCAAAGGAAAATACTACAAAGACTCGCTTCCTCAAAATGGGCACATTAGACTCAAGAGGCCTTCATGTACGTCTCTTCTCAGGGACATCGGAGTGCCACACAATGTTTTCACGTAAAATCTTTCATGTATTAATCTCAAAAAGTAACATACACCAGCTCTATCTCACTATTGGGTATGTGCCCTTAACATTTCCGCCATGAAAAATCATTTTGGGGTCATTTTGGAAGGTTTTCTGGTGAGTCCGTAAAAATGGCGTAAAACGCGGACAAAATTGTTCACAGCTGTGACTTTTCAGTGATAAATGCTTCAAGGGGTCTTCCCCATGCTGTTGCCATGTCATTTGAGCACTCTTCTGAGACTTTTGTGACATTTTTAGGGTTTCTCCATGCTGCCGGGGGGTCATTTCACAAAAATACTCGGGTCTCCCATAGGATAACATTGGGCTCGTTGCTCGGCCCGAGTACACGAGTATCTTGGGATGCTCGGCCCGAGCTTCGAGCACCCGAGCTTTTTAGTACTCGCTCATCACTATTAGTGTCCCATCAAAGAAAATTACTTTTTTTTTGTGGCTGGTGGGCTCTCATGACTTGTCCAATTTCCATGCTAAATGCCAGAATTTTTAATTATAAATGTCAGTAGTATCTTCCAAATTTCATATAGTCAATGTTTGCATACATCTTATTGTATACAGAGTGCTGCTGTATTCTTTTGTTTGCATATTATGCAGTTATTGCAGCATACTTTATTCTGTTTGGAGGTGCTGATCAGTTTTTTGCTTTTTGCTGGCGAATCATAGCCAGGCAGGGACATAGAAGCGGGTCAAACAGAATATGCCCCCAGAAAAGGTCAAAACATCCATTCTCCTTGTGATATCACAATACTTTTGTGCATAGTATCATAACACCTAGACAGCAATCAAATCCGTGGTATTATATACATTTGGATGGTCACACACATCCATGAGAACACAGCCCACCAAATGTTCACAATAGCACTACTCTGCTCGTTGCCTTGTGGTTACAATGCCCACTCACTAATAATCTTGGTGCCAGAACTTCCAGAAAATTAATAGCATGTCCCACTACCTGTATTAGGTTTAGAGCAAATATCAACACTGTTCCCATTATGTGTGCCTAATTCACCTTCTGCTTCTCTCCTCCTGACTCCATGTTGTCTGGCTAAGAACTATTGGGAGTGAAGATTTTTCAATGAGATCACACTAGGAATCCATGATTCAACCTTGTAACAGTCCATATTCTGACTTTTTTCCCACCTCTTTGATGCCACTTGCTTCTGATTGGCCAGCACCACAGATGTGAAAAAAGTACACGCTCTCTGAGAGGAATCCTTTATTGTCCATGTAGTTGAAATGAGATTAATGTATACATTTTAGATACTCATACATTGGTAACAAAAAACTCTGATACAAAACGATTACTCACCCTCCAAAAGAAAAAACAAATAAGAACAAACCCCTGTTACTCAGCACTTCAGACTTTCTTTCAAGATATAATCAAGTTAAAACCTAAAAAGTCATGAAAGATTCTTTCAGTTTATTTTCCAACCATTCAAATACTGAAACAAAATGTTTTCACTAAATATGTTTCATATTACTTAAAAGGGACTTTTCACTAAATTTCTCATGTTGAACTGGACACATGGGGCCCAATTCATCATGACCAAGTGTTGTTCACACTGGTCTTGATGAGGGGGTATGCTGGAGACAAATGCTCCTGACTTAAAGGGAACCAATCACCAGTATTTTCGAAATATAACCTAAAGCCAGTGCAGTACTGGCACTATCAGGCTGATTCTATACATACCTGTAGTGGGCAGCTCGGATGTTTAGGTTTTGAAATCCAAGAAAGTGAAATTTGTAAAATGAGCAGCTTCTTGAGTGACAGTTGCACTGGAGCAGATCATATATTCATAGTTATCACCTCCCCCTGTTAGAATTAGCATAAGTAGTATACAAATGATTCACTTTGTCTAGCAGGACCTGTGTGAGGTCATACCCATGTGACCAGAAGGGGCGGGGCCTCAGCCACCAAAGCTGGATACCAGATCACATGGGTATGACCTCACACAGGTCCTGCTAGACAAAGTGAGTCGTTTGTATAATACTTTCGTTTTTCTTCATTGAATTGGTCGGTGGCTGACCCCCACCTTGCTATGCACCCCAATTTGGGATGTATTCCATCTGTCTAGATTTTGGCGGTTGGTGACTGTTCACATTCAGTCATCAGGCCTTGTCCACAGGCTATTTACTTCATGCAGCATTTGCTTGGACCTGTCCCGCCCACAGCCATGACATGTCATGGGTACGGGATTGAAATAGACCAGGTGAGTGCTGCTAAGAGCAGTTCTACTATTCATATATGAGGCCGTATGGCACATTTTATAAAAATATTTTAGTGTAGGACTGCCTCAAATGAGATTTGCCGTGACGTGGCGAGGCAGCTCAAGAAATTGCAATTTTTTGCCAAAAATCTCATAATTTTTTATAATAAGTACAGTTTGGAATTTTTAGTGCTGAAGTGCACATTTAGTGCTGGCTTTTTGTTTTTCTATACATACCTGTAGTGGGCAGCTCGGATGTTTAGGTTTTGAAATCCAAGAAAGTGAAGTCTGTAAAATGAGCAGCTTCTTGAGTGACAGATGCACTGGAGCAGATAATATATTCATAGTTATCACCTCCCCCTGTTAGAATTAGCATAAGTAGTATACAAATGATTCACTTTGTCTAGCAGGACCTGTGTGAGGTCATACCTATGTGACCAGAAGGGGCGTGGCCTCAGCCACCAAAGCTGGATACCAGATCACATGGGTATGACCTCACACAGGTCCTGCTAGACAAAGTGAGTCGTTTGTATAATACTTATGCTAATTTTAACAGGGGGAGGAGATGACTATGAATATATGATCTGCTCCAGTGCAACTGTCACTCAAGAAGCTGCTCATTTTACAAACTTCACTTTCTTTTATTCCAAAACCTAAACATCCGAGCTGCCCACTACAGGTATGTATAGACTCAGCCTGATAGTGCCAGTACTGCACTGGCTTTAGCTTATATTCGAAAATCCTGGTGATTGGTTCCCTTTAAGAAGATGTGCACACCTCTTCATGGATATGTAGCATCTGACGAATGGCATGTGACTTTGTGTGCTATGCCAGGTATCTCACTCTAGTCTGGCACTGGAGTGAGATTTCTGGCATTCAGAATGCCACAGCTCACACGGGTCTTGATGAGGGGGCATGCTGGAGACAAATACTACTGGCTTAAGAAGAGGTGCACACCTCTTTATAGATCTTCAGCATCTGACAAGTGACATGTGTCTTTGTTTGCTATACCAGGTATCTCACTCTAGTCTGGTACTGGAGTGATATTTCTGGCATTCAGAACACCATAGCTCGCTATGAATGATGTTGCGCTCCTGCTCTGTCCTGTTTCACTCCATCTACGCTCATTTTATTGAAGTTGGAGAAACTGTTGTTAAAAGATCAAAAGTTGCAAAATATAGGTGCAAAAGCAAGTTGTGGTTAGATTTTGCAACTTTTCAATGCTTTTAAGCCAGAATTCCATCGTGAAAGCTTTGATGTATCCAGTCCACAATGAAATAGGAGATATAGAGCAGAATACATTTTTTTTTTAATTTTCCCTCTCTGTTGCTGAGATATTAGTGGTCACAGTATTATGCACCTAAACAGTTATTTCTTTGAAAGGGTGCTTTACACGCTGCGACATCGCTAACAATATATATCGTCGGGGTCATGTCGTTAGTGACGCACATCCGGCGTCTTTAGCGACATCGCAGTGTGTGACACCAAAGAGCGACGATCAACGATCGCAAAAACGTCAAAAGTCGTTGATCGCTGACACGTCGCTCCTGGTGGTGCATGCCGCTGGTTGTTCGTCATTCCTGAGGCATCACACATCGCTATGTGTGACACCACAGAAACGACAAACATCTCCTTACCTGCGTCCACCGGCAATGAGGAATGAAGGAGGTGGGCGGGATGTTCCGCCCGCTCATCTCCGCCCCTCCTCTGCTATTGGACGGCTGCCGTGTGACGTCTCAGGGAAGGTAAGTCCGTGTGACGGGTGTAAGCGATGTTGTGCGCCATGGGCAGCGATTTGTCCCTGATGCACAACCGACGGGGATGGGTACGCTCGCTAGTGATATCGCAGCGTGAAAAGTGCCCTTACGTCCAAGTGGGGATTACCAGAGAGATTTCACTGGGGGAGTGTATTTCTATCTCTTTCTGATTCTGACTAATCATAAGCAGTTAGCAACGCAATGGGAAAAAAACCTCCCCACAATAGCACTGAAGTACAATCTGCTCTCCTTACTGAAGATTGATGATGAGTTGAAGCACAGGAGATCTGGCTGTGATTTACCAAATGTAGCAAATCAGTGGTGGCTGTGTATTATACAGAGCTGATGAATATGAAGGGCTACATGACAGCAGGTTTACTCGTCCTCTAGTGATACTTCCCCGATGATAGAACAGTGATTTTTAGATAAACTAAAGTAAGTAGCCCAGTAAGTGACACAAAGCTGGAGTCAGGGTCCAAGTCTCTTCATTATGCTGCTCTCAGTTTAGGTGGTAAAATCTACATAACAGATTGACTTTAGGGATGATCGAATATCACAAATATTCAGCAATATTCGGCTTCGCGAATATTCAACGAATAGGTCCCCGCTATGCGAATATTCGATGCGCAATGTAAGTCTTTGGAAAGCCCGAATAGTTGCTATTCGCCAACTATTCGGGTTTCCCATAGACTTACATTGTGCATCGAATATTCGCAAATAGTCGAATAGCGGCGACCTATTCGTCAAATATGGGCGTAGCCGAATATTTGAGGTATTCGATCATCCCTAATTGCCTTTATATAATTTGTTTTTAATAGAAAAGCCCCTTAATACATACTATAAAGATATAAACTGAGCCTAGAGTGAACAAAAACAAAGACTGATGGCACACCCTACCTTTCTAATGTGAACAGGTACAGACTGAACATGAAACATAGTAACAAAAAGGAGACAGTTGCACTATGTAGTGGTAAGATATGTGGAACAATGTCTATGGGAATATAGACATGCATTACTGCTATGAAAAAACATGTAAATGGGATATATTTAGCACACAAAATTGGCCAGTTTTATGTGAGCCCAACAACCAGTGGCAAGGTGACCTCATTTTTGTTGTGTCCCTATCAAACGAATGCTTTGCCGCTGGCTGTTGGGCTCACATAAAACTGGCCAATTTTGTGTGCTAAATATATCAATTTCTTACATGTTTTTTCATAGCAGTAATGCATGTCTATATTCCCAGATTCATTGTAACACATGTCTTAGCACTATAGAATAAACAAAGGCATAATCTGCAGTTTATAGGCCTAAATGCAAAATCTGTAACAGGGCGCTCAAACTACCTTGGACCAGATGTTTTCAGTTGTGAAACAGAAGCCTTGGGGCTCTTTAGGCACTAGAGCTTGCCCTGTTGGGCAATGGACCCAAATTATTGTTGATGTTTAGTAGGTATGTTTAATTTTATAATCATGTGTCAAAAGATGGATGTATAATATGGTATTAACTGGGCAAAAGTTATAGAAAGTAACACAATCAAGTAATCAGAAAAGTGGCCATGACATATGTTTCTATTTAAGCCTAATTTCTCGTAATTATGGTCTTGTCTTAATCCATAGTGTGTGAATATTTTCATAAAATAAAAGGCTCACCCGTAGAACTAAATTGTGGGAATTTGAGTATATCTAGCTTCTGTTGAGAAATTATATATGATTGACTTTACCCTTTGGGGCTCCGCGAGAAGCCAAATACTTGCTGTGCAAACCTTTCTATTGTTATACTTTATGAAATGCATCTGTTTGTTTCACAGATGTCCGGTGTTTATAGAAACTTTATTAAATTTTTCTTTACATTCTGCACGGTGCATATGATGTTAATCTTTTTTAGGAATAAAGATGGATAAAATCCATGTTTAACTGAGGTACAGGTCATATCTGGCGGGGTGAAGACTGATCATGAGTTATATGAAAGAAAATTTGCTGTATTCAATATTAAAAAAATGTGTGTGCCATATGAAATCCTTTCTGAGTGATTTTAAAAGAGTATATATATGCGGCTGTAAATTGTATTGTATATTTATGAAATAATATTAGAACTTAATGGTAACTAGATACAAGCATTTGTTTTTTGAGTGGATTTGCATTCTACTCGAGTATATAGAAAAAAAAAAAATCAGCATTTTTGAGAATGTTTCTAAATTCGTTATGGGCAGATTCAGAGAAATGGTGGATGCCGAAAAACAAAAAGAAAAAAATCTTAAGGCTGCGTTACACGTTACGATTTATCTGACGATATGTCGTCGGGGTCACAGATTCCGTGATGCACATCCGGCATTGTTAGCGACATCGTTGCGAGTGACACCTACGTGCGACTCCGAACGATCGCAAATAGGTTGAAAATCGTTGATCGTTGACACGTCGTTCACTTCTAAAATATTGTTCATCGTTTGGAATGCAGCAGACATATCGGTACGTTTGACACCCTGCAAACAACGAACAACATCCACACGACCGCCTTAGTCAAACAATATATCGCTGAACGATTTTGAGTCGCTTGTGCGATCGTTACGTGTGACCGCTAATAAACGACCTATGAGCGATCTCGGCAAATCGTAACTATGATCTGGGCATGTCACATCGCTAATGAGATTGTCAGATAAATCATAGCATGTAAAGCGGCCTTTATTCTCACCTCAGTGCTCGCCTTCCCGACCCCTTCGATGGTAGCCAATCACTGACTGGTGACCACTTCTTTTTTCCATCTCTCGCTGCATCTTCTGGCCTGCTCACTCTAGATTAGGACTTCTGACCACAACCATGTCTTGGATGTTAGTGCACGTCAAACGTTGTGACATCATGGACCTCTCAGGCCTGGTTACCACTGGAAATCCTGGCCAAAATCGAACAAATTGAAGATGTGACAACAGAAAGAAGAGGACCAGATAGTGGGCAGCACTGCTCACTGCTGTCATCTGGCCCTGTAGGCCTCTTCTTTTTGCCTTCGTACCTGTGGCTAGGCCTTCATGTTATGGCCAGGCCTCAGAGGTCCCTGTGTATCACATGTCCACGAGGTCAGGAAACACAGTAAATTCCAAGGCCTGGTCGTGGTTGGAAGTCCTGGTCTAATGTGAACATGACGATAGAAGGTTCAAAAGGATTGAGATCAGGGTTTTCTGATGGCAAATCCAAAAAATTGACTTTGTTTTCTTTAAGCCACTTTGTAACCAGTTTGGCAGTATGCTTTGGGTCATTGTCCACTTAGAAGACCCATTTTAGCTCAAGCTTTAAGTTCCTGGCTAATGTCTTGAGATGTTGCTTCAGTATTGCCACATAATCTTCTTTCCTCACAATGTCATCTATTTTGTGAAGTGCTCCAGTCCCTCCTGCAGCAAAACAATCCCACAACATGATGTTGCCACCCCCTTGTTTCACAGTTTGGACAGTGCTCTTAGGCTTCAAAGCATCTCCCTTTTACCTCCAAAGCTAAAAATCATCACGATGGCCAAATTTTAGTTTTGTCAGACCACAGGACATGTCTCCAATAATTAAAGTCTTTGTTCCCATGAACATTTGCTAACACTAATCTGGCTTTTTTATGTTTCTTTTGGAGTAATGGCTTCTTCCTGGCAGAGTGGCCTTTCAGACAATGTTGATGCAGCACTCGTTTCATTATGACACAATTTTACCAGCTTCCGCCAGCATCTTCACAAGGTTTTTTGCTTTTTTTTTTTGGGTTGATATGCACATGTCTGACCAAAGCTCATTCATCTGTGATGCACAGAACCCATCTCTTTCTTGAGCATTATGCTGTCTGGACATTCCCATCTTGTTTGTACTTGCATATAATTGTTTGTACAGATGAACAAGGCACCTTCAGGTATCTGGAAATTACACCCAAGGTTGAACCAGACTTGTGCAAGTCCACAATTCTCTTCCTAAGATCTTGGCTGATTTCTTTTGACTTATCCAAGGATGCTAATCAAAGAAGCAGTTGTGTTTCAGGTGTGCATTAAAATACATCCACAGATGTGTCTCTAATTAACTCAGATATTGTCAATAAACAGAAGCTTCCAAAGACATGACATCATCATATGGGCTGTCCTATATTGTTTAAAGGCATAGTACTCTTGGTGTATGTAAACTTTTGACTTTGCAGAAAGTATTAAAAATGCCTTAAAATATTCTCTCACATTTTTCTGGCATTTGGTACATATAAATAATTTAGGAAATTCTAATTGACCTAAGATGGGAAATGTTTATTTCGATTTCATGTCAGATAGTGAGAAAAACATGGTTTCAACTGCATATTGCCTTTGTCTGGAATATCAAGCCAATTAGTACATTTATGTGAGGATCTCTTACAATCAATTAGACTCACTATTTTATTTGCAATTACAAATTGAAGAAAAATTTGCAGTTAGACTATAGACTACGACATAGTAACATTTAGACACTTAATGCTACTGTAAGCTGGCAGCAGGGCCGGACTGGGGCTAAAATTGAGCCCTGGCATTTGGGGGTGCACAGGCCCACTCTTCGCATGGTGAATGTGTAATATCTTTGTGCACTTGTAGATTGTGTAACACGACCATATAACATGCAGTCACGGCTGCATCCAGTATTATAGCTCAGTCCTATTTATTGCTCTTAGTAGCAGGACCTGGTGAAGCCGCTATTTTCCTACAGAGCTGGGTCTCGCAGATAATGAAGAGGATGTTGCTCTCCATATAATGCTGCAGTCACACAGCTGATGGGCAGGGATACAAAATCACACCCCCTGAACCAATATTGATGACCTATTCTACAGATAGGTGATCAGGGAAGCTGTTGTTGTCACTGGTGATAATTTTGGACTCATACCACTTAGGGAATGTGCAATGACATTTTTGAGGGGCAGATCCCACCATGGAAACCACTATAAAAAAAAATCCTTGAATGACCCTCTGCATCTTTTGGTGTTGTCCACACGGAAAACGCTCTGTATTTACAATGCAAATCAATGGGAAGGCACGGAAGATGCCGGAATCTACAACTCCCAGCTTGTCCTTAACAATGGTAAGGAGATGCTGGGAGTTGTTGTTATCAGACTGCGGACCATACAGAAACCACAATACTGATAAGACGCAGGCAATATTACAAATAATCATTTACATCCAGGTGCCTTTATAGGTGACATCTTCTGAGTCGTTCCCATCCTTTTTGTCTCCACGCAGTACAGACACCATGATGAGGTTTCGTGCCCACTGTTCGTCTCTGAAGCCCTCCCTCTTTATTCTTCAGCAGCACTTCCCCACACAGCACCTTTAAAAAGAAAAGTATCATTATACTGCCCCATAAGTATAAATATCTCCCATGCTGTTCCCCTGAATAAATAATTGCTGTGCTTCCTTCAAAAAATATCCACCCACACTGCCCTTATCCAAAATACCTCCCACACTGCCTCTCTCCTTAATTTACCCCCACACTGCCTCTTTCCATAATGTCTCATACACAGCTTCTCTCTTTATAACATACCCCCACACTGCTTCTCTCCATTATTATTATTAATTATTATTATTATTAACACACACACACACTACAATGCACCCTCCATTACCCCTCCACACACACACACACACACACACACACACACACATACAATGCACCCCCCATTACCCTCTCCCCCCCACACACACAAACACACACACACAAAATACAACGCACCCCCCATTACCCCACCTCACACACACGCGCACACACACACAATAAAATGCACCCCCCATTACCCCTCCCCCCACACACAATACAATACACCCTCCATTAGCCCTCCCCCCACACACACAATGCTATGTACCCCCCATCACCCTTAATACCCCTCTCCGCACACAATACAATGCACCACCCAACACCCCCTCCCATACATACACACACACACACACTACAATACACACCCCTTACACACACACAAACATACACACACTCAAAATCACACACAATACAATGCACCCCCATCACCCCCTACAGACACACTCATACAATCGATGCACCCCCCCATTACGCCCTCCCCAGACATAATACAATGCACCCCCATCACCCCCTACACACACAAAATGCACTACCCCATCACTACACACTCCTGCCTCCCCCCCTCCCTCGGAATACAGTAACCACCCCTGCCTGTCCAAAGCTGTGTTCCTTCACAAATGTTCCCCCATTATGTGTCCTCAGCCCCTCCCCACTCATTCCCATTAATTAAACCTTTCATCTTCAGCTCTTCCATGGAGCGCTTACCGCTGTCTGATGTATCCTGTGTGGCGCCCGCATCACTGTGATGACGTCGGCAAGGTACTGATCTCATCATGTTGCTGCACGTCGGGCGTGGGGCCCAGTCCCGGCTCACTGTTCAAATGTATTTACGCCTGAGAGACGCAAATTTGAATAGGAAGGATTAAGCTGCGGTCACCGATACTGCCACCGCTGCGCTCCTCAGCAGTGTGTGCATGCCGGGCACACTATCACACAGCAGGGCCGGCACAGCGCAGTGTGCTGCCTCCTGGTCCTGCTGCAGCTAGTGTGCGCACGGCAAATAATGCTGCCCGGCTTGCACACTGCTAAGCAGAGTGGCGGTGACTGCAGATAGAGTGGCCCACTACAGGCACTGGCCCATTACAGGGACCGGCCCATCTGGCATTTGCCAGAATTGCCCTATTGTCAGTCCGGGCCTGGCTGGCAGTATCCATAAGAAATCCTACAGTACCCATGAGAAGTACAGCACACATTGTACTACATAATAAGCAACCCCCAAAATCAATCTTTACATTATCCATAAACCCTCTTTTCTCTCCTCCTAAAAAAAGCTTCTGTTTATCCAGTGCCAAAGTTAAAGCGGTTGTCCACTACTTGGACAATCCCTACTCATTCCCCTTGTTTGCCCCGAAAAAATAATTAAGCCTATACTCACCTCCGGTGCACCTCCTGTATTGCCGCATGGGCCTCCCCATAATTGCCTGGAGCTGTGACATTTTATGGATTTTCATACCTTGTACAGTGGTGGTCAGTACCTGGGCCATTACAGATCAGCAGTTCCCAGCACAGCACAGTTTGTACAGCAGAGTCATTGTCCACCTCCAGAGTCACTGGGTAAATTTTTCTCTCCTGATGTAAGCTTTTATGGTAAGATGGTCTCCTCTTGATCTTTATTGTCTGTAGAGCAGGACTCTGAAACACGCAGCCCACATGCCACACACAGCCCCCAAAGCTACTTCATGTAGACCAAAGTAGAATTTTTTGGGCTAAATGCAAAATGCTATACATGGCAGAAAAGTAATACTACACTTTACCCTGAAAACACCATCCCCACAGTCACACATGTTGGAGACAGCATCATGATGTGGGGAGGATTTTCTTCAGAAGTGACAGGGAAGTTGTTCAGAGTTGATGGGGAGATAGATGGAGCTAAATACTTGGGGAATCCTGGAGGAATACCTGTTAGAGGCTGCAAAAGTCTTGAGTTTGTGATGTAGTTTCACCTTCCAGCAGGACAACAACCCTAAACATACTGCCAGAGCTACAATGGATGGTTTAGAGCAAAGCATAGTCATGTGTGGGAATGGCCCAGTCACAGTCCAGACCTAATCCCATTGAAATTCTGTGGCAAGAATTGAAAATTTCTTTTTAAAACATCTCTATCCAATCTCACTGAACTAGCGCAAGTGTGCAAAGGAGAATGGGCAAAAATGTCATCCTCTAGATGCGCAGAGCTGGTAGAGACTGCATCAGTAATTGCAGCGCAAGGTGGACTACAAAGTATTAACTCAGGGGGGCTGAATACAAATGCACACTAAAATGTTCAGATTTATGTTTTTTAAATATTTAAATAACCATGCATCATATTCTTCACACTTCACAAATGTGCGCTATTTATTGTTGGTATATCACATAAAATCCCAGTAAAAAACACATTTAAGTTTGTGGTTGTAAAGTGAAAAAACGTGGTAAAGTTCACGGGGTATGAACACTTTTTTTAAAGTACTGTAATGTCAGATAAGTTGATTAACTTTTCAGAGGTTAATAATAATTAACACACCCATACAGTGGAAATCACATCTGATGCAAATAACCATAGTCTGGATCAATGTTGTATAGATCTGTAATACAATGCCCATGGATGGCATCACATTATATCTCTATATATACAAATGTGTCTCAATAAATTAGAATATCATCAAAAAGTTAATTTATTTGAGTAATTCAATACAAAAAGAGAAACACATACATTATATAGAGTCATTACACACAGAGGGAACTATTTCAAGGTCCCAGAGTCTGGAGGAAGAGTGGAGAGGCCACAATCCAAGCTGCTGAGGTCTAGTGTGACGTTTCCACAATCAGTGATGGTTTGGGGAGCCAAGTCATCTGCTCGTGTAGGTTCACTGTGTTTTTATCAGGCCAAAGTCAGCGCAGCCGTCTACCAGGAAATTTTAGAGCACTTCATGCTTCCCTCTGCCAACAAGCTTTTTGGGATGAACATTTCATTTTCCAGCAGGACTTGGCACCTGCCCATACTGCCAAAAGTACCAATACCTGGTTTACTAACCACAGTATTACTGTGCTTGATTGGCCAGCAAACTCACCTGACCTAAACCCCATAGAGAATCTATGGCGTATTGTCAAGAGGAAGATGAAAGACACCAGACCCAACAATGCAGACGAGCTGAAGGCTGCTATCAAAGCAACCTGGGCTTCCATAACACCTCAGCAGTGCCACAGGCTGATCGTTTCCATGCCACATTGCCGCATTGATGCAGTAATTCCTGCAAAAAGAGTCCCGACCAAGTATTGAGGCATTTACTGTACAGACTTTTCAGCAGGCGCCAACAATTCTGAGTGTAAAATAATTTTTTCAGTTTGTCATGTATAATATTCAAATTTTCTGAGATAATGACTTTTGGGTTTTCATTGGCTGTAAGCCATAATCATCAACATAACAGAAATAAACACTTGAAATAGATCCCTCTGTGTGTAATGACTCTATATAATATATAGAAATAGATTAATGTGTAATGACTAATAAATAAAAATATATCCCTCTGTGTGTAATGACTCTATATAATATATAGGAATAGATTCCTCTGTGTAATGACTCTATATAATATAATATATAGGAATAGATCCCTCTGTGTGTAATAACTTTATATAATATATAGGAATAGATCCCTCTGTGTGTTATGACTATATATTATATAGGAATAGATCCCTCTGTGCGTAATGACTCTATATAATATATAGGAATAGATCTCTCTGTGTATAATGACTCTATATAATTTATAGGAATAGATCTCTCTGTGTGTAATGACTCTATATAATATATAGGAATAGATCTCTCTGTGTGTAATGACTCTATATAATATATAGGAATAGATCCCTCTGTGTGTAATGACTCTATATAATATATAGGAATAGATCCCTCTGTGTGTAATGACTCTATATAATATATAGGAATAGATCCCTCTGTGTGTAATGACTCTATATAATATATAGGAATAGATCCCTCTGTGTGTAATGACTCTATATAATATATAAGAATAGATCCCTCTATGTGTAACGACTCTATATAATATATAGGAATAGATCCCTCTGTGTGTAATGACTCTATATAATATATAGGAATAGATCCCTCCGTGTGTAATGACGCTATATAATATATAGGAATAGATCCCTCTGTGTGTAATGACTCTATATAATATATAGGAATAGATCCCTCTGTGTGTAATGACTCTATATAATATATAGGAATAGATCCCTCTGTGTGTAATGACTCTATATAATATATAGGAATAGATCCCTCTGTGTGTAATGACTCTATATAATATATAGGAATAGATCCCTCTGTGTGTAATGACTCTATATAATATGTTGGAATAGATCCCTCTGTGTGTAACGACTCTATATAATATATAGGAATAGATCCCTCTGTGTGTAATGACGCTATATAATATATAGGAATAGATCCCTCTGTGTGTAATGACGCTATATAATATATGCGTTTCCCTTTTTTAATTGAATTACTTAAATAAAATAACTTTTTGATGACATTCTAATTTGTTGAGACGCACTTGTAGCTCTAATTTTATACATCATTTTTTTCAATTTTTCTGAAGAAAAAAAAATTGTGGTATATTCTATCTGATGTTGCAATGTTGATGGAAGACATTTCAAGCACTTGCAAGATTAAATAGTGTTAAATGTAATAAAAAACAAATGATCTAATACAATGCTAAATAAATTATTTTTTTGTGTTCCATTGTATATGTTTCCAACTATAATCTGTGTATTAGTTATAAGGGTAAATTAGACCCCCAAAGAAGGACCTTTGAGTAACACATGGTGTGCTTATGGAGCTGTAATATGCTGCTATAATGACTCAATATTTTTTGAAAAAGAAATAAAGGTTCGAATTTATTGTTAAATGAAAGTGTAAAATGCAAAAAAAAATAAAAATGAAAAAAATCATTTTGTCCACAGATCCACCCTATCCTCAGTGTATTGACCCTAATCTGTGTCTACGAGCGGCTCATGACTGCTGCCTTGAGCAGTGGATGTTAATCTTGTTCCTTGTGTATTCTACACTTGGATCTTATGTCATGCTTATTTTGATCCAAGCAAGTAAAATGAAGGCCAAGCCATGTTCAAAGGGGTGGAACATCAAACCACTGCTAGATCTGCAATGGCAGATGCTCGGAGTAATGAACAAATGAACAAGCACCGGATCACAGAGGGAGGAAGCTCAGACGCAACCGAGCCCGGCTCCCCTACTTACTGTAAATAAGTGCAATATTAAGAAGAAGCCCTGATGAAATGTGGAGAGTGAGACTTTATTGTGATGTAATTTTATTTTCTGTCCCCCTGATGTTTATTGGGTGTCAGATCAATATATTTAATTTGGTGTAACCGATTATTTAACTCTTTAAGAGGTGATGTGGCATTGTAGCAGCTAACGCTCCACGGCCCCACCTATTGTAAGTTACTAAAGTAATCTCTCTCATTTTGTGCAGCCTTTCCCATCAACACTCGTCCGAATCCTTTCAAAAGGAAAATTGAGTTCTGCAAATTGTTATTGAAGTGTCAAATGTGTTAAATCCTTTCAGTACCTGTTAGCAACCCTTTCCGCTATGATCTGCCGCACAATACAGAGAGGAGGAAAAAAAATATATATACGGTAATTGAAAGGACCCTTGAGCCCCTACTTGTTCTATAACTACGCTACATTTTTCTTGCTTGACGATCTTTGGCAACAGTTAAAAGACTCTCACAAGTTTATGTAGGAGGAATCGGTTCACAAATTTCTAATCCGCTTTTAGATGTTCTACTACATTTAAATTTACTGGATCTCTTAAGAGAGCAGCAGAATATATTAGGTCCCGTTAACCACTTAATCATAAACTATGCTATTTACTCTGTATAATGTGGTGTATTTAAATTACTCACAGATGTAGAAAAAAAGTGTTATTTTCTCTTAACTCCTTCACGAACAAAGACGTATCTATCTGTCCTTGGTCATGTAAGTCTCTTTAATGCCGACCCGTACGGCGATCCTGCATTATTCCCGGCACATGTCAGCTGATCTGATCAGCCGACATGTGCAGCTAACAGGCACAAGTGGATCTCTGATCCACCCACTCCTGTTAACTTGCTAGATCAATGTCATGCACGGAGTTGGAGATGTCTGTATATAACGCGCAACATGCGTAATCAGACCCACAGACACCTGACGCACTACCAAAAAACAAAAATCCACCCGCTCCTGTTAACTTACTAGATCAATGTCATGCATGGAGTTGGAGATGTCCATATATAATGCGCAACATGCGCGATCAGACCAACAGACATCTGACGCACTACCAAAAAACACCATGAAAAGGGGGTATGATACAACCAAGGTCCCTGCTGCTAGGGAGAGGGGTGAGGAGGCACCTCCTGCACTCACTTCAAGCTGACTCCTGAGGTCCCTAGCATCTGTATACAGGTTATTTCACCCTGTCAGCAAGCAGGATACCTGGGTTCCTCAGCTGGCCCTAAACTCACCCTGTCTAGTGAGTAGGCCAACGAATATGTAGCACCCAGGGATATGGTGTACTCGGTTCCGGGCAGTACAGGTTATGGGGAAATCACGGTGGTGGCTGTTACCCGGTTCTGTGCCCTGGGCCCTTTTTGTAATGGGGATATTTACAGGGGAGGCTAAGATAATGTTCACATATGACGCCACTTGCGGTGTTGCAGCTAAGTGTAGGGAGCCGCAACTGCAGTATGTCTCTACTGGGGCTGGTGGTATTGGCAGCTAGAATGGTAAACCCTCCGCAAGTAGGGTTTTGCTCCAGAGGATGTATGGTGGAGTGGGCGTCAGAAGAAGGTAGTCCACACAGGTGTTCAGTGCAACTGGCTTACTCACTGCTGGTAGATGTTGACTGAGGCCAGCTGGTTTCACCTCCAGGTCCTCTTCGTCCCAGTGCCAGTTTGGTTCTCTGGTAACTTCTTCCCCTGCACCTGTCTCTGGTAAGTGGGTCACCGTGGTATGGAAGAACTGGGGGGTCCCCGTTCTGTGGTTTGTCCACTACTGTCCGCCTGATGGTAGCGTGAACTCTTTGGGGTTGAAGTCTCTGATCCTGTCCCCAGTTCTCCCATTGCTACTGAGTCTTCAGATTCTTTAGGGTCAGCAAGGTCTTTGATGGTCTCCTTGCTGTGCAGGTGTTAACAGGTCAGCCTGGAGCTCTTTCTTGTCCTAGGGTCCTGTACCCCGTCAGTGCGTAGTTCCGGGAGTACTCGACCGTACTCCACCAGCAACCACTTCTCCTGGATACCAGGTCACCGTTAACCCGCGACAGACTGTCTCCTCTGTCAACTCTCTCACTGTGTCTGCTCCCTTTCACTGCACACACTTAGGGCTGCTTCTCACTTGCGAGTTTCTCGCAGTAGAGCAATGCGAGAAAATCTCGCATTGGAATCGGACACGTTAGTGAATGATTCAGCTCTCATCTGCAATTTTTTTCTCAGTCCGAATCGGACTGAGAAAAAAATCGCAGCATGCTGCTTTTTTGCGAGTTTCTACTGCGAGTTTCTCCAATGCAAGTCTATGGGAGCGTGTAAAAAATCGGATGTCACGGGAGGGCACTCACACCATCCTAGTGACATCCGATTTTCTAAATACATTTCTCGCAGGTTTCCTAAAACACTGGAAACGAGCGATGTCTCACAATGTCTGTCAATCACTATTCTCTGTCGGTCTCTCCCTCTCGGTCTCTATTCTCTCTCTGTCGGTCCGTCACTATCTCTGTCCCTCTCTCACAGTCTGTCGGTCATCTTCCCCTCCTCTCTCATACTCACCGTTCCCGGATCTCCGGCCCGGCTCTGCACGGCATTCACACTGCTGCGGCGGCTTTTACTATTTTGAAAAAAGCCGGCCGCTCATTAAACAATCTCGTATTCCCTGCTTTCCCCGCCCACAGGCGCCTATGATTGGTTGCAGTGAGACAAGCCCCCACGCTGAGTGACAGGTGTCTCACTGCACCCAATCACAGCAGCCGGTGGGCGTGTCTGTACTGTGCAGTGAAATAAATAAATAAATAATTTAAAAAAATGGCGTGCGGTCCCCCCCAATTTTAATACCAGCCAGATAAAGCCATACGGCTGAAGGCTGGTATTCTCAGGATGGGGAGCCCCACGTTATGGGGAGCCCCCCAGCCTAACAATATCAGTCAGCAGCCGCCCAGAATTGCCACATACATTATATGCGACAGTTCTGGGACTGTACCCGGCTCTTCCCGATTTGCCCTGGTGCGTTGGCAAATCGGGGTAATAAGGAGTTAATGGCAGCCCATAGCTGCCAATAAGTCCTAGATTAATCATGTCAGGCGTCTATGAGACACCCTCCATGATTAATCTGTAAGTTACAGTAAATAAACACACACCCGAAAAATCCTTTATTAGAAATAAAAAACACAAACAAATTCCCTCATTACCAATTTAATAAGCCCCAAAAAGCCCTCCATATCCGGCGTAATCCACGGACCTCCAGCGTCGCTTCCAGCATGAAGGTGACAGGAGCTGCAGCAGACCCCGCCGCTCCGGTCACCTCCACACAGCAACTGAGGTGAGTAGCGCGATCAGCTGAGCTGTCACTGAGGTTACCCGCTGTCACTGTTGGAGGATCCAGCGGTGGCCGCGATTAACCTCAGTGACAGCTCAGCTGATCGCGCTACTCACCTCAGTTGCTGCTTGGAGGTGACCGGAGCGGCGGTGTCTTCTGCAGCTCCTGTTACCTTTATGCTGGAAGCGACGCTGGAGGTCCGTGGATTATGCCGGATATGGAGGGCTTTTTGGGGCTTATTAAATTGGTAATGAGGGAATGTGTTTGTGTTTTTTATTTCTAATAAAGGATTTTTTCATGTGTGTGTGTTTATTTACTGTAACTTACAGATTAATCATGGAGGGTGTCTCATAGACGCCTGACATGATTAATCTAGGATTTAGTGGCAGCTATGGGCTGCCATTAACTCCTTATTACCCCGATTTGCCAATGCACCAGGGCAAATCGGGAAGAGCCGGGTACAGTCCCAGAACTGTCGCATATAATGTATGTGGCAATTCTGGGCGGCTGCTGGCTGATATTGTTAGGCTGGGGGGCTCCCCATAACGTGGAGCTCCCCATCCTGAGAATAACCAGCCTTCAGCCGTATGGCTTTATCTGGCTGGTATTAAAATTGGGGGGGACCGCACGCCATTTTTTTTAATTTCACTGCACAGTATAGACACGCCCACCGGCTGCTGTGATTGGGTGCAGTGAGACACCTGTCACTCAGCGTGGGGGCGTGTCTCACTGCAACCAATCATAGGCGCCTGTGGGCGGGGAAAGCAGAGAATACGAGATTGTTTAATGAGCGGCCGGCTTTTTCAAAATAGTAAAAGCCGCCGGAGCAGTGTGAATGCCGTGCAGCGCGGCGCCGGGGATTGGTGAGTATGAGAGAGGGCTGCTAACTTCAGTCACTCGGGGGATTAGTGGTCACCGGTCAGCCCTTCACTGGTGACCGCTAATCAGGACGCGGCACAGACAGAGCCGCAGCATGACCGTGAAGTCGGGTTAAGTTCACCCGAGTTCATTCTGATCGTGCGGCTCTGTCTGTGTCTGCTGTCATCTGCCATTCAGCTCTGCTACATGGCTGTCTATGTCTGCTGTCAGCGGCCATGTAGCAGCGCTGAATGGCAGATGACATAGTAAAAAATACGCATTACACACGTATTACACACGCATTACACACGCTAGTAAAATCATTAATTTATTCAGAAATAGCATCGCACTTGCGTTGCACTCGCACCTAACATGAACTAAAATCAGCTGAGTTTTTTTCAGCCCAGTCGGACCGATTTTACTCGCATAGATGTGTTTCCACCCTTACACATATCTTAGCACTACAGAGTGCAACTGTCTACTTTTTGTTACTATGTTTCATATTCAGTTTGCACCTGTTGACATTAGAAAGATAGGATGTGCCATCAGTCTTTTTCTTATTTCTTATTTAAAAACAATATAGTTATTGTGTGAGGTAAATCCGGAGATATGACGATAAATCATGATATTCAAGTATGTCAGGAAGCCCTCTCCTGGTGTCACCCCCCCTTTCCTTCACACAACTGGTTTAGCAACAAACTCCATGGCCATGTCCTGTGATATGGAAATTAGGTGGCTTTAGGACAAAGGACACAGGATGACTCCCTGCCGTCACCCTGTAACAAGAGTTGTATCTCATTAGCAAGGCTATGGAACTAGCAGACAGAACGACTCCAGTAAAAAATGGTTCATATCTCGCAAGCCATATTTCCGATAAATATGGCAACCATAAAAATGGTGTCTCCGCATGTGGACGATGCCGGCACCCCCTTTTTATGGGAGCAGGACATTGGGAAATGCCCCAGGCGTGATATCAGCCAATGGGGAACTGGCAGACAGGTCATGAGTCCCCTCGTTCTGTAGCTAAATTCATAACTGTCACAATGAGAGCATTGGCGTCCGCCTACGACGCTCCCAGGCAAAGTTATGGCCAATATCCCCTTTGCTGGATAATTCTGATCCATGCAGGGGGAGTGGCAGTGCTTCCCTGTGAGGTCACTAAGGTAGGAGGGGACCTGGATCTGCCCAGGTTGATAACCCTACTTCGGCCTTTTTCCAGTGTTCTTCTCGCTGGGGGCACGTGTAGGAAACATCTGTGGGAGTTCCTAGAAACCTGGTCTACAGCGCCCCCCTGTGGCCAGACGCACAAGGTAACTGATTGAATTGCATACCTGTTGTAAACCATGCTTTATCTGTAACTGTACTCTGACATATGTATATTCTGTAGATTCCCTATTGTATATATTGTAGTTTCTAGTGTGCTTTAGGCTGATTAAATTATATAATTAATCTTGGGCTGTTCTGTTATCTCGATCTTGAATCCCACGTCTGTGTGTTCGGCTAATAGTTACCGTAAATCGGTTGGTGGCAGCGAATTGTGCCAAGGATTATTGTGGGGAGGCCAGTGAGATTCGGGGAGATTTTATATATTCCGCCCGCGGAGGTCGGGGGAATATATACCTTACTCTCACCGGGGACCCTTCAATAATCGGCATAAGTAGTATAGCGGCCTCCTTGCTTATTGTCGGGCAATTCCATAATTGGCCTGACTATAAGAGGGGCGCTAGAGAGCGCGTCACGTGCTCTGTCTGTCGGTCGGGAGGTATAAAGGAGGGGTGACCCCCACTTGTTACCCCCCGATTGTGACGTACTGGTAGCCAGCGCGGGGGATTTCTCAGTGACCCCCCGGTGGTTTGTGACATATTGGTGGCATAGCGGTGGGATCGAGATAATAGTGTGTGTGAGTGTGAGACCCATACTCCCAGACACTAAAGACTGCCTGCAGCAGCTGTGGCTGCTGGGGTCTTCAGACTAGCTCAACACTAGAGTGTCAGAGTGCAGATACTGTAAGGTGTGTGGAGGCATCAGGTGTCAGTTCTGTGTCAGTGACCAAAAGTCTGCAAGAATGGCTGATGGCACCAGGAGCAGAGCTATGCAACTGGCCAATGCTAAAGCAGGAGCCGAAGAGAGGGAGGACGGTGCTGTGGGCAGTAATGAGGAGGTTGCCCACGAGTCCTCCAGGAGCTCGACGCCAGAAAACAGCTCTGCAGAGGACATTGCACAACCTAGCAATTATGGACAAGATGAGGAGCAGCTCACCCAAGGGTCCTCAACGAGCCAGATGCCAGCCCTCCGCTCTGCAATGGACAGTGAAGCACCAGGCTCCGCAGCGGGCCGCAGATCACCACGTGCCATTCCACCGAGCCTGGGAGGCTCGGATAGCCTTCTTCAAATGGCTATGGCCCTTCTCCAGGCTGGAGACCAGGAGGGCTACAAGGAACTCCTGGCAGAGCGCAGGGCAGAGCAGCAAGCAGCGCGTGAGGCTGAGGCTGCGGAGCGGCAGGCAGCGCGTGAAGAGCGCCAGGCAGAGCGTGACTACCAGCTGCAGCTAGCTCAGCTCCGGCCCTCATCAGCCACATGTGACCTTCGAGACACCAAACTTCCAAAGGTCCGTGTTGAGGACTTCCCAGTGCTGGAGAAGGATGGAGACTTGGACTCTTTCTTGACTGCTTTTGAACGGACTTGCTTGCAGCACCATCTGAACAAGGACCAGTGGGCCAAATACCTGACCCCCCGTTTAAGGGGTAAGGCCCTGGATGTCCTTGGGGACTTGCCTGCTGAGGCAGATCAGGGCTACGACACCATCAAGCGGGCCCTGATCCAACAGTACAACCTCACTCCGGAGTCCTACCGCAAGAAGTTCCGGACCCTGCAGAAGGGACCAAAGGACTCCTGGGCTGACCACCGGCGGGCACTTGCCCGAGCTGCCGACCACTGGACCCAAGGCCTGCAGCTTTCCACCGGACCGGAGATCCTGGACTTGTTCATCACGGAGCAACTCTTGTGGAACTGCCCTGAGGATCTCCGCCAGTTCATCCGAGACCAGAAGCCAAAGGGGTCCACGGCTACAGCTGCCCTGGCCGATGACTACACCAACAATCGGGCTCCTGAAGCCAGGAGAGCAGCCACCAGCAGCACCTGGAGAGGGGGTAAGATGAACTCTGCGACTGCCCCACCTGCCCCTAGACTGCAGGGGGTGTCCCCCTCAACTCCCCTCTCCAGGCCCGTGGCAGAGCCAAGACGGTGCCACCAGTGCAACCTACCTGGACACTTCAAGGCCATGTGCCCTCAGCGTCCCAAGGCCCCGGCTCCGTCCCCGTCCCAAGGGCCGCCCAAGGTGTATTGTGTGGGTGGGGGTGGTGGTAGGTCCCTGGACAGCTTCCAACCTGTCACCGTCGGCCGGTCTGTGACCATAGGACTGCGAGACAGCGCCTCGGAGGTGACTCTGGTGCGGCCTGAGATGGTGTCCCCCCAAGACTTGATCCCTGGAAAAACCCTCGCTGTCTCCGGGATTGGAGGCACTGACCCGGCGCTGCCTGTTGCTGACATTTATGTGGACTGGGGCGCAGGGCGGGGGGTGAGGGAGGTGGGGGTAACTGATCGGATCCCTGCAAACGTGCTACTTGGGACAGATTTGGGGCAGATAACCTCCCAGTTTGGGCCCCCCCCAAGGGCTGAACCTTCAGCCCGTACTGACATGACTCCTAACAATGTTAATGTGTTATCTATGAATGATGTAAGGGAGGAGGGAGTGAGCTCTGATATTTCTGCTTGCATAGACACCATAGACACACACTCAGCTGCAGCTGTGACAGGGGAGGGGGTCAGAGAAAGGTGTGACAATGCCTCTACAAGTAACCAGCCTGTGAGCTGGGATCTGTTGCCCTCTGCAGGGATAAGCAGAGAGCAGGGTGCTGCAGGGGGAGGACCAGTGTGTGGGGTGGGGGCTACCACAGCAAATGTGGGGTCCCCAGAGATTTCACAGCGGGGTTCTGTTGCTGCAGGAGGGGAACAGGCAGGTGAGATTGAGGCCGGTCCAGGAGCGGAAGTGCTCCCATGTAAGATCTCGGTGCGTGGTTCCCCCACAACCGGGGTGTCAGGAAGCCAGGTAGGTCTGCCTGAACCGGCGACTTGGTCAGGAACGGAGGAGGAGCAGGCACGACCCACGGTCGCAGCGGCTGTGGCCGCTGTCACCCGCAGTGGGAGTGCTGGAAGCCAAGGGGCCTCCCGGAGGTCCGATAGCTCTTCCCCTTCTGACCAAGTGGCAGCCGAGTCAGGTGGAGGCCAGGACACAGGTCCCGGGGTACTGACTGAAGATGTGACAGTCTCGTCGATTCTGGCCGCATCTAGTCAGGGGTTTCAGGCAGCGTTAGAAGCTGACGACAGCCTGAAAGCTCTTAAGGAGCAGGCGGCACAGCCTCCCTCGGACTCGGACCCGGAGCGAGTGGTCTGGGACCAAGGACGGCTGTACCGGGCCACGGTCCAGCAGGGTTCACCGGAGGCGTGGCCCAGGGACCGACAGTTGGTGGTACCCTATCCGTTCCGGACGGAGTTGTTGCGGATCGCACATGAGATTCCGATGGCCGGACACCTAGGGATCGCTAAGACCAAGGCCAGGTTAAACCAGCATTTCTACTGGCCAAAAATGGGGGCCGATGTGGCTGCCTACTGCCGTTCGTGTGAAACCTGTCAGAGAGTGGGGAAGGCGGGGCCACGCCCCAAAGCCCCACTAGTATCTCTGCCAATCATCGATGAGCCTTTCAGGAGGGTGGCTGTGGATCTGGTCGGCCCGCTGGCCATCCCCAGCAGCTCCGGGAAACGCTTCATACTGACGGTAGTGGACTATGCCACCCGGTACCCAGAAGCAGTGGCCTTGTCGTCCATTCGGGCTGACAAGGTGGCCACCGCATTGCTGGAGATTTTCTCCCGAGTGAGTTTTCCCCAGGAAATGCTCACTGACCGGGGGACCCAATTCATGTCCCAGCTGATGGAGGCCCTCTGTAAGCAAGTCCAGGTGCGACATCTGGTGGCCAGCCCGTACCATCCACAGACTAATGGCCTGTGCGAGCGGTTCAATGGCACCTTAAAGCAGATGCTTAAGATGCTGGTCGACTCCCATGGGCGTGACTGGGAGCGGTATCTCCCACACCTGTTATTTGCTTACCGGGAGGTTCCACAGGCCTCAACAGGATTCTCACCGTTTGAGCTCCTGTACGGGCGACGTGTGCGGGGCCCCCTGGCTCTGGTGAAAGAGGCTTGGGAAGGGGATTTGGCCACCCCTGGAGTGTCGGTTATCGAGTATGTCATGCGCTTCCGGGACAAAATGCAGGCCTTGACGCAACTGGTACACGACAATATGGCTCAAGCCCAGGCCGATCAGAAGCGTTGGTACGACCAGAACGCTTGTGAGAGGACCTACCAAGTGGGTCAAAAGGTGTGGGTACTGGTCCCCGTACCACAGGACAAGCTTCAGGCAGCCTGGGACGGCCCATACCTCGTGTACCAGCAGCTCAACCCTGTAACGTACCTGGTCACCCTGGACCCTGCCCGTGGAAGGCGGAAGCCCTTCCATGTGAACATGATGAAGGCACATCATGAGCGGGAGGCATGTGCGCTCCCCGTGTGCAACCTGCCCGAGGAGGGAGAAGCGGAAACCCTCTTGGATATGCTAGCCCAGGTTAGGGCAGGCGGATCCATTGAGGATGTGGAGGTTGGCCACCAGCTCTTGGAAGACCAACGGTCCCAGCTGTGGGCCACCCTCCTCCCCTTCCGGGGGTTGTTTACCAACCAGCCCGGAAGGACTGACTTGGCTGTCCATCACGTGGACACTGGGGATCATCCCCCGATCCGGCGTTCAGCATATCGGGTCTCCCTGGAGGTGCAGCAACACATGCGCCAGGAGATTGACGAGATGCTGAAGCTGGGGGTGATCCAGGCATCCAACAGCGCTTGGGCCTCGCCTGTAGTCCTCGTCCCTAAGAAGGACCGAACCACTCGGTTCTGCGTGGACTACAGGGGGCTCAATGCTGTCACGGTCGCCGATGCGTACCCAATGCCACGCATCGATGACCTGCTCGATCAGTTGGCCGGGGCTCCGTACCTGACCATCATGGATCTGAGCCGGGGATATTGGCAGATCCCCCTGGCTCGCAAGGCCAGGGAACGCTCTGCCTTTATTACCCCATTTGGACTGTACGAGTCCACGGTGATGCCATTCGGGATGAGGAATGCCCCTGCCACTTTCCAGCGGATGGTCAACACCCTGCTCAAGGGACTTGAAGGGTACGCGGCCGCGTACCTGGATGACATTGCCGTCTTCAGTCCCACCTGGGAAGATCACCTAGAGCATCTAGCACAGGTGCCCAGGCGGGTCCACCGGGCAGGTTTGACCATCAAGCCGGGCAAGTGTCAGCTGGCCATGAGCGAGGTCCAGTACCTCGGTCACCGGGTAGGCGGGGGAACACTGAAGCCCGAGCCTGAGAAAGTGGAAGCCATCGCATCCTGGCCCACCCCCAGGACCAAGAAGCAGGTGATGTCCTTCTTGGGGACCGCGGGGTACTATAGGAGGTTTGTTCCATGCTATAGTAGCCTGGCAAAGCCCTTGACGGACCTCACCAAGAAGAAGCTGCCCTCTGCAGTCGATTGGACAATGGACTGCGAGACAGCCTTCCGGGCCCTAAAGGACGCCCTGTCCAGCCCGCCCGTGCTACAGGCAGCCGACTTCACGCGGCCGTTTGTAGTACAGACCGACGCCAGTGACTTCGGCCTCGGTGCGGTGCTCAGCCAGGTGGACTCTGCGAGCCAAGAGCACCCAGTCTTGTACCTGAGCAGGAAGCTGTTACCAAGGGAAGTTGCCTATTCCACGATGGAGAAGGAGTGCCTGGCCATAGTGTGGGCCCTGCAGCGTCTGCAACCCTATCTATACGGGCGCCACTTCATCGTGGAGACGGACCACAATCCCCTCAGCTGGTTGCACACCGTCTCTGGGACGAATGGGCGATTGTTGCGATGGAGCCTTGCGCTCCAGCAATACAACTTCACCATTCGCCACAAAAGGGGCCGTGACCACGGTAACGCAGACGGGCTGTCCCGACAAGGAGAGGTCGCGGACGGGCGCACGGGGGAACACCGGAGTGTGCTGCCCCCTAGCGCCCTCAAAAGGGGGGAGGTGTGAGGTAAATCCGGAGATATGACGATAAATCATGATATTCAAGTATGTCAGGAAGCCCTCTCCTGGTGTCACCCCCCCTTTCCTTCACACAACTGGTTTAGCAACAAACTCCATGGCCATGTCCTGTGATATGGAAATTAGGTGGCTTTAGGACAAAGGACACAGGATGACTCCCTGCCGTCACCCTGTAACAAGAGTTGTATCTCATTAGCAAGGCTATGGAACTAGCAGACAGAACGACTCCAGTAAAAAATGGTTCATATCTCGCAAGCCATATTTCCGATAAATATGGCAACCATAAAAATGGTGTCTCCGCATGTGGACGATGCCGGCACCCCCTTTTTATGGGAGCAGGACATTGGGAAATGCCCCAGGCGTGATATCAGCCAATGGGGAACTGGCAGACAGGTCATGAGTCCCCTCGTTCTGTAGCTAAATTCATAACTGTCACAATGAGAGCATTGGCGTCCGCCTACGACGCTCCCAGGCAAAGTTATGGCCAATATCCCCTTTGCTGGATAATTCTGATCCATGCAGGGGGAGTGGCAGTGCTTCCCTGTGAGGTCACTAAGGTAGGAGGGGACCTGGATCTGCCCAGGTTGATAACCCTACTTCGGCCTTTTTCCAGTGTTCTTCTCGCTGGGGGCACGTGTAGGAAACATCTGTGGGAGTTCCTAGAAACCTGGTCTACAGCGCCCCCCTGTGGCCAGACGCACAAGGTAACTGATTGAATTGCATACCTGTTGTAAACCATGCTTTATCTGTAACTGTACTCTGACATATGTATATTCTGTAGATTCCCTATTGTATATATTGTAGTTTCTAGTGTGCTTTAGGCTGATTAAATTATATAATTAATCTTGGGCTGTTCTGTTATCTCGATCTTGAATCCCACGTCTGTGTGTTCGGCTAATAGTTACCGTAAATCGGTTGGTGGCAGCGAATTGTGCCAAGGATTATTGTGGGGAGGCCAGTGAGATTCGGGGAGATTTTATATATTCCGCCCGCGGAGGTCGGGGGAATATATACCTTACTCTCACCGGGGACCCTTCAATAATCGGCATAAGTAGTATAGCGGCCTCCTTGCTTATTGTCGGGCAATTCCATAATTGGCCTGACTATAAGAGGGGCGCTAGAGAGCGCGTCACGTGCTCTGTCTGTCGGTCGGGAGGTATAAAGGAGGGGTGACCCCCACTTGTTACCCCCCGATTGTGACGTACTGGTAGCCAGCGCGGGGGATTTCTCAGTGACCCCCCGGTGGTTTGTGACATATTGCATTACTGCTATAACAATATTTGAAAAAAGAGATACTTAGCTTATGTATTGCCCAATACATGTGAGTCCAATAACCATGACAAGGTGATTTCTTATATATCGGGACCCTAACTTGAAATTATGCTATCTGGGTTAAAAACTTACATGTCTGGGCAGAAAGGATCCAACTATAAAGGAGGATGGACACAGCCTGGTTATAGGGTGGAGTGATCAGTCAGAAAGAAAGAAATCTATAAAAAAAAGACTGACTCGCAAGTCCAATAGGGGCCTTTTGTAGCTGGATCCTTTATTCTCAGACATGTAGGTTTTTAATCCAGATAGCAAGTTAGGGTCCCAATATATAAGAGACCACCTTGTTGTGGTTATCAGACTCACATGCATTGGTCAATATATAAGCTAAGTATCTCTTTCTTCAAATATTCCTGTAGCAGTAATGCAATACCAGAGTTTCCTAATTTAATGTTAGCATTCTAGAATACAGAGGTATGTGTTTTGCAGTTATAGTTGGTTTTCAGATGGCACTTGTTCACACCTATTGGATATGCAGGTAAGTATTTGTTGATATAAACATTTAAAACACTGATTGTCATTCTTGAAAAAAGCTTGTTAACTGAAACCTTGCATGTGTGATAAAATAAGTTTCATTTTTATTTAAAGTTAGAGCATTACCATTCCCTACAATTGGGTTGCTTTATTGAGGTATCAAAATACAAGGGACCCCACGCCATTTTTTCCTATTTATTTTTACACTCCATGTCAGAGACCCAGACAGTTAGCGTGAGCGCAACCAATCACAGATGCTGACACTCCGGCTGTCTGATTACAGCCAATCACAGATACTATCACAGAGAATGGGAAGGGGAGGCAGTGAATATTCATAAGATTTAATGAGCGGAACCAGAAGCAGGATGACAGCTGGGTGGAAACCTGCTAGATATAATTGTCTTGTTTTCATCCCCATTTTTCATCCTTTTTCCCTTGTTAAAAAATGTTTAATCCGGGCAGTAACACGAACTTACTTGAGAAGTCTGTGCCCGGGATCCATGTACGAACCCCGAACTTTACTGTTTGGGTTCGCCCATCTCTACTAATAATATAATTATGCTTCAGTTCAAATAAATACAATAAGAATTTGTCTACAGATTCCTTAAGTTAGTCATTGCATGGGACAGCTATGATGATGGCAATATAAATGAGTATTTAAATGTGTGCTTCAGATCTGTATCTATGATGAAATACATTCTGCTGGAACTCGAGTTCCCTACTGTTCACTTTAATTGGCATTTCTTTTACAAATATTGATTGGCTTGGGCAAATTTTCATGTGGTTTAGATAATGATCAGATCTAATTATTTTGACAATTTATATGTAGCACTTATCAATATGACCTGAAATTCTCAGTCAGGTCATAGTGAAAATCTGCATACAAACACAGACTTATCAAGGACTACTGAAAGCCTCCTGCATAATAAGCCGCCATGCCGTACTTGGAAAAATTCAAGTACAGTGGAACCTTGCTTAATGAGAACAATCCGTTCTGGGACTGTACTTGTTAACCAAGTTACTCGTTCAGCAAAGCAAGATTTCCCATAGGAAATCATTGCAATGCAGACAATTCGTTCCACAACTTGTTAAATGTCCCATCCTGGTCCCTTATTCTGTCATTCCACACATGCACAAATGCACACAAACACATACAGACACACACAAACACACAAGCACGCACGCAAACGCACATATTATATGCTCACTTTACCTTCCGTTCCATCGCCGGTCTCCTGGGACTTGCTGTTCTCCGGTGCGGGTTACCATAACGACGAGGGAGGAACTTCCTGACAGAGCGCTGACGTCAAAGGCAGAGCCGCTTGCCTCTGATTGGCCAGCGCGCTGCCTTTGAGTAGCGGTGACAGGAACCAGGAAGTTCCTGCTTCGTCGCTATGGATGCCGATGCACAGCCTGTAGTGGAGCAGAGCGGCGAACTACAGGACCCAGGAGGCCGGCGATGAAACGGAAGGTACACATATTATATGCTCACCTTACCTTCCGTTCCACCGCCGGCCTCATGGTACTTGTAGTTCACCGCAAGCACGTCACGATGTACCCGGGAACTACAAGACCCAGGAGGCCGGCGGTGGAACGGAAGGTAAGGTGAGCATAATACTGTATGTGCGTGCGTGTGTGTTTGTGCGTGCTTATGTGTGTTTGTGTGGACTGCAAGTGCGGGTCAGAGCGCAGTGGATGGACAGAACCGGAAGTGTCTGAGGTGAGGATTTTGCTCGCACAGCAAAGCTTTCTCGTAAACCGGGTTACAAATTCACAGAAAGCTTTGCTTGTAAAGCGAAATTCTTGTTAAGTGGGTTACTCGTTAAGCGAGGTGCCACTGTAGTCTTAAGCCTGCTTTACACGCTGCAATGTATCTTACAATGTGTCGGCGGGGTCACGTCATAAGTGACGCACATCCGGCAACATAAGTTACATTGCACTGTGTGACAGGTACGTGTGATTGCGATTGAACGTTAAAACGTTCATCGCATACACATCGTACATTTCTCTAGAATTGCAAGTCAGATTGTTCATCGTACCCGGGGTAGCACACATTGCAGTGTGTAACACCACGGGAACGATGAACATATCTTACCTACGTCCTGCGGCTCCCGGCCCACAATGCGAAAGGAAGGAGGTGGACGGGATGTTTACGTCCCTCTAAGCTCCGTCCCTCCACTTCTATTGGCCGGCTGGTGGGCACCCCTTTTCCCAAGTCCAAAACATTTCCGGGTGACGTCCACATGGACCGGGTAAAAAGTTCCCTACCCGGTTAATTTACAAGGCCCAAAAGGTTTTGGGTTGACCTGCCAGTTCTCAGCCTTAGTCCATTTTAAAACTGTAGAATGTTTCCAACGGGGGTTAAACAACGGGGGGTAGCCGGGAAACCGCTACCTTACTCTTTCTCTGTAACTGGAGATGGTGGAGGGGGGTGGAGGCACAGCTGCCCATTAATCTTCACCCACTTCTTCACATCCAGGGCAAACAACCCCCTCTCTCCACAGTGCCGGGTGTATGAGACCATATCTCCGGGCTCCAGCTCTCTATCCAGGTGACCTGTGGGCAGGTGAGGGGCTACATCCCTCTGGGACATGAAGATTTCGGCATCCATGCCCGGCTCATAAATTAACCCCCATCCCTTTTGGGGGTTAAAATGGTGGACCTGCACACGGTAAATTGGACCCCGCACTCGGAAGGTGGACTGCCGGAGGTGGTCTTTCTCCTGATATGTCCGGGATAACACCTCTGCTTTTCTCTTCTCCCGGGCAGCTATCTCCTTCTTGAGCTGCCTCTGTTGCCGCTCCCAGTAGGGAGCGCGGTCCTTGGGCTCTTCCCCCTGCTCTACATTAGCCTGTTCTGCTTCCCTGCAGGTATATCCCAGCTGTACTACAGCCGGGACCGGGTACGGGTTGGCAGTCTGGGTCACTGCTGCAGCTGACTTCCAGGTCAGCTCTGCCTCTGATGCGACCAGGTGGGCTGCCAGGGCTGGTGTCGTCATCTCAGGCGCAGCCGGGCTCGGGGCCGGAGGGGATGTCTTCCGGGCTTTGGTCTGGTGTGGGGCTGGTACGGGTGCCGTGGCGGTGACATGCTTGTGGCCCATGGTCCCTATTGCTGGGTACTCGCAGGTAGATGCAACGGGTTCCGCTGCCGTGGCTGGGGGCAGCGGACCGATTGGGGCACTATCTGCAGGTGCGGGCGGCGAGGGAGGCGATGTGGTGGACGGGGGCAGACTGAGCTCCTCAGCCAGTTCGGCCTGTTCCGGTGGAACATAGGGGCGTGGGTTGCTTACCCGCTCCTCCAAGGCCATCTCCTCTTTGCGTGCCCGAACGGCTGCAGCCAGGTTCCCCATCTCAGTCATCCATCTGGGCAACAGGTAGTTGGCTTGGGCCTGGATTTTGAGGCACATCCACGCAGTCTGGGCTTCCACCCAGTCAGCAGCCCCAGGAGCAGGTTCCTTCTTGGTCGGGTTGCTGGACCAGTGAGACATCCTCTCTTGGTGGTGTCCAGGAACGGAAGATGGCAGAGTCCTGGTGTCCCTGCCTCTTATCTCCTCGGGTCACATGACGCAGTTTCCGCCCTCCCCCCTTGTTGTTCGGGAGCAGTCTCTTAGCGCGTCCCACTGGTTTCTCTTTCTCTTCCAGAGTCTGGAGACACCAGCTTTCGCCCGCGTTCCCAGGGGGCGGGGTTTCCTCTTCGCGCTCTTTCTCGGGGACGAAGACGCTGGGTTGTCATTTTTCGTGCCTAAAAATGGCGGCAAAATGGCGGCTTTTCAAGATTTTTACAGCGGAGCACCGCTGACAGTCCAGAACAAGGCGCACTTCCACCAGGTAGGTGGATGGGTTACAATCCTGTTTGTGACACCAATTTTTGAGGTGTGCTGCCCTCACGCCAGCAGCCGGTCTGCTCGGATCCGGATCCGCAGTGTGGCTCAAGGGTTCTTCTAGACCCAGGGGTCACGCGGACACGTCAAATAAAAGGGGACGTATATGTACGGGAATTGCCGTGAGCACTTTGTGACACCACGCACGGTGTGTGGCGAGATGTAGCACCATCGCTGCTGTTGGGGAACACCCGGGGGCGATGGGATAGCAGCTGGATATTAACCCCTCCGTGGGTAGATATGGATGCCCCGGGGCCTAGTGTCTATATGCTGAGGATGGTGGTTGCAGGGGCCGGCGCGCCCGGTCAGAACGGGGGATGCTGGTGTACTCACAGTCAAATGAATCACACAAGTCCAACGGGAAACCAAAGTGCCAGTGGCTGGTCGCCGCGGCCGGGTGTATTCTGGTCCCTCACCTGGGGTGATGGTCTGTGTCACTTTCCTCTGCACTATTTTAGTTCTCTCTGGACTTCTCGGTATGGAACAAGGGAGTCCGCTCCCAGAACTACTGGTGGGAGCCTTGCCCGCAGACCCTTGGGATTTAAAGGGGCCGTGATGGATGCCCTATCCCCTGCGGTGGGCTGCTGGTCTGCTTTTGGGACTTTGGGTGGGACAGGACCTATAATCCTGTCCTCAACTGGTTAATTAACAAAGCCGGTGGTTCCGATCTCTGCTTCAGGGTCCAGGTACCCCCTTTCTGCACGGTTTCCAGGTCGGTTCTCCGGTGTTGGTACCGGCGGGCTCCTACCCTGTCCTGGTCCACCTCGGATCTCCGGTAGCCGTCATCCCGTCTCCTGACAGACACGGACCACCGTCTCTCACCTAGCCAGTACGCCGGGGCTCCAACCCCAATGCTACTTCGAGCTCCACTCAACTCAACTCCTAGGCGGGCTTTGCACGTTGCGACATCGGTAACAATGTGTTACCGATGCTGCAGCGATAGTCCCGCCCCCGTCGCACGTGCGATATCTAGTGAAAGCTGCCGTAGCGATTATTATCGCTACGGCAGCTTCACACGCACATTCCTGCCGTGCGACGTTCCTCTGGCCGGCGACCCGCCTCCTTCCTTAGGGGGGCGTGTCGTGCGGCGTCACAGCGACGTCACACGGCAGGCGGCCAATAGAAGCTGAGGGGCGGAGATGAGCAGGATGTAAACATCCCACCCACCTCCGTCCTTCTCATTGCAGCCGGGAGGCAGGTAAGGAGATGTTCCTCTCTCCTGCGGCTTCATACACAGCGATGTATGCTGCCGCTGGAGCGAGGAACAACATCGTACCTGTCGCACCATCGGCATTATGGAAATGTCGGAGGCTGCAGCGATGATACGATAATGACGCTTTTGCGCTCGTTCATGGTATCAAAAAGGTTTTACACGTTGCGATATCGACTGCGACGCCGGATGTGCGTCACTTTCGATTTGACCCCATCGACATCGCACGTGCAATGTCGCAACGTGCAAAGCCGCCCCTACTCAAATACTCCTCTGTCAACTGTCAAACTACTACTGTCTCTTTTCCCTGCCCCGGGTTCTCTAGACCCCTAGGTGGGCGTTTTCCTTCTGCCTTGTCCCGCCCACTGGTGTGCCTTTTCTACCCTGGGGGGGTGACTAGGGTTTTGTCGGTTCGGTGTAACCATGTAAAGGAAGGTGTTATGTGGGGGCCTATTTTGTGTGTGACCACCTGGCGGCGCCAGGGCGTCACACATGTTTCATAGATGGTACTTTTTTTAAATCTTTTGCCAAACATAGCATTTCTCATTTAAAACGAAGGGCTCTATTTTGGTCTCATCTGTCCACAAAACATTTCTCTAATTGTCTTCTGAATTGTCTAAGTTGGGCAGCAATGTTGTTTTTGGAAAACATTGGCTTTCACCTTTCAATCTTTTTATGCACAGCATTGTTGTTCAGTGACATCCTAATGGTGGACTCTTGATATTAGCTAATGTGAGAGTGGCTTTTTGTTGCTTAGAGGTTGCTTTGGGTTCCTTTGCCACCTTGCGGACTAATAATCTCCTTGCTCGTGAAGTGATCTTTGTTGGTCGACTATTGCTGAGGAGGGTAACGTTTTTGAATTTTCTCCATTTGTACACAATCTGTCCAACTGTTGTTTTGTAACCTTTGACAGCCTGAAGAGCATTGATAACTCTTCTTCTGAGGTCGTCAGCAAGCTCCCTTGTTCTTTCCATGATTCATTTCCCAAAGAAAAATTATTGTGAACAGTAAACTATGATAAATTCCTATTCTTTAAATAAAAGAGGTCATCAATTCATAACTGATTACGATCTCTAAAGCCCGCTTTACACACTACAATATATCTTACGATGTGTCGGCGGGGTCACGTCGTAAGTGACTCACATCCGGCATCGTAAGGTACATTGTAGTGTGTAACAGCTACGTGCGATTGCGATTGAACGGTAAAACGTTCATCGCATGCACGTCGTTCATTCCTCATGAATTGAACATCAGGTTGTTCATCGTACCCGGGGTAGCGCACATCGCAGTGTGTGACACCCTGGGAACGATGAACAGATCTTACCTGCGTCCTGCGGCTCACGGCCAGCAATGCGGAAGGAAGGAGGTGGGTGGGATGTTTACGTCCTGCTTATCTCCGCCCCTCCGCTTCTATTGGCCGGCTGCCGCGTGACGTCGATGTGACGCCGAACGTCCCTCCCACTCCAGGAAGTGGACGTTCGCCGCCCACATCGAGGTCGTATGGAAGGTAAGTACGTGTGACGGGGGTTAATCGTTTGTGCGGCACATTCAACAAATTGAACGTGCCGCACATACGATGGGGGCAGTTACGATCGCATACGATATCATATGCAAAATCGTAACATGTAAAGCAGGCTTTAGGCCCTGTGCGCACTTACCGGATTTTGCCGTGGATTTTCCGCGGATTTGCTGCATGTTTCGCTGCAGAAAATGTTCATAACATCTCTGCAGTGAATCACCAGCAAATCCTATGGAGAAAAAAAATCCTGTGCGCACTAGGCGGAATTTGACAGCTGCATGTTTTGCTGCGGGAATCCCGCAGCAAAAACAAGTGCATGTCACTTCTTTTCCGCACATCGCTGCGGGATTTCACTCCATTGACTCCAATGTTAATCATGAAATCCCGCAGGGAATAACGCAGGCAGCAAATTCTGTGCGGTTCACTGCGTTTTCCTGCGTTATTCCCTGCGGTATTTCGCGGTTTACCTCCGGTAATGTACATCGCTTGTCTGCGGTTTGCAGGGAAGTGATGTCATTACAGGAAGAGGAAGCAAAGCAGAGAGTAAACACACACACATCACAGACACACACACACACACACCACAGACACAGATAGACATCACAGACACAGATAGACATCACAGACACATAGAACACACATAGAAAGAAAACGGAAATATAGAAAACAAAGAACGTGGGCTCCGCTGCATATTTACCGTCCAGCCGAGGTAAGCACACAGCGGCGGCCCGGTATTCTCAGGCTGGGGAGGGAGAGGGGCAGGGGTAATGTCCCCCGCCTCACTCCCCCTCCGGCAGCCGAGAATATCAGCAGCAGCTCCCCCGGGACTGTCGCATGCATTATGCGGCAATACCGGCGTGTCCCCGGCTCTTCTTGCCGCCGTGTAGCAGTGGCAGCAAGGTAATACAAGAGGTTAATGATGGTGGGGGACCACCGCCATTAACTCCAGGCTTGATCATGGCAGCGTCTATGTGACAGCTGACATGATCAACCCGTAAGTAAAGTGAAAAAAACACACACACCGAAAAATCCTTTATTTTAAATAAAACAAACAAGCCTCGTTCACCATTTTATTAACCCCTCCCGCACCAAAGCTCCGGCGTAATCCACCGCTCCGGCGTAATCCACAGGTCTTGCGCTGCTTACATCCAGCCGCGACTGTCACAGACACAGCGCTGAATGAAAGCAGCAGACAGCAGAGGTAATTACCGGTCATTTCCCACGGCCGGTAATGTGAACTCACTGCCGACCGTGGGAAATGCAGCGATCTGTCATCTATCTATCTATCCCTCTGTCTGTCTATCTATCTATTCTTCTGTCTATCTACTATCTCAGAATTAAATGACTTTTTTTTTTTTTTTTTCAATGTGCTTTATTGTATTGAATGCAATAAAGCACATCCCAACCCGCACGCAGCAAAACCGCGGCAATACCGCGAATAATACCGCGGTAAAACCACAGCAAACCGCGGCAAACTGCATGCGGTTTTCGGGTGCGGTTTCCCGCGGTTTTTTACCGTGGGTGCGGTAATCTTTGAGAGCAAGAAAATTCCATTTCCCAGTGCGCACATAGCCTAAAATTGAAAAATCTTTCAATTTGTGTCTTAATTCTAAAGATTCCATACATTACCACTCATAGTCATGTGATATTGGCTCATTTTTTCTTATAAAAAACTATATTTTTTAAATGAGGAAATAATATTCTTTATTCTTTTGTTTGATTTGATTCTCTTCATATACAGTACATTTAGGATTTGTGTAAAAATTTGATGTAGTGTTTGCACCAATTTGTAAAATTTTAAAGGTTTCACAAAATTTCAACCACGACAGTACATTGCAAAAGAAGTATTAAACCATTTGTAGTTACTGTACCCCACATACAAGTGCATGATGAGTTTTTATTCTGCTTTAATATTGTAATAAATACTTTGACGTCCAGTGTGTTTTTGTATTTTTGTTCTATTTATAATTAATTTCCTAGATGACAGTTTGTGACTTGACATGTGCTGTGAACGCTATTGCTTCAAGGTTGTGATGACGTTTTTTATATGAATCACTAGGATCTTACATAGGTCTATCATTTTGCTATACAGTTTCTATAGTGATGGTTGTACAAGCTTGGATAGCTCTGTATGACGGTAATATCTTGTGTATTGAAAACCGTCTACATGCTGTGATACACTTATAGGACGCAGAATATGCCATGGAGGTTATAAACTCATGCTATGAACCGGTGGCCAAGGTTTCAGCATTCAATTTACTGTATAGATATGTAATTTATGTAATTCCTTCTGGAGATAGGTGCTAGAAATAATCTAAGCATTTCTCACTTTCTCATGTTTACATTATCTATCTATCTATCTATCTATCTATCTATCTGTCTATCTGTCTATCTGTCTGTCTGTCTGTTTGTCTGTCTGTTTGTCTGTTTGTCTGTCTGTCTGTTTGTCTGTCTGTTTGTCTGTTTGTCTGTCTGTTTGTCTGTTTGTCTGTCTGTTTGTCTGTCTGTCTGTTTGTCTGTATGTTTGTCTGTCTGCCTGTCTGTATGTCTGTCTGTCTATATATCTATAAAATTCATTTAGCTTAAACATTTTTACTTCATTAATTCTTTCCAATATTTATGGGACTGTCTAGCCTTAGGAATAGTTGCTGCAGTGCTTGTCAAAAAAATTCTCAGGGCTGGACAATGCCATTAATAAATATGAATCACATTCACAGTGGACTTAGATTTTGCTATATTATGTACCAATATATTGTGTTGTATTTGTAATAAATTTGTAATTCTTATTAGATAATTATATATAACTCTAAATGTATATTATGATAAACTGACATAATGTAGCAACAGGTTGGAGAAAACACAAGGATTTTGCACAGTCAGATTTAGGCAAAGGACCACAGAGACCAGTAGGAGTCAGCAGTGACTTTGGCAAAGACGATTCCTTTTAACTGGGATGTATAAACTCCATGCCTTCTAATCCTGTTATGTTTTTTTTTCCCCAGTGACAGTTGATTTTTAACTTACCTTCTGTTGCAAATGAGTGCTTTTTTGCAGATTACAAAAATATGAATTATTTAGTAATGTTTAATTATCAATAATAAATAAAATATTATGAGCTACATTCATTATTTATTATGTGTATATTTATGCTTGCATTAATTGTAAATAAGTTTAAAATGTGTCTGTATCCTGTATACTATTTGGAAAATTAAAATCACATCTTGATTTTGCTGGAATATTGCGGCAGAACTGATCGAATCTGTCCCTTCATACTTTGCTCCATTTCAGAGATATTCACATTTTCTTCTTTTTGATCGCAGTATGTGAAATCTCTGTTTCCCACTTTCACGCCTCCTCCTAAAAGCTGCCAATCACAGCTGTGAGACTACTAGACCGCTAGATCAGCTGCACAGCTGTCATTGGCAGCCTTCTGGTAGGGAAGGGTAAAAGCACCCCACCCTAAAGAAAAATCTAAAGAAACTTCCTGTTGATCTGCTACCAGAGATTTCCCATACTGCGCTCCAAAACAAACACATGTGAATATCTCAGCAGCAGAATGACGCAGTGCAAAATGGAAAAGGGTGGCAAAATTAGAGGAGATCAGGAATTTTTTTTACAATTTACTTAGATTTTTTTTTATCAATTGACAGGTCCTCTTTATTGACATAAGTTCTATGTTTGGAAGGCATTGTCCTCCTGCAGAATAAATTTGAAGCCAATCTGTTGCCTCTCTGATGATATTTATGATTGATAAGTATTTGCCTTTTCGCTCATCAGTCCAGGCCACCTGCTGCCATTTTCCTATACCCTTTTTCAAATATTTTTATGCATAGTTAAAGAAGCATTCCCACTAACTTTTTGTTCAAGTGTGCAGAGGAAGGTGTCAACCCCTGGCCGCACAGGTGCTGCACTCTTTTGTCAAGGAGACTCTGTGCGGATGTGACTTTGGGTTGGTTGCATGATATTTACTGGTTTCTCCAGGCTAGTTGTCCATCATCTCACGGGCAATCACCTTCATGGACAGTCAGTAATGCATGCAACACCAGAATTTGTTTAGCCAACCAGAATTGTTCACTTTTCTTCTTCACAAAGTTATAACAGACATGACCTTCCTTCCGCTCCTTGTGCGGTACTGCTCCTTGACCTATTCCCCCTACTTTCTTGGATCTCGTCCTCAAGGTCCGGGGTCTTTGTCTCCTTCCCCCTAACTCTGTTTACCTTTGTTCAATTATTGAGCCTTGATAGCTCTCTAGCCAGAGCACTTTCTAAGCCCATTGGGGTGAGCTGTAGGTTCCGGACCTCTTGAGGTTATGTCAGAGTACCCTGACTGGCCCTAGCACTGAGACCACATCTTCTCACACTTGAACCCTATTCTCTACAGGTCCCCTCTTGAGCCTTCCCACCTGTTCTCTATCCCTCCATCTGCCACTCCTGACTTCCACTACTTTAACCCTATCTTAGCTAATCATGTAATCTAAAGGCAACTCACTTGTGGCTAATGGGGGAGGGGTGCACAGTCAGAGGTCATGACTCCATAATGTAGACAAAAAGACTGACGTCACTCCTAAAACGCAGTCTGAACAGGAGCAAAACGGAACATGACAAATGTGACGCCCTGACGCCGCCAGGTGGTCACACAGTGTAGGCCCCCGCACAACACCTTCCCTCACAGGGTTAAACCTTGCCAACCAAATCCTAGTCACCCCCCCAGGGTAGGAAAGGCACACCAGTGGGCAGGACCAGGCGGATGGAGAACGCCCACCTAATGGGTCTAGAAAACCCGGGGCGAAAAAAGAGACAGTTGATTGAGTGGAGTGGTGTGGAGTAGTTGAGGAGGAGAAAGTGAAGGCTGAGACAGAAAGAAAAAGCGTCGGGGTTGGAGCCCCGGCATGCTGGCTAGGTGGCAGATGGTGGTCCGTGTCTGTCAGGAGACAGGAAGACGGCAGCCGGAGATCTGAGGTGGACCGGGGCAGGGTTGGAGCCTGCCGGTACCGACACCGGAGGCCCGACTCGGAAACCGTGCACAGAGAGGGTACTTGGACCCTGAAGCCAGGACTGGAACCTACGGCCTAGCTAATTAACCAATTGAGGGCAGGATTATAGGTCCTGTCCCAACCAAAGTCCCAAAAGCAGACAACCACCCACTGAGAGGGATAGGGCATCCGCCAGGGCCCGGTAGATCCCACGGGTCAGCGTCAACGGGCAAGGCTCCCAACAGAAGTACCGGGAGCGGACTCCCGTGTTCCACACAGGGAAGTCCACCACACCAAAAACACAGTGCAGAGGAAAGTGACACAGACCATCACCCCGGGTGAGGGACCACAATACACCCGGCCGCGGCGGCCGGTCACCAGCACCTTGGTTAACCATTGGACTTGTCTGATTCATTTAATCGTGAGTAAACTGAGACTCCCTGGTCTGACAAGGCGCGCCGGCCCCTGCCATCATCATCCCCTGCACCGAGTCACCGGGCCCCGGGGCAACAATCCCTACCCACGGAGGAGTTAACAACCAGCTGCCATCCCATCACCCCCGGGTGCCCCACAACAGCAGCGGTGGTGCCACACTTCACCACAAACTGTGGGTGGCGTCACAGACTGCGTACGACAAATACGTCCCCTTTCATTTGAAATGTTCACGTGACCCTCGGGTCCGGAGAATCCCTCGAGCCACACTGCGGATCCGGATCCAAGCAGCCCGGCTGCTACTGACTTGGGGGCGGCACGCATATAGTAACAAAAAAAAAAAAAGCAGTTGCACTCTGAAATGCTAAAGCATGCAAATATTGAATACAAGAATATAGACGGCACTCCCAAAATGCTTATCTATATTCTTGCATTCAATGTTTGCATGTTATTCTTCAGTAGCAGGTTTCTACATGCCTATACACATGGAGGTTTGTAACCCATAGAGAGGCTTCAGTTTAGTGTAGGTTCCCAGTAACGAGATATGCCTTGACGTGGCTACTGGGCAGATAAAGAAAAGGCCATGCTAAATATCTCAATTTTTCCTAGATTTCCTTAAGAAGTAATGCATATCTATATTCCTGCATTCAATGCATATCTATATTCTTGCATTCAATGTTTGCATGCTTTAGCATTTCAGAGTGTAACTGTCTTTTTTTTGTTATTTTATGTCATGTTCAGTTTTGCACCTGTTCAGAGTGCATTTTGGGAGTGCCATCAGTCTTTTTGTCTAGATCATTTTTCATTGTAAAAGAAACTTCTGCTCTCTGTATGACCTGTCCAGTTTGAACAGTGGGGACATCAGTGGGAAGCAGAAAAAAACAGTGCTGGACTCCAGAGATAGTGCTGGTAGATGAGTATATTATCATGCCCACACTACAGTAAATACATGTACTCACATATTTAATCAACAAACAACAACAAACAAACAAGTTAGTCGGAGTGCTTCTTTAAGTCAATTGGCCTTATTTACATCTTAAAGTTATGTTTTTTTCTGCAATTCTTCCATGAAGACCACTTTTGACTAGTGATGGGCGAAACCCCCAATGTTCGTGTTTGGGAGCCTTGCCCAAACGTTTTGTAAAGTTGTAAAGTTCCAGTTCGGGTTCTGAGATAACGTGAACTTGCATCCGAACACCGAGCTTGGAATTTACAGTTATGGGATGAGGCAGGGGGGGGGGGGGCTATAAAATAAAGAATATAGTTAATAATAAACATTGTCATTGACAGGAGCATGTCGCCTGCATGTATTGTATGTATTTCCATGCAGCTGAGGTGCTCCTGTCAGGAGAATGTGTGCCGTGTTGGGTGATACCGATGCAAGACTCGCAGGGGTCATACGCAAGTGGAATCATACCCTCACTGTCAGCCTGCTTCTCGCTCTGTACAAACACTTGTCTGTACAGAGTGATGAAGTAGAGCGGACATTGCTCTCCCTGCTTCTCACTCTGTATAGACATTTGTCTATACAGAGCAATGAAGCAGAGCTGACATTGCTCTCTCTGCTTGTCGCGCTGTAGAGACACTTGACTGTACAGAGTGATGAAGCAAAGCTGAAAGCGGGCGAGCATATTCAGCTCTGCTACATCTGTGCGAGGAGACAAACACAGGTCCAAGTTCGGGGTTCGAATGCAACTTCGCGTTATCTCCGACCCTGAACATAAAATGTTCGGGCGATGCTCCCGATCCCGAACATCGGGGGGTTCACCCATCATTAATTACTACCTCCAATAAGTGGCACTAGAATTCGTCTTCTTCCACCCTAAAGAGACAAGTTGCAGTGTGCATCTTTGACACATGCTTATGTGACGTCTGGGAACTGTGTTCATGTGAGTTGAAAGCTGTGCTAATGTAACACGAGCACAATTCTTGTGTATTTTGTGCACTACGTTTCTGTGATGCTGAAAGCAAAATGCTATTTATTACAATGATTCTATAACAGTAAAATCCTGTATATGAATTGTATTGCAAGGTTGATACTGCACAGAGCTTCACGATGACTACACGATGACTTTGACCATAGCACACTTTGTTCTGCCACAAGTCACATTATGCTGCTCTTAGAATGCAATGTAATGTGGGCGTAAAATCACAACATACTGGGGAGAAAAGAACACTAATAATTTGGGCTTCTTGAAACCTTTGTTACAAAATTCAAATCCACTGTGGTGCGATGTAGCAGCAGCAAAACGTGATTTTTGCAAGCGGGATGTCTATCACAGCCAAATTCATTGTCCAGTCTCAGTAAAGGCCCTGTCACACACAAAGATAAATCTGCGGCAGATCTGTGGTTGCAGTGAAATTGTGGACAATCAGTGCCAGGTTTGTGGCTGTGTAGAAATGGAACAATATGTCCATGATGTCACTGCAACCACAGATCTGCCAAAGATTTATCTCTGTGTGTGACGGGGCCTTTAGTGTTGCTGACTTGCTGCCAACTAAAAATGCCCCTATGTTTTTCATGGTGTTTTTTCATGGCAGTTTTACATTGTCAAATATGCTGTAGCAAGAGATAACATTAATGGGAACATGTTAGGTCCAATATGCACCCAGGTCCACGAGCAGTTCTGGTGCATATTGCTAATCCCTGCCTAACCGTCCCTGTATACACTAGCATAGATAAACAGATCTTTAGAAAACTTATTTCTAAAGATCCTGTATGATATGCTAATGAGCGCAGGGACTAGTCACAAGGGCGTTCGTTCCTGCGCTTATTCCACCCTCTTATGTTAGCACACCCACAGGGTATGCGCATGATCGGAAGTGCCGAGACTTTCCTTGATGGAGAGAGGGCATAATATTGGGGCTAAATTTGAGTGCTAGGGATGCAAAAGAATTTAACCCCTTCACCACTTGGTGATTTTCCGCTTTTTGTTTTTTTTTCCTCCCCTTCTTCCAACAGCCATATCTTTTTTTATTTTTCCACCAACATAGCCGAATGAGGGCTTATTCTTTGTAGATGAGTTGTACTTTTGATTTAAACCATTAAATTTACAATATACTGTAGTGTACAGGAAAAATTCAAAGTCCAGTGAAATTGCAAAAGAAAGTGCAATTCCACAATTGGTTTTTAATTTTTCTTATTTTCCAAGCTCATTGTATGGTAAATCTGACCTGGCAGTATAATTCTCCAGATCAGTATGAGTATGTTGATACCAAATGTTGATATCTTTCTCTGCTCTGCAACATTTGACCATCTCACTCAGATGCAGCAGCGTAGAGACAGCCAGATGTACCAGAGCTGAGACAGTCGGAGATGCTTTACCTTATATAGTGTCTCTGACCATCTCTGATCGGCTACATCTAAGTGAGAAGGTTAGATGTAGCAGAGCATAAACAGATGTAGCCTCTCTGACTGTATCTGCTTTGCTACATCTGAGTTGGATGGTAAGATGTAGCAGAGCAGAGACAGAAAGATGAAAACGAGAGAAAGAGAGATATATAGATAGAACTAACCAGGGAGTTCTTCATCTTCAGCTCTTCAAGAGTCCAACTGAATGAGGAGTCCCTGCAGACACTCAGCTGGGGAAATCCCTGGCTTTAGTGCGGTGGCTCCAACCATTAAAAGAAGCTGCTTCACTGTAACCCAAGCATTTGGCCCTGTTCATTATTCGATAGAGAACCCAAATATTAAGTCCCTGGAGGTGGACACCCCGACCGTCGATATATGGTTGGATGGTACTTCTATGAGCAATACTGGAGCAGGAATGTATCTTCCGATTGAAAAGACCCAAGAGGAAAATAACTGACAGCAATATAGATGGTCGATTTAAGTGGCTTTGCTGTGAGGTGATAGACAAAGGGTGTTGGTTGTTTACACAGTGGGTCTATCTGTCCAAATCTAAAGGCTGATTTACACGCTGTAACATTGCTAGCGATGTCGCTAGAGATCGCACCTGCCCCCTTCGCGTGTTCATCAAGGCCAAATTGCTGCCCGTGGCGAACAATATCGCAGGTACGCGTCACACGGACTTACCTTCCTAACGACGTTGCTGTGGCCGGCGAAAAAACTCTTTTTTAAGGGGGTGGTTCATGCGGCGTCACAGCGACATCACACAGCAGACCACCAATAGAAGCAGAGGGGCGGAGAGCAGCCGCATGAACATCCCTCCCACCTTGTTGCCGGAGGACGCAGGAACGCTGTTGTTCGTCGTTCCCGGGGTGTCACACGTAGCGATGTGTGCTGCCTCAGCAACGACGAACAACCTGCGTCCAGAACAAGCAGCGATATTTGGAAAATCAACGACGTGTCAATAATCAACGATTTTGTGAGTATTTGGGATCGTTAGCGGTCGCTCATACGTGTCACACGCAACGACATTGCTAAAGAGGCCGGATGTGCGCCATGAAATCCGTGACCCCAGTGATATCTCGTTAGCGATGTCGTTGCGTGTAAAGCAGCCTTAAGTCTTTCAGTTTGGAACCTAGAATTATTGGAGATAGTAAACAGTGGTATCAATCAGGGTAGAGGTCAAGTATGTGTGATGGTGTTAAGGGTCCAGTATTAAAGTCTCCAATCAATCAAACCGCACCTGGACTCTTGCAAAGTTTTTACCTATCAATTGGCAGATCCTCAATTGTCACCCCGATGCAAAATCATCACGGAAACAAAATTTGTGCTTTACACCTGGCGACTTTCCGTAGATGACTTCAGAGTAAACCATTGGAATCACAGAAGTGCAGTTTGTGAGGAACGCAATTAGCATGATGAGGGGATGTATAGAGTTGAGGCAAGAGGTGAGAAAAGATGACCCCCAACACAGAAAATACACTGACAAGCAGATGAGCAAAGGGTTGCAATGTTTTGAACTTTTGACTTTCAGGCTCCATATCTCACCTTCCACTACATCTTTGAGCGTGAGACTACCTTCATTTTATAGATAATCATCTTGACTATCTCATACATGAACTTGAATTGCAAATATATGGCATATGATTAGTTATGCAGATTCTTGTCATGTCACTGCATTGTTACTTTTTTGCTTTTAAAAATCTAAAATATTTATAATTTTGTTAGTATTTTTTAAATCTACCTTTGACGTTCAAAACTGGCTGAATCCTTCTGACCATGCTCTCCATCCCATTAAAGCATGTCTCAACTGAAATCTTAGCCCAGGTCTCTTCTACATGATCCCAATGTTGGTGTATACTGTTCAACTCCCTTGGGTATGTATACAGCTTTTTCTTCAACTCTACTCACAAGTGTTCAATTAGGTTTAGGTCTGGGGAATGTGGAGGCCATTCCACCACCTCTACTTCATTGTAATTGAACTAATTTCTTTGCCAATCTTGACTTATGCTTTAGGTCATTGTCCTGCTGGAACACTATGTCGTCCTTTCCATACCCATAGTACTCGAGTGTACAATGTAAATAATTTTGTAAGATACTCACATTTGGCTCAGCATTGAGATCACCATCAATCCCAGTCAAGTATCTAACCTATTTGGCTATGAAACAACCTCATATCATTAGTCTTCCTCCAACAAACTTGATAGTTCCTTTAATTTCTTAATCTGTGAGCTCCTTTTTCCCTTGTTTCTTCCAGATACATTTGCACGCATCAGAGTGTAGTCTATTGACTCTTGTCTTATATCTGCACATAAGCCTTTTCCAATCTTCTACTGTACACTTTTGTACTTTTTGAACACTCAATCCGATATTTTTTTGACGATGTTGCAGTCAAGGCTTCTTCACTTTTTTTGGGCCACCATTAAAGATTTGAGTAACATTCATCACATGGCGCTTGCATGGATGTCTATGATCTTACCATCATGAAGCATATGAGCCACTTCTACTGCCACATTAGAAACTGTAGGGGATGGTCAGATATGGAGTCAGAAAGTCAAAAATTCAAAACATTGTTACCCTTTTGCTTGTCAGTGTATGGGACATGATTGACTTAATTGGTATAGGATTGGGTAGAGGTTCCCTAAACACTATGGATATAGATGTCCTGACAATAAATCTTGGGGCATTGCGGAATATGCTAGGAAGGATTCAAAACTCAGCTTGTTGTAAACCACGCTTTAGAGAGTTTACAGCATTCACACATTAATGCCACTACTGCTTTATCTTTGGCTCTTTATTTGGAATCTTCACCAAAAAGTGCAAAAGGGTGTCACACACATTTATATGAAATTTGGTACACTAATAATAAAAAAGAAAATGAATTGCATGACTTTATACCACACTTTCTTTTGTGGTGTCTTCCACACCATGTGATTAAGTACACACCTCCCAATGGCGCTGTGAAGCTACACCTGGTGCAGTTGGCAACTACGCCACCAGGTGAAGCCCAAGCACAACCAAACTGGGATCTAATAACAGAAACCCTAGGTGGCGCTGAACCTAGGGGAGAGTAATAGAAATAACAATAAAATAAGGGTCAGCGCTAGACCCAATGTTGCATATAGGTATCTCTATATTATACATATGAGAGTAATAGAAACAAGCCGAGGTTGATACACACAGAGATACTAGTCCAGACAGAAAGGGGAAACCAAAGCAGAGTCAAAACACAAGCCGGAGTCGGTACACAAGGGAGTCCGTCGGAGGGAGGGGATGAGATCAGGCAACAGAACAGAGGTGGGACTGAGTGGAGAATGTGGGTACTTCAGAGGGGGGTAAAATGGAGGGAAAAGGACAGAATACCGGGACGAGCAGAGACGCGGAGATGAGACGGAGGGGGTCATGGGGAGGTCAGGGCAAGCAGACACAGACAGAGTCAGGAAGTTGGGGGAGCTGGAGAAGGGGAACAGTAACGGGACAGGATCAGGGAAGACACTAGCAGAGCCAAAACGAGCCCAGCACTTGCCGAAGTCAGATATATCACTGGCGGTGCGGCAGCAGAGTCGGCTCCGTAATAAAGCGGTGGGGAGTCCAAATTGAGGTCCAAAGGGTCACAGAGAGGCCAAAAACCCAGAGGGGACCGAAGGGGTAAATCATCTCTGTAGGGAGCCGGCCAGCAGAGCAAGGCGAACAACTGGCTCTGCAGGACGGTGGGCATGCAGAGCATGGTCATGACAGGCGCATTATGATAGGTCACTTACATCTACAAATACAGTCCTCCTCTCCTCAATACATGCCTCCTGGGGAAGAATTGAAACGTGCGTTGAGGCGGCGGAGACACGGCAGTATAACAGATCATCTACATGTAAGTGCTTAGTTTTCCACATATTCATGTTATAATAATGTCTATTTTACTTCACGTTGATCTTTTGCTGATCCACAAACTATACACTCAATATATGTATAATGTATAATATCTACTTATGGTAGTTTATCTGGAACCTGGATCAAATAGCTTTAGGGCAATATTTATTTAACAAATATATATATAGAATTACTGTGGGAGGAATTAGAAACTACTACAGCAGTTTACTAATAAAATATATAATACTTATGTGTTCCTGCAATTGTCAGTAACCTTGAATTTTCATGTAACATTTTTGTTTTGCTAATTGAATATATACAGTGGGTATGGAAAGTATTCAGACACCTTTAAATTTTTCACTCTTTGTTTCATTGCAGCCATTTGGTAAATTCAAAAAGTTCATTTTTTCCCATTAATGTACACTCTGCACCCCATCTTGACAGATAAAAAACAGAAATGTAGATTTTTTTTAAAATTTATTAACCAAGAAAAACTGAAATATCACATGGTCATACGTATTCAGTGCCTTTGATCAGTATTGAGTAGATGCACCTTTTGAGCTAGTACAGCCATGAGTCTTCTTGGGAATGATGCAACAAGTTTTTCAAATCTGGATTTGGGGGTGCTCTGCCATTCTTCCTTGCACTTATTGAATGTGCTTTTGAGCAGTTTGAGAGGTGTAGTTTTAAAATGGTGTCACTTTTGTGCTTTCTGTTCTCTAGGCCCTTGAAAGTCACTTCAAATGTGATGTGGTCTCTAAAAAATTGTTTTTGTTAATTCTGTTGGAAAAATAAGAAATTGCTCATAAACTTTTAATTTTTCTAACTTCCCAACAAAAAAAAAAATTGGTTTCAAAAGGGTTGCTGATGTAAAGTAGGCATGTGGGGAATGTTATTTATTAATTATTTTGTGTGACATAACTCTCTGGTTTAAGGGCATAAAAAGTAAAATCTTAAAACTTGCAACATTTTTAAAATTTTCTCTAAAAGACAGACAGACACAGACAGACACAAACCAAAAGACACACCAAAGAGACAGACAGAGACAGACAAGGAAAGAGACAGACAGGGAAAGAGACAGACAGGGAAAGAGACAGACAGGGAAAGAGACAGACAGACAGATAGATAAAGAGACAGACAAAGAGAAGGACAAAGAGACAGACCGGGAAAGAGAAAGACAGGGAAAGACAGAGAAAGAGTTAGGCGGGCTTTGCACGTTGCGACATCGGTAACAATGTGTTACCGATGCTGCAGCGATAGTCCCGCCCCCGTCGCACGTTCAATATCTAGTGAAAGCTGTCGTAGCGATTATTATTGGTACGGCAGCTTTACACGCACATACCTGCCGTGCGACGTCCCTCTGGCCGGCGACCCGCCTCCTTCCTTAGGGGGCGGGTCGTGCGGCGTCACAGTGACGTCACACGGCAGGCGGCCAATTGAAGCAGAGGGGCGGAGATGAGCAGGATGTAAACATCCCGCCCACCTCCGTCCTTCTCATTGCAGCCGGCGGCAGGTAAGGTGATGTTCCTCGCTCCTGCGGCTTCACACACAGCGATGTGTGCTGCCGCAGGAGCAAGGAACAACATCGTACCTGTCGCTGCACCGGCATTATGGAAATGTCGGAGGCTGCAGCGATGATACGATAACGACGCTTTTGCGCTCGTTCATCGTATCAAAAAGGTTTTACACGTTGCGATATCGACTGCGACGCCGGATGTGCGTCACTTTCGATTTGACCCCATCGACATCGCACGTGCAATATTGCAACATGCAAAGCCGCCCTTAGACAGGGTAAGAAACAGACAGGGAAAGAGACAGACAGAGACAGACAGGGAAAGAGACAGACAGGGAAAGAAACAGACAGGGAAAGACAGGGAAAGAGACAGAGAGGGAAAGACAGGGAAAAAAACACACAGAGACAGACAGACAGGGAAAGTGATAGAGAAACAGACAGAGACAGACATAGAAAGAGCAAGACAGATAGACACAGAGAGAGAGGCACACAGAGACTGGAAAAGAGACAGTTACTATCCCGGGCAACGCCGAGTATACAGCTAGTATTTAAATCATTTTGCTTTCCAGAACTCTGCTTAAAATTGCTGGAATAAGGTTGAGATGTCTAGATGTTGCATGGGTATGGAGTGGCTACGTACCCTGGTCCTGGCATCATATCGGTAGATGGGAACACCAATGTTTTTAAGTTAGTATTATAAAATGTAGCTTAAAGGAATTGCCTTGGATTATAAAAAGGCTGTATTATGTTTCAGAAACAGCACTACTCTTTATTCAAGAGATTGCAGCCGAACAGCGATTCCAGACACAAGCCTTTGGCTTTTTTCTACTAATCCTGGAACACCTTTTTAAAGCCTTTATAATTTTATAGAGGCATTTAATGAGTCTTAGCACTTTTATAAAGTATTTCAGTGGATTTTGCATTTTTTTGTGCTTCGATGAAGTTATCACCATCCATGAAGTTTCCTGTCCATACGCTGATCTCTCAGTTTATAATATATTACATATTGTTACTTAACCTATTAGAAAAGGTTAGAAGCACAAAACTGTTTCATATGCTGTAAATCTGGCAGAATAACTCCCAGAAACATCAAAATGTTTTACATGTGTCTATAAATCTCCACTCCTTAAAAGTTCCTTTCAATATATTCTTTTTTATTGCACACATAGAAAACATTTCAGAGACTTTATAATATCATGAAATACCAGAATAAATGGAATGAGCCACATATGTTTGCTTTTTTTCCCAATATGAATTAATACTTTTATTAATTATTACTATTGATGATCAAGTGTGCTTCGCACTGCTCGATACACGATCGAGCATCAGGATGCTCAGGCACACTCGTTAATTGGCTGAGTATTGTGGATGCTTAGGCACTACACTTGAGTCCTCACCCTGCAAGTTTTGCAGCTGTTTTGCAGCCACTAAACATACGGGGATTGCCTGCCAATCATGGTATATGTCAGTCATGTTGGCTGCCGGCATTATTGTGATTGACCGGCCACATCACGTCATCGGGTCTTACTGTATATGCGATGCTTGGCACGGTGCTATTCAGTACAGGGAGAATTAATGTAAGAGGAAGAGCTTAGAATAGAACAGGCATTTAGGTAGGGTTTGTAAACTTGCACCTTTTAGTGCCTTTCATGTGGCACTAAAAGGTGTTTTAGCCTGGTTTAATTTAATAAAGAAATAATTTTAAAAAAGATACGTGGGGTCCCCCCTATTTTTCATAACCAGCCATTGTAAAGTAGACAGCTGCATACTGTGACTTAATTCCTGATCCGGGCGGGATCATAGAAGGCAGGGTCAGCGATACTGAGGGCTCAGAGGAGTAGTGGAGCAGCTCAGAAGGGTCACTGGATGGGGTGTGTCTGCGATGAGTACAATGATTTGACTGCAGACTCCATTGAATCGCCTACGGTTAACGCAATGAACTTCAAGAAAATGATCACGGAGTCCTATCTGCGCACGTGCCGCCTCCGTGGTCATTTTCTTGAAGTCCATCTTGTCAACTGCGGGAAAATCACCTGAACCCGCAGTCAGATCAATGGTGCCCGCCGCCACGACACCCCCGCAACCTGCCTGCAGATCAATGATACCCACCGCGACACTCCCGAGCCCACAGTATTGTTGACCCTGCCTCCTGTGATTTTCCTGAGCTGCTCCACCAATGCTGCTCCTCCGTGGTGAGCATTAATATTAAGATGCACTAGGATATTAATGTTGGGTTCAAGGAGGGGTGTCGCCCCCGCGTTAGCAGCCGGACTGCTCTGATCCAGATCCGCGGTGGCTCGAGAGGGCTCCGGACCCGGGGGTCATGCGACTCCTTGAGCGAAGGGGAGTTATGTACAGGCGATGATGTAGAAAGTTCGTGACGCCACCCGTGGTGCGGGGTAAGGTGGTGTACCACCACTGCGGCTGGAAGTACCCGGTGGCGATGGTGTGGACACCCAGGTGTTTAACCCCTCCACGGGTAGGGGGATGCCCCGGGACTCTGTAATGGTGACGGGGATGTGCCGTTGGGATGTTAAGGGTCACTTGCGTAATCACTCAGTCCAATAATGCTGACACCGACAACTGTAGTAAACCGCATACAAATCAGAGTGAAGAGGGGGTTAATGCCGTGCATCAGCCAAAATGAAGATGTAGCACGTTGATGTTATAAACGTATTCTTTTATTCCATCGGTCTACGCGTTTCGAGGATATACCTCTTCTTCAGGACCAGTGCATCAACATATGGTCACATATGTTGATGCACTGGTCCTGAAGAAGAGGTATATCCTCGAAACGCGTAGACCGATGGAATAAAAGAATACGTTTATAACATCAACGTTCTACATCTTCATTTTGGCTGATGCGCGGCATTAACCCCCTCTTCACTCTGATTTGTATGTACATCCACGTGGGGCTGCAGCAGACGCCATCATCCTATGCTCTATCAGTGGTTGTGACTATCACAACCTTTTCAGGTGAGTGTATTTTTCCTGATCTACCTCACTGATCTGTTGGTATTACACTATCAGCGCTCCTTATTTTTCAGTTTAACTGTAGTAAACCAAAATTCTGGACACCGCTGCCGCTGAGGGGGAGCACGCATGGGTCCCGTTTCTTTTGGTGTTGCCTGTTAGGCCCCCTTCACACGTCCGTGATACACGTGCGTGTTTGGTCCGTTTCCGTATATACCGGAGACACGGCCAAACGTGCACCAATGTTAATCTATGATTGTGGTCACACGTCCGTTATTTCATTATGTCCGTGTGTGCGTGTCCGTGATCCGTATGTGTTTGCGTTTTGCACGGATGCATGTCCGTTATCTGCACGGAGCACGCACACGTGGACACAATGAAAGTCTATGGGTATGTGCACACACGTTAGTAAACACGTATGCATCTACCTATGGTCCGTGTCCGTTTGGTGTTTTTATTTCTAGTGATGTCGGCTATTCTTTCTATTTCTGTGTATGTCGGTCAATCTCCCTGAGTCCGTCGGTCGGTCTCTCTGTCTCTCTGTCGGTCTCTCTGTCTGTCTGTCCCTCTCTCACAGTCTGTCGGTCAGTTTCCCCCCCTCTCTCATACTTACCCGTTGTTTCTATAAATTTGGGATGCGTCTTATTATCTGGTGCAGCTTATAAAACAAAAAATACAGTATAGCTATTCACAGATGCTGGGTATGACCCCAAAGCTCATCACACATTGTGCTCAGCTCTGATGAGAGTTGTTGCCACCTGGTGCTTGTGAATAGCTGTACTTTACTGCTATTCACAGTCACTGGAGCTGCAGTCGTGGATGAAAGCTTTGTGGGAACATTTTTTTAAAGATATTGGTGAACGAGGGATAGTGTGTGGGAGTCTTTATTCAAATAAACTCTTTTTTACTTATATATATTTTTTATAATTTTACACTTACTGGGTTAGTAGTGGGGGTGTCTGATAGATGCCTATCCATTACTAACCCCTAGACTTGCTGCTGGCTGACATTACACGTTGATATCACCCTCATTATCCTATTACGCCAATTGCCACCGCAACAGGGCAATCAGGAAGAGCCGGGGCAAAGCATCAGAATTGGCCAATCTAATATGATGCACCAATTCTGGAGCAGCTGCAGGCTGCTATTTTTAGGCTGGGAAGGGCCAACAACCAATCATAGACAGGTCTGCTTTACCTTTTACCAAAAAAGGGGGTGGGGGAGTCGACATTTTTTTTTAATTATTTATTTATAAATAAATAATTTTAAAAAACACATTGGAGTCCCCAGCATTTTTAATAACCAGCCAAGGTATAGCCAAGGCATCTTCCTTATGCTGTACCAATTCTTTTTGAGCAATGTCAGCTATTTTCTGGTCTCACCAGCTTTCTAGTGGGGTCTGCCAGAAAAGGCTCGAGTTCCATTATACTCGTTACTCGAATCGAGAGAGTAAAACCCGCTTGATTCGAGTAACAATTACTCAAGCACTTTACTGCTCGCTTATCACTAATTATTACTAATAAAACATGATAAAGCAAAGCAGTTGTAATGAACGAGAAGAAACACAATACAACTCCGGATTGAGGCTTGTTTTTATTTTTACACAAACATACCCTGTGTTTGGATGACATAAATAATTGAATATTAGTATAATATTGCACAAATTTGTGTGTTTTCAATCCATAAATTGCCACCATTTAGCCTCCCAATAAATAAAGATATATGAAGTTTCTGCCCTTTTAAGAGTAATACTAATATTTAGGCCTGATACACTAAAGGAAATCTGTCAGCAGGATATCATACCCCAAACTACTTATATGTACACCAACTAATTAATGCGACACATATCATAACTGACCTGTACCATCAAAAATTTTCTACAGTCAGGGACAGAAGAACATTTCTGGAGAAAATTATACTGGTGTAGCCTCTTAATTTCACGGGTGGGCATAGCCTTTTGCCCTGATCCGCCCAAGCTCCACATATGTTTTTTCCACATTGTCATCAGTGGCCAGGACTGGCTTGTATATGCCAAAAGTAGTAATATTTTTGAGCAACTTTCTAGTTATTTAAATAAGTTGTGACTTATTAAAGAATTTTACACTATAATTGATGAAAACACACCTTAAAGGGAATCTGTCAGCAGCAGTTCATCCCTTAAACTATTTATATGCACATGTAGCACTTTTGATGACAAGTCCAATTATACCTTTACATGGCCAGTCCATTCCTTTATTACTGAGAAATCAGCATTTTAATTGATATACAAATGAGGCTGAAAAGCTATGCTAGATTTGAAGCCTTTGCCACTCCAGCTCCATTCCCCACCCAGTGCTACCACCTCATTCTTGACTGACAGTTCCTTTGCTTGAAGTCACAAAGTCTAGAAGCTGTCACTCAGAACATAAAAGGAGTGACATGAGCTTCAGATCTTCAATAGTTTGCTTCATAGTTGTCTGGGACGGGTTTGTAACAGATGGCCAAGGGACACAGGAAACCCTATGCAGACCCTAAGACTAGGGTCCATGAGCACAACCTCACACCCGAAGGTAACTTTAAAGGTAGGGAGGTCCAGGCCCTTGACCTGGCCCTGCCACTTATCCTGGCCCTGACAAAGTCCCCACCACCAAGGGGACTGACCAAGACGGAAATCCCCAAATCCCTACCAAATATGAAAAATAGACAGGGGTAAAATAAAACCTCATGCACACCTAAAATCTACTCAAGGGAGCAACCAAAGGTATACCAGTAGGGGTAACAAGGAAATGAAGGTAATAACAAAAACAGACAACAATCGACGAACCACAGCAGACAGCAACAAGAATGTCCTCTCTGCTCCTGACCTAGCTCCAAACTGAGTTGAATAACCTTAAACCTCTCCAGAAAGCAGAGGGATTAAATACATCCTGGAAGTGCTCAACTGAAGACAGCTGGGGAAGTCTGTGCTGCACCAGGGAAGGGATTAAACCTAAAATACCCAAAGGAAAAAGCAACATTTAAATGTGCATGGTCTCAGATGGTAATTGAGAACACTAACCCTGAGCCTGTCCTTATACACGTGACAATTGTCTTGCCTCATTTGCATCATTTTTTGCTCCAGAAATGTCCTCCTGTCCCTAATCGGAGTATATTTCTGGTGGAGCAAGTAATAAATTAGTGTGTGCCTTTTAATGGATTAGATGCATTGTACTCAAGTCAGCCATTCAATGACTGGTGTGTGCAATGCCAAATGTAATGAATTGTTCACTTAGAGTTTTCTAAGTTTGTGTATGAGGATGATCTATGTTGACATGTGCAGCTCTTTAGAAATAAGAAGTAAGCAACTACGTCATGCAATTTAAAATATTTCATCTGTTAAGTAGAGTCAGTCTTCTCTCCCCTTGGGACTCTCATAGGGGCGATTTGATAGCACTTTTTGGCAGACAGATAAAGGGGAAAGTAAGTATTTATTTGAAGAGTGGCATACTTATTAAGGTTAACTTTTTCCTATAGTTTTGTAAGAATATCCATCAACTCAAATTTGGTTTCTACTGACAGACTCTGCGTGAGCCTCTGCATATCGTGGGTTCCAGGAGCACTCTGGTGTTCACCCTTACACCCCTGTACAAGGGTTCAGCCTTTGCTACAGATACAAATGGTTGTAGGTATCAAATAACGACTAGAATGAATTAAAAATAACCTGTCAGCAGGTCAAAACAGCCCAGTGTTTCTCCGATTTTATTCCGGCTGCTCTCCTGTATATTTTTTTTCTTACAATCTGCCAAAGATATGAGCTTTGCATTTAATGCACCCAATTGATAGTTTTTATGGTCTTCACCAAGGTGATTTTTCTCATAGTATAATAATATAAAGCAGCTAAGAGAACCCACCCAATAACGAGAATCCTCTGAGCAAAATCCCCTTGTTAAAGACTATAAAAAGTTGCAGCACACTAAACAAAATGGCTCATATACAGTATATGAAACGCTGGTAACCTGTGGGAATAAAACAAGAACAAAAACTTAATATGTTTGTCCTAGTCACTGAAATTTTTTCAGGAATAAAGTATAAAACTTAGATCAAAAACAGAAAGATGGGCATAAGGAAAAAATGTGATAAAAAAAATGTTCAGTTGTTGCAGGATTGCTGAGTTCAAATCCACAAGGTCACCCACAAATGTTAGGTAAAAAGTGATCAAGTAATCCAGGAGTCAAATCCAAAAAGACATCCAGGGTTTAAATAGCAGAACAAGCTATAGAAAATCTGGGTCAATAACAGAGGTCAACCCAAGAAAGAGTGCTTCAAAGCTGTGTAGAGAATGAAAAATGCTAAAAGGGGTTTAAATAAAGTCTTTGGTGCACCTATTGACCACAAAGCATGTCTACCATTTAGCCTGCCCACAGGGCCTAGCGATAGTCTGATTGCAGGTCCATGACTGAGTCACGCCCTTGGTCGCGGTGTCGGTCTCCTCTGGGCAGGGAGATCAACGTTTTCCCCGCACCTCCATTCCTGCCTCTGGCTCTGCCTCTGCAGCGCCACGTGTCACTCACCCTGTCCGCCGTGCTGAGCATTCCTCTGTGTCTTTCTCCTCCCAGAACCTTCATTCCCTCAGCAAGTGCTCTGGGAGCAAATTAGGCGGCTAGTGACGCACTCTGCTGTAATTTAAAGGAACAATACACTTGTTCCTTGTTGTTCTGTTTCTGTTTGCAGCATTGCTTCCTGTACCCGATGGGTGCTGACTGGGCATCGTGCTCAGTCCTATAGAACGTTGCTAGGGTTCAGGCCCTTTCTGTTGTGATCTGCGCTCGATGACTGTGCAACGTACTGCTCTTCAAAGTTACCTACTTCTTTCTCTCCACAGAACCTTCTGTAGCTGATCCATTATACCTGGTCTCACTTTATGGTCTGGATCCCTACACTGCCGTCAGAACCTTTAGGTCCTTCTGGAACACTCCTGATTCCTACGACGGCTGGATCCGCTTTTCCAGGAAAAGTGCAGCACATTCCGGATTCATTCTACTACAGGATCCACTTCTCTTGAATGGTACAGAGCATTCTGGATTCTACGCTCCCGTTGAGCTGTCATTCTACTGAATAAGCCGAGACTCTAACGGACTGTCTGACCCTCCAGAGCCGTGACCGTAATAATCCCTGTATAGGGGTTCCCTCACCACTAACCCCTCAAGGGGTGCTCAGCGTGAGTCATCCTTCTGGCAAGTGGCTGTCGGACCCTCCAGGGCTGTGCTTGGATAATTTCAGTATAGGGGTTCTCTCACCGGTTGATCCTCCGGCGGTGCTCTGTGCTGTGACCCTTTGGGCCCTCTCACCATCTGCTCTGTAACCAATTCCTCAATAAACCATCTTCTATTTTATCCAAGTTCTCTATGGTCTCTTGCTGTATCGGGTAATCTGCTTCCACTGGATCCCCGGTGGTCCAGCGATTCCACAGCTCCACGCCTCAGTGGCATAATACCAGTCCTGTTAAAATTTCAGGCTGCAAACTGGAACCAAGAAAAAACATGGTTAAATCTGTGCTGTTGTAGGCAAAAGGATCCAAGTCGTAGCTAGTTAAAAGATTTCTAACGCTATACGGTTTGAAGTGAGATGCCACTTCTTCCTCAAGAAAAGCCACCAAAGTTTTACATTTAAGTCTGGGCAGACAACTAGTAGTAACAAAAAGGAGACAGATGCACTCTGTAATGCTAAGATATGTGGAACAATGAATATTGGAATATAGACCTGTCCGCCCATAAATTATAAGTTATTTAACCCAAAGAGAGCCATTAGTTTGATAGGGACCCAACAAAAAGAGGTCGCCTTGCCGTTGGCTGTTGGGCTCACATAAAACTGGCTATTTTTGTGTGCTAGATATCTCAATTTGTACTTGTTTTTCATAGCACTAATCCATGTCTACATTCCCATATTCATTGTTCCACATATCTTAGCATAAGAGTTTGCAACTTTCTTCTTTTTGTTGCTGTGTTTCATGTTCAGTCTTTTTCTTGGGCAGACAACCCAACTCCCAAGCCTGAGAGGAGCAACGGCATTTGACACTAGGAGAAAGTTCTGGAGTGCCTTGTTGATGTAAAACATGGCCCTAGCTCGGCTGTAAGATTTTTCTAAGACATACAGCTATGTACACAATCTAAAAATCCTTAAAACGAAGGAACTGGAAGAGTAGATATGAAGTGTTCTGTTACAGATATGGCTGCATGTGTTGACAGAAAGGTCACTCCAGTGTGGTGTGTAGAGAAGGTTAAGCCACGTTTTATGTTGTTCTCAGTGTGAGCACCACTTCTGTGTTGTTGGATTTTACCTCTTGAACTAAAGATGTTTAAACAAGAGGCATAATTGAAATATGAGTCCACACCTGGGCGAGAAAACAAAATGAACATAATGAAAAGCAAATGGGCTCAATTCAAGTCATTTTGTCAGGACTGGAGCCAAAAAGCAAAAGAATGGTACATAATACTGAGCTAAGCATGTTGTAGAGGAGAGAAATCAATCAAATATTTCCATTATGCTAAATATTTAGAAAACCATCTAAATGGCAGTGTCTCATGCACTTAAAGAGTTTGTACAGGATTAGAAATATATCACATTTTTTTTCAGAAACGACACACCTGTCCATAGGTTGCATCTGGTATTGCAACTCAGCTGCACTGTATTGAATTGGGTTGAGCTGCGATACCTTATATTCCCTACGGAGTGATGTGGTACTGTTGTTAGAAGAACACAGACATGGTTTTCTTATTTAATAAAACCCCATTAATCTTAAGCCTGCTTTACATGTTCCGATTAAGCATACGATATCGTATGCGATCGTAACCGCCCCCATCGTATGTGCTGCACGTTCAATTTGTTGAACGTGTTGCACAAACGATTATTTGCTGTCACATGTACTTACCCTTCCATACGACCTCGATGTGGGCGGCAAACATCCACTTCCTGGAGTGGGAGGGACGTGCGGCGTCACATCGACGTCACGCGGCAGCTGGCCAATAGAAGCGGAGGGGCGGAGATGAGCGGGACGTAAACATCCCGCCCACCTCCTTCCTTCCGCATTGCCGGCGGGAGCCGCGGGACACAGGTAAGATCTGTTCATCGTTCCCGGGCTGTCACACACTGCGATGTGTGCTATCTCGGGAACATTGAACAACCTCACGTTCAATTTTTAGCAATTGAACAACGTGCATGCGATGAACGTTTTAACGTTCATTCGCAATCGCCCGTAGCTGTCACACACTACAATATTACTTACGATGCCGGATGTGTGTCACTTACGACGTGACCCCGCCGACACATTGTAAGATATATTGTAGCGTGTAAAGCCAGCTTAAGTTAATGACTAAATAAATATCTGTAAGAGAGAGATTGTATGTTTGTTATATCTTCTTCTGAAGTTATTTCTATTTTTTTTCATAAAAAAACTTTTCCTTTTATCTGTTTACTAGATAATGGATTAACAAGGGAAAAGCCCATGCAGCCTATTAAAGAGTTTTTGAGATAATAGTCCAACTACTTTTGGTCCCTTGAGAAAGAGGCAGCTACATATTGAAGATCTGTAATTCCTAAACCCTTACTCCAATTAGCATGTGAAAACCATCATATTAACTCCTTCACCACTGGACAATTTTCCTTTTTCGTTTTTTTTTAATAATAATAATAATAATAATAATAATCTTTATTTCTATAGCGCCAACATATTCCGCAGCGCTTTACAATTCAGGAGGATCATATACAAACAAGTAACAGTTATAAAACACAACCCTGCTCGTGAGAGCTTACAATCTACTTTTACTCCCCTTCTTCCGAGAGCCGTAATTTTTTTTATTTTTCCTTCAATTTTGCCATATGAGGGCTTATTTTGTTTTGCGGAACAAGCTGTACTTTTAAATGAAACCAAAAGTTTTACCATATAATAAACATGAAGACAGCAAAAAATTCCAAGTGCGGAAAAATTGCAAAAAAAAGTGCGATTGCATGATTGTTTTTGAGATATTTTATTCACAGTTTTCACTATATGGTAAAACTGATCTGTCGGTGTGATGTGTCAGGTCAGTACAAGTTTGTAGACACAAAACATGTATAGATTTACTTTTATCTAAGGGGTTAAAAAAAATCAGAAGTTTGTCCAAAAACAAAAGTGGCGCACTTTTCGCGCCATATTTCACAATCTGTAGCGTTATCATTTTTTGGGATCTATGGCTCATTGATGACTTATTTTTTGTGTCTCCAGCTGACTTTGTTAATGACACCATTTTTGCACAGATGCTACGTTTTGATTGCCTGTTATTGCATTTTGTGCAATAACTTACCCGTCCATACGACCTCAATGTGGGCGGCGAACGTCCACTTCCTGGAGTGGGAGGGACGTTTGGCATCACATCGACGTCACGCGGCAGCCGGCCAATAGAAGCGGAGGGGCGGAGATGAGCGGGACGTAAACATCCCGCCCTCCTCCTTCCTTCTGCATTGCTGGCCGGGAGCCTCAGGACGCAGGTAAGATCTGTTTATCGTTCCCGGGGTGTCACACACTGCGATGTGTGCTACCCCGTGTACGATGAACAATCTGACGTTCAATTTTTTAGGAATTGAACGGCGTGCATGCGATGAACACTTTAACGTTCAATCGCAATCGTACGTACCTGTCACACACTACAATGTACCTTATGATGCCGGACGTGCGTCACTTACGATGTGACCCCGCCGACACATCGTAAGATATATTGTAGCGTGCAAAGCGGGCTATAAGGAGCAGGTGGATTCAAGTCAGGTGTCAGTCCAGGATTGAGAGCCAAGATAAATAGCAAAGTACCAAAAGCAGGGAGCTTACCACAACTTAGCCAGAGAATATGACTGGCGCCTCTCTGGGCATGAACACTCCAAGAAAAAGTAGAGCAATTGCCCGGAAGCGGCCCATGAGAGTGAGCCCCTCCCACAGCCAGTAACCGACCAAATGCAGGAAACGACCCGACTCAGGATAAACAATAACAAGATGACTGTATGAAGGAGGACACAACAAAAGTCCCCAGAGCAAGAGCCTCACCGCAAGTCAGGGCCATGACAGACAAGATCAGTATTAGTGGATCTAGTCATTTCGTACCCATACAGTCAAGCAACCGGACTGTGTGCAGATCTCCCTCCTCCTTCTGTCTCATTATTTTAAACTTTTGGAAACTTTTCCATACATATATATTGACAGCGCATTGATTTCAATAAGAATTGCGTAATGCTTCCTTTTCCCCATAGTGGAAACTACTGTAAATGCATGGCTTCAAATTGTTCTGCAGATTACAGGTGATCACCAGAGGAAGAAATGAAACTCTTAAGAAATGTCTTTTTCTAGTTACAAAGAGTATACATTTATATGGAAATGTATATATCTCATGCATACCTGCTCCGAGTTATGCTTTAAAAATAATTCACTTTTGATGTTGCCATGTGGTTTGCACCAATTGGTAAATCTATATATACTGATAATAAAAATTGTAGGTGTTTGACTTCATTAGAGAAGATTTTGTATAGGTTTGACTTTGGATGATGCATTTCATGTCAATTTATCAGCAAGGAACAACAAATCAATATTTATTCATGCACTCACTTGCCCGCTTGTGGCCATTGATGTAACTCAGCTTATAATATTCTTTTTGTGATACAGTTCAACATATCCTAAGAGAACCGAAATTAATATGACCTCTTTGATGTAAAATAAAGTTGGATTTTGTTCTTGTAGAACTAGCCTGTAAGTTGCCAGTGATGCCATTATTTATGCATTTTACTTTCATGCAAATCAGATTTTGTACTCTCTGAAGTTGTAAAAGGAACATCTTCATTTTCTTAAAAGAAGCAACACTTCAAAGCGGCTGACAGCATGGAGCTCGAGAGTCTGGAATGTTCCAGCTGCCCAGTTGCGTGTTTTGAGGTTCATCCTGTTTGACTGGTGTGTTATGCGTTGACTGCTTTGCCATTGTTCCCTCTGCTATGGTTTACATATTTTCCAGTTACCAAGGTTCCCATAATTGTCCTAGAAGGTTTCAGATGGAAAAAAATATTAAATAATAAAATGTAACGGTCGCTAATTCCTTAGTGGACTTTCCAGATGGTTAACCAGAGATGTACTGGATCCATCTCCACAAGTAAAAAAAGAAAATTTGCAGACCATCATCAGACTATCATTGATGTGATGATCTCAATATCATTGCATATTGTCCATGGTGTGAAATATATTAAAAGGGTGGTTCACTACTCTGCAAAAGTGGCCACTTCCCTGTAAATCTGATAGGGAAGGCTTTTTCTAAATACCTTGATCAGCTAATTCTGCCTCTGAGTGGCGTTATTATGGTCCGCTCATCCCCATGAAGTGACCCACGCTTCATGACGATGAGAGGACAGTTTTAAAGGGATATGGCCACTATTGTAGAGCCGTGAACCACCTTTTTAAGAATGTATTAGCTTGTTGACCGATCAAAATATACTGTAGTCAACCAAAGCATTAATTAATCCAAACAACAAGAAACATGGCTGATATTCTTTGTCTTTGAAGTAGTACTGCATATAAGGAACATTCCATTCTGTCTATTTCATTCATACCTTGCATTGCCCATTATTTCAAGGTATGACTTGAAGCTCCTTGGCTCCTATGTAAAGTCTATAACAGGGTCCTCTTACTTAAAACAGATTTGTCATGAGACATAGTATCAGGTCTGTCATCCAATCAGCCAAAACAGCACAAAAATAGGCTAATGGGAGTGATCCAAAGATACAATGAACACATTCTTTTAAGTCAACTATCAGTGATTGACAACTGCTGTGTATCAGCATATGCAGCAGCCCATCAATCACTTTCAGGAGAGCAAGGGAAGCCGGGAAAGTGCTCCCTTTTCGAATACCCTGGACTTATAACATTAGGTCTGGTGCATTTTTTAGTCTTTCAATTAACCAAATTGCACAATTATTTATATTATATTGACTAATCGGAGACCATAACGGTCTCCATTCTATGGAGTTCTTATGTAATTGATGAAAGCTCTCTTTTAACTGAACCTGTGTTGCATGTTTAGTGTAAATCCACTTTATACTATCCTAAACTACAGATTTCCATTTAATCAGAATTATATCGCAATCGACCTACTCTTTTCTCCCAGTCTTGAAATTTAAACTTGGCAAAACTTTGAAACTTAAAGTCCACTTACAAAGTTTAAGTGCAATTTGATATTGCTCGAAATTAAGATCTGTTTACACTTGATAACCAGCGGCACTAAATGACCGATCGGTTACTTATTTGCTGATAGGTGGTTCTTTAATTGTTTGTTTATACAGAAGGACCAGACATATGCGCACTGGACAATATGGATTAGTGTATATGGGCTGTTATTGTTCTCGACAGCACAGGTCCTATTAACACAGGATGATTCGCGCTCAAGGATGATGAACATTGGTGCATCACAAAATACCATTTCACCCAATGAATGATTCTGCTGCATATCAGTCCCTTAATACAGATTTGCCATTGACTTAATTTCAACATTACTGTTTTCATCATTATGCTGCTCTTCTCTCCACCAATTCATCATGTCACTGGCTTCCACGTTACTGATTCTGCCCACATGGAAGTCAATAATAACCCAAGCCAATTTTATATCAGATAGCAGATCTTCACATAAAACTACATAGTACTAATGTCAACTTATCGGTCAGGTGGGAGCAATTAGATGGGAAGATGAACTTGATGGACCTTCAAAAGACTTAAGTGGGCTTTACACGCTGCGACATCGCTAGTGATGTCGTGAGCAATAGCACCCGCCCACGTTAATGGGGTGTCATGGGGTGAGCGCTGCCGTAGTGAACAATATCGCTATGGCAGCGTCACCCGATATTACCTGTTCACCGACGTCCCTATGGTTGCCGAACAAATAAGGGGGAGGTTCGTTCGGCATCACAGCGGCATCACTAAGCGGCCGCCCAATAGAAGCGGAGGGGCGGAGATGAGCAGCCGGAACATCCTGTCCACATCCTTCCTTTCTCATTGCTGGCGGCCGCAGGTGCGATGTTGTTCCTCATTCCTGCGGTGTCACACATAGCGATGTGTGCTGCCGCAGGAACGACGAACAACCTGCATCCCAAAGCAGCAACGATATTTGGGAAAGGAACGATGTGTCAACGATCAACGATTAGGTGAGTATTTTGCATCGTTAGCGGTTGCTCGCACATGTCACACGCAACGACGTCGCTAACGAGGCCAGATGTGCGTCACGAATTCCGTGACCCCAAAGCGGCCTTTAGAGTCAGCACATACAAAATTGACAGGAACCTTCTCCAGTGGCCAAGTCAATATTCAAAGGCAGCCAAACCAGATTACAAACAATTTCCTATTATCTACCTACATCCTACTTGCCTCTTTTAATTAGTAAGCTGGGCAACATCATAATGTGCAACTCATTTCATGGCATACACATGATGTCACTGGAGTCTTCTAATCAGAAGAGGATTCAAGTATGCAAGAAGGTAATATAAAGTTCAAAGCACTCAAGTCCAGCAACCATGGAATACCATTGTGTTCAGTGGACCTGGGTATTGCAAAGGATTTTGCTTAACTCTACTAATAATGTAAAAATAATGTAAGTTTAAAGGGGTTGTCTGGCCTTAGGGTACGTGTAAATCCACTTTGAGCTGTGAGGATTGGCTGGTGCAGTCTCTGAGAGTGGTGGTCCCGTGTCCGCAAGTATGCATTTTGCCTTTTTATTTTTACATGCCAACTAGACGTCTGTGGCCTTGCGTAGTGCAGGTCCATTGAGCAAGGCTGGATATGTCTAGTTGGAATGTTGCAAGGAGTATGCAAATCACACACTTGCAGTCACATGACCGCCCTCTCCTGGAACTGGCCCCGGAGAATTCTCACAGCGCAGAGTGTTGGACCCTACGGCTGGTCAAGACCTTTCATAACATAATAAATGTGTACAGCTTAAACTTGAGCCTAAAAGCCTGAAAGGGACCAAAAGATCTCTTAAACTATATGAGATGATTATTAGTGTATTTGGGCCATTTTTTAAAATTTTGTAATGGGGCAAAGAAGTTCTGCATTTTTAACAATAATAAACTTTAAGGTGGAAAAGAGATTAAACAGTCATTAAAACACAACTTATGACTCACCTATCCAACCCACCATCCAGTCCTCTGCTCTGTTGTCTCTTGTTTCCTCCAGGCAATGTCCTCTTTGGGTATCTTCACTCTGTAAAGGGGCTTTCAGAACCAAGTAAGCATTATGCCATGTCACCTGTCATGGTATCATGACAATGGGCAATTCCCAAGGTTCTGACTAAGCATCAAAAACTGCCCCTCATGGCATTACTGTGCCACAACATGCATCGTGAGGTCAGAGAAGACCCCACAGAAAAGTAAAGATACCCAAACAGAACATTACATGTCATAGAGAAAAGAGATTGAATGGAGTAGGCAGCGGGACAGTGAGGTGAAGCTGAAGGTGAGGAGTATTGTTTTTTCAAATGATATGTTTAATATACTCTGGGGTCTAGGGCCACGTTCACTCATCACTGCGATTTATCAATTATGAGTATAATGAGTCACAGGTTTGTTGAAAGCAGGAAACAATATTATTGAGTTACATGTTTTGCTCCTAATTTTGGAGAGTAATACATTTCTTGTATTTTATGTATTTTGAATACTTCATATAGACTTAATGTAACACCCACATCCTCATGCTGTCCTGCTCACTTCCCCGGTGGGGACGTCGGCTCTCTTACTCATCTGGCCATCCTGTGGTGGTTACCCCATCCCCAACCCATGCTGCTGTCTCCCGGAGGCTGTGCACATCTCGCAGGCTTCCTGGATCTGTTCTAAGAGCATGTGCATGGCCACACCCCCTTTCTTTAAGGGCCAGTGTTCCCTAACCCAGCAGTGCCTCTCAGGTCATCTGAGAGGCTGCAGGTACTCAAGGCACCTCTGCCCTATGGGAGGTGCCTGGGTAACTTGTTAGTTTAGTTGCTAGTTCTTAGGTCCTTGGTGCTGCTGCTGTTATAATGTGTTCCTATCTGCTGCTGCAACCATCTATGCCAGCTGTCTACTATACAAGGTGCAGCAAGCATCGACACCGGTCACTGTTGACATCCATCCGTCCGTCCATCCATACAACCCAGACAGATGCCCTACTCTGCCTGCTGGAGCTGCCGTTTCTACCAGAGACTATACTGTGTCTGTGGTGCCAGCTGTTAGGGTACCACAGATCCCCTAGTGCTGCTCTGTGATGGCTGCTTCCAGCGCGGTTACTTGCTGCCACCTCTCGTGGCAGTAGAGTAGACTTGGCGGCCGGTCCGGTTTGCTCCCCCAGGCAAGTGAACGGTACCTTTAGTCCAGTGGACCCACTAATACAGTGCTTGCTCTGCGAGTATAACAATTAACTTATAAATAATTAATTGCTTCAAGGGTTAAGAAAAAGCCATCTATATTTGGAAAAATACTTTAATGGTACATGACTTATCGGTATGACAAGTCTTCTTCAGCTACATGGAAGCGCTCCCCAGGTTCCTGCGAATGACCGACAACTAATATGTAAATAATGATCCCACTTAATGTCAGATGTGACTCACCAGCTGCCCTTCGTGACATTAATTTGCTTACATATTACAGGCAGAGTGATAGTTCACTTGATGTGAAATATCAATACAGGAACATCTTAATAATTAAAAACGTGACATTTATGAAAGATTTATTTCTCAGATATGAAGCTTCCTGATGGAATTTGCCAATTTAACAAAGCTTGCTAATAGGAGTCTAATTACACTTAAACCGTAGGATAATACCTGAGCTCAGTGTTATTGGTGTATGGCATATGGAGACTGGGAAAAAAAAGAAATATATAGAATTCTTGGTTTCTTTTTGGATGATCATTAGAATAGGCAACCTGGTGGAGTAGGGCTTAGTACAGGGACCCCAGTGTTGGGATTAGTGGGACTCACTTACGTTAACATTGCATCTTCTTGAGATGTCTACTTTGTCTTTATAAATAAATAAAATTAATAAGTTGTCTTCCATAAATACATCTTAATTTATCCATTGCAAACTTAAAGGGAACCTGTCACCAGATTTTGGGACTATAAGCTGCGGCCACCACCACTGAGCTCTTATATACAGGATTCTAGAATACTGTATATAAGAGCCCAGGGCGCTCTGTATAACATAAAAAACACTTTTATAATACTTACCTATGGGGCGATCTGGTCCGATGGGTGTCGCTGCTCTCCAGTCTGGCGCCTCCTCTCTCCACTCCGGCACCTCTTCTCTCTAGTCCAGTGCCTCCTCTCTCCGGTCTGATGCCTTCTTATCTCTGGTACGGTGCCTCCTCTCTGCTGCAATCTCCGTTCTCCTTCTATCCAGCCCAGAGTGTATGACGGTCCACGTCATCCACACAGGCCGACACTGCAGTCCTGTGCATGCGCACTTCTCCCTGCTGAGAGCAGATCAAAGTACTGTAATGCACAGGTGCGAGGAAAGGTTAAAGACTGACTGTGCATGCGCACTACAATACTTTGATCTGCTATGAGCAGGGCAGATCAAAATACGCCTGTGCAGAACGTCAATGCTGGCTAGTGTGGATGACGTAGGATGAGTCATGCACACGGGCCTCAGAAAAAGGAGGACGGCAATCGCTATAGAGTGGAGGAGTCAGACCAGAGAGTAGCGACACTCATCGGACTGGACCGCCCCTTGGGTGAGTATTATAAAAGTGTTTTTTACGTTCTACACAGCAGCTTGAGCTCTTATATACCGTATTCTGGAATCCTGTATATAAGAGCTCAGTGGTGGTGGCCACAGCTTATAGTCACCAAATCTGGTGACAGGTTCCCTTTAGGGGTCAGTTTAGGTGCACTAGTTGTAATATCTGTAGTAACCCCTAAAAGGGTCACTTAAAACATTTCAAGGAATACGGAAAATCAAAAACAGGAAATCATCTGGTGGTATCTCATTGTATAACCTAACAGATATATATATATTAGAATTTTATATTACAGGGTACTGGAAAAGATGTTAACCCTTCTTACCACATTGATATCATAACTTTGTCCAGATTACTCTTCTTTAGATTTTGATTATAATTTTACAAATGTGCCATATTGACTTATTTTATCTGAATTTGATATTCTACAATATTTAAATTTAAAGTAATGGTTTATTGCAATTTTTTGGGGGGAGATATGCAAATGAGGTTTGATATGCCCCGAGTAGTATACCTTGGTTGCCAATGGGATGATTGAGGGTGCATGTGCTTATGCCATGTATGGTGCTGGTGTGGTGTCACTGAGAGCACCGGATATATCAGGGTGTTCTTAATCTGGCTTTGCTTAACTTTTGAAATCAGTCACAGAGGGCAATAATTAGAGGTGACTATCAACACTGCAGCACTAAGCCTGAAGAGGGGCACACTTGAATGAACAAAAAGAAGAATAAAAGGGCACCACAAATAAAGATATAAATAATACTATAACGATATAAAAGCTGAAATGACAAGGGCACAGATGGTGTCTTACCTAATTATCACAGATAAAGAAATTCACAGATCCACTTACCTTAGGCTGCTTTCACGCTACGTTATTTTAACATGCGTCATGAATGTTGTTTTGCTGTAAAAGCGGATCCTGCTTTTACAGCAAAAAAACGCATGCAAACGCATGTGTTATTTTGCAGGATCCTGTCACTTTAAGTTTATGGGCGGGCATTGGAGTCATGGGATCAGGAGTCAGTGGAACTGAACGTGATAGACTGGGAGCCGGCTTCTGACAGCTGCAGAGGCTCGTAACCAAGGTAAACATCGGGTAACTTGCTTGGATACCCGATATTTACCTTTGTTACGAGCGTCTGCAGCTGCTAGGAGCCGGGCTCCCTGCACACGTAACCAACATAAACATTGGGTAACTAAGAGAAGCGCTTTCCTTGGTTACCCAATATTTACCTTGGTTACGAGTGTCCGCAGCTCTCAGGCAGGGGAGAGAGAGAGGAGAGGGAGAGGGAGGGGGAGAGAGGGAGGGGGAGAGAGGGAGAGGGAGAGAGGGACTGATCACCTGAGGCTGGTTTCTGGGCATGCTCAGTAGAGCAAGTAGGATCCTGTCAGCATGCCAGCGTTCACATGCATTTGCATGCAGTATAGTCAGGATCCAGCAATTTGCAGTATTTGGATGCAGCTCAAAAACCCCTACAAGTAGCGTTTTTGAAAAATGTTAAAAAACTGCAAGTCGCTGGATCCTCACTATAACGCACGCAAACCCATGTTGACGCGAGTCCATTGCAAATGCATTGAAATGAAAACGCATTTTCACTGGATCCGTTTTTGCGTTAAAAAAATGTTCAGGACGCATGTTAAAAAAACGTAGTGTGAAAGCAGCCTTAATGATTTTTGTTCCTGAGGAAGGAGTCTTTGAATGACTCCGAAACGCGTAGAATAATAAAAATTGCATTTTTTATTCTAACTGATCTTCAGTGATCCCTGCTCATACTGGCAGCATGGATTAACCCTTTTCTCCTTGTACAGCTTCACAACTAAATAATACTATAGGAATAATGATTGAGGAATGGACAATATGGAAGAAGGGGGTGCTACCTGACCCATGCAAAACCAAACAAGGAATCAAGAAGAAAAAGCTGCATGGTATAAATAAGGGGCATAAAGTAAATAACAAAAAAAAATATTGCTTTATTGAAACACTGAAAAAACCTTGAAGACATTAAAAACAATTAAAAACACATAAGACAAGAAATAGGTGGGTGATAAGTAATCAATAATAGGTAGGAACGACAATATTCAATGTTCCATCTAATCTTCCTTTAGGGATACACAGCAGATGTTCAGAATGATACCATAATAATAATAATAATCACCATAATTTATAATGAGACTAAATATACAGGGTGGGCCGATAATAATAATAATAATAATCTATTTTTCTATAGCGCCAACATATTCCGCAGCGCTTTACAGTTCAGGAGGATCATATACAAAAAAGTAACAGTTATAGAAAATACAATAATTCGAGGAAAAAAAGACAACGCTGCTCATGAAAGCTTCCAAGCTACAATGAGGTGGGGAGGACAAGGTACAAGTGCTTGTTTACAATGACAATACAAACATCTCAAGGAAATATGGGATAGATAATGGCTGCCTGGACCAGTCGGCCGGAGCCTTGAGATGCATTTGGGTGCGGTGGAGTTTGACGTGGGGTTATGTTCTGAGAAGTCGTGGAGGAACTATGTGAATTTAGTTTGGCTAGGGAGTGTGATAGGCCGCCCTAAAAAGATGCGTTTTTAGGGTGCGTCTGAAGCTGAGTAAGTTTTGATTTGTCCTAGCTTCTTGGGGTAGAGCGTTCCAGAGGATCGGTGCAGCTCAGAAGAAGTCTTCAATCCGGGAGTGGGAGGTTCGAGTTTGTGTGGATATTAGTCGAAAGTCATTTGCAGAGCATAGAGAATGGGTAGGGTAATAGACAGAGATGAGGGCGGAGATGTAGGAGAGTGCTACATTGTGGAGAGCTTTGTGGGTGAGAACAAGCAGTTTGAATTGGATCCTGTGATATATGGGCAGCTAGCGCAATGACTGGCACAGAGGCATCCGAGTAGCGGTTAGCCCGATAGGTGACCCCTGCTGCTGCATTAAAGTTGGAATGTAGAGGAGAGGATCTAGTTAGGGGGAGACCAATTAGTAGAGAGTTACAGTAGTCAATGCGGGAATGGATCAGGGCTTTTGTCATTTCCATTGTGAGATAGGGGCGGATTCTAGAGATTTTCTTGAGGTGCAAGCTACAGGAGTGGGCAAGAGATTGTATATAAGAGGTGAAGGACAGATCAGTGTCAAGTATAACACACAGACAGCGGGCCTGCTGCCTAGGGCTTATCATTGTGCTACACACAGAGAGGGCGATGTCGGGTTTAGGAAGGTAGGAAGACGGAGGGAAAAGAAGAAGCGTAGTTCAGTTTTCAAAAATAAAGTTGGATCCAAAATGACCTACTTCAAAATGGCCGCCATGGTCAACACCCATCTTGAAAAGTTTCACGCCTCCCATATACTAATGAGCCACAAACATGAAGTTGATATCACCAACCATTCCCATTTTATTTAGGTGTATCCATATAAATGGGCCTCCCTGTATATATCAGTCAAAGGTACAATTAATCAGTAATGCAATACAATACATAGTACGTAATATGAAACATAGTGAACAGTGAATAATGAGTATAATACCTAGATGAGAGGACCCCACGCGTATTGCTACCAATGTACAAAGCCTTGGCAGATTGATAGAAGTATGAAAGACTTTCTGTGGTTGTCCCTGGTTTGGAAAACCATTCAACTTTGAAGACTTATTGCGACTGTGTATGATGAGGGTGTAGTGAAGAAAGCGTTTCTGATGAGAGTTTGCCTGCAAGCCATTGAGAGAGTGAACAGGACAAAAAAAAGGAAAGTGTGGTGTGTGAGAACGAGTCCTCTTGCATTTAGCGGGTAGAAAGGTGCTACCTCTGTGTAAAATGAGAAATCCTTTGAGGCATGTGAGAAAAGGAATCATAGTTTTCAATGTTTTTAAGAGTGAAATTAGATGTGAGTCCACAGAGGTTAACCCCTCCAGGACCAGGCGATTTTCCATTTTTGTTTTTTGTTTTATGCTTCCCTTGTTCCGAGAGCCGTAAGTTTTATATTTTTCCGGAAATCTTGCCATATGAGGGCTTGTTTTTTGCGGAACAAGTTGTACTTTTAAATTAAACTATGATATTTACCATATAATGTACTGGAAAACAGTAAAAAAGTTCCAAGTGCGGGAAAAATTACAAAAAAGTACGATTGTACCATAGTTTGAGGGATATTTTATTCACCATGTTCATTATACAGTAAAACTGATGTGTTGGTGTGATGCCTCAGATCGGTACAAGTTCGTAGATACCAAACATGTATAGGTTTACTTTTATCTAAGGGATGAAAAAAAATTCAGACGTTTGTCCAAAAAAGTGGCGCACATTTTGCGTCATTTTCCACAACTCATAGCATTCTCCTTTTTTAGGATATGGGGCTTAGTAACAGCTTATTTTTAGCGACTCAAGCTGACGTTTTTATAGGTACCATTTTTGAGCAGATGCTAAGTTTTGATCCCTTGTTATTGCATTATGTAAAAAATTTGTGACAACCAAAAAATGTAATTTTGTCATTTGGAGTTTTTTTTCCGCTATACCGTTTACTGATCAGATTAATTGATAATTTTATACTTTGATAGATCTGGCATTTTTGATACGAAATTTGTGTATATTTTAATCTTTTTATTGTTTAATTTTCAATGGGGTGAATGGGGAGAGAGTTTAACTTTTAGGCTTTTATTGTTTTTTAATTTTTTAAAACTTTTTTTTACTTTTTATTTATTTTACTAGAACCCCTAATGGACCATAAGGATCAGCAGTCTGATTGCTCATTCATTTCTGTTGATCAGAGCTGCACAGCTCTGATCAGCAGAAATGCTGCGTTCTTGTTAGAGCTACTGCTCTGGCGGCTCTAACAGGAACTAAGTCGTGATAGCAACAGGATTCACCACGTGACCCGTCGCTACCGTGGCAACCATTGGTTTCCCGTAATTGTGAAGGTTCTTTGTGCCAAAATTAGCCAATAATTGTGATCTCATCAGCCTTGGCAAGATGACCTTTCTTTGATGGGATGCGTCTCATGGACTAAATGTCTACAAATATATGGGCAGATTGGATCTGGCACTAACTCTGTGCCAGAGTTATTCTATATCTACTAATTAAATCCACCCTGGGACTGATGGGCAGAGAGTGCAGTAAGTATAGGAAGCTGTCTACACCTGACATCATACAATAGTGGATAGGAATCACATCAATGGCCTCATTAACCCCTTCACAACATCCATCGTACATGTAGGGTACAAGTCAGAAGTGAGTGTGTGGAGTGAGTTCACCAGTGAGCTTGTCCTATACTCTGCAGGTAATGGCTGTGTGTTATAGCCAGGACCTGCTGCTAACATTTGCAGGTGGAGCGGAGTTCCATCCTCAATTGTTAATCTGTGAAATTCCACTATCATACTCTGATGGCATGGGGGTGCACCATGTGGCCGGGGTTCAAAAGGGACTGTGATTTTTACAATATACAGCACTGCTGTGGCATTACTGTAGTTACTGTAGGACATGTGATCTGATGATCACAGGTTATTGTCCTCTAAGAGTACTATTAACAACAGTGAAAAGTAAAAAAAAGATAAAAAAAATGAACGAAAACCCCAAAAATTAAAGCTCAAATCACCCTTTTTGCCCCATTAAAAATAAATATAATAAAAAATAAAAAAATACACATATGTGGTATCGCCGCATTCAGAAAAGTAAAATGTATCAAAATATCAAAATAATTAACACAATCAGTAAACAAAAAAAATTTAAGAACGCCAAAATTACGTTATTTTGATTGCTGCAGTACCACACAAATTGTGTAACAACACAAGCGATCAAAAAGTCACATCTATACTTAAATAGTAATAATATAAACGTCTTGCCCTGCAAAATATAAGCTATCAAACAGCTCCATTGACAGAAAAATAAAAATATTACGGGTCTTGGAAAATGACAACACAATCCGCAATTTGTTTTTTGCAAACTTATAATTTCTATCCACCACTAAAATAATAAAAAAACTGGACATGTTTGGTATCGCTGAAGTTGTACTGATGAGGAGAATCATGTTACAAGGTCACTTTTATCATAAAATGTACACTGTAAAAACTCCTCCCAAAAAAGTCATAATTCTGGTTTTTTTTTTCATAATTTCTCGACATTTAGGAGTTGTTCCACATTTTATAGTATGCTATGTAGTAAAATGAATGTTGTCATTCAAAATTACATCAATGTTGTGGCATCACAGATGTGTGATCACTACAAGGAGGACTTGATTTCATTTTCCAGTTCACTTTCTCTGTAATTGCTGATCCAGACTGTTAGCCTCTTGGTGTATACAACCTTTGTTAGTGAATTGTAGCTGCCTGATCACTTTCTGACTCCTCCCCGATGTTTGGACGTTCTGGCTTTTGACCTCAATTTGTGTCACTTGACTGTTTAGTTTCCTTGATGTCTTGACCATTATTCCTTTTGACCCTTTTGCTACTGTTCACCCAGCCTTGACTCGTAAAGACCTGATCACTCTTCACTTAGTTCCTTGGCTGCTGATATCCATTATGCACAAGGAGTAGAGGAAAAACCAGCACCTACTCAGGAGATAAAAAAAAACCCTTCTTTATTGCAAAAAGCATGCATATAAAAACATAATGCAATATTAAAAGTAGACCACGTCTACACATTTCAGGCCCCAAAAACTTGGCCCTTAATCATGACAGTCATGATTAAGGGCCAAGTGTTTGGGGCCTGAAACACATAGACGTGGTCTACTTTTACTATTGCATTATGTTTTTATTTGCATTGTTTTTGCAATAAAGAAGAACAGTATGCTGCAATTCTCAGCTTATCTCGGATCACGTGCACCTGTGACGCCCTGGACAAGCCAGGGGTCACAGGTAATGACATCACCACACCCTACACCCCGGTTAGGTACACCTAAGCTAGACCAGAAATCCTTGTTGCCTTCCCCAGGGGCTGATGTCCACACCAGGGGGTGGAGCCAGGCGGTTGGTCTCCACCCACCAAGGAGTTCACAGTCCTGGAGGAGGGAAAACACGGGCAGTTAGGAGGAAGCTAAGGAAGTGAGAGGAGAGACAGAGTTTGGAGGTGGAAGTGAAAGGAGAAAAGTGACAGCTACAGAGCCTGAAGTTGGTCCGGGAGTGTGCCCCGGACGGAGACAGCAAGGTTAGCAGACGGCGGTGACCGTCTGCAGGAGTGGCCTATCGGAGGTGCCGTGAGGACCGTGGACGGGTGGTGACCCGGCGGTACCGGACCGGTACACAAGGAGAAGCCAGCACCATTGGCAGGGGCCTTTCGGATCCCGGCAAGGCTTGGAGTCGTCGTGAATTTGCCAAATCCGTCAGTGAAGGGGATCCCCGGGTCTCCAAGCAACTAAGTCCCGATTAAAGGCAACAGTCCAACCGTATGAGAGAGACATCGCCACCGCCAAGGCACCAGTTTCTCAGGGCCAGCGCCTGCGGGCAAAGAGGGGCATCTCCGGCCCATATCCAAGTCGGGGAGCGGGTTACCGGTGGGAACCCATCGCAACCAACTGAAGTACTAGGTGCAGGGAAAGAGACAATCACCATTAACTACCGGGGAAAAGCAACAGTAGCCATCCATGGGAACCGTCTTTCCAGCCGTGTGTTTTACCGAGAACTGTGTCACCGTCTCAGGCTGAGTGAGTACCACCGTGCCGTGAGGCACAGCGCTGCCCCCCCGCGACCCTGCACCTCACCAGACCCCGCACCTTGCCTGCCATCCCTCATCCTCCACCCCATCACTGGGCCCCGGGACAACCAACCCCTACCCACGGAGGGGAGAACTAACAACTCTGCTGCTCCCTGTCACCGCTCCCGGGATCCCCATACAGAGCAGCGGTGGTGTTACCAAAAATCACCACAACCGTGGGTGGCGTCACGGACAATAAATCCCCAAAACCAAACCCCTTTTCACTCACGGGCGAGGAGCGCCGCTCGAGTCCCCGGGATCCGGCCCATCGCTCGAGCCACCGAGCAGTAGCGGCCGCAGCAGCAGCGGCAGCCGGACCCGAGCAGTGGGAGAGCGCAGCGTCCCCGCGACACACCCATACAAGTCTATTACATCTGAGTGCAGTCTGATATACGCAGAGACAGACAATGGAGAAGATGGAGAAATTAACCCCTTCACAATCTTGGACATATATATGCATCCTAGGTCGCCTTCCTCTGGTTATAGCCCGCGGTCATCACTGCACGTGTCTGCTGATCAGACCTGTTAACCCCTTTGGTCACCCTAACAGCACAATCTAATGCACTAGGATCGCCCTGTTCCCTGCCGCCATCGGTGGTCCCAATGGGTTGGCATGGCACTGCCATGACATGTTTCCTTTCAATGTCGGCAGAGCGCCAGCACTCACAGTAACACATCATTTCTCCTGATCACAGCTATGCTGAAGCTTCACTCTGATCAAGAGAAGCAATCAGACACTGCAGTCATAAGTTCCCTAGGAGGACTAGAAAAATGAATAAAAAAATGTGAAAAAAAATTTGAAAAAAATATAAAAAAATAAAGAAAACCTAAAAGTTCAAATCATCCCCCTTTTTCAACATTGAGACTAAAACAATAAAAAAACACATATTTGGTATCGCCGCATTCAAAAATGCCTGATCTATTACAATATACAGTGGAACCTCGCTTAATGAGTAATAATAATAATAATTTTATTCATTTATATAGCGCTATTAATTCCACAGCACTTTACATACATCAGGAGTAACCCACTTAACAAGCAAAGCTTTCTGTAAATTTGTAACTCGATTTACGAGAAAGCTTTGCTGTACAAGCAAAATCCTCACCGCACACACTTCCGGTTCCGTACATCCACCATGCTCTGACCCGCACTTGCAGTCCACACAAACACACACATGTATGCACAAAACACACACACACACACACACACACACACACACACACACACACATGCACACACACACACACAGTATTATGCTCACCTTACCTTCCATTCCACCGCTGGTCTCATGGTTCTTGTAGTTCCCGGGTACATCGCGACGTCCTCGCGGCGAACTACAAGACCCAGGAGGCCTGCGATGGAACGGAGGTAAGGTGAGCATATAATATAATATAGTGTAACTTACGTTTCATCGCCGGCCTCCTGGGTCCTGTAGATCGCCGCTCCGCTCCACTCCAGGCTGTGCATCGGCATCCATAGCGACGAAGCTGGAACTTCCTGGTTCCTGTTACCGCTACTCAAAGGCAGCGCGCTGGCCAATCAGAGGCAAGCGGCTCTGCCTTTGATGTCAGCGGTCTGGCCGCGGAAGTTGTCCTTCGTCGTTATGGTAACCCGATACACGGCCCGGCCCCGTACCAGAGAACAGCAAGTCCCAGGAGACCGACGATGGAACGGAAGGTAAGGTCAGCATAATATGTGCGTGTGCGTGCGTGCTTGTGTGTTTGTATGTGTTTGTACGTGTCTGTGTGAGTTTGTGCATGTGTGGAATGGCACAATAGGGGACCAGGATGGGACATTTAACAGGTTGTGGAACGAATTGTCTGCATTGCAATGATTTCCTATGTGAAATCTTGCTCTGCTGAACAAGTAACTTGGTTAACAAGCACAGTCCCAGAACGGATTGTTCTCGTTAAGCAAGGTTCCACTGTAAAATCAATTAATCTTATCAGTAAATGGTGTAGCAAGAAAAATATTCCAAAAGCCACAATTACGTTTTTTTGGTCACCGCAACACTGCATTAAAATGCAATAACAGGCAATCAAAACCTCGCACCTACACAAAAAATGACATAATTAAAAACAGCTGCTCAAAACGCAAAATATAAGCTGTCACTGAAGTCAAGATACAGAAAAATGAGAACGCTACGGGTCTTGGAAAATGGTGAGAAAAGCACAATTCTTTTTTTTTTTTTTCCATAATTCTGAATTTGCTTTTACCACTTAGATAAAAGTAAAACTTTACATGTTTGGTATCTACGAACTCTTACCGACTTGGGGAATCATACTGCTGAGTCAGTTTTACCATACACTGAACATGGTAAATAAAAACCCAAAAAACAATCATGCAATTGTACGTTTTTTGCTATTTCACAGCACTTGGAATTTTTTTCCCCATTTTTCAGTACAGTATATGGTAAAACTAATGATTTCATTCAAAAGTACAACTCATCCCACAAAAAAACAAGCCCTCGTATGGCTATAGAGGTGGAAAAATAAACTGTCATGATCCAGGCTGGCTTTTCCCTTCTGCTGGTTACACCCAACTCTGGTCTGGTCATGTCATGGGTTAACTTCCCTTGCCTCGTTCAGTACCAGTGATATTTCTGCCTTGCAGTGTGTATACGGGCTCTGGTGAGTGTTTCTGCCTTGCAGTGTGTATATGGGCTCTGGTGAGTGTTCCTGATCTGTTCTGCCTTCCTGCTACTGTGTCCTGACTTTGACCCTCCCCCATTCGTCTGCCTGTCCCAGCCCCTGATTTCCTGCTCCTGTCTGTTGTTTGTGTTTCCCTCTGCATATCTGATCTCCTGGCTTCTGACATGGTTCTGCTTTCTGACTTTGATATTGATCCCCCCCCTTTGCAGTGACTTGACTTTCCTGGCTAGACCCTGACAGTTTGACTACTCTTTTGCCCCTGGTGATTCGCCTGTTAACACTGATGAAATTACTATGCTGCACTTCAGCTGCCTTACTGTTACAGTGTTTCTTTGTCTCTCCTTCACTACTCTGCTGCCACCAAGTGGGGATTACGCTGTACTGTGTCTCACTAGCCTTTGTACAGTGTGACATAAACAAGTTACAGCTCATGGAAGAAGAGGAGGAAAAAACAAAAACGGAAAATCACCGGGAGGGTGAAGGGGTTATCCCTCCTTCTTTTCGTCACCTGTTATTCGCTCCCGCACGCTACAGACACGGGGGTTTTAGTGGGTGGAGAGGTGTTACCTGGTTGCAGCGGTACTTCATGGTCACAAGTTTCTCATCGTCTTGTTCACACTGTGCAGTTCCACGTTCAGAGTTATTAAAAATGAGTTCATTATGGCTAAAAATTGCACATAGTTTACGTGTAACACTATTTCAGACACAGTTTCACTTTGCTTGCAACAGGTTTCATATTCAGTTTCTCATAAGGCATTAACATTATAGTACAGACCGGCTCTTTCATTACAGATGTAGACAAGTTCACACCAGCTACCAAGGAAGATTAGAGTTTGGCACTTTGCTGTGGGCTGGATATACAACCACACTGGTCCATGTGTGTTTGTGGGAAAGTGGAAACAGCAATCCGTTCATTCAAACAGATCTAGTAGGGTTAGTGACAGGATATTGCCCTCTGCTGGCCGAAGATATCGCTCAGGAATGAAGAATCGTCCAGGACCAAAAATTCAGCAAGCAGGTTTCTGGGAGGAAACTATTTAGCAGAGGACAAGGTCAAGGGGGAGGGTAACAGCTAAATCCCAGTGGGCTAAGGGAGCTCTGCTGACATAATGCCCATGTGGCCAGAAGGGGCGGCGCCTCCACCAACATAGCTGATACCAGAATTCAACATTATTTTTTCAAGTCTACGTGGTCATGGAGTTGTTTATAATAGAAGCAGGGGTCTAGGGGTGAGACCCCACATGGAAGGGTGCAGGAGGGGCATCATTATAGTAGATGGGAGGAAACATCCCCAGGCCCACCAACCAAGTCATCCATGCCCACTACTCAAGCTGATCACGCCCAAGATCCTTCTAGCCACTGGGATTTAGTCACAACTCAAGGGAGAGCAGTGATGCAGCAGCAGGAGATAAAAGCCCTGGAGGAGATTGGAAGAGGAACTTTGGTGTCTAAGAAGAGAAGCAGAGAGACGTGCATGCAGGGGTAAGGAAGGTTGCCTCCACCGCAGAAGAGTCAAGTGGGTGATTGCTGCACCCAGAGAGCCCATGCCAGGTAGTTTGCTGGAAGAAAACTCAGAGCCCCCCTGCCGTACTCAAGCAGTAGATGCTGCCTGTCAATCCACAGATGCCACCTATCAACACGCCAAGCCCAGACTATGCGGTCAATCCCCAGATACTGCCTGTCAAGATGCCGAGCCCACACTATGTGGTCAAGCTGCAGACATTGCCTGTCAAAACCCTGGGTCCAGACTACGAGGTCTAGCCACAGACGTTGCTTGTCAAGACCGCTGCCCTTGAGTGACCCGAGTCAGCCAGGTCATTGCTTCCTGCTCGGATGTGCAGTACCTAATATGGGGATTGTATTTATAATGCCCCACACTTAATCTATTATACAATATATTGTCTGTCATTCAGAGACTTAAGGCCACTTTACACGCTGCGATATCGGTACTGATATCGCTAGCGTGGGTACCCGCCCCCATCTGTTGTGCGTCACGGGCATATCGCTGCCCGTGCCGCACAACATCGCCCAGACCCGTCACATGTACTTACCTGCTCAGCGACGTTGCTGTGACCGGCGAACCGTCTCCTTTCTAAGGGGGAGGTTAGTTCAGCATCACAGCAGCGTCACTGAACCGCCAATAGAAACGGAGGGGCGGAGATGAGTGGGACGTAACATCCCGCCCACCTTCCTCCTTCGCATTGCGGCCGGGAGGCAGGTAAGGAGAGCTTCCTCGTTCCAGCGGCGTCACACGGAGCGATGTGTGCTGCCGCAGGAACGAGGAACAACTTCGGTACTGCTGCAGTAACGATATTTGAGAATGGACCCCCATGTCACCAATGAGCGATTTTGCACGTTTTTGCGATGATGCAAAATCGCTCATAGGTGTCACACGCAACGGCATCGCTAATGTGAACGGATGTGTGTCACAAATTCCGTGACCCCAACGACTTCGCATTAGCGATATCGTTGCGTGTAAAGCCCCCTTTAGGGTATGGTACTGCTGGGGCTATAGAGAGACAAATTAATGAGCCAGTAGCCCCAATATATATAAGCCCCTGACAGTAGTTATTTTGGGTTACTAAGTGCCTAGTAGTGGGTATTTATCCTGGGGGCCAGCCATATTGGACCTGTATAGACAAGTGTTATGTTCATTGCATGCGTAATTTGAATAGACTGTGATCAATTTCCTGCTATAACAATTCCCTGTATTAGCCCTATCCCAGTTTGTGTCATAATAAATATAAATGTGAGCCAACCCTGTGTCTTCCATTTCTGTGCATTGCATTGCCTGGTGTTATACTGTATGTCACTGTGGCTAGACTACCCTACATGGCTATGCTACTGCTTCAGGATCACTTCTCCAGTAGATTCCCCCAGTGTCATTGACCATCAGTCAACACTAAACTCGCCACTGTCAGAACTGTTCATACTAGCGTTCTTTGATGGGAGGCACTCTCTGTTTCCTCAATTTGCCTCCACTTAGCTTTCAGCTACAATCCGGTCATGGTCAACTTTGCTTCCTCCTGCCTTTTACTTGTGTCTTGGTTTGTCCTATTCATACCACACTACTAACCAGACTCTAAAGGGTACTTTACACGCTGCGATATTGGTACCGATATCGCTAGCGAGCGTATTCTCCCCCGTCGGTTGTGCGACACGGGCAAATCGCTGCCCGTGGCGCACAACCTCGCTTGCCCCGTCACACGGACTTACCTGCCCTGTGACGTTGCTCTGGCCAGCGAACCGCCTCCTTTTGTAAGGGGGCGGTTCGTGTGGCGTCACAGCGATGTCACACGGCAGGCATCCAATAGAAGCGGAGGGGCGGAGATGAGCGGGACGTAACATCCCGCCCACCTCCTTCCTTCCTCATTGCTGGCGGGAGGCAAGTAAGGAGATGTTCGTCGCTCCTGCGGTGTCACACATAGCGATGTGTGATGCTGCAGGAACGACGAACAGCATCGTACCTGCAGCAACAACGATATTAAGGACATGAGCGACGTGTCAACGAGCAACGATTTTTCACATTTTTGTGCTCGTTGATCGTCGCTCATTGGTGTCACATGCTGCGATGTCGGTAACGGCGCTCGATGTGCATCACTACCGACGTGACCCCGACGATATATCATTACCAATATCGCAGCGTGTAAGTACTCTTAACTCATCTCTACTCAACTCACTAAAATCTGTCACTATACCTGAGACCTAAGCCTCCCTTTCCAACTAGGGAACCCAGGACTGGTCACACCTAATGGGGGCCTATAGTACTGCGCCCATAGCCACACCAGGGAACTTAAATATCTTATTATCACTACACATATAAACTCACAATATACATTCTTCTAAAACAATGACCTCTTCAGGGGGTCACTCTCCTACATTACCAAGAAGAAAAATAGAGCCAACTTGTCAATTTAATTCAGATGTGCCAAATCTCCAAAAATGTCTTGAAGAGTCTTGGAAAAAAGAGATACCTTCTGAACTTCGGGAAAAATTATGAAAACGTATAGTCTCTGGAGTTTATCTACTGTAGAGTGAAAAAGAAAAAGGCATAAAAAGGGCAAAGAGAAAATTTGGAAGGAGTATGAAAGGTGTATTGATTGGGCATGGCTATGGGTGACAAATGTTCTGTATCCCTTCTGCACCTCAAAAAATTGTCAGCTAGCTAAATTGTCAGGAGATACATCAGAGATGATAGATTGTTGAGTTCTATTAAAGAGTACTGCAGAATAATTTCATTGACAATATCATTATTTACAAATACAGACATGCTGATAAATCCTCTTTAAAGGGAACCTGTCACCAGATTTTTCCCCAATAAGCTGCGGCCGTCACCAGTGAGCTCGTATACAGCGTTCTAGAATACTGTATATAAGAGCCCAGGCCACTCTGTATAACGTAAAAAAACACAGGACCGTTGGGTGTCGCTGGTCTCAGTCCGGTGCCACCTCTCTTCCTTCTATCGCGGTCCTGCTTCCCAGCTCTGTGTGGATGATGCGTTCTACGTCATCCACGCAGTGTCCACCATTGATCCCCTGTGCACGCGCACTTTGATTTACCCTACTGAGGGCAGATGAAAGTATTGTAGTGCACGTGCAAGGGCGGTCTTTGACTGTTCCCCACGCTTGCACATTACAATACTTTTCTCTACCCACAGCAGGGCAGATGAAAGTGCGCGTGCACAGTAGCACAATGGCTGCCTATGTGTGGATGACATAGGATGCGTCATCCACACAGAACAGGAAAGGAAGACAACGATGGAAGGAAGATCGTAGGCACCGGACCGATACCAGCGATGCCTATGGGACTCAACCGCCCCGCAGTTGAGTATAATAAATGGTGTTTTTTGCATTATATAGGGCTTCTAGAATGTTGTATATAAGGGGAAAAACCTGGTGACAGGTTTCCTTTAGGCACGCACTTGTATGGTCAATTTTATAGGTATCCAGTTGACCGAGAAAAGCTGTGGGGTACAGCAGTGAGGAATCAACACAAATATATGGCTAATGGAGATATTCTATACAGTTCCTGGCTAAAAATTGTCCTTGTTTTACAATATGCACAAGTTATAATAATGAAGCTAGGTCTTGTTAGTATTTTGCTCAACTGCAACAAATGCATTCTCAAATCTCCTGTAAATTGTTTCATTTTACAACCAAACCTCCAACACCCCGAGGAACAAAGGACATGATTTGTTATGAAGCCTCTTTGGATTACACATTGTTTTGCTGTAGAGAGAGAAAGAGAGAAAGATGATGGATCCGAAGATGAAACCAAAGTGGTAAAAATACCAAACGCTTTCATTTTATACATAGCATTCTGAAATTTACATCTCGTGCAATGACAATATGATGTGTTGTTCTGTTATCTCGGCTTTGCCTTACACCGGCTGCAGAGAAATGAGTGTGCGATAAATGTAGACACAATTCCAATTCCATTGAAACAAAAATTGTGATTGTAATTTAATACACTTATGTGATTTCCGCAGCCAATCAGATAGCACCACTGTGACATTCGGCACTCTGCGCCTTTTCAGCCATGCAACATAATACACACCCTGCCATGCCTAATTACTTAAATAGCTTCCATTTCCATGAGATAATTGATAGACTAGAACAGTCCACAATCATAAAAACTATGGCCGCCCGAAGCTTTGCTGTTAGATCTTACAACCGATCTATTTTTTTTTTTTTAGGATGTCATTTAATTGTGTTATTAGAGAATTAAATCATTATAAGAATGTATACATAGTGCAATGCAGCCTGAAGTAGCTGGAGAATGAGAGATCTAATATTTGGAATATCTAGTCAAAAGCAAAACCTTTTATATATATATATATATATATATATATATAATATATAAAGCTGAATGTGTGTGTGTGTGTGTGTGTGTGTGTGTATATGTGTGTGTGTGTGTGTGTGTGTATGTCCGGGTATGGCATCTGCATCATCGCAGCTACAGCCACAAAACTTTGCACACTCACACGTCTGGACCCCGAGAGCGTCATAGGCTATGTTTTGAGGGGAAATTTTAACCCCGCGCTTTACAGTTATTCGCCAAAAAAACTGCCTCCATTAAAGCGAATGGAGCTGGGAGCCACAGTGCAGCCAGAACTTCAGAAGAATGTGCAGCCACGCCCTTATATGGAATGTTGGCGTGTCACAATGCAGCCAGGGAAAGAGACAGACACAGACCGGGAAAGAGGCAGATACAGACAGGCTAAGAAACAGACATAGACAGGGTAAGAGACAGACACAAAGCGACAGACACAGACAAAGAGACAGAGACAGACACAGGGAAACAGACAGACAGGGAAAGAAAGGGAAAGAGACAGACAGGGTAAGAGACAGACAAAGACAGGTAAAGAGACAGACAAAGAGACAGACACAGGGAAAGAGAGGGAAAGAGACAGACAGGGAAAGAGAGGGAAAGAGACAGACAGGGAAAGAAACAGACAGTGAAAGTGACAGAGATAGATAGACAGGGAAAGAGATAGATAGACAGACAGGGAAAGAGATTGAGACAGACGGAGAAAGATACAGAGACAGTCAGAGACAGACAGGGAAAGAGACAGACAGACAAAGAGATAGAGAGAGAGACAGAGAGATATATACAGAGGGGGAGACAGGCAGAGAATGGGAGAGAAACAGAGAGACAGTTACTATCCCGGGCATTAATACATTCTATTTTGTTAACAGTTATTAACCCGGGCGATGCCGAGTAGTACAGCTAGTGTATATATATAGATATATATATATATAGATGAATATATATCAAAATATCCTATAGAAGTAATGCAAATATTGAGCAAGTTTACATTAATGAAATAGGGGAAAGAAAAAGTTGTGACTGTAATGTTATTAGGATGGCAAGCATATGCTTGTCGGCTTTATAGACCCAGCTTTGGAGGGAATTCAAGTTCATAGTCATTGTCCTCCAAATCTGTCAGCTGGATATAGGCTGCAAAACTGCCAAACAGGCAAAGACTTTATGTGGATTCAGAATTAGGCTCTGTGCACATCATGTTGTAGCTTTACAGTGGGTAATATGTTGAGAAAATCGTCTGATCTATATACTGAATCAAAAGCCCCTATGTACCATACAGTTGCATAATTTGTCCATGGACCACTATTGTCAGAAAATGTATATAGTACAGCATATTTTTTTAAACAGGTCAACTATTTAGGAAACACTCGTAGGCAATGATGCCTTCCTAGCTGATACCCATACCCTTTTGGGATCTATTACAGCAAAAGGCCCCCTTTATTCATCAGTGGTTCCAGTATGTGTCGTGTCCATTTTCAGATGTACTGGAGACATGGTCACGCTCAATTAAAAGTGGACCACTGGTTGTTTGGGATCGCCAGGTTTAGCCAGACTTTAGTTAAAAGTTGGTTCGGTCATGGAACTTGACCCTGGACTCTGAACTCCATACAAGTCAATGGAGATTCGAACTTCTGTGCTGTAAAATGGTTGTAAAATGGTCATAGTAAGGGCTAAAGGGCTGAAAAAGGAAGCAAAATGGGGATAAGAGCAGGTCAATTGCCCTGCAAACAAATTTGGATGGAGAAATGACTTAAAGGGGTTCTGTCACCATAGCAATCATGGTTATATAGGAAGTAAATGAATAGACTAAAAATCTTAAGAGTGCCCACACAGAGACTGACTTCAGAATTTTCGCACAGAGCAAGAAGTTAAAAAAAAGGCCCCTACAGAGCCTGTTTTCCCAGTTGAACCATACAATCAAGATGTCCCCGACAGAATACCGTATTTTTCGGACTATAAGACGCACCTGACCATAAGACGCACCCTGGTTTTAGAGGAGGAAAAAAAGGAAAATAAAATTTTAACCAAAAAATATGGTCATGACACATTGTTATGGGGCGAGGATCTGCTGCTGACACTGTTATCGGGGGTAATGTCCCCAAATTCTCTACTAAGGTACGCCATTCTGATAAGGATCCTCCTGCCTTGTATATGATCCTGCTCATATACCTCCCATCCTGCTAATAATATACCCCCCATCCATCCTGCTAATAATATACCTTCCATCCATCCTGCTCATGATATACCCCCATCCATCCTGCTCATGATATGCCCCCATCCATCCTGCTCATGATATGCCCCCATCCATCCTGCTCATGATATGCCCCCATCCATCATGCTCATGATATGCCCCCATCCATCCTGCTCAAGATATGCCCCCATCCATCCTGCTCATGATATGCCCCCATCCATCCTGCTCAAGATATGCCCCCATCCATCCTGCTCATGAAATGCCCCCATCCATCCTGCTCATGAAATGCCCCCATCCATCCTGCTCATGATATGCCCCCATCCATCCTGCTCATGATATGCCCCCATCCATCCTGCTCATGAAATGCCCCCATCCATCCTGCTCATGATATACCCCCATCCTGGTAAATGGCGTGTATCCTGTGGCACAGGAAAAAAACAAAAAACGTTTATACTTACCCTTCCTCACTCCCTGAAGCACCGACCTCTGTCTCAGCTGCAGCGCCGCTGTGTAGAGCTGTCACCGGTGTCTGCAGCATCGCGTCTTCCTGTCTGTGCCGGCGGTAAGCTGATCGATTCTGGTGGATACTAGCGGCGCGCACAGCGATGACGTCATCGTGGTGCGCGCCGCTAGTGTCCAGATCAGCTGACCGCCGGCACAGACAGGAAGACGCGATGCTGCAGGGGGGCAGCTCCACACACGGTGACGGGTGAGTACACTGATTCACTGCACCCCGCGCTGATAATGATGCACGGGGGGCAGTGAATACAGCCGCACATGATCACTCCAGGCTGTAGTTGCCAGGGGTGATCACGGCCGGCTGCTAATTATGCACACCCCCCCTTCCCGCCCATCACCCCGCCCACCTGTCAGCGCCGGTTTCGCTGAGAGATGATGGGCGGGAGGATGGGCATGCATATGTAATGAGCGGGCCCACGTGGTCACGGCAGGCTGCTACAGCCTGCTGGTGCCGCCGATGACCCGCTCCACCGCGGCACCCTCATTCCCCGCACCCGCAACCTTATAGTCAGACCATAAGACGCACCCCCCACTTTCCCCCAACATTTGGGGGGAAAAATGTGTGCCTTATGGTCCAAAAAATACGGTAACTATTCTCAAAAAGGCCCCGCCATAGCTTATATGCAGAGTTGACAAAAACAGCCAAGATTGTTAGAGTTGCCCTACAGAGCATCAATTTTTTTTAAAAGGCGCCTACATAACCTGTTTTCCCAGTTGAGCCACACAGACAAAATTGGAAGATGTCACCCCACAGAGTGACAATTCTCAAAAATCCCCACTACACAGCCTGTATTCCCAGTTGACCCACACACCCAAGATTTTTAGTTCCTCCACAGAGCAATAGTTTTCAAAAAGGCCTCTACATAGCCTGTTTTCAGAGTGGACCCACACAGCAAAGATTGTTAGAGTTACATCACAGAGCAATAATTCCCAAAAAGGTCCATGCATAGCTTGTTTTCAGAGTTGACACACACAGACAATTTTGTTGTAGTTCCCCCATAGAGCAACAATTTTCAAAAAGGCCCCATACAGAACCCGATTTCCCAGTTTATCCATACAGCCAAGATTGGAAAAGTTCTCCCACAGAGCAAAATTGTAAAAAAGCACCTACATAAGCTGTATTCAGAGTTAACCTACACAGCCAAGAAAGTTAGAGTTCTGTCACAGAGTAACAATTTTAAAAAGGCCCCTACAGAGCCGGTTTTCCCAGTTGACCCATACAGCCAACATTTTCAGAGATTAAAAAACAGAGCAACAATTTTCAAAAAGGCCATTACAGAGCCTGTTTTCAGATATGACCCAGACAGCCAAGGCTGGCGGAGTCTACTCACAGAGCAAGTCATTTTCAAAAAGGCCTTACAGTGCCAATTTCACAGATGACCCACACAGCACCCAGAACCCCTGTAATATAACATAATAAAAAAAAAATCAAACCAGAAGGCAGAGGTTCAAGTGTGACTGAAGGTGGACATGACAGTGTAGATGAAAAAGGCGGAGTAGGAATCCAACACTTTTTTCTTTCTGTTTTTTTTTCATTTTCTTTAGAATAATAACTTACATTAAGATAGAATAAATAAAAAAAGTCTTGAACCAGGAGGAGAAGGTCCAAGTGAAGGAGGTGGAGGTTGAGATGGACTTCGTGAGTGGAGATGAGGAGGACGAGGTAGCCAATCCTTTATTTAATTTATATTTTATTTTTTTTTACTTTGGAAGGTGCCAAAAGATTATGAATGGCAAATAGAGTATACCAATGACTAGGTGTAGGTGGTATAGTTGTCTAGTCAGCCAAAGGTACAGAAAAGTCCTGTGTAAATGTGACGCCCTGGGCAAGCCAGGGGTCACAGGTCACAACACCACACACACCCCACATCCCTGCAGGAACACCAAGGTCAGAACACAAACCCTTGTTGCCTTCCTCCAGGGGCTGATGTCCACACCAGGGGGTGGGCCAGGAGGTTGGCTCCGCCCGCCGAGGAGTTCACAGCCCTGGAGGCGGGTAAACCAGGCAGATGAGTTTGAGAGTTTGAAGTGTGAGGAGTAAACAGTGGAGTTGTAGTGAGAGAAGGAGAAAGAGAAAAGTGACAGCAAGAAGCCTGAAGTTGGTCCGGGTGTGTGCTCCGGACTGAGACAGCAAGGTTGGCAGACGGCGGTGACCGTCTGCAGGAGAGATTGCTTGGAGGTTGCCGAAAGGACCGTGGACGGGTGGTGACCCGGCGGTACCGGAGTGGTATACAAAGAACAGTCAGCACCAGGGCAGGGGGCTTTCGGATCCCGGCAAGGCTAGGAGTCGCCATAATTTGCCAAATCCGTCAGTGAAGAGGACCACTGGGTCTCCCAACAACCAAGTCCCGATTGAAGGCAACAGTCCGACCGTTAAGGGGAGACACCGCCACCGCCAAGGCACCAGTTTCCCAGGGCCAGCGCCTGCGGGCAAGAGAGGGGCTCCTCCGGCTCATATCCAGGTCGGGGAGCGGGTTACCGGTGGGAATCCATCGCTACCAAAGGACTATACATAGGTGCAGGGAAGAGACCGTCACCGCTAACTGCAGGGAACATCAGCACCGTAGCCGTCCAAGGGACCCGTCCAACCAACCGCTTGTTTACCGAGAACTTTGTCATCATCCTTTGGCTGAGTGAGTACCTCCGTGCCGTGCGGCACAGCGCTGCCCCTGCACCTCCACAGGCCCCATAACCCGCCTGTCCACCATCCCAACCCCATCACTGGGCCCCGGGACCACCAAACCCCCTACCCACGGAGGGGCAAATCAACAACTGGCTGCTCCATACCACCACTCCCGGGATCCCCAGACAGAGCAGCGGTGGTGTCCACACAATCACCACAACCGTGGGTGGCGTCACGGACAATAAACTATCCCAACCACCAAACCCCTTTCACTCACGGGCGAGGAGCGCCGCTCGAGTCCCCGGGATCCGGCCCATCGCTCGAGCCACCGAGCAGCAGCAGGCCGCAGCAGCAGCGGCAGCCGGACCCGAGCAGTGGGAGAGCGCAGCTTCCCCTCCTCCGCCCGCGACATAATCCATGCCTGGTTCCTTGCCATGCTAAACACAAGTTCGGACCGTAAACCTGCCTATGGGCAGACTAGCACCTCCAAGACATAAAGGGAAAGCTCAAGCCATGTGTTCAATTTGGAGACCCAGAAGTTAAATGGGGCAGACCCATCACTTAGTTCGGATAGATATATGGACACGTGCTCCATCATATTGTTAAAATGCTGCCTCCTGCTAATGGTGCCAGCATTTTGTGGCATGCTGCTTATTAAAATCAGTGACCCCCACCTAAGGTGAGGTCACTGACTTTACTGAGGTAGCCTGAGATCAGCTTACTGTGGTCACAGGTGGAGGGCCATGGGAACCTCCAGTTGTGACCGCAACTTACAGTTGTACTCAAAAGTTTATATACCCCAGCAGATTTTTTGCTTTCTTGGCCTTTTTTCAGAGAATATGAATGATAACACAAAATCTTTTTTTCCACTCATGGTTAGTGGTTGGGTGAAGCCATTTATTGTCAAACTACTGTGTTTTCTCTTTTTAAATCATAATGACAACCAAAAACATCCAAATTACCCTGATCAAAAGTTCACATACTGTACCTTAGTTCTTAATACTGTGTATTGCCCACTCTAACATCAATGATAGCTTGGTCTTTGAACATGTACAAAGAGATGTACACACATACGTACACATACAGCCATATACATACTTGAAGACATAATCACAAAAATACATATAAACAGACATAATTATATACACAGTCATACATACAATATATGCACATGCACAGACATACAGGCACATTAGAGGTATTTTTAACATAGGGAAGCTGGCAACAAGCCTTGCTTACCTCCCCCAAGCTTGTCTCTCGTACAGCTCCTCTTAGCATGTGGCTGTACAGATTGCACTACATGAAGGTCGTCACTTTAGCAGAAATGGCTGAGTACAGTACGTGTTTGCTAGCAGTGACATGGTTGGGCCGGCACTGTGCCTTTAATTTTGTTTGTGTGCTGGCCTAGCCACTTCTCTACTACCAGACATGGCCGAACAGCCATTTTTGCTAAAGTGACGGTCATCACACTGCGCATCGAAGAAGAAACAGTCAGTCCTGTACAGCGGCTGTCGAGCTGCCCAGGGGGAGCATATGTTCCTCAGCCCCTGGCCCAGCCCATCCATGCTTATCTAGGTCTTATATAGCGTTGTTTCTATTATACCTCAAGGGCATTAGTTCCTGTGCTCATTTTGCCCTCTTAGCATGTTAAAACGCTGACAGGGGTGTGCTAACATGCTATTCAATGCCCATTGCCTAACATCATCATCAGCAATGACACATGTGCCTGTATCCATTGATTCAAAATGCCATGCTTAGGGTCAGTGCACATGATCAGAATACCCCACACTTCCGATCATGCGCACTAAACCTCTCAGACGCGTACACCCGGCTTCATAGTCCACATAACTGGAAGTGTCCGAAACTTCTGTTAATGGTCACTGCCTGGTGTTCTGATGTGGTGACAAGAGATAGAGGTACGTGCATCACTGCTGAGGACGCTAGACAGTGGGCATTGAATTGCATATTAGCACACCCCTGTTGGAGTGCTAACATGCTAAGAGGGCGGATTGAGCGCAGGAACTAACACCCTTACGACTAGTCCCTGTGCTCATTAGCATATCATAAAGAATCTTTAGAAATACTTTTTCTAAAGATCTCTTTATCTATGCTGCTAGATACAGAGACAATTAGGTAGAGATTAGCAATATGCACCTAGAACTGCTCGTGGATCTGGCTGCATATTGCACCTGACAGGTTCCCTTTAAGAAACTAAACACTATTTTCTTTAAACCAATGATCCAGATCATCAGCAAATAATAATATTAGTAGTTAATGATAGTAAAATTGGAATCAAGTAGATTTGGGCCTAGAGCAATTTTATAAATAAAGTGAATTTGTAATCGACAACAATGGTGTTTTTTATATATATATATATATATATATATATATATATGAGGGGCTGCTGATAAGTCTTCAACTTTACCCAGAAAGAAACGAGATAGGATGATGAAACTTTACATTTACTCCACATACTCTCCACTGATGTCAACACACTTCTTACATTGGTATTCCAAGTTCTGTAAGCCTAACAAAAAGGAGGATTTCGGTTGTGCCTTAAACCAGGCATCCGAAGCGGCCATGGCATCAGAAATGGTGTGAAATTTGGTACACTTAAGGTGTTTCTTCTGGTTTGGAAACAGATGATAGTCGGAGAAAGCTAGATCTGGTGAATAAGGTGGGTGGTCAACCAGCTGGAAGCCCAGCTCTGCCAGTTTTGCCATGGTCACTTGTGCAATGTGAGCGGAGGCGTTGTCTTGCAGGAACAAGAATCCTTTAGACAGCTTGCCGTGCCTTTTGGCCTTCAGAGCTCTCTTCGTTTGGTCCAAAAGTTCAATTTAATACCTTGCATTGTTGGTCTAACCCTTTTGAAGGTAGTCCACTAGCAGCACGCCCTCCGTATCCCAAAACACAGACGCCATCACCTTTGTGGCTGATTTTTCCACCCTGAACTTCTTTGGATAAGGAGTACCACTGCACTTCCACTCTTTTGACTGCTGCTTGTTTTCAGGGTCATACAAATAAATCCAGGTTTCATCCATAGTGACCAGTCGATCCAAGAAATTGTTATCAGTCCGGAAACGCTGAAAAATGAACCGGGAAGTTTTCACTCGCATGCTTCTCTGATCTGTGGTCAAACATTTGGGGACACACTTTGCAGATAGCTTCCTCATGTCCAAATGTTCATGGATAATGACACAAACTCATTCATGGGAAATCCCCATGATGTCTGCTATTGCTTTAGCTGAAATTCGTTGATTCTCCAGTATGAGGTTGTACACAGCATCGACGATCTCCGGAAGAACAATCACTCTCGGTCGTCCAGGTGTGGAGCCCCGCAAACGCTGTGTCGGTGCATTACCTTCAGGGACTCCACGTAGATGGATCTGTCTGGTCACAGGTAGGAAACCTTCTTTGTAGTTTGTCGTGACGCCACTCTCAGATTTGCGGTCAGTGGGGGACCGCCACTGCAGGTTAAGGGATGCCTGGGGCTGATGGTGGGTGCAGCCAGTTGTAGTAGCCTCCTGAGAGTGAGGCAAGCCCCAGGGCCCTGTGTAGATGCGTAGAACTACAAGGCGCAGAATGATTCAACACAGGCAGGATGTCTTTCAGGGTTTTTACTCACAGTTGATGGCAGGGTGAGTGACCCGAGGACGTGCTGGTGATAACTAAGGGGGAATGTGGCGCCCCTGACCTGGTCAGGCACCACTGAGTACTGCACCCATGCTGGGGACAGTACAATACAGGTAATCCAGAAGGCTGACCGAGGTGTGACTACACAGGCGCATAGTGATCAGGTCTCACACATGTACCTATGAGAGGACCCCTGGGGATCCCAGGAGGGGGAAAAGCCTTCACCTTCACTGGAATAGTGGAGGGGGCCAAAAGCCTCCATCTCCTCTCAAGGGGTGTGGTAAGAGAATCTGGTTGCTAGGTGGCGTAGGCAGGCACAAAAGGGAAAAGAGAAGGAGGAGTAAAGGGTCTGAAGCAGAGTGTGGAGGAGTGAGGAGCATAGAAGTGGAGCTCAGACAGGAGCAGCAGTGAAGGTCCCAGATGTGAGCCGGTTCAGAGCAGAGTCCAGGGAGCTCCGAGGAGAGCTGACCCCTTCCCCTGGGCTGTTGCAGTCTGACAGCGTCCGCGCAGTGGCTACCGACGGGGGAGAACGGTCACCTAGGAGGGCTACCCGAAACCCATCTCCAGCTAGAGAGAGAGCACAGAGTGGGAAGTAAGGAGACTGCTAGGGAGAACCAGGCCCAAACGGGCGGCAGATCCCGGAGCGGGGATAGATCCACCTTTCCTTGCTAAACCTGCCGGTGTGGGGCCCTCAAAGCCCACACCACAACACCTAAAAGCCGCAGCCACGTAGCCACAGTTAGGGCCCACAGTTCACAGGAGGCAAGCAGCTGGAGTGATCTGGCCCAGGCAACAAGCAAACGGCAAACGAAGGGGAGAGAGGCTTCAGCAACTTCCCTGGGTGACCCCCATAGGGACTAAAAGTCGGGGTTACCCCAAACCACCAAGGGCTAAGGAAGGCGAGTTGGTAGTCACCATCAGAAGTCAGCCTGAAGGATACCTGATTCCCGCCTGGTTCATCCCAGCTACGCCCGGGTTACTCACCCTGCCACCTGAAGTGAGTAAAACCCCTGAAAGACATCCTGCGTGTGTGGAGTTATTCTGCGCCTTGTGGTACTACGCACCTACACAGGGCCCTGGGGCTTGCCTCACTCTCAGGAGGCTATTCCAACTAACTGCACTTACCATCAGCCCCAGGCGTCCCTCAACCTGCAGTGGCGGTCCCCACTGACCGCAATACTGAGAGTGGCGTCACGACAAGTAGAAGATTTCCTACCCGTGACAGGATCCAGCCGAGTGGAGTCCCTGAAGGTAATGCACCGATACAACACCTGTGGGGCTTCACACAGGACATTCTTCCTCATTGGTGCTGAAGTGGGCCATTTTAAACTTAGCACCCCAGTTTTTAACTGTGGAATATGAAGGGCATTGATCCCCCAATGTCGGCGATATATCACCATGAATATCCTTCGCGGCCTTTCCTTGCAGAAACAAGAATTTTATCACTCCTCTGCTCTCAGTTGCTGTGAATATCGCATTAGACTCCGCCATTTCGTTTTCCCGCGTGTGTACAACACTGTTGCCATAAGCTACAAACACAATTTTGAAAACATATATTAGACACATAAGGCTTTCATGTGATAATAATAATAATAATAATAATAATAATAATAATAATAATAATGTATTCATTTATATAGCGCTATTAATTCCATAGCGCTTTACATAACATTATATAACATTCGTTACCGTAGAGACAAAGATGACAAAGCCAAAGACTTAGCAGCCCCTCGTGTATATATATATATATATATATATATATATATATATATCACTGTATATACAGTGAGGACCAATATCCCATATTTTCTATTGATATATATATATATATATATATATATATATATATATATATACTGTATATACGTATATACAGTATATATATCAATAGAAAATATGGGATATTTGTCCTCCCTGCGTTTTGCAGATCCTTTTTTGCCGCTTTGACAAATTGACATATTCTTTTACAACAAGCATTAGCTACTAAGCTAAAAAGGAAAAAGAGATGCTGTCAAAATGTATTAAAAAATAATATTAGATATAAATAATTTTGCAAAATACACAAATTTTAATTTTTGAGACCTTATTTACAAGCAAACAGGTCTGTAATGAATAAGAAATCTGCCAGAAGTTGCATAGTGCAATATTAATGCTAGTTAGAGGTAACACGTTGGAGTGATAAATTATTGGTACCTCTCAGGTGGGAGCCTTCTAAAACAAATAATCTAGTTAATCAAAGCTTAGGATTTACTAATGTTGTTTTGTGTTCTAAGAGGAATTCCGCTAAGCTGGGAGCAGATATTTTGTGTTGCCATGGCAACCCGTACTTCCTGCAGGGTTGTAACCTCTAATCACTACAGTGGAAAGCTGGGGAAAAAAAGGATTATTTGAAGATTAGAAAATACATGCATACTTAAGGACAATATCCAGAAATCCTACAAAGAGAAAAGAGCAAGTTTTTTGCATAGAGAAACTTATTTTGCGCTCTCTGACTCTCCCGGGATATCAAGTGACCTCTGATTGTAGTAAGAACATTCAGGCTAGTAGCTGTGGCATGAATATAAATTATTTTAATGTTGTATATATTTATAATACGTAATATATACAATCCTCAACACTAAAATTGCAACACCAAGATGGAAAAGTCATGGAGTTATGAAAATCATGGGATCGATAGATGTGGTAATGATGTGCAGATGATGAAAAATGGAAACTTTTTGAAAATATTTTGATTTATTCAGTATTTAGAATGAATAACCCACGCAGATATCCCCTAAACGTCTCAGCTGTTATCAATGAGGTCATTAATAATCATCAAGATCCACCGCTGGCAGCCACCTTTGCAATTGTCAACCAAAGACGCCCCAGATTGGTCATCTCGTTGACCATTGTGCTAGTACTCAATATTGATTAACTCAAGATGTTTTGAACATTTTGTTTCCATTTTTCATCATTTGCATATCATGAGCATGTCAGTTTATCCTGTGATTTTCAGAATTCCATGACTTTGCGTTGTAATTTCAATATTAAGAAGTTTATATACACTGAACAAAACTATGAAAGCAACACTTGAGTTTTTGATCCAAGTTTTCATGAGCTGAACACTAAAATCCAAGACTTTTTCTATGTATACAGAAGGCCTTTTTCTCTCAAATATTGTTTACAAATTTATCTAAGGCCTCTGCCACATTCACGTGAAATTCACGCACGTGCCGAGAGACACGTATTTCCCCTGCGTGTTGCGTGCAGGTAAGTACGTGTCTCTGGTACGTGCGGGACACGTGTGTTCTACGTGTGCTATCCGCGATAGCACACGTAGAACCGGTAATTAACATACTCACCTGGTCCTTCCTGCTGTCCGTGGTGCTGATCCTCAGTCTCCAGCCCTCCCATCTCCCCGCTGCTGCTGCTGCCAGGCAGTGAAGTGAATATTCTATGAGATTAATGAGCGGCGGTCGGCAGCAAGAGGCAGCAGCGGCAGAGACAGGAGGGCTGGAGAAGGTGAGTAAATGTTTTTTTTTTTTTCACTGACACGTGTGTTTTCGCCGGCGCGTGTCACACGGGACCGCATCCACACTACACCCGTGTGGTACGGGTGCGGGCTGTGTAACACCCGTGCTGCGGGAGAAAACACTGACATGTCAGCGCTTTGAAAAACGCACACACGTACAAACGCACACGGACACACGTTCCGTGTGGTTTTACGTGTGTGTGCCTGCTACAATAGGGTAGCATTGGTTAACGTGTCTCCGTGCCGCTGGTACGTGTAAAAAATGACAAACACGTACCGGCGGCACGGATGTGTGTCACAGGCCTAAATCTGTGTTAGTGAGCACTTCTCCTTTGCCGATATAATCCATCCATCTCACAGGTGTGGCATATTAGGATGATGTTTAGATAGCATGATTATTGCACAGGTGTGCCTAAAGGCCCCGTTACACGCAACGACATCGCTAACGAGATGTCGTTGGGGTCACAGAATTCGTGACGCACATCCATTCTCGTTAGCGACGTTGTTACGTGTGACACGTAAGAGTGACCGCTAACAATCAAAATTACTCACCTTATCGTTGATCGTTGACATGTCGTTCATTTCCAAAATATCGTTGCTTTTTCAGGACGCAGGTTGTTCATTGTTCCTGAGGCAGCACACATCACTACGTGTGACACCCCGGGAACGACAAACAGCAATGTACCTGCGTCCTGCCGGCAACGAGGAGGGCGTGGCGTTGCCGGGGCGGGGCGTGGCTGTGTGACGGCGCACGAACCTCCCCCTTTAAAAAGAGGTTGTTTGCCACCTACAGCGACGTCGCTAGGAAAGTAAGTAGTGTGACGAGTAACAGCAATATTGTGCGCCACGGGCAGCGATTTGCCCATGACACACAAACGACGGGGGCTGGTGCTTTCACGAGCGACATCGCTAGCGATGACGCAGCGTGTAAAGCCCCCTTTAAGCTGGACATGATTAATGACCACTCTAAAATGTGCAGTTTTATCACACAACACAATGCCATAGATGTCGCATGTTTTGAATGAGTGTGCAATTGTTATACAGTCTGCAGGAGTGTCCACCAGAGCTGTTGTCCATGAATTGAATGTTCATTTCTCTGCTTCTTTACCATAATCTGCCTACAAAGCTGTTTCATAGAATTTGGCAGTACAACCGCACAACACATGTAACCCCACCAGCCCTGGAGCTCCACATCATGCATCTTCACCTCCCAGATCATCAGAGACTAGCCACCGGACAGAACCAAAGAATTTCTGCACAAACTGTCAGAAACTGTCTCAGCAAAGTTCATCTTCTGCTCGTCATCCTCATCGAGGTCTCCACCTGAGTGAAATTCATTTTCCTGACCAAATTGAAAGGGAAAATGTTCATATTAGATAGCATCTGGCACATTGGAGAGGTGTTCTCTTCATGGGTGAATCCAAGTTTTCACTGAACAAGGCAGATGGCAGAGTGCGCGTATGGCATCATGTGGGTGAGCAGTTTGCTGATGTCAACAATGGCATTGTTAATGGAGTGGCCCATGGTGGCTGTGGGGTTATGGTATGGGCAGGCATATGTTATGGACAACGAACACAGGTGCATATTATTGGTGCCATTATAACTTCACAGAGATACCGCGACAAGATCACGAGGCAGATTGTTGTGCCCTTCATCCATGATCATCTCCTCATGTTGCAGAAAGATAATGCACCTCCCCATGTAACAACAATCTGTACACAATTCCTGGAAGTTGATAAATTCCAATTCTTGCATGGCCAGCATACTCACCGGACAGGTCATCCATTGAGCATGTTTGGGATGCTCTGGATTGGCATATATGACAGTGTTTTAAAGTTCCTGCCAATACCCAGCAACTTCACAGCCATTGAAGAGAAGTGGACCAACATTACACATACCATAATCAACAACCTGATCAACTCTATGTGAAGGAGATATTATGCACTGTGTGAGGTAAATGGTTGACACACCAGATACTGACTGGTCTTCTGACCCCCCCTCTAATATTGTAAAACTGAACATTTTAGAGTGGCCTTTTATTGTGGCCAGCCTAAAGCCTGCTTTACAAGTTTCAATTTCTCGTGCAATCGCATTTGCGATCGCACCCGCCCCCATTGTTGTGCGGCATGGGCAATTTGTTGCCCGTGTCGCACAATGTTGTAACCCCCCGTCACACGTATTTACCTTCCAAACGATCTCGCTGTGGGCGGCGAACATCCACTTCCTGAAGGGGGAGGGACATTTGACGTCATAGCGACGTCACACAGCGGCCGCCCAATAGAAGCGGAGGGGCTGAGATGAGCGGGACATAAACATCCCACCCATCTCCTTCCTTCAGCATTGCTGGCGGGACGCAGGTAAGCTGTGTTCATCAATCCCGGGGTGTCACACAGAGCAATGTGTGCTGCCTCTGGAACAATGAACAACCTGACATTCGATATTTAGAAAATAAGCGACGTGTCAACGAGCAAAGATAAGGTGAGTATTATTGTTCGATCACACTCGCTCGTAGCTGTCACATGCTACGATGTATCAAACGATGCCGGATGTGCGTCACTTACGACGTGACCCTGACGACATCTCGTAGGATACATCGTAGCGTGTAAAGCCCGCTTTAGGCACACCTGTGCAATGACCATGCTGTCTAATCATTATCTTGATATGCCTCACCTGTGAGGTGGATGGATTATCTTGGCAGATTTAGGCAAATTTGTGAACGATATTTGAGAGAAAAAGATCTTTTGGATACATAGAAAAAGTCTTAGGCGGGCTTTGCACGTTGCGACATCGCAAGCCGATGCTGCGATGTCGCACGCGATAGTCCCCGCCCCCGTCGCAGGTACAATATCGTGTGATAGCTGGCGTAGCGAAAACTATCGCTACACCAGCTTCACATGCACTCACCTGCCCTGCGACTGTCGCTCTGGCCGGCGACCCGCCTCCTTCCTAAGGGGGCGGGTCGTGCGGCGTCATAGCGACATCACACGGCAGGCGACCAATAGCGGCGGAGGGGCAGAGATGAGCAGGATGTAAACATCCCGCCCACCTCCGTCCTTCCGCATAGCCGCCGGCGGCAGGTAAGGAGATGTTCCTCGCTCCTGCAACTTCATAAACAGCGATGTGTGCTGCCGCAGGAACGAGGAACAACATCGTACCTGTCCCGGCATTATGGAAATGTCGGTGAATGCAACGATGATACGATAACGACGTTTTTGCGCTCGTTCATTGTATTATCTAGCATTTACACAGTACGATGTCGAAAGTGACGCCGGATGTGCGTCACTTTCGATTTGACCCCACCGACATCGCACGTGTGATGTCGCAACGTGCAAAGCCGCCCTTAGGTCATGAAAAATGGGAGCAAAAACAAAGTGATTCATTTATATTTTTGTTCAGAGTATATTTTGGATCCATAAAGCATGATGATACCAATATCTATTTGGATTGTGGTTTGTAAATATAAAATTGATCTTACTGAAACTGAACTAAACTATTTTTCATATAGATTTTTTTTTTATTAGGAAATATGTCCAGATGCAAATGGGAGACTCAAACCAACTGCTCCAATAATAATATCTGTTTGATTGGGGCCAAAAGCTATGTGTTCAATTCCAGCCTTAGATGTAATGGATAACATTGTAGGAGGTATAACCCTTTCTCTGCCGGGTCAGCTTAAAAAACAAGGCTTTGGATTAGCCGCAGTTATAGAAACAGGGTCATGAGCTTTATGGGCTCAATGCAGAAATACATGACTGTGTAGAAATAGGGAACAAAGAATGGGGAAGCTTTGGACTCAACGATACAATAGGATATAACAGATTAAGGAACTAGGAATGGAAATTTACTGCTTTATAGAAGGGTTTAGCTATATAAGTTCTGATGGGAAACAACATCTTTGTCCTTGTAATAGAATCAGAATCAGTAATCACGACATAGACTTCAATGTCAACCTCCCAACACTAGGTTTTTAGCAAGAAAATTGTTATTCCATATACTAAGTAAATATTTTATCTTGTGCAGTTGTGTCAAATGTGTTTTTCTCTCAGGGCTTCGGAAGAATGGTCAATTTCACACACCAACGCATACAATAGAGATCCCCATATTTTTAGCACTAGTACAAAAGTATAACTACGTTCTTGGAACTGGAGAAGATGAGTATGAAAAAAAAAAAAAATATGTTTGATTACAATGAAAAAAACAAAATTTGAAAAATATTTACTAATAAAATTTACAGGTAAATAGTTTCTGATGAGGAAACATCGGTCGTAAATAGGAATATAGGCAAAAATATGGGGCTACAGTAATATCTATCTGCTATTGAGGAACCTTAGACGCCTCTAGTCAACCATATCTTGAAATTAGAATTTTAAGGGTTCCACTGGTCTGGGAATGACTAAATTCAGACTTAAGGGTCCAAGAGATGCTTAAAAATGGATCCTCATAATTTTCACTAGATTTGCCAAAAATTTGGGACTCAAATACTTAGTGTGATGACTGTCACTAGGTGGTGCTAGACACTAATTGTATGCAGTAAATGTAGAGGTAGTCAGACAGGCCAAGATAATAAACCAGGAGGGCACAGGGGGGGCAGACAGAGACAAGGTCAAGATACAGGCTGAAGGTCTGGGTTCCAGGAGAGTACGTACAAAGTACAGAGAGAAAGTGGGGATGTGGTCAAGAGGAAGTCCAAGGTCAGCAGCCGGGAAGTCACAACAGAAACACGGGAGGACAGGCAGAGATGGGTAAACAGCAATCCGGAGTCGAGAGACCAAGATCTGAACACTGAGCACTATGGGTGCCAACAGCACAACTATAAACAGGAAGAACGATTAGTGGTGTCCTGAGCTAACACGTTCCCTAATGAAGCAGAGCAATCACCAGGAACGAGAAGCATCTGCAAGAGCACCTCCCAAGAACCCAGTGCTTGTGAAACAACCAGCAGAGCATACATTCAGCAAAGGGCTCTGCACCAAAACAACATATAACGGCTCTGCTTGAGAGCATAGCAGAATGATACAGAGTGTTCTGCACATCGAAATCATGACACTTGGGTTCCAAGATCACAGTTCCTTAACCCTAGAACTCGCAACCATAGAAATCTACCATAGAAAATAAGTGACTTAGCAGGCCTGCGAGGCCCCAGGTATGCCTTCTAGGGTTAAACCAGTCTATGACTTTTGATTTCTCCATCCTCATTGTTCCTCCTCATTGACCTGGTTGACACTCATGGCTTCATCTGTCTACTTTTTGGCTTGTGTCATGGCAGCAGAACACAGCAGCTGTGAAAGAAACAGGAGGATAATCAGATGGAGCCATGAGTCTAAACCAGAAAATCAACCTGGAGAGACAATAAAAAAAGAAGCAAAGGCAGATTCAGAATTCAGACTGGGAGTGAAAACCATGAAATACACAAAGAGAGAATCTAAAGGGAAAGGTGATAAGAAAAGTACAGGGGAGAATACACAAAACACACACAGGAATGGCAGAATAGAGGCAATAACCAAAATAACTGACGATACTCTGGCAAGGGCCAGGAGGAGCTACCTTGTTTAAATAGACCGCCAGAGTTGAATAGTGTCTGGTTACCATGGCAAGCTCACGTCCTGGCCAACAAAGTCATAGCTGCATGACGCTTGCCATGGCAACACGGCACATCTGCCAACAGGAGGCCGAAAGACAGCCGTGGAGTGATAAGCAGTGCATAACACTTGTGCAATACACAAAAATATCAAACAATACTCCATGTTTTTTTTTTTTGCCGGCTGCAGTTTGGGCTTGTAATGTTGGGGAAGAAGGGGTATCAGTACTTGTATGGGTTATTTTGAAGGTGCTGGACAGCTCCCCTAATCAATTAATATGCACATGGTCAAAAAGGTTGGTAGCCAGCATAGTGCACTGTACATAACCCTGTCATTTTCTCAAAACCTTATCTGTGTGTAATTATTTATTATAACATCTCCAAAATTTATACTTTTCTTGCTCCGCAGCCCTGATTCATTCTCCACTTACCTACTAAAAATTCACTAACACTATAGCGGGCTTTACACTCTACGGTATCGTTAATGAATTATCGTCGGGGTCACGTTGTTTGTGACGCACATCCGGCTTCATTAACGAGATCGCAGCGTGTGACAATTTTGAGCGTCCTTAAACGATCGCAAAAACGCTCAAAATCGTTTGCCGCGGAGAGGTCGTCCTGAAACAAAAAATCGTTTTAATCTTTTTAGCGATGTTGTTCCTCGTTCCTGCGGCAGCACATATCACTATGTGTGACACTGCAGGAGCGACGAACATCTCTTTACCTGCCTCCACCAGCAATGCGGAAGTAAGGAGGTGGGCAGGATGTTACGTCCCGCTCATCTCCGCCCCTCCGCTTCTATTGGACGCCTACCGTGTGTGATGCCGCACAAACCGCCCCCTCAGAAAGGAGGCGGTTTGCCGGCAAGAGCGACGTCGCAGAGCAGGTATGTGCATGTGACGCTGCCGTAGCGATAATGTTCGCTACGGCAGCGAACACACGATATCGCACGTACGACGGGGGCGGGTGCTATCGCGCTCAACATCGCTAGCATCGGCTAGCGATGTTGCAGCGTGTAAAGCCCGCTTATGGGTCAGCACACACGGTGAGTAATACATAGCAAGTGGAATGTGATAAAAAAATCGCATTCCACTCACTCCTTATTACTCTATGGGCCCGCTCCCATGAGTGATTGTTTTCTCAGCCCTAATCGGACCGAGAAAACAGTCGGTGGACTGCGATCTTGTTTCACTCCCACCCATTCAAGTCTATAGGTCAAGAGAAACATTGCATTGCTGTCATGTTACACCAGTGTAGCGCAAGTTCACTGCAATTCTCACATCAGCCGGCAATGGAGGAGATAGGGAGATAAATCCCTCCCTCCCCTCCGCAGTGCCTGCCCTCCCCTCTGCAACTGTGGTCTAATCGCACAATCGGACCACAGTCATATGACACTCGTTTCCCGCTGTGTTGCGAGTGTGTGCTGAGTGTCATGCGAGCACTCGCAGTAATCCATGTGTGGCCTCAGCCTAATGCCGGCGTCACACGGAATGATTTATCGTGCGATCACATGAGCGATCGCATCCGCCCCGTCGTTTGTGCGTCACGGGCAATTCATTGCCCGTGGCGCACAAAGTCGTTAAATCCCCATCACACGTTCTTACCTCCCGCACAACCTCGCTCTGGGTGGCGAACATCCTCTTCTTGAAGGGGGAGGGACGTTCGGCGTCACAGCATCGTCACACAGCCGCCGGCCAATAGAAGCGGAGGGGCGGAGATGAACGGGATGTAACATCCCGCCCACCTCCTTCCTTCCGCATTGCCGGCGGGATGCAGGTAAGCTGTGTTCATTGTTCCCGGGGTGTCACATGGAGTGATGTGTGCTGCCACGGGAACGACGAACTACTGGCGCGTAGAATTTTGAAAATGAACGACGTGTCAAGGAGCAATGATAAGGTGAGTATTTTTGCTCGTTCACAGTCGTTTGTAGGTGTCACACGGTATGATATGTCATATGATGCCAGATGTGCGTCACTAACGACGTGACCCCGCCGACATATCGCACGATATATCGTACCGTGTGACGCCGGCATAAGTCCTCCCCTCTCCAAACTCAACTCTCAAATCTATCATGAATGCAACAGCCAGGCTCATATTTTTGTCCATCTAGCAGTTACAATGATTCCTCCACTCTGTTCCAGCCACTGCACTGATAACCCACCAGTTTAAAATACAAATTACACTTCTCACTCTCGCCAATAAAGTTCTACAAGTTAGACAGGCATGAAATGTTTAATAGTGCAAGGACCAGAAACTGACACTTAAGGGATCCTGTCAGGAAAAAAAATGCTATTAACCTGCTAATATGGTGTTAATCTGTAGGTTAGTAGTGTTTTAAAGTTGAGCCTGCTGTCAGTCAGTGACGGTAGTTCAGTTATAGCTGCCGCTCACTATGCTCTAAGTGAGAGATCAGGCATCACTGGCCCAACCCTATTACTGAAAGCCTGAGGCTGCTGGGATGAATACAAATTGTTTCCTCCTGGTAGCTGAGCTCTCAATGCAGGTGCAGCTTCAGAATCCTATTAACCTGCAGATAAACCAAATACTTGTTAGTTAATAGAGATGAGCGAACCTTTTGGAGGTTCGGTTCGCTGGCAGCAAACGAACTGAACTTGTCCAATCCTTGTCCGAACCTTGCCCGAGGAAGTTCAGAATCAGTGATTGGCAGTTTGAGTCTCTGCCCATTTACAGCCACCCCTAAGCAGATCACTTCTAGGGGTAGAGTGGGTCGAATTTTGCAAACTTTTATTGTGTTGTACACTACATCTGATCACGCTGTTGTTACCCCCAGTGTGACCCATTCAAACACTGCAATCAGATTGCACTGGGCTGAGCACCAAGTGTACCCGAGCACAGCGTTAAGTTCGCATGTCGAGCCTTTGAACTCTGAACCCGAACCCTGTTTTTTTAAGTTGTTGCTCGGTTCGATAACCAAACCTCAGGTTCACTCATGTCTACCAGTTAATAGCATTTTTTAACATTACAGATTCCCTTTAAGCTGTTGTAAATCTGTAAAACTACATCTATGATGTGCCAAATTGTCCATAAATAATAGAAGTTGTAGTTTCACACCAGTTAAAGTGCCCACAGTTGCTAATCCCAGCACTATTGTAACAATTCTTCTTTTTAAGCTTTCTTTGCATGATCTGTGCCCTCTGTTTTTGTCTTAGTTGGACCAGCACTCCTCCCGTTTGACACAGGTACCATATTTTTTTATTATAAGATGCACTTTTCCTCCCATAAATTTGGGAGGAAAATGAGGGGTGCGTTTTGTGGCAGGGGAGTATTCCAGCTTTTTTCATTAAGTATTGGTGCTGTGTGATGGCCATTGTTACTGTGGTTTTGTGTCTGTGGTCTGGCGCAGCCTGGAGTCATGAGGACTCAGCCTTACGTCATGGATGCTGTGAGGCGCCAGGTCACCTGCCCTGCTGGTGCACTGTCAATGCGGCGGTTGTTGGTGCATGGCGCCGCACCTTTAAGGCTATCAAGTTAATGACCCACTAAGAGGTTTCCCATAACGTGGCAGTGACTTCTTACAATCTGATCAGAATGTTAAACTAAGAACCTCATGTTCTGTTTTACAAATTTTGCCCAGCGGCATTAGATCATTTTGGATATGCGGCCCATATCTTTTTCTATAGCCGTCTACCCTGGACTGAGCCATTGTATAAAAGCCCTTTTAACTTTTTCGATCACCTGCTTGTAGAACCCTCAATCATTTTGTTTGAATTGTAAATGCTACAGAATATATTGACACTATACAGATTATTATAATTATTCAGTCTCGGCCCATTGTTCATGGAGTACTATAGACGCATTATAAAGAAATAGGCCAAATATAAAGATTCTGTGTGCTTGTTACATAATCCTGTATCAATATATCCTCCCGTAGGGAAGAAGGAAAAGAGACTGTGCGGAGCTTTTTCTGAAAGTAGTAAACCTTTAAACTTATGTTGGCAATATATGTAATTATTGCACTCACCTATAGTGACCACATAAGGCTCATGTAAAAGATATCCTTATTGCTGGTGTTCTGGTCTGCTGCCCGATCAATGTGCTGCGAATAATCCCCTCCGTCAGAGATTATTATTATTAATAATATTTATTTATTTAGAAGGGGTTAAATACATATACAAGTTACAATAGACAGACTGGTACAGAGGGAAGAGGACTCTGCCCTTCTAGGATTTTGGGGAGGAGACAGTAGTTGGGGTATTGGTCGTGTGGCAGTTCCGGCACGGTGGTGAGGCAGTAGCTGTGGTGGTGATGAAGCAGTGGGGAGGAGACACTAGGTGGGGTGTTGGTCGGGCGGCAGTTCTGGCACGGTGGTGAGGCAGTAGCTGTGGTAGTGGTGGTGAAGCAGTATGGTCGTTGGAGACTGTAGGCATTTCTGAACAGATGAGTTTTCAAGTTCCGTTTGAAGCTCGCAAGTGTAGCAGACAATCTGACGAGTTGAGGAAGAGAATTCCAGAAGACAGGGGATGCTTGGGAGAAGTCTTGGAGGCGGTTGCATGAGGAGCGAATAAGAGAGGAGGAGAGAAGGAGATCTGGGGAGGACCTGAGATTACATTTTGGAGTGTAGCGGGAGATTAGTTCAGAGATATATAGAGGAGACAGATTATGCACAGCTTTGTAGGTCAGTGTTGGTAGTTTGAATTGGATACAGTGGAAGATTGGGAGCCAATGAAGGGTTTGCAGAGAGGAGAAGTGGAGTTGTATTGAGGAGGAGTCTAGAAAGATGCAATAGATCGCATGTGGTGCTTCCAAAATATCCAGCCTTGATAAGGTCGGTCTTGATATTATTTCAATAAAAAATGTATATGTGTGTATATTATAAAACAACGTGTTTCGGCTCTATTCATAGAGCCTTCTTCAGGTTAAAAAAACAAAACAATTATGAATAATGTGCACCTCAGTGTTATATCAAAGTCATTGGTAAAGCACTGAGGTGCACATTATTCATTTTTTTATATGTTTTTAAACATGAAGAAGGCTCTATGAATAGTGCCATAATGTGTTGTTTTATGTTATACACAGATATGTATTTTTTTATTAAAATAATCTATCAAGACCGACCTTATCAAGGCTGGATATATTGTAATCATTGCATGCGATCTATTGCATCTTTCTAGATATACTCATGTATAATATTTGTGTCTGCCAAGCAACAGTTTCTATAAAATAGATTTAATTGGTCCATACAAGTGTGCAAGACATAGTGCCCTAATAATATGATCATGATTGGAAGAGTGCAGATGACTAGCAGATATTTTCTTTGGATGTGCCATCTGGACATCCAATTCAGCTAAGTTGGTTGGAACAGTGTACAACAACTAACTTCCTCCCTTGAAAAATGGCTGTAAACGCTGAAACGTGCGTTGGGAGAGAGGGGGATTCCCAGCACTGACAGGTACAGTGATTATATACTGCTGCACTTATAATCTGCGCATAGGTTGTAATACTTTGGGTGCTCAGGTTGTCAATAGCTATTTGTTCAGGCTTTATGTTTGGTTACTAACAAGGGTGGTGTCGGTTTTATACTACCTTATTACTATGGTGCTGACAACCTGAGCACTCATATATTTATGGGTATGGGCTGGTGCATGATTCTATTCTGACAATGAGGGCAGTCAGAGAATGAAACAGGCTACCATGGGAGGTAGTGAGGGCAACCAGAGAGTGGAACAGGCTACCATGGGAGGTAGTGAGGGCAATCAGAGAGTGGAAAAGATGACCACGAGAGGTAGTGAGGGCAACCAGAGAGTGGAACAGGCTACCATGGGAGGTAGTGAGGGCAATCAGAGAGTGGAACAGATGACCACGAGAGGTAGTGAGGGCAACCAGAGAGTGGAAAAGGCTATCATGGGAGGTAGTGAGGGCAATCAGAGAGTGGAACAGATGACCACAAGAGGTAGTGAGGGCAACCAGAGAGTGGAAAAGGCTATCATGGGAGGTAGTGAGGGCAGTCAGAGAGTGGAACAGGCTACCGCAGGAGATAGTGAGCTCTCCATCAATGGAAATCTACAAGCGTAAGTTGGATAAACATATAGCTGGGATGATTTAGGAAAGCCTGCACTCGCAGGGGGTTGGATCCGATGGCCCTTGAGGTCCCTTCCAACTCTACCATTCTATGATTCTATGAATATTTTTATATGGTACTTTTCTGAGATAGTCCCTTTATAACATATTATGTTCAAATAATTATTATGATTATATACTATCATGCAATATCTTTGCTTTGATACTCTGTATTATAAATATTTTTCTATTACAGAGAGTTATATTATCCTGGTGTAATTTATTATATGCATTATTCCTCTTGCTTTGCATGGTTAATTATAGTATTAAAAAGTTGCATCGTCCCTGTAATTACTATCATTATTTTTCTATATTGAAACATGGTTTTACCCTGTGGGTGCTGGCATCCCCCTTCTGTATACCACACTGGGGGACACTGTCCACCTTTTTAATTCTTAATGTTTTATGTATAATTGATATTTAATAAAGATTAATCTAATATATAAAGCTGAGTGTAAGTGTGTGTGTGTGTCTGCTAAAGGAATTCTCACAGTCACATGTACAATCACGAAATTTTGCACAAACACTCCATTTGACTCAGGGAATGTCATAGACTTTGTTTTGAGGGGAAATTTTAACTCTGCACTTTTCAGTTATTCGCCAAATATCCTGCCTCCATTAAAGTCAATGAAGCTGAGAGCCACAGTGCAGCTAAAACTTCAGAAGAATGCGCATGTTGAATGGAAAGTTGGCATGTCACAATGCAGCCAGGGAAAGAGACTGATAGACAGAGACAGACAGACAAAGAGACAGAGACAGACTGGGAAAGAGACAGACACAGGGAAAAAGACAGGGAAAGAGACAGACAGAGACCGGCAGAGACAGACAGGCAAAGAAACAGAAAGACACAGAGATAGACACAGACAAAGAGACATACATGGAAAGAGACAGACAGGGAAAGAGACAGACACAGACAGGGAAAGACACAGACAGACAGGGAAAGAGACAGACAAGGAAAGAGATAAACAGAGACAGGGAAAGAGAGAGACAGACAGGAAAAGAGACAGAGAGACAGACAGAGAAAGAAACAGAGAGACAGACAGAGAAAGAGACAGTGAGACAGACAGGGAAAGAGACAGACAGTCAAGGAAAGAGACAGACAAAGTGATAGAGAGAGAGACACAGACCGACAGACACACACAGAGAGACAGACAGAGACTGGGATAGAAACAGAGAGACAGTTACTATCCCGGGCAACGCTGGGTACTACAGCTAGTATTGTTTTATAATTCTAGTCATGATACCCAATTTTTTTGCTTGGCAAACAACTAACGTCATTTGGGAACACTCTAAAAACCTTAATTGGTTAATCCTTTAAGGGAATTATAGAAACAGTTGTTTAAAGTGGTAATGTATCATGATTATAACACTTCACCTTCAATGCCACCCTCTTAAAACAAAGGCTTATGTTTGCTAGTGCTGCTGAAATGTTTATAAAATAAAAGAAAACTAATATAAATTAACCAAATGAAGAACCACCAAGCAATTAGATGTTACCTATCTAGTAAAGCCTTACCCCCCCCCCTCGTTACTACCATTCTACTGATTGCTCTCCGAGAAGCGGTAACAACCCTGCCCTCCTATTTACCAATCATCCTTCACTTAATGCATACGCTCAGATCTAGTGTTGCAAGTTCCTCGTTTGAAGACTCAACTGACAGAAAATCATTTGGATAATGGCATCTATGTAAATAATTTTCTCCAGAACCTCCTGGGGAGCAAACTCTGTATTCTGACAATAGTGATGCTTTAGAAATAGCTGTGCGCTGCTAATGATTTTTTATACCCTCAAATTCTATACACCTTGGCATTAATAAAGCTAAAAGGCTTCCAATAAAGGTTTACTTATCACAGAGACCTTTCATTGTGGAGCGCAGATGTCACACATTTAAAAGGGAAGAATAAAAAAATAAAAAGTCTGGCAAGGTCTTCTCTAGCAGCAAAGTCGAAACTATTTCGCAATGCTGTGCACTCAAGAAACTGTTACTTTACCATTATCAGCATTTATATGAGATAAAAGATAATTTCGGAACTGTAAATGCATCTATTGGAGGAAGGAAGAAATTATAGAAGTGTAAAACCATTAGGTCATTCGCTCTCATATCCAATTACCACTATAGGGATATTATTTGTTGTGTATTAGATATTTCATGGCTTTCTTTTTATAGTATCCGCAGTGGTTGCTTTTATAGAATAAACATTGGCTCAAAGATCTCAGACACTTTGAAGACCATGATATTGTCTAAGCAAGAATCAAACATGATTTAAACTGTCGTCCATTGGACACTTTTGATTATGATTTTCCCGTTATTCATTGTCATTCTGTGGCTTGGCCCAGAGGTGGACGGATTCCTTTTGCTGCTGAATTTGCCTGGTGATAGGTTGTTTGAAGGCTATCCCTGGTGTAGTTACTTCCTCTTATTCCTTGTTGGCTCCTGTTCACCTCTGTATATTTTCCCTAGTTATTTGTTTGTTGGTGTCTGTATGTGCCGTTGCCCCTTGTGTGTGGGACATTGTTGGTGGGGAGTTTTTGGAGTGTTCTTCCCATTCTATCCCCTTTGATGGTGGGTGTGGAGGGGACACTACAATCAGGGCCAGGACAGGTGACAGGGAGAGGCTGAGGACTCAGACGTCGCTACCTTCAAGTATAATTCTGGGATGATGGTCAGCCTAGGGCACCCCCTTTAGCTTGAGGGTAAGTGGAAGGGTCCTCCGGTCCAGTCACTCTCCCATCCAGTCACCCTTCAGCGTGACAGTGATATACTGTCTGTATGTATTATATATATATATTTTTTTCAAGTATAAGGAGAAGAAAGTGCAGATGGGGAACTAGTGTCCCTTACCTGTCCATTCACTAGTTAGGACTATTGTAGGGTCACTCAGGGCTTCATGTTCTTGCTCAGTGACAGGTGGGGAACCTGTACCGAAACTGTCTAGGAGTGCAGGGTACAGTGGCAGGTAAGTGGAGGAGGTGTCCATCTTTCCTCTCACTAGTATCAGAGTTTGCCGTTGTTATAGTGTCCACAGTGTAGCCCTTGTTCGTTGTAGCCTTACCTTGTTGTTGTGTAATTTTTTCCATGCCGGACCTTCCCTTAGTCTGTGCGTAACAGTACCACACTGGAAAAATTGTTTAGGAATGGTTTAAGAAGCATAAAAAAAGCTTTAGTGTTGACTTGGCCTCCAATTTTTCAGATCTAATTTAGCTCTGTGGGATGTGCTAGAAAATGGTTTGATTCATGGAGGCACCCTAACCAACTTATACAACTCACATGACCAGGTTTACTACTAATTCCTTTGTACCAGATAACAGGAGACACCTTCAGAGTGTCATGAAGTCCATGGCTGAGAGATTCAAAACTGTTTGTAAGCAATAAGGCACAGTATTAGACAGGTGGTTTATTGTTTTCTTACTTACCTTTTTTCTTGGCTCAATATATCTCAACATGGGTGGTATCAAAGAAATACATCTGTAAAAAATTATGTGGCAATATTCTGTTGGCAGATGTTTATGATGTAACTGACCATATGTGGCAATGAAGTGGTTGTGATGTGAACTGCAACCTGTTGAAAGTTATGCTAGTATGTTGAGAGAATGTATCGAATTTGTGCCATGAGAAATTGGAGTTCAAACTTGTGGAAAGTTTAGGGTGGAGACATTTGTACTTACATTATGATAACTAGAGATGAGTAGATTTTTTTAAATTCGAATTTGCCAATTTTTCCCAAGAATTTGATTTGCAGCAAATAAATGTATGCATATCTCCACACTGGAAAGCTTGTAATTGCTCGGAAAAAACAGGGAGGGAGAAAGAAAACCAAGCTGACCGTAACAGCTTACACTCTGCAGGAGAGAAAAAGAGATGACCCTGCTGACCATAAGAGCTTACACTCTCCAGGAGAGAGTGAGGATCCCACTGATCATAAGAGCTTATATTCTACGGGAGAGAGAGGACTTTGCTCACCATAAGAGCTTACACTCTACAGGAGAGAGAGTATCCCGCTGACCATAAGAGCTTACACTCTACAGGAGAGAAAAGAGAGGACTCCACAGACCAGAAAGGCTTACAATCTATAGGAGAGAAAAGACCCTGCTGACAATAAGAGCTTACACTCTACAGGAGAGAGAGACTCAGTGACTCTAGAAATGAAAAACAACTTTGTCATACAAACTGTGCTTTGCTAGAAGTGGGTACTCTGTAATGTCACAGGAACACATCCCTAGTTGTGAACCGTGTATTGAAACTCAAAATGTTCGAATTCTGCTGAATCCACAAACTTTAGGACATTAAACTCGCGTCCTAATTGTATGTAATTTAATCCTAGGTTGGATGTTAAGGCGCAATCTCTAATATCCATATGGTGATAAATGGGGACATGGTTCTTGCTAGTCCCATGCCCCCATGGGCATGGAGGTGTGTTTGGGGTCATTGTCCTGTTGAAAAGCGCAACTAAACGCAAACTAGATGGAATAGCATGCCGCTGCAAGATAATGTGGTAGCCATGCTGGTTCAGTATGCCTTCAATTTTGAATAACTCCCCAACAGTGTCACCAGCAAAGCACCCCCACACCATCACACCTCCTCCTCCATGCTTCACGGTGGGAACCAGCCATGTAGAGTCCATCCGTTCACCTTTTCTGCTTCTAACAAAGACACGGTGGTTGGATTTAAAGATCTCAAATTTGGATTCATCAGACCAAAGCACAGATTTCCACTGGTCTAATGTCCATTCCTTGTGTTCTTTAGCCCAAACAAGTCTCCTCTGCTTGTTGCCTGTTCTTAGCAGTGGTTTCCTAGCAGCTATTTTACCATGAAGGCCTGCTGCACAAAGTCTCCTCTTAACAGTTGTTCTAGAGATGTGTCTGCTGCTAGAACTCTGTGTGCCATTGACCTGGTCTCTAATCTGAGCTGCTGTTAACCTGCGATTTGTGAGGCTGGTGACTCGGATAAACTTATCCTCCGAAGCAGAGGTGACTCTTGGTCTTCCTTTCCTGGGGCGGTCCTCATGTGAGCCAGTTTTTTTGTAGCGTTTGATGGTTTTTGCCACTGCACTTGGGGACTCTTTCAAAGTTTTCCCAATTTTTCGGACTGACTGACCTTCATTTCTTAAAGTAATGTTGGCCACTCGTTTTTCTTTACTTAGCTGCTTTTTTCTTGCCATAATACAAATTCTAACAGTCTGTTCAGTAGAACTATCAGCTGTGTATCCACCAGACTTCTGCACAACACAACTGATGGTCCCAACCCCACTTATTAAACCTGACAGGGCACACCTGTGAAGTGAAAACCATTTCCGGTGACTACCCCTTGAAGCTCATCAAGAGAATGCCAAGAGTGTGCAAAGCCGTAATCAAAGCAAAAGGTGGCTACTTTGAAGAACTTAGAATATAAGACATATTTTCAGTTGTTTCACACTTTTTTGTTAAGTATTTGATTCCACATGTTTTAATTCATAGTTTTAATGCCTTCAATGTGAATCTACAATTTTCAGAGCCACGATAATAAAGAAAACTCTTTAAATGACAAGGTGTGTCCAAACCTTTGGTCTGTACTGTGTAATATATATATATATATATATATATATAAATATATACTGTATATGTATGTGTATATATATATATATATATATATATATCTACACATATACTGTATATATGTTGTATGGCATGCACACACTGAATAAAGTTGTCTGAGATTAGTAAAAAATATATATTTCCACTATTCTTTTATCAAGAAACACTGCCATTCTTGGTTACTGACAAGTACCTGGAATTGCAACTGAAGTCAATTCAAATGGTTAATGACAACCTGCTATATCCCAATGAACAAGAGTGTTGCCCTTGAAAAGGGAAGTGACTGCCATAATGTGCAAGGGGTTTAACTTTCCAGCAGCAGGTTGAAGACCACATGAGCCATTAGTGTATTTACGGCCAGAGATAAAGATTATAGATATATATATATATATATATATATATATATATATATACACACACATATATATATATATATATAAAATGAGTGAGCCCAGTCTTATAGTGGCATCGGCAATGTTGAATCAGTTATTGCACCTTGTACTTTGCAGAATAACATTTAATGGAACAGATGTCAGAATAAACCATTTTTTTTTTCATTCAGATTTTGCTTTATAGGTTTGAAAAAAAGAAAAATCTGTTTTTGGGTCCTGTAATACAAAACAACTGATCATATAACAAATATAGATAGACTCATTTATTTTTCAATTCTTGAATTTGTTTGGATTAATTAATTATTACAAACAAACTGGAAAGGAAACATTACAGAATGCAATTGTAGACAAAAAAATGTTTATCTGACAAAATAGATATTGTGACCTCCCTGTGTCATGGTTATGATAGAATGAAGCATACTGTAACTCTGGTATTTTTATATTTATTGATATGACAAAATAAGTCAGTTACTAAGCAACAAACATGTACATTGGGCATGAACAACAGCATGAAACAAAACATACAGTGAATGATCAAAAAGTGCATGACAGGGAGAAGAAATAGATAAAAGGAAATGATACATTAATGGATATATAGAAATGTATGTACAGCACATATAGTCAATCTCATATTTTATTTTATACATGTGTGTATATATATATATATATATATATATATGCATATGTATAAATATATATATATATATATACACATACAGATAAATATATGCTATATATGTGTCAACACATGCATACATATATGAATATATATTTATATATATATACATATATAGTCTATATATGTAAGTTAAAATATATATGTTAAAAAATGTATGTTTAAAAAAAGATAACTAAATATATATATATATATATATATATATATATATATATATATATATACATACAGTGTATATACTGCTCAAAAAAATAAACCGAGCACATACACAACAAAATGGTGTTTTAGTGTCCCCTTTATTTTTTTTAGCAGTATATATATATATATATATATATACATACAGAGAGAGACATTTATATATCAAGGTTAAAATAAATTTAGCTCATGGATACATAAAATGTTAAGTTGATAAGAGAGTAAAAAACTAGACATAGCCAGAAAGATAGATATGTATAGGCAAGACACATATTATAAGCATATTATTTATGT